>NC_059073.1:35565143-36219310 GCF_020497125.1 Mauremys mutica | reverse complement strand
TCCCATGCATTGCTACAGGCTGGGGACTAACTGGATAAGCAGCAGTTCTGCAGAAAAGAACCTGGGGATTACAGTGTACGAGAAGCTGGATATGAGTCAAGAGTGTGCCCTTGTTGCCAAAAGGCTAATGGCATATTGGGCTGCATTTGTAGGAGCATTGCCAGCAGATTGAGGGAAGTGATTATTTCCCTATATTTGGCCCTGGTGAGGCCACATCTGGAGTATTCTGTCCATTTTTGTGGCCCCTCCTCCCCCCCACACACACTACAGAAAGGATGTGGACAAATTGGAGAGAGTCCAGCGGAGGGCAACAAAAATGATTAGAGGGCTGGGGCACATGACTTATGAGGCGACTGTGAGGGAACTGGGCTTATTTAGTCAGCAGAACAGAAGGGTGAGGGGGGATTTGATAGGAGTCTTCAACTACCTGAAGCGAGGTTCAAAGAGGATGGAGCTTGGCTGTTCTCAGTGGTGGCAGATGACAGAGCAAGGAGCAATGGTCTCAAATTGCAGTGGGGGAGGTCTAGGTTGGATATTAGGAAAAACTTTTTCACTAAGAGGGTGGTGAAGCACTGGAATGGGTTACCTAGGGAGGTAGGGAATCTCCATCGTTACAGGATTTTAAGGTCTGGCTGGACAAAGCCCTGGCTGGGATGATTTAATTGGGGTTGGTCCTGCTTTGAGCAGGGGCTTGGACTACATGACCTCCTGAGGTCCCTTCCAACCCTGATATTCTATGATTCTATGACTTCAGTGGGGCAGAGCTTCACCCCTAGGACCCAGTCCAGTTTCATCCATCTGCATATAAGTTATGCCATCAATTAGAGCTTGTCGGAAATTTTCCAGCAAAACAGAGTTTTGTCCCACTGAAATGTTTCACAAGAATGGTTCAGGTTTGATGGACTTTCATCAAATCACAGGCAGTTTTCATCAGAAACCTCTCTGGTGGGCTGCTGAGGAGCCTGGTCTTCCCAGGTCTGCAGCTCCAGGGCAACCCCACCATGCCAGAGCTTCTAAGCTTCCTTCCAAGAGGCCAGATGCCTAAAAGCCCTGGGAGCCCCAGCTCTAACCAGGGTTTGTCTCCCAGCTCTGCAGCAGAGCTCTGCAGCTCAAGCCAAGGCTCTCAGGACTTCTAGGAGCCTTGCTAAGCACTGGGGGACACCTCTGATTCACAGGAACTCCCCAGCCTGCCCTTCAGGAGGGGTTGGGGCAGCCCAGGGAGTCCCTAGCAGTTGGGGGGGCATGAGGGGACCCTGGGAGTCAGGGCAGCCAGCTGCTCTATTTTGTTTCAGGAAAATCAAACCAAAACAATTAGGTTTTTGCAAAACAAAAATCTTTCAGACTTTGCTTTCAGTGGGCAAGTTCTACATTGCCAGTTTTTATTCCAAAATGGATTGAAAACTTTTTGGAATCTCAGAGGAAATCTCAGCAGAACAGAAATTCTGAGGGTATGTCTATACTACCCACCGGATTGATCTATCGGGGATCGATGTCTAGACGCGATAAATCGATCCCCAAATGCGCTCCCCGTCAACTCCGGAACTCCACCAGGGCAAGAGGTCGAAGCCGAGTTGACGGGGGAGCGGCAGCCGTTGATCCCGCGTTGCGAGGACGCGAAGTAAGTTGATCTAAGATATGTCAACTTCAGCTACGCTATTCTCGTAGCTGAAGTTGCGTATTTTAGATCAATCCCCCCCAGTGTAGACCAGGCCTGAGTTTCAATGAGCTTTAGCCCGGATAAAAATGAAATCGAATATGGGCTGCTAATCCTCCATAGTCACTGTAAATATGATGACTATGTCATGTGCAAGGATTATGACTTCAGGTGGAGGCTGTACAAGGTCAGACATATTTTAAAGTAATAATGAGATATGACTATATAAATAAACTTGGTAACAAAGCAGGAGAACAATCCGCCTACCCCCAGAAAAATCTGCTACATACAAACAGATTTATTTCTATGCAGAATGTTTTTGAGGCATCAGCTGTTTGTTAAAGACTAATTAGAAGAATTTTGGCTTTTATGGAAATATGATTTGTTCCTTTATTCATGTGGCAAACATGCTTTGGCCTCATTTTATAATTGTTTTTTCATAAGCCACTAATTAAAAATTTCTGCAGTCAGTGTTTGTTTACACTTTAACTTTAGGTGTGGAGATTCTTCTGTCCATCAAGGCCTGACTAATGCAAACACGTAAGCACAAGTAAGTTTATATCTGTGACAGTCTCACTGAAATCAGTCATTGCACATGATTTACGAGGAGAGGCTGAGGGACGGTTACTGTGTTGTCATGTTGTAGAGCAATGGTTATAAAATTCCCTGGGTCAGATCTTTAGCTGGTGTAAATCAGTGTAGCTCTGACTTCTTTGGAGCTACACAGATTTAAGCTTGTGAAAATCTGGCCCAAGGAGACTACTAATTAGAGTAAGTATTCTGCAGGATTGAAACCTTAGTCACTAAATTTCCACTGAATACTTGTTTACCTACAAGTACAACTTAACTACAGTTTAGCTCCAATGTGTAAGTGAATCATGAGTTTTACGCTGTTCCATTGTTTGCAAACTAGGTGACCCAAATTATGTTTAAATTCACTATGAAATCGTGAGATCTATTGCATATGGTAACACTGTTTTATTCAGCAGCTTTACTGTGTTACAGCTCACAAATTATTTTGCTAAAGTTCAGAAAATAACTTGCATCATTATTAGAGCACTGGCCATATATTGTGTGCAGTTTTCCCATTTCAATTGCACTACAACATACGTATCTTTAAAACATGTGTTCCTACCATGGGAAATTAATGATCTACCCTTTCCAAAAGGTTGGGAGTGGATGCAACTCCGATGAAGTCAATGTAGTTGCATTTGCTTACAACATGTCTGAATTTGGCATGGGTAGTGGTTAGGAATGGGTAAACCAATTTATATAAAAAGGATTCCTGACCCCATTACTCAAACGTTTACTCAGAACCTTGTTAAAGTTCTGAAATGTTTAGATGTGAGAGGTTTTGTTCCCCCTTCTCCTTATCTCCCACAGTTATTTCTGGTTTCTCTTCAGAACTGGTAGGCTTGTGTTTTTGAGATTTCTAGCCCAATTTAACAAACTCTAAAGAGGTTCAATTAAGCATCCAAACTTTTTTTTATGTGTGTATTTACACTCCAACTGTGAACTTCTTGACATTTCACCATAACTGGCAGTGAGTCTGTACCCTGGACAACCCAGATCTTACCTAGAGCATCAGATCTCCAGTTTTGTGTATTTGTTATATTAAAATGTATTTTTCCACTGGGAGAAGATGTTTGTTATAAGAATGCAGAGATTTTCCCACTGCATTCATTACTTGAAAGACTCCTTTTTTAATAGCCTGTCTTTCACTTTTTACTTTGAAAAGATTAAACCTGTTTTGCCAGAACAAGTAAATATTTGGTATGAGTTTGAAATACACTTAGCTCAATGATAAGGTACAGTAAACAAGCATGTCTAATACTGAGCTCTGTCCCATACCTAGCATACTGCTGCCCCCTGCTGCCTTCTAGTCGACTGAACCTCTTACTTAATGTTGTCAGTTTACATGACATTCCACACTAATTGTCTCCTTGTAGATGTATGTTCATTTTAAAACTATTATGCTTGGTTATTTTCAATCTCTTCTTCCAAAGAAAAACATAGAAGCCAGATTTGAATTATTTCCTAGGAATGATGAAGGTATGTTTTCCTGTTTGCTTTTCTACTACAAGAACAATGTTGCTGTTTAATACATTTAAAAAAATGTAATTGTTTGTAACAAAAATAAACCCTTGTTGTTTTTTTCTAACTAGACTTTTTTTTCCATTTAACACATTGATTTTTGTTACTGGTTTAGAATGGAAATGAAATTATTATGGGCCAGGCTGTGATAGTCTTACTAATAGTGAGTAGTACCTTAATCCTCAAGTGGCCCCATTGTTATCATGGTGCATGGTATTTCAGTCGTTCTCAACCGGGATACTCGTACCCCTGGGGGTATGCAGAGGTCTTCCAGGGTGTACATCAACTCCTCTAAATACAGTATTTGCCTACTTTTACAACAGGCTACATAGAAAGTACTAGCAAAGTCAGCACAAACTAAAATTTCATACAGATGACTTATTTATACTGCTCTGTATACTATACACTGAAATGTAAGTACAATATTTATATTCCAATTGATTTATTTTATAACTATACAGTAAAAACAAGAGAGTAAGCATTTTTTTCAGGAAGAGTGTGCTGTGACACTTTGTATTTTTATGTCTGACTTTGTAAGCAAGTAGTTATTCAGTGAGGTGAAACTTGGGGTACGCAAGACAAATCAGACTCCTGAAAGGGGTACAGTAGCCTGGAAAGGTTGAGAGCCACTGGACTATTTGATATGAGTAAGAGTGTCATGATCTGACTGAGTGGTTCCTTTTGTGTTACAGGTTTAAGGTCTATAGAGCCTTAGCATGCCAAAGCATTTC
This sequence comes from Mauremys mutica, assembly GCF_020497125.1. NCBI lineage: Eukaryota > Metazoa > Chordata > Testudines > Geoemydidae > Mauremys > Mauremys mutica. Next base: position 36,214,831 of record NC_059073.1, on the reverse strand, counting down.
TGATTGTGTTCTTTAGCTTCAGGAGTGTATTCAGTGAAGCACTGCAGCTGTAGACCCAACTGACAGAGAACAAAAACATTGTTGCTTTCTAGGTTCTACTTCCTGTTTCTGCAAATATTTGTGTGTACAGTCATCCTTAGTCCCTTTGACTTAAGTGGGGACGCGTGTAGTAGTGTATGCTACAAACAGCAGCAAATGTTTGCAAGGTCAGGCACATCGTGGCTAATTTTGGGGGTGGGAGGGGATAGAAGGGGTAGCAATTGAGTGGTAGATTTTACCGAAAATCTAGACAGCTTGAATGCAGAGTATTTTCAACGTCAGTGTCATAGGTTTCTCCCCCACTTGGAGCTTTTGGGTTCACAAGATGGGGACCTGCATGGACTCCCCTAAACTAAAATCCTAGTTTAGATCTGATACGCTGCCACCAGTCAGTTTTCTAAGTGTCTGTCACACTGCCTGTTCCTCCAACTTTCCCTGGGGAACACAGATTCAATCTCCCTGACTCTCTACACACAGGGAAACAGCCCACTTCTCCCCTCCCTCTCTCCTAGCCACTCTGGAGAGATACACACCGATTCAACTCTGTGAATCAACCTCAGGAGGAACTCACTCTTCCCCCCTCCCCTTCCCTTGAATCTCCACAAGAGAAGGAATTAACCAAGTCCAAAGAAAAGAAAAGAATTTATTAAAAAGAACAAAAAAAGAAAGTACACTATCTCTGTCATACCAGGATGGAACAATACACAGAGTCTAAATTATAAACCTGGAGAGAACTCCCCCTCCCCCTTTCTTTCTCAGTAAAAGCAAAGTACAGCAATAGAAATAAAGAGATTACTTCAGCAAAACACACAGCTCCAGGCACCAGCTTAGCAAGCAGGTGCTTGGGGTGCCTATTCCGGAGCGGGTGGCACTTTCAGGTATTCGGCGGAGGGTCCCTCACTCCCTCTCGGAGCGAAGGACCTCCCACTGAATTGCCACAGATCGCGATTGTGGCTTTTTATTTATTTATTTATCTTTGGCTGCTTGGGGCAGCAAAACCCCTGGAGCCGACCCTGATTGTATCTAACCTTGAAGTGCCCAACTAGATTAAACTTCACAGTCTGTGTCCTGTCGTCAGGGGAAACAAGATCATTGATGTGCAAACTTCTAAATGGATTCAACTGGAGATGCCTGAAATGATATCTAAAGCTTATCTAATTTTTAATTTTTCAGATCATGAGGGTGGCATAGAGTCAAAAGTGGGCAGGCCCGTGGGAGAGGATGTTGTTTTTCCCCTGGGAAAAGGTTGGGGAAATTAGTATTTCGGGTTGGGTTTGTTTTGTTTTGTTTTTTTATTGTAAACCACAAAATGACTATCAAATCTCACATCAAAAAATAGAATGGAGGAACATTTCTAAAAAATATAGGGAGAGTTACTATATCCCTGATTTTATTCCTTCCTCCTTTCCCTGTTTACTTTCTGTGCTCCACTCTTATCTGGATTTTGATATACACCTCTACCTCAATATAACGCTGTCCTCGGGAGCCAAAAAATCTTACCGTGTTATAGGTGAAACCGTATTATATTGAACTTGATTTGATCTTCTGGAGCACGCAGCCTCGCTCCCCCGGAGCGCTACTTTACCACGTTATATCCAAATTTGTGCTATATCGGGTGGCATTATATCGGGGTAGAGGTGTACCTTTTCCTGTCTTTCTTTGCTACCCCTGTTTCCCTCACGCTAATTATTTATCCATTTCCCCTTTTAAAATTCACACATATTAAAGATCCTCTTGTAAAATTCTAGTAGCAACAAGGCTCTGTAGTTTTACTATAGGCAAACTTGGAGAGGTCAGCCACAGGCAGGAAGTGTAGTACTAGGCTAATCAAGCTACTTCCCAGTAAACATGGCAGGTGCCTTGTATCCACTAGGATTTTACAGTAGATAACTATCAGACTATCATGCGTTGGTTATCTTGCTGTATAAAAACCCACCTTTTTGGCAGAGAAGAGAAAACCATGATAGCTAATATATTTGGTTTTTTAGTCCCTCAGATATTCCAGGTACACTTCCACCTTCCACTCTCTTTCCCTCACTCCTCTTCAGAACGTCTGTTTCACTATTTGCTGCAAACTGCTGCTTCAGGGCCAGTTCTAGGGGTGGGTAATCTGGGAAGTTGCCCTGGCTGTTAATTTCCAGGGAGCGCTGTGCCACTTAGTTGGTTTTGTTTGGGTGAGTGGCATTATTTGCTCCTTCTTCTTTTATTTATTTATTTATTTATTTATTTATTTGCTCAGCTGTCCCAAAGGAGTGAGGGAGGCCCTTCCTGGTAAAATGCCTATGGCCATTTCTTGTAGTTCCCAATCTTACTGCAGATCTAGCCATGTTACTGGCGACACCTCTCCCTCTCTCCTTGATGCTTATGATGCTTTGATAATTTGATAATTTATTTCTCTCTCCCCACTTCCTTTTCTTCCAATTCCTGTTCTAGCTGCATCTCCCCTGTCTTGCACACTAGATCTCTGTAGCATTTGCATTTAGCTCTGATTACTGCCTCTCAGGGTTCCCTGCTGCTTTCTCTTTCACTGGGTATTTTTCTGCATGAGAAACTAAAACAGTACTAGTGTCTATTATTCTCATCCAGGCTGTTACAAAACCGTAAGTTACAGTGTAGCAGCTTTCCCCCAGCATGAAGCAGGTATGGAAAGCAGGGTCACCCAGTCACAGTTTTTGCATGTGTAGCTTACAGAATCTTGTTAGCATTCTTCCCACTGAAATCAGATGTAAAATGGGCTTAGATTTCTGCCTGCATCTTTTTGACTTGGAAAGGCAAGTTTGAAATCTTTTTTTTGTTTGTTTGTTTGTTACCCATTTGAATTTTGTAAAGTGTTGAAGTTGTATTATGTTTTAGGTTGCCGCTCTCACCTTGGATTGTTAGCTATATGGTTCAAAATGTAAAACTGTGTTGGAGACCACAATTGAGTTAGAAACATGTCAATAATCATAGAATCATAGAATCTCAGGGTTGGAAGGGACCTCAGGAGGTCATCTAGTCCAACCCCCTGCTCAAAGCAGGACCAAACCCAACTAAATCATCCCAGCCAGGGCTTTGTCAAGCCTGACCTTAAAAACCTCTAAGGAAGGAGATTCCACTACCTCCCTAGGTAATCCATTCCAGTTCTTCACCACCCTACTAGTGAAAAAGTTTTTCCTAATGTCCAACCTAAACCTCCCCCTCTGCAACTTGAGACCATTACTCCTTGTTCTGTCATCTTCTACCACTGAGAACAGTCTAGATCCATCCTCCTTGGAACCCCCTTTCAGGTAGTTGAAAGCAGCTATCAAATCCCCCCTCATTCTTCTCTTCTGCAGACTAAACAATCCCAGTTCCCTCAGCCTCTCCTCATAAGTCATGTGCTCCAGCCCCCTAATCATTTTTGTTGCCCTCCGCTGGACTCTCTCCAATTTATCCACATCCTTCTTGTAGTGTGGGGCCCAAAACTGGACACAGTACTCCAAATGAGGCCTCACCAGTGCTGAGTAGAGGGGAATGATCACATCCCTCGATCTGCTGGAAATGCCCCTACTTATACAACCCAAAATGCCATTAGCCTTCTTGGCAACAAGGGCACACTGTTGACTCATATTCAGCTTTTCGTCCACCGTAACCCCTAGGTCCTTTTCTGCAGAACTGTTGCCCAGCCATTCAGTCCCTAGTCTGTAGCAGTGCATGGGATTCTTCCATCCTAAGTGCAGGACTCTGCACTTGTCCTTGTTGAACCTCATCATATTTCTTTTGGCCCAATCCTCTAATTTGTCTAGGTCCCTCTGTATCCTATCCCTACCCTCCAGCGTATCAACCACTCCTCCCAGTTTAGTGTCATCTGCAAACTTGCTAAGGGTGCAGTCCACACCATCCACCAGATCGTTAATGAAGATATTGAATAAAACCGGCCCCAGCACCGACCCTTGGGGCACTCCACTTGATACCGGACTGCATTCAGACTGCATTTACACTCTGAAGCATTTTGAATATCATCCTTTCCCCTTGTCATGCCCACTATTTAGACTACTTGTCCCTTCACACTCAGTGGTTGTTCCTTTGCTTATGTCCTATTAATGCTTTGACTGCTGATCCCTGGTCTCTGACACTGCCTTCTGGTTTGCATGATAATTCCTAGCTTGCAGGTCTGGTGTATTTTCATGGAAATCTCATGGCTTTGCTATTGGTTTCTGTTGCTTAAAAATCAAATCTTTACTCATTTTCTTTTACTAAAATAAAGAGTACAACTAGAGGAACAAATGAGAAATTCCCTCTTAATATTTGAGAGAATGAGAAATTTCATGCACATTAAACAGTAAAATAAGTAAAGGTCCTTAATAAAATGAACAAGTTGTTGTGTTACAACACATGGTTGTGGCACAAATTTTATTGCTCTTTAGTGGGTAACGGAAGTGACTGCCTAAGTAGTGACTGAAAGAATGACAGAGGAGGAGGAAAAGAGAGAATGGAGGTAAAGGACACCTCCTAACGTTTGTTTCTTCCCTTCCTCGTTTGTAGATTTCTCTTAATTTTCATCTGGCTCAGTATGCAGATAGCCATACATTGTGAGACATACAATACACAATCAGTAATGGCCAGACAGGGAGATTGGTATCAGTAACCTCCTGGTGACCTGCATTAGCTGCAAGACCTTAAGAATATAATTTTCAGCTTAGATACACAACTCCTTAAATGGTTCCAGAGTGGTAGCCGTGTTAGTCTGTATCAGCAAAACCAACAAGGAGTCCTTGTGGCACCGTAGAGACTAACAAATGTATTTGAGCATAAGCTTTCGTGGGCTAATGAAGGGGGGTTTAGCCCACGAAAGCTTATGCTCAAATAAATTTGTTAGTCTCTAAGGTGCCACAAGAACTCCTCATTGTTTTAACTCCTTAAATCCATGCATACATCTTGTAATTATGATGATGATTTGTGGGTTAATGGCTTGCAGTAGAGACCAGAGGGTGGCATGTGAGATGAACTATTATGCATATATCATACCCAGGGGATCCCTAAACAGCCCTGTGCACCCCCTGTGCCTTCTGCCAGTTGGCATCATAGGGTCCCTGGTCATGGAAGCTTATTCCAGTGCTTAAATATCCTTTAATTAGAAAGTTTTTCCTAATATCTAACCTAAATCTCCCATGCTGCACATTTAGCCAATTACTTCTTGTCCTACCTTCAGTGGGCATGGTGAACAACTGATCACCGTCCTTTTTATAACAGCCCTTAGCATGTTAGAAGACTGTTATCAGCCCCCCCCACACACACCCCATGTCTTCTTTTCTCAAGACTAAACATGCCCAGTTTTTTTAATCTTTGTCATATTTTCTGAACCTTTTGTCGTGTTTGTTGCTCTCCTCTGGACTCTCTCCAGTGTGTCTATATCTTTCCTAAAGTGGGGCATCCAAAACGGGACACAATACTTCAGATGAGGCCTCACCTGTGCTGTGTAGAGAGGACAGTTGCCTCCCGTGTCTTATATATGACACTCCTATTAATTTAACTCAGAATGTTATCTTTTTTCACAACTGCATCACACTGAGTCATATTCAATTTGTGATCCACTATAACCTCCAAATCCTTTTCAGCAGTACTACTTCCTAGACAATTTAGTAGTTGTGTATTTGATTTTTTCTTTCTAAGTGAAGTACTTTGCACTTGTCTTTACTAAATTTCATCTTGTTAATTTCAGACAAATTCTCCAATTTGTCAAGATCATTTTGTATTATAATCCTGTCTTCCAAAAGAAACCATCATCCATAAATTTTATAAGCATACTCTCTGCTCTGTTATCCAAGTCATCTGTGAAAATATTGGATAGTACTGAACCCAGAACAGACCCCTGAGGGATTCCAGAGATCCGTCCTCCCAGTTTAATAGTGAACCATTGATAACTACTCTGAGTATGTTTTTTTTCAACAAGTTATGTGCACCCACCTTATAGTAATTTAATCTAATTTAATTTAATTTAATCTAGACCACACTTCCCTGGTTTGCTTATTACAATGTAATTTGGGACTGTATCAAAAGCCTTATTAAAATCAAGGTATATCATGTCTACAGCTTTCCTCCATCCACTAGGCCAGTAACCTTAGCCAAAAAAAAAAGACATCTGGAGATCAGGTTGGTTTTGCATGATTTGTTCTAGACAAACCCATCTTGGCTCTTACTTACTATCCTATTGTCTACTAGATGCTTACAGCTTGATTGTTTAATGACTTGTTCCAATATCTTTCCAGGTATCAAAGTTAGACTGAACGATATATAATTTCTCAGGTTCTCTTTGTTTTCCTTTTTAAAGATAGGTACTATGTTTGCCCTTTTGCAGTCCTCTGGGACCTCACCCATCCTCCATGAGTTCTCAAAGATAATCACTAATGGCTCCAATATTGTTTCAACTATTTCCTTAAGTACACTAGGATGAATTTCATCAGGCCCAGCTGAGTTTAATACATCTAACTTATAAAGTCTTTTACCTATTCTGGCTCGTGTTCTTTCTCCCTTGTTGTTAATATTAATTATGTTAAGTATCTGGTCTCCATTAATCTTTTTAGTAAAGACTGGAGCAAAATAGCCATTAAACACCACAATTTGCCTGATGTCGTCTGTTAGATCCTCTTCTCGTGTATATTTTGTTGCAGAACAACACTGTAGTGTCATGGATTATTTTGGTGCTGATGCTTGTTGATGTATAATATATTTTTATTTATATCCTCAAAGCCTGTTGAAGACAAATGAAAACTGGAACATTTTGTTCAAATGGAAACTTAAAATGGGAGGTATAGTTCCAAAGTGGAGCATTGGGAGGGGAGCTATGTGGCTCCCATCGAGAGACCAGCAGTGCCACTCTGGGAAGTAAAGAATAAGTGGGGGCAGGAGAGCTGACCCAGAAAGAAAAAAAAGAAGGTGAAGTTATGGACCTTTAAGCTGTGCTAGGGGTTCTTATTAGGAAAATTGTTGGATAGTCAGAGTCAATAAGATGTCATCCATGTACATCAAGATCTTCTATTCCAGAGTTCCTAGACTGATACCTCTCCTCAGGCACTATACTGTCTGTCTGAAGAACTGGTAGAACTGAGGTAATCTGTGCCTTGTGCCTCTGCAACAGCTCTCTGGGTGGACTTCCTGCCCTGGTGGTATTTTCAACCAAAGTGATGCTGGCAGAGGGGAAATGTAGGAAAGAATGTAAGGACAGCTAGCAATGGGTTAAGTGACTACTTGAAGGCAATACGTAAAGGCTACTATACAGGTTTTTATACTTTTTCCAGAGTAGTGGGCAGAGGCAGATTGGGGAACAGGAATGGGGTGGGGATTACCAATGCACTATTGTGCTTCAGCTTTTCCCATCTGGTGGATGGCCTCTTGGGGGCCATTCCCAGCTGGTATACTTAGAGCAGCCCCTAGGCTGAGGCTATTCTGGCAGACCCATAATAAGGTAACTGCAACTCAGCTAAAGAAAGAAGGAATTATAGGGCAGTTTACAATGCTCAAAAATGTTTTTATGAAGATACTTTAAACGGTCACTAGCAAGAGGAGGATTATAACATGAGTGAATCTGTATGTAACTGTGTGTGTAGGTGTGAGTAATAAGCTCACTAACGCGATATACGGTAGAACCCAATTTACCTGGTCTAATTGGGACCAGGGCCAGATTGGATAAACAAAAATTCAGATAATCTGGAAAATGAGCAAAGAACTTCAGCCCCAGGGGGTGAGACTCGAGCTGTCGATGGGGCTCCTGCTGCCAGCCCCACGATTCCATCCAGCCCCCAAACATACATCTACAAAATGGTGTGCTCTGCACAGCGTGACCTCACAGGCACCATACTTGTGATGTGATATGCCACATGGAAGGTCACTAAAAAGTCATGCAAGTGTAGAATTGAATACACAAGGTTTTAATCAGGACTCACCATTACGTACGTAAAGAAAAGACTATCTCTCTTTGCACAACTCAACAATTCAATAATTATTAATGAGACATCATGCCTTTGGGAATTTCTGGCAGATGATTAGATTAAGTGCACTGTAGATGGTTAACATCTCTCTTTGAGGTTTGCATTCCGATCAGTGTTTCCTCTAATTTTTCCCACCCATGTGTGGAATGAATTTTGTTATGTGCACCAATATGGAGGTGATGTGTGACGCATCACATAACAAAATTCATGTGGTGGGGGTAGGGCTAAGGGGTTCAGAGTGTGGGAGAGGGCTCAGGGCTGGGCAGAGGGTTGGGGTGCAGGGGTGTGAAGGCTCCGGCTGGGGGTGTGGGCTCTGGGGTGGGGCCATGGATGAGGAGTTTGGGGTGCAGGAGGGTGCTCAGGGGTTACAGCAGGGAGAGAGGACTCCCCCCAACTCTCTCTCCCCTGCAGCAGCACCTGGGCTGGGGGGGGGAGAGGTGCCTCTCCCCACCACGGCAGCTCTGGGGCTGGGGATACAGGATAGGTGCCCCTCCCCCAGCTGCAGCAGGTCCGGCCCGGGGGAGGGCTGCTCTGGTCACAGCTGGGCCCGGGCCTGTCATGGTTCCCCCCCACTCTGAACTCTGGGGTACAGATGTGGGGACCCACATGAAAGACCCCCTAAACTTAGATTTTACCAGCTTAGGTTAAAACTTTTCCAAGGTACAAATCATTGTCCTTGTCCTTGTCCTAGTATTGCTGCCACCACCAAGTGATTTACCGGTACACAAACTATTCAGGGAAGGGTCACTTGGAATCCTTATCCCCCGAAAATATCCCCCCTTCACCCCATTTCGTGGGAGGCTTAAGACCAACCAATTGCCTTAGCAATGTGAGCACAGAGCAGACCCTTTGTCTTCAGGACACTGAAATCAATCAAGTTCTTAAAAGAATAACTTTATTATAAAGAAAAAAGTAAAAGAATCACACCTGCAAAATCAGGATGGAAGGTCACTTTACAGGGTAATAAAAAGATTTAAAACACAGAGGATTCCCCTCTGGGCTCAGCTTCACAGTTACAAAAACAGGAATAAATCTACCTCAGTAGCATAGGAATATTCACACAAGCCAAAACAAAAGGTAACTTAATGCATTTCCTTGCCCTACTCACAGTTTCTGTGGTTTTAGATGGATTAGTCCAGGTATATTTTTAGGAGATGTTGTACCTGCTTGGCTTCTTCCTCCATCTGAAGAGGGAACAACAAAAGAGAACAACAAAGAAATCCTTCCCCCTCAGATTTGAAAGTATCTTCTTTCCTCATTGATCCTTCTGGTCAGGTGCCAACTAGGTTATTTGAACTGCTTAACCCCTTACAGGTAAGGCAGTCCAGTACAGCTGCCAAGAAGGGATTTTATGCTACTGCATACATAAAGGTTGCTACCGTTCCCACTATATTCATGACAGGGCCACTCCGGCCGTGCCGCCCCACCAGGTCCGGGTGCCCCGGCCATGTCTGGGGCCAGCCCGGATGTGCCACTCTGTCCGGCCCAGGCCACCCCACCCCAACTGCAGCTGGGCCCGATCCTGCCGTGGCTGGGCCCAATCTGGCTGCGGGTGGGCCTGGGCTGCTTGGGGCCAGCCCGGGCCATGTCCCAGTAGAGTTGGGACTGGGGGAGGGGTGCCCCATGCCGCGGCAGGTTGGGGGCCAGGCTAGGTGGGGATCAGGGGAGGGGCGCCCTTCCCCTGGCTGCAGCAGGTCCCCGGGAGGGTTGCTTGAGCACCTGCTCAGTGGCAAATAGGCTGCCGCATGGCCACGCAGCTTACAGGGAACTTGGATTTTGATACCGCGCATCTACTAAAACTTCACATATGCAGATCAGATCAGTTAGCATATAGCTATATAGAGTTCATGAGGTGAGTTAATCGAGTGTATTTCTACATGGAGAACTAAAAAAACACATGAGTGTAGAATTGAACACATTGAATACACAAGGCATTCAAGGGTAGAAATGAATGGTCCGTGATGGAACAGAGCTATCTTTTTGTCTGTCATCTAAAAATGTGTTGCACGCCTTACAAAAAATGTTTCCGCCCACCCCCGATATTGAGCAAAACCCTTAGGCCTTTACTTATTCCTTGGTGAAGCAACCCTCCCTATTAAGAACTCTCCCTGCCCCAGGATCATAGGGGTTAGAAGCCACAGCTGCACTCGGGACTGGCTCCAGCTTTTTTGCCGCCCCAAGCGGCGAGAAAAAAAGAAAAACGTGATTGCACTGCCCCCGAAGTGCCGCCGAAGACTGAAGCAGAGCAATTGAGCTGCCACTGAAGTGCCGCCGAAGGGGAAGAGAGGGACTGGAGGACCTGCCGCCGAATTACCGCCGCAGACCCAGATGTGTGCCGCCCCAATAACAGACAGACTGCCGCCCCTTTCTATTGGCCGCCCCAGGCACCTGCTTCCTTCGCTGGTGCCTGGAACCAGCCCTGGCTGCACTGCTAGTGAGTTGAGAGCTATAATGTCCAACCCGCTCCGCAAAAGAAAAACTGCAGCCATTGTAATCAGCCAATGGAAATTTTAATTGAGTCAGGATTGAGTAAAAACTGAGTGAAGGCCCGAGGATTTGGCTAATTATTATTATACTTTACGCAATTTACATGGAAGAGAAACTAAACTGCCAGATGACTTTCAGGTTTGACAGTGCTTACTTGATGCTTCCTGGGCAGCACTATCATTCAGGTATTGCTTAATGTGTTGTGCCATTACTGTCACCCTGACTAACATCAGTTCCTCACCACCAGCACAGCTGTACTGCTCTCAGTCTCTGCCTTTCCTTGCAAGGCACAGTAAGGCTATCAAAATGAAGGAAATTAAAAGGAATCGCTGCACATAAAGAAAGCATCAGAAACCATTCCTGCTGGTTTGAAAACCTAAACCACCCCCATAAAACTTTAGAACCTATAATCTCCTTTATTAATTAGCCTTTCTTCGAGTTACTGTGAAATTACACACTTATTACAACGCTCCATCATGCTGAGATATTCTTTTGTAAATTCTCTTCTCTGCATCATTTGCTTTTGTCTCTTTATCCTTATTTTTATACCCTTCTGTCTCTTCTCTCATTCTCTCTGTCCAACACTCTTTCTCCCTAAGATTTTATTCTCCTCCCTCCCTTTGTTCCTTTCCTCTTTGTGTCTGTTTCCTTCTCCTCCTATTCAATAAGTCAAAGACTTTGATGCAAAAGCTAAAGATTGGATTCTGTGCCTGCTATGCTCCATCTGCCTGGTTTGTGACACAGCCATAACAGTATAGCTGTCAACAAAAGGACATGGGGAGCTCTATGTGAAAAACCCGTGTGCAGGGGACAAGAAACTGCTAGTTGTGACTCACAGAGTAGGGAAAAGGGGGTTAGCACTCAGACACCACAACAATGGGCGTGGAATAAGCGCCATAGCTAGACAGGAGGCAAGACACATCAAACAGGCAAATGTCCCAACCTCAGCTAGAAAATCCCACATTATTATTATTAATTACTTGTATTACATTAGAGCTGACAGGCTCCAAATGAGATCAGGGTCCCATTATGTTGGGTGCTGTCCGTACTCATTGTAAAGAACTTACCACCTCAAGAAATAAATCAGATAAAAGATGAGACAAATTTTATCCCCATTTAAACAGATGGGCAACTGAGGCACAGAGAAATTAAATTATTTGCCCAAGGTCAAAGAGGAAGTTTATAGTAGTATCAGGAATTGAATGTAGATAACATAAGAACAGCCATACTGGGTCAGACCAGTGGTCCATGTAGCTCAGTATCCCATCTTCCAACAGTGGCTGGTGCCAGATGGTTCAGAGGGAATGAACAGAACAAGACATTTATCAACTGATCCATTCCCTTGTCATCCAGTCCCAGCTTCTAACACTCAGAAGTTTAGGGACACCCAGAGCATAGACTTGTGTCTCTGACCATCTTGGCTAATAGCCATTGATGGATCTCTCTTCCATGCACTTCTCTTATTCTTTTTTTGAGCTCAGTGATACTTTTGACTTTCACAATATCCCTTGGCCACAAGTTCCACAGGTTGATTGTGCATTGTATGAAGAAGTACTTCCTTATGTTTGTTTTAAACCCATTGCCTATTAATTTCATTGGGTGACCCCTGATTCTTGTGTTATGTTTAGGAGTAAATCACACTTCTTTCTTCACTTTCTCCACACCATTAATCATTGTATAGACCTCTAGCACATCCCCCTCCTCAGTTGTCTCTTTTCCAAGCTGAACAGTTCTAGTCATTTTAATCTCTCCTCATATGGAAGCTGTTGCATACGCCTAATCGTTTTTGTTGCCATTTTGTTGTTCCCTGTACTTTTTCCAATTCTGATAGCTTTTATTTGAGGTGGGGTGACCAGAACTGCACACAATATTCAGGGTGTGGGTGTACCATGGATTTATATAGCTGCATTATGATATTTACTGTCTTATTATCTATCCCTTTCCTAATGGTCCCTAATACACCTCTATCTCCATATAATGCGACCCAATCTAACATGAATTCAGATATAATGTGGTAAAGCAGTGCTCCGGGGCAGGGGGAGCAGCACACTCCAGTGGATGAAAGCAAGTTCGATATAACGCGTTTCACCTATAATGCGGTAAGATTTTTTGGCTCCCGAGGACAGTGTTATATCAAGGTAGAGGTGAATTCTATTAGCTTTTTTGACTGCTGCTGCACATTGAGTGGATGTTTTCAGAGAAGTATCCACGATGACACCAAGATCTCTTTCTTGAGTGGTAACAGCTAATTTAGACCCCATCATTTTGTATATATAGTTAGGATTATATTTTCCAATATGCATTACTTTGCATTTAGCAACATTGAATTTCATCTGCCATTTTCTTGCCCAGTCACCCAGTTTTGTGAGCTCCTATTGTAATTCTTTGCAGTCTTCTTTGGACTTAGCTATCTTGAGTAATTTTGTATTATCTGCAAACTTTGCCACCTCACTGTTGTTTACCCCCTCTTCCAAATCATTTATGAATACATTGAACAGCACTGGCCCCATTACAGATACCTGGGTGACCCTGCTATTTACCTCTCTCTACTGTGAAAACTGACCATTTATTCCTACCCTTTGTTTCCTATCTTTTAAGCAGTTACCGATCCATGAGGGCTTTCCCTCCTACGCCATGACTGTTTAATTTGCTTAAGACCCTTTGGTGAGGGTTCTTGTCAAAGGCTTTTTGAAAGTCCAAGTATGCTATATCCACTGGATCACCCTTGTCTACATGTTTGTTGACACCCTCAAAGAATTCTAATAGATTGGCAAGGCAAGATTTCCCTTTACAAAAGCTTTGCTGACTCTTCCCCAACATCTTGTGTTCATCTCTGATTTCCTGTGTCCCAGTCTAAAGCATCAACCACAAGACTAACCTTTTCCTTTACATCTTGGACTTTCCACAGTAGGCAACACCATTTGTGGGATGGCCAAGTCCTACCTACTTCTCTCCAGGCCTCTCCAATATGGCAGTCATGGAAGCCATGCTCACATGCAGAAATATAACAACATAAAACAAGTTGTGTAAGAAGAAAATAGAGTGCAAGTGCATAAGTCTGCATTTGTACTGAGGAAGTCAACAGGCTACTAAAAAAATTGAAGGGCCATGCTCCCCTCACTACCTTAACTCCAATAGTTGTTACTGTGCCATCACCTTTCCCCCAACGTAGCACGATATTAGTGTACAGAGGGCGATTCCACCAACATAATACTCATGGGAGCAGAGTTGGAGGGTGATTGATGCCATAGAAAGTGGCCTTCCCATTGGCCCTGCACCCAACTGTCTTGGCATTCTTTCTTCTCCCCCATATTTGCTGTGTGGACTTGGGATGATGGGATTTCCATTGCTTCAAGGGCCCCTGCTGCTGCTTCCTCCTCCCTTCCACCTGTTTATTGCTGGGATTTTCTCCATTCTGTCTGCATAAGCAGAGGGAAGCATGTGGGCCATAGAATGGACACAGGAGTGATGGAAATGCTGTAGTGTAGTATCTGAACTTAGTCCAGACCCCACTGTCAGGACATGTCTTCATGTGTGCCAAAGAACAGCAGGCAGCGAGTGGGCACAGGGGAAAAACGAAGTAAGAAGATTGCATTTCTTCCACTAATGTGAACCATAATCCAGTGATGCAATGTGGGGGATGGGATCCATTGTAAAGCAATGTGGCCATCTTTAGGACTATATTCTACCCTGTTCTGTCTGTGCTGCTCCCACCAAAATCAAGAGTTTTGCATAGAAATCAGTGGCCGGATATGGCTTTGAACACATAGCTATGTGAATGTTCTCAAAGACAAAGTATACTATATTTAGTCCTGTACTTTTCCACCATCAAAACCTCTCATCTCAAATTGTGCAAAATGCCCTCAGGGAGACATGCATTTTTGTATTCAAAAAGAAGGTAAGAAAAGTGTACCTGGCATTAAAGAAATCTCTGTCAAATGAATTTGTTTAATTCTTATATTATGTGCAGGGTTTGAGTTGAAAGCAGTTAACAGGGGAGATTCTCCTCTCTCTTCTGTTTTCTCCTGATTAATCCTCGGCCCCCAAGGCACTAGCCAGTTTTCTAATAACTGGGAACAGAATTTGCAGGGCAGGTAATGGATGCTAATGTGAGAAATCATAGATGATTTTCAGCACCTGGGTGGAAACAGGCCACCGGTCACCTGGGGAACAGGGTGGAATTCACTCCATCTGAGCACTCCCCTCTGCTGCTGGAAGTCGTCACTGATCTCCACTATATGCTTCCCACACAACCCACTTCCCAGTTGGTGGTTCTCATTCTGATTTAAGACTGTCAGTTCTTGAACCAGGGGGAGGTGAGGCAGTCAAAAGTGCATGACCAGGAGAGAATTGGAATGGAGACTCTTGCTGTCATTTTTGACCATGCCCACTCCATGGAAATACACGGTACCTTGGAGCTGTGATATTTATACCAGCTGAGGATCTAGCCCAATGTTTCTGCACTGGAGGAACACTTGCATAATATTACTATCTGGATGAATTGCAACTATATTGGTTTCAACCTTGAAAACAGAAGTCTTCTTGCCTAGAGATAAAACAATAGAAGACTTGCTCTTCTTGTCTAGCACTGCTCAAAGAGACTATTCAAAAATAGTGAGTCAGGTTAAGAAGCTTGATATCACTCTTGACCATGCCCTGGAATGGAAAACCGCCTCAGAAATGCTTCATTCAACTGTGTAGTTTGTCTAAAGGAGCTTTGCCAATTTACATCACCTAAGGATCTGGTTGTGAATTTGCAGGTCACCTGGGATAAGAGATCCTACTATGTGGATCCTCCTTAAAAGAGAGCACAATAAGGCTATGGATTTTGTTGTACCAATATAATAAAAAAAACCAGCAGGATCTTATTAAGAGGGATAAGGCAAAGATGCCACATTTATTGTAAATACCATAACAAAACAAAAGACAATGTTTTCCTACTTGTTTCCATTACTACTTATTCCTTATACACACACACACACATATTCATCCACACAATCATTCATTCAGGTTCTGTATAGATGTTATAGTTACCAGCCTAGATGTTGCTCATGCCAAGTTACTGGCCAGGTATCTTGGTCATGAGGATGGAGCCGAGTCTGTGTCAGATGCATCTGATGCTCCTGGAGGTTGGTATCAGAACCATAGACTCAAAGTCCTCAGTCTTTAGAGTCCAGTTTTATAGGAATTTATTCCTATGTCAGTTCATGAGAGTTGCTTCATTTTGCTGTTGCTAAATCAATCAGCAGATGGCTGGCTCCATGTTGATAGGTGTTTTGTTTTTCCTTCCTTTGAGGTGTGGTGGGTGGATTCCAGTTTGCCCTCCGGGGGTCATCTGGTTGATCCCACTTGACACCTTCTTTAGCCGACACTGAATTCTTCAGGCTGGTGACTCCCTAACCATTCAGTCACATACATTCTCTATCTTAATCACATCTATTTCACTGTTTCTTTACTTTTTGGGGTGTTACCAATTTATGTGAGACTCCCTGTCTTTTAACAATCAAAGATAAAGTGAGATGAAAACTTACAGAGGGTGGGGGTCTCTATTTATACACTATAACAGCTACTGTTTTGGCTTACTTAGAGTTAATTAATGTTTAACAAGTTTTATACAAAGTATTTCTTTGAGCAGGCTTCACACAGACACAGCTGGTGGCTTGCAGGTTAGAATCACAAATTTACTTTTAACATAAACCTTTAGTTATGAGGCATCAATTAACAATAAGTCATTTTTCATATAAACCATGTCTAATATAAACCTTCTTTAATATCCCTACAATTTCATTGAGCTCCAGAGGTGCTTCCTGGCCTGGAGAACTAAAGGGCTTCTATATCCCCTGCCTGTAGCTATCCATCAAACTGCCCAAATACTGGGCTGTGTGCAAAGGGAGGATTTAGGACTATGAGCATGTGTAATCCCATCAATTTTAATGGCTATTCACATCGGAGTGAAGACTGTACCTTTCTGTTACATGATCGATTCAAGGTACAGAATGTTAAAATAGTGTGATGAATTATGGGATAGAGGAAGCTTAATTACAAAGCGTAGTTTATATATGATGATAGAGCAGTTTCTCATACAGTTGACTGCTCTTGACATGATAGTGTCAAAAGACTAAAAACTTATTATCTGGGAACTGTATCATAAACTGTTCTCTTGCCCTATGGTGAGTTGCCAAAGTCTATGTAATGAACCAGCAGAATCTAGCATAAATTAAGTAATCTTTCAATAATTATTTTTTTGGTACCAAAGTTAACATGTATTTTTAAAAATCTCTTGAAGATGTATTTCCAGGCACCCCATGCATATCCACAATATCAACTGTATAAAATGAACTGTTATCTTTATTATTATAAGCAGTAGTTGTTTGATGAAGGAGACTGTTCTCTTCAGAAACAGTTAAGTTCTTAGCAATGCAGCTGTGAAAAATGTCTGTGCTTTGTGCATGCTAACTAGGTAATGTAGCATATTCTTGGGAAGTATTGGCAGAGCAGGCTGTTTAGGAGAGCAGATTATAATTCATGTTTTCAGAGTACATCCATTTTAATTGCACTTGCAGATTTTGAAAGGGATAATTTGTTCTTTTGGGATTGTTTGTACACTTTCTTTTCAATATTTTGTTCATCACTTATATAGAGAATAGCAAAAACAAAACAAACAAAAAAAAAACCAGACAGGTGAGTCCATGGTTGGTTTATTGCCGTATGTGAGAACACTTCTATTTCCCCTTACATTTCTTGCTGTGATGGTGTTTGATCAATTCGTGTAGGAATCAAGTGTTCTTTCTATGGTACTACAAGAGCCTAGTTTCAGCTTGCTTAATGCCTGATTTGAGTGAGCAAACTACATTCTTTATTAGAGAAAGCAGAACAGAAAAGTTAGGGATTTCATTTAGAGAAGTCCAGTGGTATTAGCTAAAACCTCTCATATATTTATTATGTATTCAGAAATAATGCAAGAAAAAAAGAGTAGACTTCTGAGAAATAGCAGTTACTTAGTCAAGTGCAACTAAATGAGTTGTGTTATTCTTTTGTGGAAGCAATCAAATGTCTCACATGGCTAGTCAGCTACAGAACTTCCTAATGAATGTAGAAAGGAGAATTACTGTACTTACTAGCAATTTTGTTTGCTGAAGCTAGGATTTGCAGGATTGTTTGCAGGATTGTCCTGGAGTCTCCAGGAATTAAAGATTAATCTTTTATTAAAGATTATGTCTTGTGATGAAACCTCCAGGAATATGTCCAACCAAAATTGGCAACCCTACCTGAGGCCCCCTTTTTTCCCCATCCTGCCACCTGCAACAGTGAGCAGAGGTAGATAGCAATATCCCAAGAAAGTGTGCATGTCTTGTGGGGAGGGGGAAACTACCTGAGAATGCTTCATTGGATGGTGAAGATGATGGAGCTGCCCTGTAAACAACATATACTCATGTAGCCTTAACATTTCACCTGTCCTATAATGGATTTCCTTTCCTCAGAGTGAGTTCCACTCACTAACACAAAGTCTCTGTAAACAAAACACTCAAAATATTGGAGGTCAGACAGAATTGCAAGATTCCAATACCGTAACAAGTCAATGCCTCAGCCCTCCGTGCACATGTGGTAGAAAAACACTTCTTGTGCAATGACCTTGACTAACAGTGGAGGTAGCTGGCCAGCATGATTGTTACAGTTACTGTGCCAGAACTTCTGCTAGATTTTTTATGTCAGTAAGATGTACATAACAGTGTGCTACATGGGTAGCCTTACGTGCAGTGGAGTATGTGAGACAAGGGAGGAAATGTAATCAGAGCTACTAGCTGGTTTATGTGGATCTCTCAATTTTAAGAAAGAGAAAAGGGTTGTGGGGAGGAAGAGGCCTACTTTGGGTAAAATGAGGCTCTGTAATGACTATCCTGTATCTCTCCCCTGTACAAGACTTTCATCCTCAAAATGAGGTAAACTGCCTATGCAACAGCCATGGTGGATTACAAAAGAGAGTAAGATTGTTCTATTTGCAAGACACCAGCTGCAGCATGCCCTGTAAAAGGTCTAATTCCTTCTTGCAGAACACTTGATAAGTTCTGCAAATAATATCCTTCATTGCCTAGTTCTTATGCTTTAAGGCAGTGGTCCAGATACCTTTAGTTAGCATCATGGCATCCAAACAAATGAAGAAGTATTTAAACAGTCAAAAAACACTTTCCAGCAGAGAACATCAGGTGGGCTGACCAGCCTGGGATTTTGCACCTGTGATTTAAGAGGAGAAATCATCACCCTGAAACAGATTCATTTACCAAAATGAAAGAGAGTAGCTCCCATTGCCATGTATGTGGATTATTTTGGTTATATTATGTCAGGGCTAGTGCTGGGCAGCTTTGGTGAACAGAAATAATTTATACTGAGCCTCTAGTCCCTATTATCTCTTCATTAGAGGTCTGCTCTCCTCTGCTCCTTCAGTGGCACCAAAACACTCTTCAATACCTCTGCCAAAATGTACATCAAGAGCTTAGCAGCATTCAGAAACCTGTTTTGCAGGCTTCTGTGCACTTGCATGTGGAAGGGGTGCGGAATGTTTATTATAACATCCAGTTCCAATGGCCTTGGAAAGTAAATGTTATTAACTGGTTGTGCTCCCAAATATTATCATCCCCATTATCAGCAATATAACAAAGTTAACTGCCCTGGGCAACTATTTAACATGTGCTGTCCTGTTAGGTCTCATTGAGGTGACCCCAACACAAACCATATCAATATAAGTAACGTGCATTTCATAAAAGAGACTTTTTTTCCTGCCTTGGTACATCTCTGCTTTCAACATGCTAGTTTCAAACTGTAAAGGCATAACATCATTTGTCACAGCAATTAAGAACTGTGGCTTAAGTACAAAGGGCAACACTATACGGTGTAAGATTTATTGTATGTCTCATTTGCAATCAAATCCCACATTGCTCCATAAATGATAGTAAAACGGCGACTGCTTTGAGAATCACAGCTTGAAATATAGGATTTAATACCAATAAAGGTGTCGTGCTTAATGTCCACAGACAGAGAATGCTGAAGACAAGGGGCATAGTAAAAAGCTTACAAATGATAGCTTATTGAGGTGGAAAGAAGTTATAAGTGGAACATGCATTAGTTTAGGACTTCTCATTAATTTAGACTCTCAAAATATGCTTATTACTGAAAATAGTGACAGTACAAATACTAAGAAACATTGCAGACTGATTCAAAAGGGCATTCAGTATTTTAGTTCTGTGCTAACAATGGCAAAGGCCGTTTCATTTAAACAAATATAAACAAGAGGCCAAACTGTCAAAAGAGGGAATGTGTATGACATGGAATAGTCATGCAGCATATGCTATTGATCAGAATGGAGCCCTGAGAATTACTGGAAGGAGGGGAAGGAAATACTTGAAACTTTCAAGTCAGTACATGTCGGCTGTAAAAAGGCCATCAAGGCCCTAAAGCTGCATAGGCAGAGGGGCAGAATGTGAATTCAAAATGTATGAAACTGACAGGAGATGAAGCATCTGTTAGACCTCAGCTGCTCTGCATGATCTCTCTTCACCTTGCAAACAGGAACAAGATAATTTCATTAGAGAGGATTTCAGCATAGATGAACCAACATGATCTCAGGTCTCAGGAATCTCCTTAGATTGTATACTTTTCAGGCCAAGGGTTGCTTTTTGTGTGTGAATCATAGAATCATAGAATATCAGGGTTGGAAGGGACCTCAGTAGATCATCTAGTCCAACCCCTGCTCAAAACAGGTCCAATCCTTAACTAAATCATCCCAGCCAGGGCTTCATCAAGCCTGACCTTAAAAACCTCTAAGGAAGAAGATTCCACCACCTCCCTAGATAACCCATTCCAGTGCTTCACCACCTCCTAGTGAAAAAGTTTTTCCTAATATCCAACCTAAACCTCCCCCACTGCAACTTGAAATCGTTACTCCTCGTTCTGTCATCTGGTACAACTGAGAACAGTCTAGATCCATCCTCTTTGGAACTCCCTTTCAGGTAGTTGAAAGCAGCTACCAAATCCCCCTTCATTCTTCTCTTCTGCAGACTAAACAATCCAAGTTCCCTCAGCCTCTCCTCATAAGTCATGTGCTCCAGCCCCCTAATCATTGTTGTTGCCCTCCGCTGGACTCTTTCCAATTTTTTCACATCCTTGTAGTGTGGGGCCCAAAACTGGACACAGTACTCCAGATGAGGCCTCACCAATGTCGAACAGAGGGAAATGATCATGTCCCTTGATCTGCTTGCAATGCCCCTACTTATACAGCCCAAAATGCCGTTAGCCTTCTTGGCAACAAGGGTACGCTGTTGACTCATATCTAGCTTCTCGTCCACTGTAACCTCTGAGCACATTGTGTTGTGCACATTGCCAATGCTAAACTGAAAAGAAGTATTCCAGTCTAATATTTTGTAGGCAATCTAAAGGAGATTAGAAAAGTTGAAAGAAAACAGAAGTCTTGACAATTTATCATGAAGACTGCTGTTATTTACCACTATCCTTGGTCCAGCATTCAAAAATGATCTCTGCTGTGATCTCCCATAGTGTCAGAAACCATGATGGGGATGGTCAGACCTAGTGGTTGGAGCTGTGGAAGTCAGGCCTAGTGATCTGGAGTCAGAGCCAGAATCAGGAATCCAGAGCGGGGTTGGAGCAAGGGTGGAGTGGGACTAAGAACAGGGTGGGAGCAAGGACAGGGCTGGAGCAGGCCTACCCTTGGAGAGTCTGTTGCCACTATCAGGCAGAAGAGAGTTCAAAGCCCTGGAGTGACATTGAGCAAACTGAGCTGCTGTTCCTCCTGTGAGGCTTATGTACCTAACCTCAGAGTCACCAGTCCAGATCAGTTCCTGGCTTATGGATTGGCTGGAGCCTAGCACAGGAGTAACTCATCACCTTACACATAGGGCCGTAGGGAAAATGGCACCCTGGGCAAACTTGTATGTTGGCACCCTTGGTCTCCCCTGCCTCCCCAAGTTCCCCACCCATTTCCCCATCACCCTGGCCCCTGCTGCCTCCCCATCCATCCCCCTATTGCTTCTGGCCCCTGCTGCCTCCTCACCCATCCCCCCTGGCTCCCACTGCGTCCTCAGGCTCCTCTTCTCAGCACCCCTTGTCCCTGCTGCCTGCCCCTCATTGCCCTGAGCTGTCTTATGCAGCCTCTCACCCCGGGCCTGCTCTGCTCCTTGCCTCTTGCCCACGTTGCCCCCGACCCCGGCACCCTAGGCAATTGCTCATCCGTAAGGCGACCATGCCTGACGGGCTCAGTCCTGTGCCATGACACCAGCTGGTTTGCACTGCTGAGGCATCAAATTGCAACCAGAAAGCTCTCCTAAAAGAAGAGCCAAGGATTTCCTCTGCCATATCCGCTTTCTTTATGAACCCATGCCCACCGCCTTGATCATCATAGGGGGATGTCAAGAAAATGGCCTGTGGCAGGGTGGGGAGGGGCAAAGATAATCTCCCTCAGCCCTCTAAAGATTGAGCCCTGTCAAAGACACCATTGCTCCTTAGGGTTACCACCTGTCCAGGTTTTCCCAGGATCATCCCTTTTTTGAGGTACCTGTCCTGGTTAATCTGTACATGTAGCCAGTTGTACATGTAGGTAACAACCTTATTGCTCCTAAAAATTTGAAGAAGCACCATGTGGGGCCCAGTAGAAATGCAGCTTGACTACCAGTTCACCTGAGGGTAGGGCTGAGAGAGAGACCAGGGACTAGGGAAAGAAGTGTGAAGGTAAAGAAGGCATGAGGGCACATTAGTCAGGCACTTACCAGTGATGAAAGCTCCAGTCCAGCTCCTCTCTCTCTCATAAAACAATACTACAATAATCATCCAAGCACTGCTGTATCAATATTGTAAGCAGCAGCCCCTGATTCATCATTTATTCTGCAGCTTGTGTGATCATTTACACCAGTGCAAAGTGGGTGTAAAATGCTACCTTCCAGATCTCAGGGCTATACAGGAGCACAACGGTCAGGGCAACAGTGACTCAGGCTGCTAGTGTTTTGAACCCTTACAGTAGATCTCTGTAGTACTTCTCTGTAAGGGTAGCTACCAAAAACCTCCTAGTTGGGCCCTGATTACATTTTCATATAGTAGCAATAATCCTGAATTTGTTCTGTGTTTGTACAGCACCTTGCACACTAGGTTCCTGGTCCATGAGTGAGACTCCTAGGTACTATGATAATACAAATATGAGTAAACAAGGAAGGCCAGCATAACACTTTCATTCAAAGAATAACAGAGCAAGTTTGTTTTGCCAGAGAACACTATTGAAATAAGTGGCATTAGTGTAAGGGAATACTGATTATTTTTGTACTACAATTTCATGATGTTATTGGGTTGAGAGAGCTCCTCTGGCTCCTCTTTACTGAGTCTCCTCAATAAAAGAGGACCAAAGCCTGTCAGCACCAGCCCTAATCTTTCCCAGTAGGGGCTGAGCATGTTGCTTTCACATGCCCCAAATTCTTGCTGACAACGTGTCTAAGGTACAAATTCAGACCCCAGCCAGGGATTTCTGATTGTCAGAAAAGATGCTTCTGGCCTTTGTTTCCATGACTTTTGAAATTTTTGTCATAATGAATCTGTACTTTTCCTTTAAAATTATTGTTACAAATATACACCCTTATGTTCTCAAAAAACCCATAGTTCCATTTTCAGAACCCATTTTCAAAAGTAAGTTTTGGAATTGGACTTAAGTTATTTAGGAGCTTTTGAAAGTTTCAACCTTAGCTATATTTTAAAACCTGCAATAATTTTCCAGTCACAGGAAGCAATAGTGAGTAATGTAGGTGCCATTTCTCTCTTTTGCGATGCCTTTGGGGGCCATTTGGAATGTCTGAAATGGCTTGTCACTTAATCTTTTTTTGAAACTCAGATTCCCTGAATTCTTCTGTCTGTTCATAATGTACAAGGTGCATAAAGCTGGGAGTCTTCATCTCTACCGATGCATCCCACACAGTGTTTCTCAGATCTCCATGTTCTTAGATAATTCTCCTCCTGTGGTGTTCACACCTCAACTGCTAGGAGAGGGCCTCATCCTCCCTGATTGAACTAACCTCATTATCTCTAAACTGATTCTTGCCTGAATATTTATACCTGTCTCTGGAAATTTCCATTATATGTGTCTGACGAAGTGGGTATTCACCCACGAAAGCTTATGCTCCAATACATCTGTTAGTCTATAAGGTGCCACAGGACTCTTTGTTGCTTTTTAGATAATGCAGTGAATGTGGCATATTTTAACTAAGAGTGGAGAAAAGGCTCTCAACATTCAGAATAATGAGGTTTGTATTTTATCAGCTGCTCATATCACTCGGGGAGAGAAGACTGTGACAGATGGTGCTCCCAAGAGTACAGCTCAGATGAAGGATTTTTTCTTTTTAAGATCTTTTTATCCAGTCAGTCACTATGTACTAAAAGTATCACCATTTAAGACAGTCAGCCTGGAAAAGGGCAGATAGGAAGATTTTTCATACATTCTCTACAATCTCAATCCTTCAAAGTGGTTCAGAGTCTTTTCCCAATGTCATAATTTTGAATGCCTCTCAAGTCTTTGAGGAGGTGTTTTTATCTTTTTAATGTTTGTTTTGTAAAAATGAAAGAAAATGTTTCCTTTACGTAACAAAAACAACAAAATTCTGGTGACAGATTTAACTAATTGTTCATCTTACCTCTTTCATGGACACTTTCCAGCTTCAAATCCTCAGCTGCACCACAAAGAGCATTTGTAGAATTTATCACTTTTGTCCAACAAAATGTTTAGAATTCCTCTGACCTTTAATTTATCAGAGAAGCCTTCAATTGGTTTGAAATCTTTCAGAGTCGTATGTCCTGACTCTGTACACCATTTCCTTTAATTCCCAGAATAGAAATTGTTGCACCTGGCTTCTCTCTCTGATTAATTTCTAAACTTAGTAGAACACAAAAAAGGGACATCCTGCTTGTCTTATGTGCTTACAATGGGTTTTGGGCTAAATTTTCAAACTTAGGGGCCCTTAGTTGCACCTGCAAAATATGTCTGGAGGTGCACCCCTGGGTAATTGTTTCAGTAAAATATGCATTTGCACTCATAAAATTAGTGTTTATGTGCACAAAATGGATATGTACACATTTGGGTACATGTTTGTTCAAGCACTTACTCGGCTATGTATGCATACCTGACGTTCGTGTTTTGTTGGTATGACTTTGGTGCCTAAATCTGCCCCATTGACTTATGTCTGTTTTCTCTTAGAGACAAATCTTGTGCCTGTAAAAGGGTACACTTATAGAGTAAGAACAACTAGTCGAGTTCTGCTGCTTAAGAGTACCAGCTACAGAAAACCAAACTGTTCCCCATATGCATTTACTGAGAAGTGTTCCAAGGTGATGTGCTCCGTGCCACAGTAGGAGACAATGGGAGATGATGTGGGGGGAAATGGAGGCACAGCAAGTAGATCCACCGCTAGAAGGATCCTAAGGCCAAGTTTCCTAGTGGTGGAGAAGCGCAGGAGTGTGGACACTGCTGCAGCCCTGACTAGTTGCAAGAGTTGGTAACGATGTTAAGCTTGTGTATTGTCTGATATATGCCATATCCAGTTCAGTATTTATTCAACAGAACCGATTGAAAGTCAATTTTAAGGGTCCCTCACTCTGTGCACATATTTTATTTTTTAAGCAAAGGGCTCTTTGACTATTTAAATAAATAAATTAGTGCTGGGAGTGTTTGCACAGTTAATTGCTTGTAGGCTTGAATTCCTCCCCATCTATCTGAAGATGCACCATCCATCTGAAAATCTGAGTGGTTCACAAAGGCTAATAGATTTGTCTCACAAAACCTTGTTAAGTAGAGAAATATTATCTTTGTTTTAAGATTAGGAAACTGAGGAACACAGAGAGATACAGGAAGGTTAACATTTCAAAAACTCTGCTGCCTCACTCGAGGGATCTACTGGGTCTGATTTTCGAAGATGCTGAGCTCTGAGTGCTCCTGCTTATGGTTCTTAAATTGTTGGGGACCATAGCTGTTCAGCAATGCGGGTATTTCTATACCACAAAGAAAAACCTGTGGTGCTGAGTCTCAGACTCATGCCTGGGCACTCGGGTTGTGGAGCTAAAAATAGCAGTGTAGACGTTTGGGCTCAGGCTAGAGCCAGGGCTCTGGAACCCGGTAATGGGGGAGGGTCTCGGAGCGCAGGCTCCAGGCCAAGCGGGAATGTCTACACTGTTATTTTTAGCTCCATAGCCTGAGACTTGTGAGTCCAAGTCAATCTGAGCACCAGAATCACAGGCCACTTTTGAAAATGTTGGCCCAACTGATTTGCCCAAGGACATACAAGGAGGTTGTGTCTGAGCCAGGAATAGAAACTCACATTTTCTGACTCATCCTGTGCATTAACCACAAGACCATATTTCCTGCTTTGGGGTTTCTTCCTTAAAAGACATTTCAACTGGAACATTTACATTTTGCTACTCAAACTTTTATGGCACTTTAGGACTGTGTCAGTTTAGACCTTTGTGACTTCTTTGCAAGCAAACTGGGGGTATATTTGCTGTCGTTGGCAGTGGATTTAGTATTGTGCTCACTCTAATAGAAGTTATTTGTAAAGAACATGGGAATGTTTTACTTGACTAAAGGATATTCTTTAAATATTTATTTTTAAACAGAGGAAAATAAAAAACACAACAAACAAAAAAGCCCACCCCCAAATCTTTGTATTTAGTGCCCTATATTAGAGGCTCTTCTCAATAATAATTTCCTGATTAAACCGCCCTCTAATGGGATAGCCTTAGTGTAACATGTTGCCTTGGAGTATCAAAAGTTCAAGGTCTCCCCTTTCCTAAGATCAATAAACTCTAAAGATCTGCTTTAATTTTTTATTGCCAATTAATGACCTATACTGTGCATTCACCCAAGGGAGTAATGAGACGTAACTCCCTTGTGCCAGCTACCTGTATCATGGGGTGGGAAGCAGTTCCTTCAGAGCCACTGCTTCCACTTTTACACAAGGAATGGGTGGGCTCTGCCACCCTGTCATGTACAGGGCACTGCAGCAGTGCCAGCACCCCGAGGAACATATGCTGTGTCAGTGTAAGGCTGGTGCAGGATACATCTCCTCCATTTTCTGAGTCACAGCCTGGTTCTAGGGCTGCTCCTGGTGTAAAACATACATAGGACATGTGGCAAAATCCGAATTTAGCCCTTTAGTAGCCTGACAATGTATCTTTTCCACATATGCCTTCTTTTGTAGAGAACAATTTTAGAACCATTAATACCTGGAAATATTGTAAACGTTCTTCTGGTCAGTGCATTTTGGTGAATTTCTTTTCCATATGAGTACCTGACTTCACTACATATCTTTGAAGAGACGTTTTGTATGTTTTCTGTGCTTGATCTGAACATGTGTTTTGTCAACCTGGGAGGCTGAGGGGTGATGTTTTCTGGGAGTCCTGGATATGGCAACTGAGGTGAAGAGGAGGCCTAACTCCTCTTTAGGGTATGGGAGCAGCTGGTTGGCAGAGAGTAAAGTAGAATGAGCTATTAAGCTCCCTCCATACTGCAGAGATTGTCAGCTTCTGGCCCACTCTCCCACTTGCACTGCTCTGTGTCCTGCTAGCTGTTCTTCTGGGCTCCCTCCCTCAGTCCTTGAGAGTTACCGCTACTCCTGCCAAGTAATAGAGGGAAGTTTGGGAAAGAAACAGCAGGAACAATCTCCTAATATCAGAGCAAAGGTCTGCCAGAGTACAAGAGAAGTGTCCTGGCAACTGCTACAGTCTCTACAAGGGAAGCACAAAGGTTAGCAAGTGAAATTCCACTTTTCAGCCCTGTTGTTCTCACTCCCCTCATTCTACACAGTTGCTTTCCATTTACTTTTGAGAGGGGGCTCCTCTTGACCAGATGCTGTGTGGGGGAGGCACAGCTATTCAGCCCACTCCAATCTTCTTAAATGTGTTTGAAGCAGCTGCAGAGTGATTGGAGCTGGGGGACTGGACCTGGGGGGTCTCCCACATCCCAGGTGGATGCCCTAATCACTGGAGTACAGAATCACCTCCCCCCCGCCCAGTCTCCATTCACTGGCCCAATGACTTTAAGTATTTATCCACAGTGAGAGTATTTATCTCAAAGAGAGAGAATGAGTGGGAATGATTCTGTGGTCCAGTGGTTCAGGCACCAACCATGGAGGTGCATGACCCTGGGCCCAGTCCCATACTCCCATCTCATTTAGCCAGAATGGAACACTTCAACTGAAGACACTGAGGGACCCCACATCAGCATATCCCATAGCTCAGTGGTTTGAGCACTCACATGAGAGATAGGATTTGAAGGGGGGAGGTCTTCCCTTCTCCAACTGTGGCAGAGAGAAGGGAATTTAACCTGGGTCTCCCATATCCTAAGCATTGGGCTAAAAGTTATAGGGTGGGCACCACACTTCCTCCTCCTCCTACAGCCGTTTTGTGTGGAGTGAGGCAGATAGCTCACTCCCACAAGAAGCACCTTAGGTGTCTAAGCTGCCTGACTCTAGGCAGTGGGTACCCATTCACGGATTGCAAGCAGAGGTAGGCACCTCCCCCTGCAACCTGGACTTAGGTGCCTATCTTCATGAGAGGGATGGAGCATAGCACATGCCGCTCAGTTGATGTCTTCCATTAGCTAACTTAGCTGGCTCCCTACGAAGCGTACTGGGTTTTATGGATCACATCGTAAGGTGCCTGCCTGTCTCTCCCTACTCATTGTATAGGAGCCAGGCACCTAACTTTGCTTTGTGGATCGCAGTGTTGTTCCTGTGATTTTTCTAGGCCCCTAAAAGTTAGGTGTGGTGCTGCTCCGCTTTGCAACACCTGAGTCCCAACATCCTGCCTTGACTTACCAAAAAAAGAGAGAGAGGAAAAGTCTAACCATTCAGGATGGAATTCATCATAGTATAAAGGGGAAGTGTAAGACCCTATGCATAACTTAAGCCTTTTGCAAGCCACTTAAGTAGTGCCCGGGGCTTAGTACCAGAGCTCTGTATTTGGGTGTGTTTATCCTTTAGAGAGCACATTGAAAGTTGCCTTTTGTGAAAGCCTTGCAGCGGTAATCAAAGACAAGGAATTAAAGTGATAGAGAACATCATATAAGGCTGCTGAATCTAAGAAGAGCAACTCTATGCAAACTCTACGTTCTTAATCCAGTGCTCATACTATGCTGAGTGGCTTTGAAAGAATATAGCTAGCTAGATACAATCTATTTTGATATTTCAGGGTAAATGTTAGTAACTGTCCCAAAAGGTTTCATGCACAAAGAGTGAGTAACTAGCCATATGTTTCCTACATCCTAATTAGAAGTGAATGCCAGTGGGGGAGGGGACAAGAGCGGGCGAGCACAAGTTCCCTAAAAAGGAAGTTTTATCAGGAAAAAAAGAAGAACTTCTCGCTAATAAGATCAGCATCACTTGCTGGTTTTCATTCAAAAGAGAACTTCAGGAATGTCGTGCACAGATTTAGACAGCTCAGAAAAAGGTACGTATAACTACGGTTTCAGCCACTGAATCAAGGTTATTTTAAAATAAATCAGGTGCATCTCAGCTAGCCAAGAAAGATACATAATTAATGCTGAATGAGGCATTAACTCTAGAAAGCATTGCCTATAAGAGCTATGTGTGTTAAAAAAATGTTGAGATGTTTATTAGAAAACCATCCCAAGAGGAATCAGAAGAAGTGTAGGGCCAGGGCCTCTGCTGCCATTTTGCCCCATACTGCTGGTGGATTGGGTTTGAGCACTGGACAAACCAGGTCAGAAGAGGATCACCTCAGTCACAGGGGAATAGGGGATATTGCCAGAGAAAAGGGGATGCCTCTGGTGTGTCCCTGCACTGTGCCACACCCTGACTGTAGTTTTGGATACTTCCATTAGGATCTGAAATAATTTGGCTCTTTATGCGGCTGCTTGTGCTTTCTGCTCTTCATTGTGTAGGAACAGCACAAGTTTGGCCCTACTGATAATACTGTATATTTTAACCTGGAACTAGAACTAAAATTTCCAGTGAATTGTTCTCCCCCTCAAGAGCCTGATCAGAAGCCAACCGAAGGCAGTGGGAGCAGTTGATATACATTTTATTGTGTCCTCAAAAAAACAAAAACTCTCTCATTTAATAAAATGCTTTTTCCAGAGGCAAGACATTGATTGTTCTAAGGTTGGTAGATCACATTGTTTATATTCATAAGGCTAAGAAATGAGGTTGTGGTCACTGACTAGGCATTCTTTGTGTCACATGACTCTTAATTCAAACCTTTCTAACACCGATACAGCATGGTCAAATGGTCAGAGGTGGGATTAGGGGCTAGGAAATCCTCTGTTGTATACTCAGCTCTGCTATTGATTAGCTGTGTAGCTTTGACCATATTAATTCTTTCTGTGCCATGAAGGAGTAGAAGATTTGATTCAGGACAGAAAGTCAAACTATATTATATTTGTACCAATAATATATTTGTTTACTTTTAAATTCAACATACTAGATACTGCTGAATATTTGGGGTGGCAAACTGTGCTATATTAATGTTACTGCAGGGAGAAAGAGACCCAACAGGGCTGAAGTCAGATGTTAATGAAAGGATTTCAGTTTATGTTTAAAAATACTATGTTTATACATATAATGTATGTTATATGGGAGAGTTCTACCACTGTGGAATTTTGGTACACACATTGATTCTTTAACTGATACCAATGAAGTTATCTCAGAATATGTAAGTCTAGTAGCTATAGAGCATGGGATATGAGTAGGACTTTAAGAAGATACTGCAGAAAATTTCTAACATACACATGTTAATGTATGAGGTTATCAGTAAAATGTGAGTACTGCCCTGAAACCTACTTTGTGCAATCTGTGTAGTCTTGAGAAGGGCTGTAATATGGTACTGGACTTTCATCGCTGTGAGGATCCTTGTAGCTGCATTTGTTATGCTACTGGGCCTAATTCTCATTTGCACTAAGGCCAATTTAAACCACTCTGACAGTATACGGGGCCTAAGTGTAAATGAAAATCAGACTCTATTGTCTCTAAGTAAGAGAGTTAGGAAGCTCATTATAAAGATACAATATGTTAACAAGAAGATGATGGACATTTAATGAGCTTTAGAGAAAGAACAGCTTCAGTCAGACTATACTGCAGGCATGAAAAAAGAGAATTAAGGCACTTATTGACTGTATTCAAAGAATCAAATATGACTGATCTAAAATCACTTCTTGATTCTGCATTCTGGAAGCAAAATGTAGTTGTATCGCTTATGCTTACACGAAGAAAGAAGTGATTAGCTAGCAAATGTAATGAATTCATCAACAGCACTTCAGTCTTTTTCCAAATTCAGTTTTGAAATATTGTACATGATGAAAAAAACCCAGAAAATGTCAATAAGAGGAAGAGAGAGACACAGAGAGACATCTGTGTACGCATCAAGAATTAACTTTGTTCTGCTGAGGTCTCACCAAGTGGGTATCATTAAAAGAGAATGTGCATAAACACAAACACAAAATCCCATTCAGATCAGGATTGATCCTCTCAAAAAACACAAAAAACTCTAAGCAGAACAGCTAGTTCCTTTTCTAATAAACTGATCTTGACCACTTAAATATGAATTGAAGTCCTAAAATATATTTCCATAAACATAATGTAGCTATTTATATATATATATATGAGGGAGAGTGTGTGTGTTAAGGAAAATCAGAAAAGAAATGTGATTGAACTTTTTTTTTTTCAGTTCCGCATAACCATATAGTGCACGTTCTGTCATTTAATTTTGGAAATGATTTCCAGCATAACCGAGTAGGTTGTAGCCCACAGAGCCTAATTTTCAGAGTTGCCTAGCAGTTGAAGTCAATAGAGACTGTTGGTGCTCTGGACCTCTTTAAATCGGGCCTCAGGCATCTAAAGTTATGTGTCCAAAACACAGACACACCCAAAACTGAAGATCATTTTTGAAATCTGTGGTTTCATTCAATTCCCCATCTGTTTTGCAGAAAGAGCCTGCAAAAAGTGTTTAATCTTTAAATTAGTCTTACGTTCAACCTCTTCCATTGTACTGTGCAGAGCATTACTCTGAATTCGTTTATATCTCTTGATTGGACTTCAGTACTATCTCATTTTTTATTGTACTGTATTATAATTTTATTTTCCTTCCACAGTCACAGCCTAACTTTCTTTAAATTACGGCATTCCTCTTTTTGAAATCCTTGCATAGATGCAAGAATAAATATTAGGCAGATTTTCTCACCAGAATTTTAGAAGTTCCTATAAAAGAGGAAAGAACACGTTGGGTAAACCATCACAAATCAGTGTAGTTTGACCTTGGATTAACACTGAGTGTAAAAACTAAAAACAGTACTTATGTAACTAACAACATGTACCACAGAGTAGACAGAGCCCATACAGGCCAGAGGAACTAACAACAAACTCAGATATCTTTACAATAACATCTGACAGGCATGACTTGTCAGTTTGGAACTCATTAGATTTGATAAGACAAAAGGAAACTTGAAGGCTTGTGGAATCTAAAACCCTTCAGAGAATGTTACAGTAATTAAATATTACAATAATTGAGTCTAAGGCAGGGGTGGACAAGCTTTCAAGCCCGAGGGCCAGATCGGGGTTGCGCAACTGAATGGAGGCCTGGATAGGGAAGGCTGTGCCTCCCCAAACAGCCTGGCCTCCGCCCCTTATCCGCCCCCTCCCACTTCCCAGCCCCTGGCTGCCCCCCTCAGAACCTCCAGCCCACCCTGCTCCTTGTCCCCTGACCACCCCCTCCCGGGACCCCCACCCCCTATCCAGCCCCCCCGCTCCCTGCCCCTGACTGCCCTGACCCCTGTCCACTGCCCTGACCCCTGTCCACACCCCTGACCGCTCCCCGGGACTCCCACCCCCTATCCAACCACCCTCTGCTCCTCATCCCTGACCACCCCCTCCCGGGACTCCTCCACCCTTAACTGCCCCTCGGGAATCCCACCCCTTATCTAGCCCCCCCTGCTCCCTGTCCCCTGACTGCCCTCCTGACCCCTATCCACATCCCCGCTCCCTGACAGCCCCCCCAGGCCTCACACTCCCAACCCTCCCTGTTCCCCATCCCCCGACCGCCCCCCCCAGAACCTCCGCCCCATCCAACTGCCCCCACCTCCCTGACTGCCTGCCAGGACCCCCCACTCCCTTACCCAACCCTCCCCTTCCTCCTCACCCTCTTACCAACAGCAGGAGCTTGCAGCCGTGACGCCTGGCCAGAGCCAGCTGCGCTCCCAATGCTGCCCAGCGGGAGCAGCCGGCCAGAGTGCAGCCCACACGGCGGCATGGCTGCTGGGGAGGGGGAACAGTGGGGGACAGGCCAGGGACCAGGCTCCACGGCCAGGAGCTCAGAGGCCGGGTAGGACGGTCCCGCAGGCCGTAGTTTGCCCACGTCTGGTCTAAGGTCTCAATCCTGATAGGGAGACCCATCCTATTGTAAGATTGGGGCCTAGGAGATAGAGCTAACAGACAAGTGGTAAGCCTACCATAGATACAAACTCTAGTGATTTTCTTCCCTAACTTTTTTTAAATGTGCCCTTAGTATCAAATTAGTCAAATACTTTAAATTGGGGCACCCAGTTCCATATGTGGGTGCTAAAATATGTATTTGAGCATCTAAGCAGTAATTTGAGTTATGAATTGTGAAGTGGGTACCTTTAGGCACTCACATTTGAAAAAGAGCTTACAATGTTCATTTCCTAAAAGCAAAATAAGTTTGTACAAACTACTAAAATTAAATTTTCATATATATAGTTTATACAGTAAATAACATTGATTTTTAAGTGAATACCAAATTTCTGGGATTAGATCTAGACTAGATTTTCATCTCAGGGACCTGGTTCAAATCCTAATTCACAAGAAAAAATAAGGCAGCTGTTTACATCTCAGTCTTTGTTCACATTTGTCTGCAGCTCAGTAGTACTGGGAAATTTGGCAAGTATGGCATGAAAGAGGCTCATTTCTTGTATAGCAGGCATGTGTGTTGGCAGAATCCTGAGGAAGCTTGAACAGCATTTGCTGGCATTTTGCCTGGTATTAGCTGCTGCAATTAACACTTATTTTCATAAGCAGCAAATTTGTCCACAAGTAATTATAAGTCACTACCACATGCTGTTGTGTAGTTTTACCCTTTTCTCCCTTAAATCCCCAATTAGTTGTAATATTCTTTTCACCCTTGAAAATATTTCTTTTCCTATTAATTTTGTCTTTTTTTACTTGGCCAAGATTAATTTAGCCTCCTCCCTCTCCCACCCCTTTCTAGACTGGATGCCACAATGCTCAGAGAGGTAAAATTCTAAATTTGATCTGAGGCTGGGAAGTAGCCCAGGAGTTCCTAAAGTTGGAAAAAAAACCACCGTGGGACTAAAATGTGTCTATACTTACAGCATTAGGAGACCACCAAATGTGTATTGTTAAATAAATCATTAATACAGTGCCATAAATTTACCTGGAGCTTTACAGAGCGAGACACTTTCCCTCAGGGTTTTATGATACGATGCTGAAAGTGATTGAGCTCCACTCACATTAGCACTTACACCTTTGCTAACACCAGCTGCACTAATGTCACAGATCAGAAAATAACTTTGAGAAATACCCATGCCTTACAGCCCCAGCTCAGTGGCTATCATTTATATAACAGTGCTGAACAGTCACATGGAAGTAACAGCAAAGTTTCCTCAGCAAAAACTGTCATTATTGTGTTTCTGGATGCTGAGGGTTATAAAGCAAGTTTAATCAGGAAGTGTTATTCTGTGAGGTTGTTCAGACTATTTCTAATAAGAAACCAACCTAAGACTAAAAAAAATCTTTAAGAAACATTGCAGAAAATCAGCTTTTTTAACAGAACATATAACTGTGGGCCACCATTGTGTCAACTCTCATCAGCTAGACAGAGTCAAAACCGGTCAGTATTCAGAATGGAGATGTTCAAGAAAATCTAGCTGCCCTGACATAGGATGTGGTATGGATAATGTTAATTTAAGAAGCAGTTGAGTCTGTGCCATGCTCAGCAGTGAATTTCCAGCCTGGCCTATCTAGGTGCAGTGTCACTCCATCGCTGAGAGGGAATACAGGCTACTGGATGTGGGACAAGGCTACCCCTATCATGACGGAGGGGCTGTGAGGCCAAGTCTGAGCAGGCAGTGGGGCAGCTAGCACTCTTCTTCCTCACATTACTGTCTGCACTGATCAAATTGCATGATCAGGGCTTAAATCAGTACTGAATCAATGCCTGGATGAGGTATCAGAGGACACTGAGCAAGTAGTGGGGGTGGAACCATTTTTAGTTATTAAGTTATTTTTAGTTGTTATGGTACTTTCTGCCAGAGATATATAAATCCTGCTGACATGGTCAAAATTCAGTTTAGTTAGGAATATCCTGTCTTCCTAAAATTGCCACTGTAGTTTCAATGGGAAAACTTGTTCCACATTTCCCCTTCTAAATAGAAATATTGTTGCATGGTGTTTCTGGCGAATCACAGATATGGCATACCACCTCAGAGGTGGCCACATTTCAGTATAATCAGGTTTTAGAACAATTTGAGAGCCACCTGCATCAAAGTAGCTAAAATATTATCAGTCACCAAAATATCTTGAATGCTTTATCAAAATGGTAATTAAATTCTAATAGTAAATTTGCGATGAAATGTAGCAGTTATTTAACAACACACAGCAACAATATGTACAATGCAGGACTGGAGGGAGGGATAACTCAGTGGTTTGCGCATTGGCCTGCTAAACCCAGGGTTGTGAGTTCAATCCTTGAGAGGGCCATTTAAGAAATTGGGGCAAAAATCTGTCTGGGGATTGCTCCTGCTTTGAGCAGGGGGTTGGCCTAGATGAGGTCCCCTCCAACTGTAATATTCTATGAATTGAAGAAAAACATCCATTTGAAACTACAGGGGAAATGTAGGTAGACAGAATGTAACTGCACAGACAGGTATATAGCCAGAATAATGGTGAACATGCCAGCCCAAATTATCCCAAAAGCTCTGCAGCTAGAAATCATACTTATGGATGCACTTGCAATACTTACATAAAGATAAGTTAAGTAGATCAACCATCTGTTGTTGATCCCCTCGATGAGCAAAATATATCAATAGGGCAGCACCCTGATGTAGTTTTCTCACAGAAGACAAGATTCCACTTGTAATGAACTCAGTTGTAAGTATAGTATTTTGGATTAGCTCTTGTAAGTTTTTCTGGCTCTGTAGCTCACAGCCTGACTAACATCCTGTGGTACACACACAGTGACTCTATATTTCCTGATTTAGACTCATCAGTTCTGGAATGGACTGTCATTTACTCTACAAGTCATTGGGGTGGTTTTTTACTGACACTATGAAAAAAATGTTATTGTCAGTGGAAAAGTTTTATTTAAAATATGGTCTTGGACTGGGCCTCTCGCCTAAACTGGCAGGTGCTTAAAAAAATGTAAAACATTGAGCTGTATGTATGGTTTAGATGAGCAACCCAGCAATTTAAGGAACAATCCTGCAAGGTGCTGAGTGCACTCAGGCCTGGTTTTTAAGGCCCGGCTTGACAAAGCCCTGGCTGGGATGATTTAGTTGGTGTTGGTCGTGCTTTGAGCAGGGAGTTGGACTAGATGACCTCCTGAGGTCTGTTCCAACCCTAATCTTCTATGATTCTATGTTGGGGTCACTCTGCATGCGGTAACCAAGGCTGGTGGAACACAGAGCGTGACTGGAGTGTGCAGGCAGGCTGCACTATACACAGACACTCCAAGTGTAACCTGCATGCTGTTAGGCTATTTGTGAGCGGCCCGGCATTGCAAAGGTTGCAGGGCAGGGGTGACACAGTCCCTCAATGGTCTGGATTGCACCCCAAACTGTCATAGTCTGTTTGGTAGCCTCCCTGCCTCCTGCCCTGCAGCTCTTTTATCCCAGTCTGCTGTGGCTGGGACTGCAGGCAGTTGCTTTGTTTCATTCTTTGGTAGCTGAGCCAGCATGGGGTATATAGGCCCTATGACAGTCCTGTTCTGTCAGCTCCCTTACTCTCACATTTATAATTTTGTCCTTCCGTTAAATTTGTAGTGTCTTCATCAGCCATGTGCAAGGGGCAGCCTCCAGTCTGTTTTGTTAGCCATTGTCATCACCAAGTCTATGCTCTGTACAGTAGCATGCTCAGTACGATCACATGGTATAATCTGACCTTTAGTTAGGTATGGAGACCTCTGCTTGACCAGATGTTGTTCATCCTTCCAAACAGTGGTGTTTGCTTTTCCTAATCTCGTATTAATATCTTTATTGCAGCCCACCTTCAAATGTCATCACACTGCCCAGATGGCAGAACTCTTCTGCCTGTTCAATTTCCTTTCCATCCACATGCACCTTTGCATCTGTTGTGCAGTTTCGTACCTTCATAATTTTGGTGTTTCCTGCATTTACTTTCAATACAATTTTTGCTATTTCCTGTTCCACCACTGATTTAAGGGCAATAATTCCATTCCATATTATTGTTAGTAAAGCAATGTAATTGGCAAAGTCAGGGTTGTGTAACTCATCTTCACTAACCTATTTTACACCTTTTATTGTCCTCTTCACACCCAGTCTATTGCTAATGCAAGGAAGATTGGTGATAATATACATTCTTGTCTAACTCCAGCCACAATATCAAACCACTCATCCAGGCCTGCATCCTTTCTTCACATCTATTTTAATCACATAAACTGCTTGTGAGAAACAAGGCAGGGAGGTAATATCTTTTATTGGACCAACTTCTATTGGTTAGAGAGACAAGTTTTGAGCTTACACAGAGCTCATCTTCAAGTCTGGGTGGACCTGAAGAAGAGTTCTGTGTAAGCTCGAAAGCTTGTCTCTCTAACCAATAGAAGTTGGTCCAATAAAAGATATTACCCACCCACTGAGTCTCTCTAATATCCTGGGACCGACCTGGGTACAACCCGGCATAAACTGCTTGTGACAGACATGGCAATTTTCTGAAATAGTCTGGACAACCTTTAAAAATCTTAGGAGTTCATTGTATTAAAAATACAAATGTTTATGTATTATTGTGGGATTGTATGCAATGTTTCTAGGGTGGAGACATTACTAATGTAAATCCTGGGAAGTGTTATGAGCTTCAAAGGACTCTTAAGCACTGGGCCATATAAGAATGAACATTTGTGATAAACTAAATTGACTGGGTTACCTAGGAAATACTTGGGAAGAGGAGAATGCAATTTTCCACCTCTAGACCCAACCTTTTGAAACTAGCCCTGAGGAGAAACCCATTATCTAAAAATTACCTATTCCTAGATCAAAGAGCCGGATTGTACAAGGGAGTAACTCACAGATTCATTGGGATTCTTGTTCTGAGAAAAAGGTAACCTTATTAGCAAGCATGTGGGCTCATTTATTGTTTTAATGTTTTCTCTGGAATGCTTTCTCTTTAAGAATAAATGTGCTTGCTTAGGAAAAGCTGTGTGGCACCTTATAACTGTGGGCGATTATGCCATTTATAGTCTCTGAAATGCAAGGCCTGTTTAGGCAGTCTGACTTGCTAGGGAATTCAGTGTAGGCGGGGAACTGCACAGCCAGGAAAAATCCCACTCAGAAGGGAGAGAGACGCAGGTCTCTGCTCAAGAGGTGATAGCTCAGGAGCTGGGACGCTAAAAGTGGGTGCCCCTGCTGGATCATGAGGGGGAATATGAGTGCAAGTGCCCTGAGCTGCCTATTATGTTAATCAGTTTGTCTGGTTTCCCATAGATTCTAGCAGTATTTCACAGGGTCTCTC
The DNA here is from genome assembly GCF_020497125.1 of Mauremys mutica. Taxonomy (NCBI): domain Eukaryota; kingdom Metazoa; phylum Chordata; order Testudines; family Geoemydidae; genus Mauremys; species Mauremys mutica. Next base: position 36,176,598 of record NC_059073.1, on the reverse strand, counting down.
TGTGGACACTATCGAATGCTTTCTTAAAGTTGATTAAGATGGGGTTTTGCCAAGCAGTATCTTTTTCAATGATCTGTCAGGGTGAGTCTCCGCTCACAACATGATTCACTTGACATAACATATTGTCGACCGCATATGTGGCCCACAATGGTAAATAGGTTGAGAACCACTGGTCTATGTGGTTGACAGTCACATTGTTGATCGCCATGTGAGCTTGCAAATCCTTTTGTGTTGGAAGAGACAGCTGCCTACCTATAGGGTGTTTGTGCTACAGAGATTCAAGAGCCATTTACCATTATCAGTTTGGAGGCCTTCCACTGCTGTGCCCATGACTCCTTCCCAAACAATAGAGTTGTTGCCGATTTGTTCATTGAAGTTGCCTACCATCAACTTGATGTCATAGTTAGGTATGTCATCCAACACTGGTTGCACCTGCTTGTAGAGTGTATTGTTTTCCCTGTCACCTGCTGCATTTGTTGGTGCATATACTTGGATTATCGTACACTTGACGCATCTTGTTTGCTCCTAAGCCAACAGGATCTTCGCTCTGATGTTATCCAGAATAATTCCAGCAGCTCTTTCATACTTTCCTCCTCCTGAGTATAAGATTGTAGCACCATTAGACACCATCTTGCTTTACTGATGCCAAGTATTTTTCATGTCTCTTGTAACCTATGCCAGCTTCCCCATACTATACAAAGTACGTACATTCCACGTGCCTACTGTTGTTACAGATTTGGTCATCAGGATTTGATGTCTCTATCTCAACTTCCTTTCACCTTTCACTGGGATCTCTTAGAATTGGATTTAGAGCTCCATTTGCATCTACAGTTCTGAGGTTTGGGTTTAACTTAGGGGTGGGCAAACTTTTTGGCCTGAGATCCACACCTGGGTGGGGAAATTGCATGCAGGGCCATGAATGTAGGGCTAGGGTAGGGGTTGGGGTACCGGAGGGAGTGCAGTGTGTGGGAGGGGGTGCGGTGTGCAGGAAGGGGCTCAGGGCTGGAGGTTGGGGGGCAGGAGGGTGCAGAGTGCGGGAGGGGGCTCAGGGCAGGGCGTTGGAGTGCAGGAGGGTGCGGAGTGCAGGAAGGGGCTCAGGGCAGGGGGTTGGGGTGCAGGAGGGGTTCAGGTTGCGGGCTCCGGCGCCGCTTAACTTGAGCAGCTCCGGGGTGGCAGCGGTGTGCAGCGAGGATAAGGCAGGCTCCCTGCCTGCCTGCCCTGGCCCCTTGCCGCTTCCAGAAGTGGCCGGCACCACGTCTCTGTGGCCCCTGGGGCAGGGTGGGCAGAGGGCTCCATGCATTGCCCTTGCCTGTGGGTACCTCCCCCAAAGCTCCCATTGGCTGCGGTTCCCCATTCCAGGGGGGGGGCGTTGCCTGCAGGCGAGGGCAGCGCACGGAGCCCTCTGCCCTCCCCCCCCCACCCCGAGGGGCTGCAGGGACGTGGTGCTGGCCACTTCCAGGAGCAGCACAGGACCTGCGGCGCCACGGGGGTGGCAATCCTGTGGGCTGAATCCAAAGCCCTGACAGGCCGAATCCGGCCTGCAGGCCGTAGTTTGCCCACCTCATTTAACTGAACTGTTTCTGTTCCAGTAAGGCATTACCTGAGTGGGTTGCAACACCCCCTGCAAAACCCTCCTTTTTTATCCAGGCTTGCGACCAGCTCTGTTGCTTACAGTTTGAGAAGTAGAAGACCTCTGTCCAAATCCTTTCTCCCTATCAGGCAGGGGGGAGAATTGAAACTGGGTCTCCTACATCCTGGGAGAGGACTAACCACTGGGCTAAAAATTATAGCATTTCTTGCTAAAAAATGGCTTAGGCACCTAAGCTGTCTGACTCCATTTGGACAGGTTCCTGTTCATGGATCTCTAAGCACAGATAAGTACCTCCCTGCAGCCTGACTTATGTGGCAAACTCCATGAGAGGAGTAGAATTTAGGACACACCACTCTCCCATTGACTAAGTTAGGCAGCTCCCAGCTTTTGTGGATCCCCTTCTTAGGCACCTATCTCTCCCCTTTCATTGTATAGGGAACCTTGGTGCCTAACTCTGACTTTGTCGATTCCATTGTTGTTCTGGTGATTTTCTAGGCATTGCATTGCTGAGCTTTGTGGATCCAGGCCATACTAACCAAATCTTTGAAGGTTTGCACAACATAAATTACAGTATAATGCAATAAATTGTGAGACACCAAAACCAAGGTAAAAGAACTACAAACTACAACAGTTGGTCCCATTTTTATAATTTAACTATATTGGTGAAACACCCCAGTACTCACCCAGGTTAGAGGGCACACTATCAGCATCAGGGATTGTGTTGGTTTCCCACAACAAAAGGGGGAACCTCCCTCCCTGTAAGCTAATGAATAACCCAGACCTTCTTGGCACATCATGGAAAAATGATCAACTGGCACAGAAATATTCCTAGCCACGGAACTTTAAAAAACAAAGTTTATTGAAATGTGAGGATGGCAAAGGCTCTATGTGAGATCAGAATAAAATAATAACTTGTGCATGTGACCTGGCTGCAAACCTTTGTTATTAAAAAATAGAAGAGCCTACTGTAATGATGGTGTATAAACACTATTGTTTATGACAGTTGCTGCAGCATTCGGGGTCAGCATTTCTGCAGAATACTGTCCAGAATGCAGTTAACAGGTAGGCCGTTTTGTTTCATGGGAGAGGAGAGGAAGAGTTTGTCCCCCCTTCCTCTTTTACATCTCAAAGAGCACCCAAGAAACAACCTCTAACAAAAATGAGATAATACATTGATTTTATGAAAGGGAAATTGCCACTCAAGCCATATGTTTTAATGCTGGGTACACCCACACCAGGGCATCCATCCAGAGCACATTCACCTCTGCCAGAGCGGCTGGCATTCTGCCACAGGGACGTCCAGAGGATTCAGGGGGCCTGGGGCAAAGTGGGGGAGCTGCGGTGCTTCTACTCACCTGGGGGTGGTCCGGATCTTCGGCAGCATTTTGGCGGCTGGGGGCCCTTCAGTCGTTCCGCGTCTTAGGCAGCACTGAAGGGCCCCCGCCGCCGAAATGCCTTCGAAGACCTGGACCGCTGCGGGGCCCCTGCAGGGCCCGGGGCAAATTGCCCCACTTGCCCCCCCATGGTAGCCCATTTCTGCCATGCTCAATACACGCACCCTTGTGACACAGACACACATCTCCACAGCACACAGTATACTTGCCACACCCACCCACAGAGTACAGGACACACACCCCGCACCCCTAACACTCCCCCACCCCTAACACCCACACACAGCACCCCCCAACTCATATGACATGCCCGCACCCTCACCCCACACTCCCTACCACCCAGTACACGTGACACACCGCACCCAGGACACATGCACACCACATACCCCAACCCGGGCACACAGGAAACTACACGATACCCCTCCCCCACCGCAGGCGGGTTCCCAACCCCCCCCACACAGGCCGCCCCTCGCGCAGGCGGCATGGCGCCCGGGCCGGTGTGGGGGGAGGGGTCCCTCCCGTAGCTGTCAAGCTCCGGCCAGACCAAGACGTGTTGTTCTGGGATTGCAGCCCGCCGCTCTCACACACCCCGCTAGGGGACGCGGCCCCTTTAAGCGCGGGGCGGGGCTTCTCGCTCGCTCTAAACTTTGTAGAAGTTGGTGGCTGAGGCTCGGCGTGGCCAGAGTCTCCCCCTCCTCCCCCGTATGGGGCCGCCCCCCGGCAGAGCCCCCTGAGCCCGGCCATGGATTATCTCACCACCTTCACCGGCAAGAGCGGCCGCCTGCTGCGCGGCACCGCCAACCGCCTGTGGGGCGCCGCGTCCGGGGCCCCCCGCCAGGTCCGCTTCCTCGACTCCCTGCAGGAGCGGGGCCCGAGCCCGGGCCCAGCGTCCGCACCAGGTGCCGGCTCCGCGCGGGGGGCAGGAACGAGGGGGCTGGGAGGGGGAACAGTGCAGTAAAGGGGAGGGGGGGGCTGGGTCCCGTGGGGGGAGAGTGCAGTAAAGAGGAGGGGGGGGCCTGTGTCTCGTGGGGGGAGAGTGCAGTAAAGAGGAGGGGGGGGGGAGTGTCTCGTGGGGGGAGAGTGCAGTAAAGAGGAGGGGGGGCCTGTGTCTCGTGGGGGGAGAGTGCAGTAAAGAGGAGGGGGGGGCCTGTGTCTCGTGGGGGGACAGTGCAGTAAAGAGGAGGGGGGGCCTGTGTCACGTGGGGGGAGAGTGCAGTAAAGAGGAGGGGGGGGGCCTGTGTCTCGTGGGGGGAGAGTGCAGTAAAGAGGAGGGGGGGCTGTGTCCCGTGGGGGAGGAGAGTGCAGTAAAGAGGAGGGGGGGGGCTGTGTCCCGTGGGGGGGAGAGTGCAGTAAAGGGGGGGGGCTGTGTCCCATGGGGGGGAGAGTGCAGTAAAGAGGAGGAGGGGCTGTGTCCCGTGGGGGGGAGAGTGCAGTAAAGAGGAGGGGGGGCTGTGTCCCGTGGGGGGAGAGTGCAGTAAAGAGGAGGGGGGGCTGTATCCCGTGGGGGGAGAGTGCAGTAAAGAGGGGGGGCATTATGTATGTGTGAGGAATATCAAATGTGCAGGAGGGGCTGTGTGTGGGGTATTGGGATGGGGTCATGGTGAGGAAGGTGGCCTTAATATCCCCCAAGGGAGACGGATATTGGCTGGGTAAGGGAAGAGGCCCTACACCCTGTGTCAGGGCAGATGGATTAGAGCAGGGAGTCAGTTTGTGGGCATCCTCTGCCCTCCCTGTGTGAGCTGGGGTTGAGACACAGACTGCAGCACCCAGCTGGTCTGTGTATAGTACATAGTAAATATATACAAAGAAAGTAAATACAGAGTTAAGGTTGTCTGGTGATAGTTTGTGCCTTTCCAGAATGCTGAGTTCACCAAAACACAAACTTCTGAAAACCAGGAAATAGAGGTAAGGTAAATAGGGAGGCAGCCTTAACTCTGACCTTCCTGCCCCAATCTCCCTGCCATGCGCACCGCCCCCATCCTGGAGCTGGCAATAGCCACTGGGAATTATGTGCATACACCAGCTGCATTTGCATTAGGTGTGCTATATTGAATAAGAGAAGACTAAGTTGGAGCAGCTTGAAAGAGTTTTTGATTGTGATATGAAGAGATCTGGGGCCACCCCCATGTGTGTTCTCAGAGGAAAGGGGTATATATGTACCTTGAGGTTCTGGTCTGCATCATTTCAATAGAGAATTGTGTAGGTTGTAGCAGAGCACTAGGGTCTTCTTGGCTTGGGATGGTCAATAATGAGATGGGATGTGAGACCAGTCTGTGGTTGTACTGCTGGGTGGGTGAAAGTATAGGTTTAGGTGTGTGAGTGTGAAGGGTTTGTAAAAGGTTATGAAATGATACTAAATTTTACAAGTGTGGTATTCTGTTGGGGGAGTGGGCTCAGTTTTGAGCATAGGGGAAATGCTAGTAGTGTCTGCTTATTAGCATTAAAAGGCAGAGTTGGGAGTGTGTATTATGGGCATATAGGTGCATGGCTCAAAGAAGGCAGAGTTAAGCTTATGTGGACATTTACCTTAGCCTGGCTTTCAGAAGTTTTTGTTTTAAACAAGGTGATTGACAATATACCATCCACAATTAACATTACACAATAATCCTGTTCCTTTACATTTCAGGAGTATGATTTTTGGGGTTCCTTGTTTTGAGGGTATGATATGCGTATTTGCCTCAGTTGTTGGTATTAGAGAAAGTTTCCAAGCCCTCTTGTTAAGAGGAATGTGTAAAACCACAAAAGGTCCCTTGTATTTTCTCTTGTGAGGTTTTTCAGGCAAGTAAAGCCAACACTTTGTGGTCAACAATAACAAAGACTGGTGATAAAGGTAACAAAACCAGCATGATTGTTTTTCTTGACTATTTTCAGAAGTAGACAGCTATACAGTTTCCTTATGAAACTCATGCTCAGAGGAAGACTGATAGAGATTGAAGATACCTATGAGGTCAAGATATATCTGGAGCTAGAGCTGCTACAATATCACTTTCTTAATCTCTTCTCCCCCCAAAAGGAAAGCTTCAGATGAGTAGGTTAATACCCAAATGCCCAAAGGTTAATACCCAAAGGTATCTTCTTTTGATATTTTCTTAACAATCTATTGAAAGTCTGCTGGCATTTTGCCATTACAAAAGAATATTAACAATCCGTTCCAATAATGTGCCCCAAACCTCTCTTATTCACCACTTGCAAGGAGAGGGATCTTACTAGCTGCTTTAAGCCAACGAGAGAGAGCGCTCTCCTGTTGGCTTAACTACTCCAGCCCCTGCGAGCTCTCTTGCCAATATAGTGCTATCCACACCAGCGCTAATGTCAGTTTCTCAAGGGTGTGATTTATTCCCACCCCTAAGCAACATAAGTTACGTCAACATAAGTTGTAGTGTAGACAAAGCCTTATTGTGCAAAATGGGGGTGGAGGAGAACTCAACCACTGAATCTTAAATATTTTATAATTTTCTGCTCTGGCAGTGCCTCTGACACTTCAGCAAAATCAGCCTGAATCATACTGACTGTTCCCCCCCCCCCCCCACACACACACATTAAATTGTGTGTCAGGGTACAGCTGCTTATACTGTGAAATTTTTGCTGTGTAACTGTTAAGGCTAGAGTTAATGAAAGGTGGCTTGTGGAGGTAGGGTTGCTGCTGAGAGCAATGAGGGATGGATGGTTCTTAATATGGGGGAGGAATTCTGCATGCTTCCATGTACCTAGGTTGGAGAACAGCATTCCCCAACCTATGCACGACATGCTGCAGAGGTTGCTCTGTACTCGTCATCCAATGGAATCTTCTAAACAAAAAGTCAATGGATTGTAGGCAGAAACAGGTTCTCTTCTGGCAGGTTTTAACTAACAGTCTTAGATCATGCCATATTGTTTCATATAATAGTAACTACAGCAGTTAAGATAGAATTCCAACTTCCATTCTAGTTGGATATGGGCACTCAGTTGCAAAGTTAGGGTCTGCTATTAAAGCCTAAGGCTCAGCCCTTTTTAAAAAAGATATTTAGGTGTTGCTATGCTCAGTGTTGCAATGCCTAACTGATTGAGGAGTGTGAATCTTATTTTCAAAAGGGATAGACTCCTAAATCACTTTTGAAAATGAGATTTATGTCCCTAAATCAGTTAGGCATGACAACACTGATGGTAGCAATGTCTAAATGGTTTTTAAAAATCTGGGCCCAGCTGCTCCAAATTTCAGTTATATGTGCATCCAGGGTCTTGGTTCAGGCCCATGTCTAATCTGCTCTCCAGTTCACTTATAACTATCTCAGACTCCTTTAGGGCTTCCATTTCATATTTGGTCTCAGTCGAAATGTGGGATGTGTGTGGTTATTTAATGTATGAACAAACTTTTGTTAAGATAAGTATGGAAAAATTATTCTTCTGTGTAATTCAGAAACACTGATCTCAGAACTCCAGTAGAAACTTGTAGATTTCATGGACTTAATATACTTAAATTTTAAATAACATATTTTGGTATCTTAAAGTTATAAGCATGTAACATTGGAGATTTCATGCTTCCATGTTAGTATTTTGCTATTTGACTTCCTGAGATGATTAGCTATTATGCAGTATATGTTTTCTGGTTCAGGGAGTCAGGCAAGTATTTTCAGATTTCATACCTTAAATTTAATCCTTTGGCCACCTTGCTGTCATATTTGAGGCTGTCCTAATGGTGAGAGAGAGATTTCTTTAGAAAATCTTACTGTAGTATATATTTGCTTCTGAACTTATACCTACATATTTATATGCTGAGCAGTCTATTGTATTTCTAAATGTGGAGGACAGAGTTAAGATGCTGAATTCACTGCATGTCAGAAAGAACACTAGTTTAAACAGTCTGTTGTTTAATAGTCAGCTCACTGAAATTCAGACAAAATTTCTCCTTAGGCTAACAAGTTTGACAGAGGATAAAAGTACAAGAGTACTAGAGATAGCGACTGTGAGATGAAAACATGGCTTTGCCAGAGCTAATAATCTCTTTGACATAGCTGGTTTATTACTGAATTTCCTTCAATGTTACAGAACACAGTTGTTTTTTTCATATATTATCACTTTGTTTCTTACTATTTTTAAAGCTATTGATGTTTCATGAAAACTCTGAGGAAACTCTAAGGGTATGGCTACACTGGCGATTTGCAGCGCTGGAAAGCCTCCACCAGCGCTGCAATTAGTAAGTGGCCACACCTGCAGGGCACTTCCAGCGCTGCAACTCCCTGGCTGCAGCGCTGGCCGTACACCTCACTCATCATGGGGAATAAGGATTCCAGCGCTGGTGCTGCAGCGCTGGTCATCAAGTATGGCCACACACCAGCGCTGTGATTGGCCTCCAGGGTATAAGGGGTATCCCAGAATGCTTTTATAAATTACTCTCTTTGTTTTGTTATGCAGCCTCTCTTTGTTTTGTTTGAGCTCCGAACAGAGCTCCTGATTGCTGTGATCATCTGTACCTGGCTGTAAACAATCAAATGAGAGGCAGGCAAACAGAACGGAGCCGATCGAAGCTCCGTTGAACTGCTTATCTAAAAAAACAAACACTGATCACAGCAAACAGGAGCTATCTGTACCTGGCTGTGAACGATCAAATGAGAGGCAGGGGAAACAGAGTTGGATGCAGGCTGTTTGCAAGACTTTAAGGGTTCGCAAACATTTTGTGATTTTTCCAATCTCTCTCTTCCCCGCTCCCTGTCACAGTACACCACAGGGAGTGAGTGAAACAGCGGGGAGTCCGTGTTGGAGGCAGGCTGATTGCAATTAAGAGTTAAGACTAAGGGCTCATGAACATTTTGTGATTTTTCCAATCCAGGAAGCTAACACACAGTGTTGGCTCCAAAAATCCACTCTCTATCTTCCCCGCTCCCTGTCACAGTACACCACCCTCCACCCCCCTCTTTTGAAAAGCACGTTGTTGCACTTGAATGCTGGGATAGCTGCCCATAATGCAGCACTCCCAACAGCGCTGCTAATACTGCAAATGTGGCCACACACCAGCGCTGGAAGCTGTGAGTGTGGCCACACACCAGCGCTGCTCCTACACAGCTGGATGACCAGCGCTGCAAACTACCAGCGCTGCAAACCATAAGTGTAGCCATACCCTCAGTAAAAGAAAGTTTGCTTCTTTCTAGAACAGGGGTTCTCAAACTGGGGATTGGGACCCCTCAGGGCGTCACGAGGTTATTACATGGGGGGGTCGTGAGCTGTCAGCCTCCACCCCAAACCCTGCTTTGCCTCCAGCATTTATAATTGTTTTTAAATATGTAAAAAAGTGGTTTTTTAAATTTATAAGGGGGTGGGGGGGTCGCACACAGAGGCTTGCTGTGTGAAAGGGGTCACCCAATACAAAAGTTTGAGAACCACTGTTCTGGAAACTTCAGCTAGTGCAAAATGCAGTCTTCAGTAAGCAAGCAAGTATTTAATGCATGGATTGATGTGATGTAATCTGTAATGGCTTCTAATTAAGGCTGACAAGCAATTAAACAAATTAATTGCCTGATTAATCGTGCTGTTAAACAATAATAGAATAATATGTATATAAATATTTTTGGACGTTTCCACATTTTTCAAATATATTGATTTCAGTTACAACACAGAATACAAAGTGTACAGTGCTCACTTTATATTTTTTATTATAAATATTTGCACTGTAAAATAAGAGTATTTTTCAATTCACTTAATCTCTTTATCATGAAAGTTGAACTTACAAATGTAGAATTATGTACAAAAAATAACTGCATTCAAAAACAAAACAATGTAAAACTTTAAAGCCTACAAGTCCACTCAGTCCTACTTCTTGTTCAGTCAGTTGGTCAGATAAACAAGTTTGGTTACAATTTGCAGGAGATAATGCTGCCTGCTTCTTGTTTAAAACGTCACCTGAAAGTGAGAGCAGGGTTTCACATGTCACTGTTGTATCCTGCATTACAAGATATTTACGTGCCAGATGTGCTAAAGATTCATATGTCCCTCTGTGCTTCAACCACCATTCTAGAGGACGTGCATCCATTCTGATGGTGGGTTCTGCTCGATAACAATCCAAAGCAATGCAGAAATGTTCATTTTCATCATCTGAATCAGATGCCACCAGAAGAAGGTTGATTTTCTTTTTTGGTGGTTCGAGTTGTATAGTTTCTGCATCAGTGTTGCTCTCTTAAGACTTCTGAAAGCATGAGCCACACCCCATTCCGATCAGATTTTGGAATGCACTTCAGATTCTTAAATCTTGGGTCAATTGTAGCTATGTTTAGAAATCTCACGTTGGTACATTCTTTGTGTTTTGTCAAATCTGTAGCGAAAGTGTTCTTAAAATGAACAACAGGAGCACCCGTGTCTGCCCAGGAGCCCCAGACCGACCTCACCGAGGCCGGCCGGAGGAACCAGGAGACAGCAGCAGATGGTACAGTACAGCTGCTAACTCTCTTTGCTAACTTGCAAGGCAAGGAGCTGCTGCTATGTAGCACTGCAGTACCACGTCTGCCAGCAGAACCCAGGAGACGTATGGTGACAGTGAGCTGAGCGGGCTCCATTCTTGCCGTGGTATGTTGTCTGCATGGGTAACCCAGGGAAAAAGCAAGAAACGATTTTTTGCCGTTGCTTTCACAGGGGGGCTGACAACATGTACCCAGAACCACCCGCAACAGTGTTTTTGCCCCGTCAGGCATTGGGAGCTCAACCCAGATTTCCAATGGGCTGCGGGAACTGTGGGATAGCTACCCACAGTGCAAGGCTCCAAAAGTCGACACTAGCCTCGGTACTGTGGATGCACTCCGCCGACTTAATGGTCTTACGTGGGGACACACACAATCGACTGTATCAAATCGATTTCTAAAACGTCGATTTATATTAAATCAACCTAATTTCATAGTGTGGACATACCCACTGTGCTTAACAAACAAGCAGCTGCATTCTACATTAGCTTCCATTTCTGAATGGACTTAAGGTGTATTCCTTGTAGAATTCATTGCAATAGTCTAATATCGTGGTAGTGAAAGGTGCAGATCTGAGGAAAAGGGTTGCCATGGGGAATGTGAAACTGTCTTGGGGTGGATGTGTGTTTTTGTGTGTGGGGGGTGGGGGTGGGGGGGGTGAGTTGCTTTTTAAAAATGTTAGATAACACAGTTAAAGCACCCTTAACACCTCATGTACACAGTTTAAAATCATGACTTGTAATTTGTAGGGAATAATGAAGTTTTAAGGAGTGTTTCAAACAGTTAACACACTTTTAAAAAGCAACTTTTTTGTTGTCAAGATAGCCAGATAGCAGTGGTGACCAAGGCATTATCTAGAACTGGGGCGGGCAAACTTTTTGGCCTCAGGGCCACGGCGGGTTTCCAAAATTGTATGGAGGGCCGGTTAGGGGAGGCTATGCCTCCCCAAAGAGCCAGGCATAGCCAGGCCAATGCCCCCTATCTGACCCCCACCTGCTTCTTGCCCCCTGACAGCCCCCCCCCAGGACTCGTGCCCCATCCACACCCCCACTCCCTGTCCCCTGATCACCCCTGGACCCCCTGCCCCTGACTGCCCCCTGCAGCACCATCCATCCAACCCCCCCCCCCATGTTCCTTGCCCTCTGACCACCTCTACCCCTATCCATACCCCTGACCACCACCTCGAACTCCCCACCCCCTTACTGCGCCAGGAGCACCAGGACAGGCAGCCGCGCTGCCCTGCTGGAGCCATCCATGCCACCGCACAGCACCAGGTCAGGCTGCGGCTCTGCAGCTGCGCTGCCCCAGCAGCTTGCAGCCCTGCGCCCAGAGCATTGCGCCAGCAGCGCAGTGAGGGGGAACAGCAGGGGAGGGGCCAAGGGCTCAGGGGCTGGGCAGGAGGGTCCCATGGGTCAGATGTAGCCCGTGGGCTGTAGTTTGCCCACCTCTGATCTAGTACAAGCTGGCAAAGACCAAGACATCAGATTTGAGAACTGAAGTTTCAACTAGTGAGCATAAGCCTTCGATCAAGGGACCAGTATAATCTCAAACATTTCTCCCAGTTGTTGTCTTCAGTCTATCATTACTTCTGTTTTATCTGGGTTGAGTTTTAATCAGTCAGTCTTTTTTACCCACACCCTTTGGATCAGGTAACAGGGAGACATAATTTTAAAAGTCATCAGTAGGCAGAAATATACCTTCTTACTAAACCCTTCTAATGGTTATGATTACAACCCATGCAGTGTCTTAGGATCATTGCATTAAATTTATGAATTGATTGTGTTCCTCTCCATGGGGCAGGGTTACCACAGCCCCTCCAGGAACTAAAAACTGTGTGTGTGTTGGTTGGGGGGGTGGACGGGGAGAGGGTGGCTAAGGTACATTGCTGAGATTGTAAACCACCCTTTGGATGGTTTGTATACGCTGGTTCAAACTGGGTTTTCCAGAGACAGAGAACTGGAAATAGATAAAATGATTTTAAATGGACTTGCTTTTGGTTCAGCAAACTTAAGAGGCCCCAACCTTTGCTGAAGGATTGACAAGACTTTGGTCTACCCAGGTCCCTGATTTCTGGTACATTTAGTATGCATGTTGATTTGTTTTTGTTTTGTCTGTGATGCTTTTACCTTAGTGTTCTAGGCAGAGAAAGAGCCCTGTGGTAACTTTTAACTATTGGTGTATATTGATCATAATCCATGGAGAGAAAGCAAAGCACAGGTGCTTGCTGTTAGGCACACTGGCTTGCTGGGCCTGGAACAATGAATGATGGGGCTGCGTAGCCTTAAAATCCCTGTTTGGAAGGGAGTGGGACACAGGTCCCTTCCCAGAGATAAGTGATGGCTGGAGACTGACTGGGCACTCCTGGAGTGGACCACAGAAGGATGGATACAGGTGCAGTTACCCTGAAACTTACAGCTGTATATGCACGTTAAGCTGAAAAAAGGCAGTGACAGAGGGGAACCCATATTAGAGAGCCATTGGGGACAGAAGACAAATTCTCCAAAAATACCAGAAACTTTTCTAATGCAGACAAAATAATTAAGCCACCTCTATCATCTGTTCCTACTCCTGTCTACTCATACAAGTCAAAGCAAATGCTTCTGACAGACATACTAATCAGCATGCATACCTGGTCATTTTCCTTTGCCAGGAGATCAATCAGTGTAATCTCTGTGCTGTGACCAAATCAGAATACATATTGACCAGTCTCAAAGTAGTATGCAGATACTGAGTTGCGTCCTTACAACTGTTTCCATTACTTGACACCGTTGACTGATAGTTCAGTAAGTGAGTGGATTGTCAGCATCAGCAGCTGATTTCTTAAACAAAGAATTCACATTTGCTTCCTTCAAACCAACTGGCTTTCTCCTCTCCTTTCAAGAAGGCATTAACTGTCTCTTCCAGCAGGGGACTAGAACTTCCCACAAATCTTCATCAGATACTGTGTGAAAGCCTGGGTTGTGGAACAACTTCCTGCCAAGTTACCCCTGTAGAGTCTTCAGTTCCAGCAGTATGTCTCTAATCATGAGCATAAAGTTCAAGAAGTTCACAGCAGTCAATGGAAACGGCTTGTACAAAGTATTTGCATGTTATAGTCTATCAGGGAACTGGTTTTATCTGCCTTAAATTGCAATGTTTATCTAGATTTAACATAGGTTACATGGATGAGAGCTGAATGACTAAGAAGTGGTCTTGTCTGTACACTCACTTAGCGCTTTTTCTACATCACCCTCTGAGTTTCAACAGCTAAGCTTTTGTTAGAGTAGTGGTAGACAGTGTGTCCAAGGAGTTCCATGGTCTTTCAGTGTTTCTAGTACAGCTAACCACAGTGCAGTAGAAAATTTCAGATGTGAAATCAGAAAAGCTAAGTTGCATTAACTGCCTATGCTGTCCAGTTGCACAAGTTAATAGCCTCCTATTACTGTTCCTGCCTTAATATAAAGTAGAAATAACAGTACCATGCGGGGGGGAAGGGGGAAGAGAGGGATAAGCCATTGTAAGGGAAGCAAAGTCAGTTTTTCTCTCCAACCCCCAATAAATAGTACAATGAGTTCGATTAACTGGTATAAGCCAGAAACATTAGGGCAAAGTGGGGAAAGTCAGATTCCAGTTGTTAGGTTACGACACTGTTCATACCTGGAAGTCAGAGTTCTAACATGAGTTCTGAGTGGCATGCTTTGACAAGCAATCCAGCAAAAGTTCTGTACTTAAATGATTATTCCAATGTACGGCAAACAAGTCAAGACAAGATAACTTTTCCCCATGCCCAAGCCCCCAACTTCTAATGTAGTCCTAGTCAGCCTTGTGCTACCCTGGGGATACTGCTGCTACTGCGATAACTGTACTGGCTTCTCTGTGTTAGTATTGCATGAAACAAAGGGGACTGGGGTTGGGGAGACACATACATGATGTTAGAGAGACAGGTGGTGGTGAAAAGGGGAGGGCAGAATGTAAAGGGAGTGTAGTACAGAGTTACAAACACCTCAGGAATGGAGGTTGTTTGTAACTCTGATATGTTCATAACTCTGAATAAAACATGGTTGGTTTTTTGTTTTTTTTTGTTTTTTAAAAGGTTGCAACTGAACATTGACTTAACACAGCTTTGAAACTTTACTATGAAGAAGAAAAATGCTGCTTTTAACCATCTTAAATTAAATTAAACAAGCCCAGAAACAGGTTTCTTACCTTGTCAAAGCTTTTTTTTTTTGTTTTTTTTTAACTTTAGTTTTTTTGGTAGTTTATGTTTAACAGAGTATTTGCTTTTTTCCCCTCTCTTTCCTGATTGCGTACTTTTGGTTCCAAATGAGGTGTGTGTTTGACCAGACAATTTGTAACTCTGGTCTTCATAACTCTGAGGTTCTACTGTATTAGAAATGTTATGGCTAGTCTCTAATGAAATGTATATATTCTCTGTGTCTGGGAAAGTGAATGTATACAGTTATTAAAAGTTAATGGGTTGAACTGCTTGAGGAAGTATGTACTAAAACACTTGATAAAGTGTGATAATGGTCTGCATTTAAAATAAATGTTTAAATGACGGTTAACCTAAAGTCTAAAAGAGTAGAAATGCATATTTAAGTTATTCCAAACATTCACATGGACAGCATGCAGGATGTGAGTTAGGTAAATTCAGGTCTAATTATGGTAGTATCACATGGATTTAAACTTGTAAGAGAGAGATGTGGATATGTTTTCAAATAATTGTCTATGACAGTGATTCTCAAAGCCAGTCCGCTGCTTGTTCAGGGAAAGCCTCTGGCGGGCTGGGCTGTTTTGTTTACCTGCCGTGTCCACAGGTTCGGCCAGTCGCAGCTCCCACTGGTTGTGGTTCGCCGCTCCAGGCCAATAGGGGCTGCAGGAGGGGCGGCCAACACACTCCTCGGCCCACGCCACTTCCCACAGCCCCCATTGGCCTGGAGTGGTGAACCGGAGCCAGTGGGAGCCGTGATCAGCCGAACCTGCAGACGCGGCAGGTAAACAAACCAGTCCGGCAGGGACTTTCCCTTAACAAGCGGCGGACCGGCTTTGAGAACCACTGGTCTATGAAATGTTAATATGCTATATGTAGTGTTCACTGTTTTCTGCTGTCTGTGTAGAATAAGTACGATCTTGGTATGTTGTTCATTTTTATTACATCGAGTCTGACCCCAGTATCTGTAGAGTAGATTGAGTAGTGATGCTGAGAATAAGCTAACTAGAATTAACTTTTTAAAACATCAGACCCTTTGTGGGTAGGGGAATATGTGCTCATGAACTTAGGGTTTTTTTGGTGACATAATTAATGTCATTTATACACTGAATATGTTTAGAAAACGAGGAATGTAAATACTGTGGTGCTTCTTAACTACACCATGATTCAAATAGGTGTGGGATAAGGTTTTTATGTGTAAGGTAAATGGGGCTATCTTCTCAGAACAGTGAGACTTCGGCTATGTCTACACTACACACCTTACAGCGGCACAGCTTTAACGTGGCAACTGCGCCGTTGTACGGTCTCCTGTATAGCCTCTATGCCGATGGCAGAGAGCTCTCCCATCGGCATAATTAAACCACCCCCAATGAGTAGCGGTAGCCATGTCAGTAGGAGAACATCTCTTGCCAACATAGTGCTGTCCAGACTGTTCGTAGGTGAAATTTATGTCAGTCGGGGTTTGTTTGTTTTTTTCACATCCCTGATTGACAAAAGTGCTATTGCAGACATAGCCTTGGTGTCTGGATGTGTGATTGGCATGTTCACCAGCCACAGTTGTACATACATTAGGATGTTGCATATACGCCTGTATGTTGAGAGGGTATGGGGCTCCCTGTCAGTCCGGAAGATAGTTGATGATCCATTTATAAGATTGTGTCCGTAACTTGGGCGGTAACCATGAGAGGCAATAATCATGGGAAGTTAAGCTTGTTAACTATGTGTGTTAAATAATTTAGTGTACACTTAACTTTTTTACCTCGCTTTCTGCTTTTTTTTTTTTTTTTTAAGGGTATTTCCAAAGTTAGGTTGTAAGTTACTGTCTATATCTGCAGCATAATCAAGTTTTATGTGGAAACTCTTTTTTTAGCTTTTTCCTATATATATTTTATGACTTGATCACTAAACAACTCGGTGTATGTTCTCTAGTTTAGAAATACCAGCTAGATTTTGATCTAAATTTTATAAAGCTCCTATTCAGACAATTAAAACCTAAATATACTCTGCTAGTTTTGTCTGTAGTCTGTCTTAAACTCTGTCAAAGATGGGAATTAAAGTTAATAAACTCCAAAGTGGTCTAAACTAAAGCAGTGGTCACCAACCCATAGATCGCGATCGACTGGTCGATCCTGGAGACTCTGCAAGTCGATCGTGATCTCTGGCTGCTAAACAGTCTGGCGGTGTAGCAGGGCTGCCGCTAAGGCAGACTCCCTGCCTGCCCTGGCCCCATGCCACTCCTCGAAGCAGCCAGCATTCCCCCGCAGCTCCAGGGTGTGTGTGTGTGTGTGTGTGCGTGCTGTTCCTCCCTGCAAGCACTGCCCCCACAGCTCCCATTGGCTAGGAATGGGGAACTGCGGCCAATGGGAGCTACGGAGGCGGTGCCTGTAGAGAGGGGCAGTGTGCAGAGCCACATGTCCCGTCCCCCCCAACCCCGCCCCAGGGGTGCATAGACCAACCGCGCCATCTGGGAGCTGCACGAGCTAAGTGCTGCCCAGTGGGAGCTTGTACCCCTACCCTGAGCCCCCTCCTACACCCCAACACTCTGCCCCAGCCTGGAGCTCCCTCCTGCACCCAAACTCCCTCCCAAAGCTTGCACCTCTCACCCCCTACCCCAGGCTCATCCCAGAACCCACCTTCCACACTCTGAACCCCACAGTGCAGAGCCCACACCCCCTCCCGAATCCCAACCACCTGTCCCAGCCTGGTGAAAGTGAGTGAGGGTGTGGGAGAGTGAGTGACAGAGTGAGGGGGGATGGAGTAAGCGGGGCTGGGCTTCAGGGAAATGGCGAGGCCTCTGGTAAGGGACGGGGCACATCCTGGGTTGCATTTAAATTCAAAAATTGATCTTGTGAGTAAAAAAAAAGTTGGAGACCACTGGTCTAAAGGTATAAAAATCACCTTTATTTCTAAAACAGTCACAAAACCATGAAAGCCCTTTTGAAAATCAGACCATCTAATTAGGTGCTCATATATGACACAGGGTATGGCTACACTTGCAAATTTGCAGCGCTGCAGCAGGGTGTGAAAAAACACCCTCTGCAGCGCTGCAAATTGCGGCGCTACAAAGCGCCAGTGTAGTCAAAGCCCCAAAGCCGCGCTCCCAGCGCTGTCCGTTATTCCCCACAGGGAGCTGGAGTACGGACAGCGCTGGGAGAGCTTTCTCCCAGCGCTGGGGCTTTGACTACAGTTAGCGCTTCAAAGCGCTGCCGCGGGAGCGCTTTGAAGCGCTAATGTAGCCATAGCCTAAGAGCCTAACCTTAGACTTCTCAGGACAGTTAGCCTTTCAGAAAGAGAAGTGGCTCACACACAGTGGTCTGTGGACCACAGCTGGTTTCCAGAGAATTGGCTGGTCTGTTGGTACTGTCTCTTTCTTCCAGCTGTAAGACCATGAATAGACAACTGAAAATGTATATTGCTGTAGTTAGTACAGAGATGTTACATGATTGCAAATAGAGGGGAGACAGTCTGAGACAATCACTCCATTGAGTAGAAGTCAACGCTGTCAGAAAAAACACTGTTCCAGAGTTTATAATGCGGATTAAAATGATTCTAACTTTAATATTTTTTTTTTTTGGTTTTGTGTAATAGATTACACACATCTAATTGCTGCTGAGTGGAACTAATCTAGTAAAGCTGTAACTATCTGTGCCTCCTCTATTTTATCAATAAGCAAATGACAGCAAGTTGCTTCATGTTAAGTAGTGGTTTACGAAAACATTTTTTTGAAAGAAGACTTGGGTGGTTTTTTTTTCCTTTAGATTAACTTTAAAGGTAATAAAAACTAATTATGCCCTAGACCAGTGGTTCTCAGCCAGGGGTATGCATACCCCTGGAGATATGCAGAGGTCTTCTGGGGTATATCAACTCATCTAGATATTTTTCTAGTTTTACAACAGGCTACATAAAAAGCACTTGTGATGTCAGTACAAAGTAAAAATTCATACAGCCAATCATTTGTTTATATTGCACTATATGCTATACAGTGACATGTAAGTATAATTATATGGTAAAAATGAGAGAGCAGTTTTTCAGTAATAGTGTGCTTTTCCAGTCCATTTGTAGAACTTCACAGTAAACTAAAAACCATATTAATACATTAATGTTGAGAAAGTAAAGCCCAGTATTGTGTTTAGGGTTGAACTAGAGAAATTGTTCAGCGCTTATAATGGTGAAGAATAAAGTTATTAATGTAGAAGCAGCAAAGAATCCTGTGGCACCTTATAGACTAACAGACGTTTTGCAGCATGAGCTTTCGTGGGTGAATACCCACTTCTTCGGATGCAAGCAGTGGCATCTGCTTGCATCCGAAGAAGTGGGTATTCACCCACGAAAGCTCATGCTGCAAAACGTCTGTTAGTCTATAAGGTGCCACAGGATTCTTTGCTGCTTCTACAGAACCAGACTAACACAGCTACCCCTCTGAAAGTTATTAATGTGAGTGAAGAAATCTTTGATTCCATGAGGCAGCACCTTACAGAAAATAATTTTGAATTGTTCAGCCACTCGTGGTCAGATTTGTTTGCAGAGCATGAAGTACTTCAGTGTTTGCATTTGGAGAAATGTGTTGGAGCTGTATGCATTTGTAGCACGGGTGACAAGGTATAGGCTGTTAACATGGGATTTGACTGGTCTTTCTGTTATAACGATTTATGGGGGGGATGGGGGAAGCTGTGGTGTACTACTTAGTTTTAAAACAGTGGTGTCCAGCCTGTTGCCCTCAAGGTAGACTGCATTAAAACTTGTGTTTGATTAAGCACTGAAAGTGTTCCATGAGCTGCATCATTTGTCTTTGAAACACTTAGACTTAAAAAGAACAGGAGTACTTGTGGCACCTTAAAGACTAACAAATTTATTTTAGCATGAGCTTTCGTGAGCTGCAGCTCACTTATGCTAAAATAAATTTTAGTCTTTAAGGTGCCACAAGTACTCCTGTTCTTTTTGCGGATACAGACTAACACGGCTGCTACTCTGAAACTTAGACTTAAATCAACCTTGTTGCTATAGAGAATAAGGTAGGGCATTGACTTCAACTGCTCCCTCTGGGCCTTTGTGATGTGAGCTGGGAGTATTCTGAGCAGCTATGGTCTTTTAGCTGCTAGAGCTCAAGGAGGGAGGAGAGAGTTGCTTTCTTCAAACTTTTTGAAACAAAATGTTTGGCTGTCAGGTAGAGAATGTTGTACTCCACCGTCCTGCACCTAGCTTTCAGTGTGCTTGAACACTGAGCAATTTTTGCAGCTTGTCTTCAAGAAGCGTTTAATATGCTGTGATGTCGATTGTTTTAATTGTAAAAACAAACATCTAGCCTGAATGTGGTGATTAAGGTAAGGAAACACTACAATAAAATTGTAACATTCTGGTTGAAGGAATTTCTGTGAAATTTAACTATTGTCTTAACCTGCAGTTAAACCATTTTGACTTAATTCTTGTGAGTTTCATTAGTCCCTTTCAAACTTACCACTATCCACACCATAAGAACTGACCTCTATTTTGAGTAACTATTTTAACAGATTGTTGTAAATATGGGAATTTGTCCCAAGATTATTTCCTCTCCTAGAAGGTCCTTGTTGCTAGTAAGCCAAACTTAGTAACATTGCTAGGGGGAGTGTGTGTGTGGTTGTTTTTTTTGTTGTTTTTGTTTTTTTTGTAGGGGGGGTATTTTTGTGGACATTAAGACTGTGTATGAAGTTGTCTTTGTATAAGCATTTTGATAAATTTCATCTCTGTTCAGTGGAGACATGGTGGGGGGGCAGTCAGTGACTGCAAAATTGGAAAAGAAACTAGAAAGATTTTTATCTAAGCTTCTAAATCAGTGTTGGGGGGGAGAGGATAGAGGAAGTCACTTAAATGTACGCTAAAAGGTTTTTGGCACACTTTAAAAAATATTTACCTATTGTGTGTTCATTTCACTTTCTAACATATCCCTTTTCAATTTTCTGACCTAGTTGTGGCTGAGAATTGTAAGAATTATGTACTTTGTTGAAAACTTGATTGAAATATGTAACGAGTATATAAACTGAAGATATGGAAATAATGCCTCAACACAATCAGTAGCATGCTGCAGTAGAACCTAGCTAACATTTTACAAATTCACAAATCTGATTCTCTCTCTGAAGAAAAAAATCTCCTATCTTCGCAGCAAAGATTTATAGCAGAGTGCCAGAATCAAGTCTCATAATAGGAAGATACTCAGATACTTTTACAAACTATACCTCAGTATTCCTACTTGTATTCAGGAAAGTACTAGTGTAAAATTAAATTATAATGGTCAAATAACAAAATACATTTCATGTTGGTGAATTATCAAGCTGAATAAAACAAGACTTTTTATACAAAGTTCTAGTATATCTGCATTAAATTCCATTTCTTGTACTGGATCCCAGTAAATCTGAAGACATTACAGGGTGGTGGTCATCAAAAATATTCAGTGTTGCATAAGCCAAGGAGCAATGCTTTAAGTGCATCTTGACAGTAAGATGAAATTTATATGCATAGGGAGGATGTGCTTTACATCTTATTCCTTTCTAACTAACATATATGGAGAAGAGAAGTCTTCTAGAGTTTTGATTATATGCACAACTTGTTTGAGATAAATACTTGTATATAAACCACTGTGTATTCTTTAAAATACATTTTGTTCACCTTAAAAGCTGTAACTTTTAATTGCATCTAGTCTCCAGAAGCTGTAAACAGTGTCTGGA
Organism: Mauremys mutica; assembly: GCF_020497125.1. NCBI lineage: Eukaryota > Metazoa > Chordata > Testudines > Geoemydidae > Mauremys > Mauremys mutica. Next base: position 36,155,305 of record NC_059073.1, on the reverse strand, counting down.
GCAGACAGTAATGACAGACCCTGTGCAACATAGAACCAATTAAAGATGATCTTTAGAAGCATTGCTTGTGCAGTTGATATATCCTTGCCTGATGAGGGAGATCAATCATTTTAGTCTTTCCTGCATTAATAGCATTCTGGATGATAGCAGGTACTTATGTAGTTAACTGATTCTCAGTTGTCTCAGTAGTTTATATTGGTCAGGTCCTTAAAGCATAGCAGGGGAGTGAAGTCCCTGTTCCAGCAGCTGTCTGTCTGTTAGAGAGTCGAGAGTCACAAGGAGCAAGCTGAATTAGATGTCTGCCCACAGGGCTGTAATCTTCAGCCTGTGACAGTACTGTGAGCAAGGAAAATGAATTTAACACACTCCTTGCCTCATTTTTTTTCAGATACTGGCCAGAAGAAGAACCCAGACAAGAAAGATGGGCGACGAATGTCTTTTCAGAAGCCTAAAGGGACTATTGAATATACAGTAAGTTGTTGCTTGGCTGTTTAAATATTGCTTTTGCATAGTAATGTGCATAGTCTTGAAGTTTTTGATATGTAATGTAAACAAAATAGCTTTGATTGCCTTTGTTCTCTTCAGTCTGTACTCTACTTCTGATAGTTGATTACCTTATTAGGAATTAAGTAGCTAGTACTCTTAATGTTTTCCAGGAGGGGTATGAAGCATACTGCAAAAGTGAAACTTTAGTTTTCTATAAAAGTTAAATTAATAATTCTATTGATTGACATTTATTCAACTATCTTTTGAAGGCTAATTATTCAATAATTTACAGTAAATAACAAACTATAAAATCACTTATGACTTCTAAAGCTTTCAGCATCATTAACAATCCACTGAATTCAGGAGAAATAATAAAGATAAGGTTAGGTCTGTCTTGGTGGTACCTTTCCAGCATTCTCCTACTAATTTCCATTGATCTATACCTAACAGAGTGTACTCAGAAGTATCTGAAAATGTATTTTCCCAGCAGCATCTGAAAATGGAGCCTTTCTCTGACTGTTATGTTCTTGAAATGACCCTCAAACTGTGCTGCAGTCAGTTTTTCACGTTTTTGGTTACTAGGGGAAACTGAAGTGAGAAATATCTGTCTTGTGTTGTGTTTTAGGCTATATAATTACTGCATATGAATTTTCAATTAACATGTTGGAAAATCAGTCAAGTAGCTCCTGAACAGTTTTGAAGCTTTGTGATGAAATAAAAATAAATATTTTCCTCTCTAAAAATCTGTAAAGAATAGGATATAAAGAGGTCTAGTAAAGAAAATTATGGCTTTATACAGGAGTTAACTTTGTCACTTTTTTCTTATCTACTAATAGGGATTACCTTACCTTCAAGAAATATTGTGGGAGGAGTTGGGGGAGTGGGTTCTTGAGATTAGTTCCAAGCTAACTTTATTAGTCTGGTTTACACAGAAAACAAAACTTCTTACACTTTTGCTGTTGAATCTTTGTTTTATTGAAATTGCAATGTCAATTTAATCTTTCATATGTTGAATTTTTAAAAATACAAGAAATAGACCATATTTTCTTTACCTTTAATACACATACAATGTCATAGAAATTATAATTGCTTCCTAATATCACTGAAATAGCTGGGACAGATTATCAGATGCAACTTTTTAAACCTAAAGTATCAAACTGTCCTTGTACAATTAATACTTCTAATACTGCATACAGATATTCTCTTGTAATTGTATACATCAGTTACTCTGACATGTATGGTGAAACAAAATAGGAAAGTGTGACACGCTATTCTGTAGAATAGTTAATCAAGGGGATGTATTCTAGAAATAATTGTATTTTTGTGCCAAGTACGGTTCTGTATTGCAATAGCTGAGAAGTTTTATTTTTTGGGTGGGGGGGGGGAGTTGTATGTCATAATTGAGTTTGAAACTTGTGTGGCTTGAGAGTTTGTTCACAGTAACACTTTATGCATTGTAGAGGATATCTCCAACCGTACTTACCACTTGATTTAGTGAAGGAATATAGTTCACATAATATGTCTTCCATTAAAGGGATCCCATTTGTGCATCTGCAGCACATATATTTTGATTTGCTTAAGAGTTCAATATTGGTTTAGTCATGCAGTGGTCTCCTTGGTGAAATTTTTCTGTTCACGTGTTCTGTTGCATCAGGCTTATGACAGCTTGCAGTAACGTGTACACATATTATTGCAAGCTGTCGTAAGTTACCATACCACCACCCCATGTGCACACATTGAATTATAGGGCTCTGCAGCCTTTGTATTCAACACATACAACAGGATTTGGGGTTCTGCATCACAGATGGAACCATGATGACCTGCTACCACCCCAGTAACACATGTATGTTCATATTGCACAGATTGAAATACACTTAGATTTCTGATTGCTTCCCTATATCTGTGTGAAGGATTGGGCCTACTTTATAGCGCCCTCTTCCAACTGGACCCAGGCTGATGCCTGCGGAGCTAGCTCTCTTCCTGAGGAAATCCTGCCTGGGGCCCTATCACAGAATCGAGGTAGGGTAGTCACCGGACCAGTTAATTACTGTGGGTTTTATTTCAAGCCTTCTTAATGAAAACAGGATCAGAGCTTCACAGCCTTTCCCCACAAAGCCTGTACGAGTTATGTTCCTTTCCCCACAAATCTATCCCTTACCCCACGAGTTTATCAACCAAAGTTCCTGGCTCTTACCTCAGAGCCCTTTGTGCTAATAGGATTTTTTCCAGTCTCCCTTCTGTCCATCTGTCTCTTGGAGTTGCTCCTCCTAGCAGTTGCTCCAGCCTCTGGCTGGTATTGCCACCTCCTCTCCCATATCCTTCTCCACCTTTTATGAGGATGAGCCAATTAAGTTACTGGTCTTTTTCCCAGGTGCAGTGGGTGGGGCTAATTAGTCAGCCAACTGCAGGCCTCTAACCCCTGAAGAATACTATCTCTAATGCCTTCCTAACCCCATCCTCGCTCCCCACCCTCAAAAAAAGTGGTATCAATAATATATTTTGCTACATGCTATTTTACATCTTTTTGGAGGACACTTGGACCCTATCATTTCTTCCAGCTGCAGATTGTTTACAACAGGGAAAGACTTAAAGTTTATATTCTGTAAAACTCACAGAATGAGATGGTATCGTAGACTTCAGAATCATAGACTTTAAGGTCAGAAGGGACCATTATGATTGTCTAGTCTGACCTCCTGCACAACGCAGGCCATAGAATCTCACCCACCCACTCCTATATCAAACCCCTAACCTATGTCTGAGCTATTGAAGTCCTCAAATCATGGTTTAAAGACTTCAAGGTGCAGAGAATCCTCCAGCAAGTAACCCTTGCCCCACACTGCAGAGTAAGGTGAAAACCCCCCAGGGCCTCTGCCACTCTACCCTGGAGGAAAATTCCTTCCCGACCCCAAATATGGCCATCAGCTAAACCCTGAGCATGTGGGCAAGACTCACCAGCCAGACGCCCAGGAAAGAATTCTCTGTAGTAACTCAGATCCCACCGCAGTTAACATCCCATCACAGGCCATTGGGCATATTTACCGCTAATAGCCTAATTTTGGAAATTAGCTGATCTTTGACTATCCCATCATACCATTCCCTCCATAAACTTATCAAGCTCAGTCTTTTGCCCCCACTGCTCCCCTTGGAAGGCTGTTCCAGAACTTCATTCCTCTGATGGTTAGAAACCTTCATCTAATTTCAAGCCTAAACTTCCTGATGGCGAGTTTATATCCATTTGTTCTTGTGTCCACATTGGTACTGAGCTTAAATAATTCCTCTCCCTCCCTGATATTTATCCCTCTGATATATTTGTAGAGAGCAATCATATCTCCCCTCTGCCTTCTTTTGGTTAGGCTAAACAAGCCAAGCTCTTTGAGTCTCCTTTCATAAGACAGGTTTTCCATTCCTCGATCATCCTAGTAGCCCTTCTCTGTACCTGTTCGTTTGAATTCATCCTTCTTAAACATGGGAGACTAGAACTGCACACACTATTCCAGATGAGGTCTCACCAGTGCCTTGTATAACAGTGCTAACACCTCCTTATCTCTACTGGAAATACCTTGCCGGATGCATCCCAAGACCGCATTAGCTTTTTTCACAGCCGTATCACATTGACGGCTCATAGTCATCCTGTGATCAACCAATACTCCGAGGTTCTTCTCCTCCTCTGTTACTTCCAACTGATGCGACCCCAGCTTATAACAAAAATTCTTGTTATTAATCCCTAAGTGCATGACCTTGCACTTATCGCTATTAAATTTCATCCTGTTACTATTACGCCAGTTTACTGGGTCATACAGCTCTTCCTGTATGATATCTCGGTCCTTCTCTGTATTGGCAGTACCTCCCAGCTTTGTGTCATCTGCAAACTTTATTAGCACATTCCCACTTTTTGTGCCAAGGTCAGTAATAAAAAGATTAAATAAGATTGGTCCACAAACCGATCCCTGAGGAACTCCACTGGTAACCTCCAGCCTGACAGTTCACCTTTCAGTATGACCTGTTGTAGTCTCCCCTTTAACCAGTTCCTTAGCCACTTTTCAATTTTCATATTGATCCCCATCTTTTCCAATTTAGCTAATAATTCCCCTGTAACCATATCAGATGCCTTACTGAAATCGAGGTAAATTAGATCTACTGTGTTTCCTTTCTCTAAAAGAATTGTTACCCTCTCAAAAAAGGAAATCAGGTTGGTTTGACACGATCTACCTTTTGTAAAACCATGTTATATTTTGTCCCAATTACCATTGACCTCAATGTCCTTAACTACTTTCTCTTTCAGTTTTTTTTCCCGAGACCCTGCATACTAGAGATGTCAAAATAACAGACTTGTAGTTACTCAGATCACTTTTTTTCTTTTCCTTAAAAATAGGAACTATGTTAGCAATTCTGCAGTCATACGGTACAACCCCTGAGTTTACAGATTTATTAAAAATTCTTGCTAATGGGCTTGCAATTTCATGTGCCAGTTCCTTTAATGTTCTTGGATGAAGATTATCTGAGCCCCCGAATTTAGTCCCATTAATCTGGTCGAGTTTGGCTTCTACCTTGGATGTGGTAATATCTACCTCCATATCCTCATTCCCATTCGTCATCCTACCATTATCCCTAAGTTCCTCATGAAAGACTGAGGCAAAGTATTTGTTTAGATATTGGACCTTACCTAGATTATCCTTAACCTCCACTCCATCCTCAGTGTTTAGCGTTCCTACGTCTTCTTTCTTTGTTTTGTTTTCTTATTTATATGGCTATATATGGAGGAGGGATAGCTCAGTGGTTTGAGCATTGGCCTGCTAAACCTAGGGTTGTGAGTTCAATCCTTGAACTCTTAGGGCTCTGGGGCAAAATCGGTACTTGGTCCTGCTAGTGAAGGCATGGGGCTAGACTCAATGACCTTTCAGGGTCCCTTCCAGTTCTGTGAGATAGGTATATCTCCATTTATTATTAACCTTTTACTATTGGTTTTAATTCCCTTTGCAGGTCCAACTCTACATTGCTTTTGGCCTTTCTCACTTTATCCCTACATTATCTGACCTCAATAAGGTAGCTTTCCTTGATGATTCCTCCCATCTCCCACTCCTTGTAGGCTTCCTGCTTTTTCTTAATCCCCTCTCTGAGATGCTTGCTCATCCAGCTTGGTCTACAACTCCTGCCTATGATTTTTTTCCCCCTTTCTTGGGATGCAGGCTTCTGATAGTTTCTGCAACTTTTGACTTGAAGTGATTCTAAGCCTTCTCCGCCTTTAGCTCCACAAGTTCTTCAGTCCAATCCACTTCCCTAACCAATTTCCTTAATTCTTTTAAGTTAGCCCTTTTGAAATAAAAAACCCTAGTCACAGATCTCATTTTCGTTTATCCTTCCATTTAGTTTAAACTGAATTAGCTCATGATCGCTCAAACCAAAGTTGTCCCCTACAACCATTTCTTCTATGAGGTACTCACCAAAACCAAATCTAAAATGGCATCCCCTCTTGTTGGTGCAGCAACTGGTGAAGGAATCCATCAGCTATCGCATCCAGGAAAATCTGAGCCCTATTAGTATTAATAGCACTTGTCCTCCAGTCTATATCTGGGAAGTTAAAGTCTCCCATGATCACGGAATTCCCATTAGTATTTATTTCATTAAAAACGTTAAAGAGGTCTTTATCCATATCCAGATCAGATCCCGGTAATCTATAGCACACCACAAGTAATATCCCAAGGGAGGCTCTAGTAGCTTTCTTCCCCAATGTGATTTTTGCCCAGACAGACTCTGTCTTATCCATTCCATCCCTTCTTATTTCTTTACGGTCTACCTCATTATTGATATACAATGCTACTCCACCACCTTTGCCTTTATTTCTGTCTTTCCTAAACAGCACATACCCTTTAAAACCTGTACTCCGGTCGTGACTACTATTCCACCATGTTTCTGTTATCCCTACGATATTTGGTTTCACCTCCTGCACCAGTAACTCTAGTTCCACCATTTTGTTACCTAGGCTCCACGTATTGGTGTACAAACATCTTAATTTTTGCTGTTTGACTTTGCTCACATTCTTTACCCGATTAGACCCAGACATTCTACCATCAGTATCACCTATTAGACTGGTATCTAAACTACCATTCATCCTTATGTCCATTCTCCTACCCACGGCTGTATCCTTTCTTTCTTTGTTTTCTTCCCTCTCAATGTTAAAATCTGGCATGGAGATTACCTGGACATCTCCCAACCATCTCCCCCCAATTGCTAGTTTAAAGCTCTCTTAATCAGTTGTGCCAGCCTCCATCTTAGAAGTCTATTTCCCTCCCTACTCATGTGAAGTCCATTCTGAGAGAACAGTCCTCTGTCCATGAATGCCTTTCAATGGCTATACATCCCAAAGCCCTACTTCATAGTACCACTGCCTGAGCCATCTGTTGATCGTCATAATCTTGTCAGACCTTTGTTGCCCTCTCTAGGAAGAGGCAGAATCCCACCAAAGATCACCTGAGCTATATTGTTCACATATGCATAGTCAGTGTATTTGATTCTAAAAACAGCAACAATTCATAATAATTAGTCCTTCTGGGGCAAATCTCAAAGTCAGACGTAAAAAATCATAGCATACAACTTTTGGACCCTTTTGCCCTTTCTTCTGGTAATTAGCGTCAACTTGGAAAAACTCTCCCTGCATCTGTCAATTCACAAGGCAGTGCCAGGAGATACGATACTGGGGTCCTGTGTTAGCCACGCCTGTATTACGGTCTTGGATAGATAATTGGCTTTGCATGATACAAAGAAATCTGGTCTCATGAGAAATCACTACTATTGTAAATATCAGATTCTTTAATTGTAGGATTTCTCTCCTCTTCTAAATATCAGTCATCTGAGAAACATAAAAGGATGCATCATCTGCTTTAAAACTCCCAATTACAGTGGCTGTTCCTACCCAATTGTCTCTGAAACCTGATACATTGCTCTGTAAAATTTCCTGAAACTATGTTCTGGGTTCTGTTGCTTAATAGACTTCTTCTAGTAGAGAGACAATGTGGGTGAGGTAATACCGTTTATTGGACCATTTCTGCTGACGAGAGAGACAGATCTCTTCTTTCAGATCACCTTGTCTCTCTAATACCCTGGGACTAACATGGCTACAACAATACTGCATACTACTTCTAGTAGGTAGCAGCACTAAAACCACAGAGATCATTAAGTATGTTTTTGAATAGCATTTTCATACTAATAATATCTTATGTCTATGACTCTGAGAGCTTCAATTTTTAATGCATTTATTTTCATGTGATTTGTGTTTAGGTTGCAGCATATAGTAAAGAGCTTTCACGTATTAGAATGATGCCTGATGAATGTCCAAAATATGGTTGCTTTTATCATGCAAGTGCATCTGGAAAGAATTTTTGTTTGGCTGATTCTGTGCATGGTGGCTGGCTTATTTTGGGGGAGAGGATCAGGAGAGAGGGCTAGGAACATAGGACTAATGGGCCAATATTTTTGTTTTGTAGGGATTTTTGCTAGTCTGTCATGGAGGCTCCAAAGAAGGCTTGTTTTAGGTAGCAGTTTTAAACATACTAGTATAAGCACCTTCTCTACATATTCCTCAGACTTTGATGCACCAAAAACTTTTATGCTTGATTTTTATTGTTAGATATGTATGCTAGACATATTTCTGGATACCTCATCCATCCAAAGGTCCAGTTCCTTCAGATTCCTACTGTATTTGGCAATCTCTTCTCTTCCTGCTTTCTGCCTCCTCCATTTCTTTTTCCCAGGGAGATCAGGCTAACCTAGAGAAGGTGGATATTCATGCTGACTTGCTTCAAATAGTCTACTTCTTGCATGACTTCCTAAGAGTCTGTTTTATCACTTGCATTCTATTGATGGTTCTTGTTTCATGACATTAAGTCCGGAAGAAATTAGACTTAAGAAGGTGTATGAGAAGGTTGATAGATGCTGCTCCCGGTTGCTGGAGCGGCAATACTGAGAATGCTTAGTCAGGGCAAACTGCTATAGTCCGGTGGGCACAGACAATCCCCCAAACTGGTGGTTTATTCTATAATCAGGTTTCACTAAACCAGTAACAAAACAGCTTCTGTACTACTTTACTGGTTACCAAGAAGCCAAAATACCTTTCCCTTTAAGCTATACAGCAGGGATCTCAAACTCCTGGCCCACGGGCCATCTGTGGCCTGCCAGCTTCCCCAGTGTGGCCCGCAGGGCTCCAGTAGTTTTGGGGCTGGGTCTCTCCCTTGGCCCCACCTGCTGCCCCTGGGTGCTCCTCCTTCTGGGGCCCCGGCAGCACAGCGGAGCTTAGCGGCATCTGCCTGCTCGCACCAGTGCCTGCCAGCCCCTCCCTGCAGCCCAGGGGCAGGGCTGTGCCTCTGCACGCTGCCCCCGCCCTGAGCGCCCCTGCGGCCAATGGGACGCTGTGGGGGTGGTGCCTGAGGGCAGACACATGCAGAGGCCCCCCAGCTTGCCCCGCCTTGGAGCCCCAGGTAAGCGATGCATCCTCCCACAGCCTGCACCCCCATTCTCTCCTGCCCCCAAACTCCCTCCCAGAGCCTGCACCCAGTCCCCACACCTCCTCCCGCCTCCAAACTCCTTCCTGGAGCCTGCACCCCCTTCCCTCATACCCCCATCCCCTACCCCAGACCCCCCCCCCAAACTCTGTCCCGGAGCCTTAGGCAGTTGGGGGGTGGAATTTTTGGGGGCTGGGTTCTGGGCAGCATGAGTGATATTGGCCCGCTGGGAGGATTTGAGGACTGGCACAGGCCCTAAGGTAAATTGAGTTTGAGACCCCTGCTATACAGCCTTTGGTTCACACTGAGACAGCCAAGTCTAATATAGTGTTGGTTACTAACAGCCTTATTCACCATATATAAAGTTTTACCAATCCCAAAGATCGGGCATATTACCCACCAGGTCAATTAATATTTCAGCTCTTGCCCAAGTACATACTTAGAGCCAGTCCTTATTAACTAAATCTAAGATTTATTAAAAGAGTTGCTTTGGTTAAAGATCATTATACATACACATGAATAGAGTTCTTATGTCAATTTCATAGCAGATGGTGAAGCTGCTGATTTTGCAAAATCTTTCTGGAATCAATTTAAAAGGTTATAGTCCAGTTGGCAGTCCATGTGCAGAGAGCTTGTTCAAATTCTTCCATGAGAATTTTCAGGGTGGATCCAGAATAACCTGGAGACCTCAGTCTTGTGGGCTTATACTTCCCCTGTCAAAGTTTAAGCAGGTCTGAGATAGTAAGGATCAGGCCCGAGACTTCCTTTATAGCTGAAGTTCAGCAGTGGTCTCCGCAGGCCCTCCTGGGCTGAAGAAGCGTTCATGTATATTGTTGCTTTGAAGCTAATCTATTTCCTAGGCATACAAGGGTAACTAGTTGCATTCATTAGCACAAGGAAATTAACCATGAACCAGTTCGCAGGTAGTTTACTACAAACTTCAAACAGAAATGAAAACAATAATATTACACCACAAGTCCCATCTAAATAATGATATCCACTTTTGATCTCTGAATCAATACTGTTTAGCATCTACAAGCTAATTAAATCACATTTTTAAACTTCGAACAAGATATAGGTAAGCACAGACAAATATAATTAGTATTTAATTCTCTACTGATACAGGCCTACATGTCAAGGATTCTAGTCTATTTAACATGGCTTTGCTAGCTATCTACAAGGAATGTCCCTGTTTACTATTTCAGTGTTCTTCTAATATGTCCTTACGGGTGGCTTTTAAGTCATCCATCCTGCTGGTTACTTAACCCTCACTGGTTCAGCATCACAGAAGATTGTAAACTCTCAATAGCTTAAAGACGCCCTACTCTTGAGTGTCTGAGGACCCTTGTCTTAATCCTTGTGGGTCTTCAAGTCTAGTCTTTGGCACGCACTCATTTTGATGACCTGTGTAGCCAAATGTAAGAGTGAAAGTGCAAACTAAATATGTGATATGTCCCTTGTAATGGACCGATCAAGTAGCTTGCCTGTAAGTTTTTACTAAAACCTCTGATCATAACTACAGTAACTCCTCACTTAACGTCCTCCCACTTAACGTTGTTTCAAAGTTATGTCGCTGCTCAATTAGGGAACATGCTCGTTTAAAATGTCATTTGATTGCCTGCTCTGTCCACTGCTTGTAAGATTCTGTGGAAGAGCAGTGACTTTACAAGGGAGCATTGCACAAGTTCCTCTTCTCCACCTCCTTCCCCCTCCCTCTCAGTGCCTCCTCTACTGTCAAACAGCTGTTTGCCGTCGCTTAGGACTTTCTGGGGGGGAGGGGGAGGAGGAGGAGCAGCAGAGAAGCGCCATGTCTCTGCCCCCCCCGCCAGAAAGTCCTAAGCGCGAAGCACTGGAAGGGAGGGGGAGGAGCAGGGAAGCGCCATGTCTCCGCTCCTGCCCCTCCCTCTCAGAAAGTCCTAAGCACCACCAAACAGCTGTTTAGTGGCGCTTAGGACTTTCGGGGGGGAGCGGGGATGTGATGTGCTCCAGAGAGGAGGTGGGAAGAGGTGGGCCTGGAGTGGAGCGGGGACAGGAAGAGGCGGGCCTGGAGCATCCCCCGGGAAAGTCGGCACCTGTTCTTCTCAGGGGAAGCTGCTGCTACTGCTGCGAAGGTGCTTCCTAGGGTCCCTGCCTGCAGCAGGCTGTGCCTGTGTCAAGTTTATCCAGGGGCACTTCCCAACCACAGTACAGTACTGTACAGTATATAATGCCTTTTGTCTGCCCCCAAAAAATTTCCTTGGGGCCTAACCCCCTGCATTTACATTAAATCTTATGGGAAAATTGGATTCGTTTTAACTTAAAGTTGCATTTTTCAGGAACATAATTACAACATTGAGTGAGGAGTTACTGTACTGAAAATGGTTTGCCAGTAGTTGCAGAAAACTTGTGCCTGGGTGCTCCACTCTGATAGCTCACTTGATGGACTTAACTCAAATCACTACCCTTAGGATATCCTCACTGTGAGAGAAACTGGTATTCAAAAACATGTCAAGCAATGAAGTGGTCAGTAGTGCCTCTCTTTTGACAAGTTTCACCTGTGTCTACCCTCAGTGGTTGCATGGTATGGAAGATACCAAGTGCAGGACTGTGTACTGGCAGCTAGCCTTACTCCTTTTGTGCTGAATGGGTGATTGTTGGGGTTTTTTTCTTCCTTTTCCCCCTGCACTCTACCCCATGTGAGTGGGTTGAGAGAATGTGGCTTCTGCCGAGTACAGTTTTTTTTATATTTTGGAGGGAGGAAGAGAGGAGAAAAGCGTCTAAGACAGGGGTCGGCAACCTTTCAGAAGTGCTGTGCCGAGTCTTCATTTATTCACTCTAATTTAAGGTTTCGCATGCCAGTAATACATTTTAACATTTTAAAAAGGTCTCTTTCTATAAGTCTATAATATATAACTAAACTATTGTTGTATGTAAAGTAAATAAGGTTTTTAAAATGTGTAAGAAGCTTCATTTAAAATTAAATTAAAATGCAGAGCCCCCCGGACCGGTGGCCAGGACCCGTCAGTGTGAGTGCCACTGAAAATCAGCTTGCATGCCGCCTTCGGCACACATGCCATAGGTTGCCTACCCCTGGTCTAACAGTTCATGTGCTCCATCTGATCACCAGCTGAAAGGTAAATAACTCCATGTTTGTGGCTTGGTTCTCCACTGACTTGCATCTTTTGTAATTGCATCTATGCAAAGGGAGTGTAAAATGCTACCAGATTAGAACTTTACACTTGGTTGGATAGATATAAGCAACTACACAAGGCGCAAGCCAGCGGAGAATAAGGCCGAATACATTCACACAGCTGAAATGGAGCTAGTCTGGTGACTGACTCATAGATAGGAAAGCTAGGAGGAGAGCTTTCGGGGGTGTGGCTTTTTGCTTTTTGTTTTTAATTTAAAATGAAAACACAACCTTCTCAGAAGAGAGGAAGCAAAGCTCCATGTTTGCTTGTTAATAGTCTGTGTGGTAGACCAGACTGAGTGGTCCTCAATTTGTTTTATAGGTTTGTCAAATGTGCTTCTGTTTTAATTGTGTGTTTAGGAACTTGGATATAAAAAAGGGTGGTGAAAAGGAGTCAAACTTGCTCACTGAAAATCTTTTGATAACTCCAAAATGTTTTGGAACAATTGGCCTACTCAGGACTGGCTTATAGTGAGATATTGCTGTGTGTTGGAAATAGATGTTAGATTATGGTGGTACTTTGCATGAAAATTGAATTACCCCTGCAGTTTAAATAGAGTGTGCTTTTTTGCTCATCTTAAATTATAGAAGTTGACTAATGGTACAAGTTTATCCAGTTTAGCAACTAACAATTGAGTTCTATTGTGTGTATGAACTTTGTTAGATGAAACCCAAAGCAACTTTACATAATGAATTTTAATGAATGTTAGTGTGTAGAGCTCTGGATACAACACTTTACTTTCTGACTTGACTGTCAACTTATTGCCATGTCTGTAATGAACAATAAATGCCTGGCTCTTGTTATGTTCCTCTTTTGGTATTTGGTTTTGTAATACTAATTAAAAAGTGACATTTGGAATAATGGAGTTCTTTACTTTTGCATAAACACATACAAAAATGTTGACATCACCAAGGAATATTAAAATATTAAGATGTTCATTCTTGCATACATGACTCTAGAAGTTTCCAAATGTCAGTTGAGCAGTTGGTTACAAAATAACTAAGTTTGCACATGGCAGAAAACATATACATGAAAGTATCTAGATAATTAGCTTCTTGCATAAACCTATTATGTCAGTGTACACACTACAGCCTTGCTTCTGCCGACATAAGTGTTCTCCTGCACCGGCATAACAACCCCACCTCCACAAGAGGCATAAGCTTATTTTGTGTAGTTAGGCCAATGCAGTGTCCCTGTAGACACTGTTACGTTCTTGTGAATTTCACTGTTTGGCTAGACTGAACGTAGGTTGATTTCAGTTTATAGGGTAGACGTACCCTTAATTGTGTTCACATGGTTGAGTCACTTCCACATTAGCCTTTTTTCTAAAGTAAAGAAATACTTTGGCGTCCAAAATTGCGGTTTAAGAGCATATGATTGTGATGTGTTCTCAGATACATCAAAAATCATCCCTGAAGCTTCCACCTTTGACTTTGAGTGTTTAAAAAATCAGAAATGGGAAATATGTGGATAAACTAACTATCTTTTCTAAAGAAAAGCCACTCTGCTAATAATACTTAGCGAAATTTTACTAGTAGTGCCAGTTTCTTCCAGTCCCCTGGGATAGAAATTACGAGGTGCAAGGGAGAACATGGAGCTGCGGAAGGAGAACTTCCTTCAAAGCTGCCTTTTCTATTCATCCTTATGATCTGCCTGAAAGAATCTTCCAGCTCCTTATTGTAGCAAAAGATAATGAATTAACCCTCACAAACCTACTTCTTCTTCCTGGAAAGCCATATTTTCTTCTTCCTATGTCCAGTACTGCTTACAAAGTTTGTTTTACCCTGCCAAGACATTTAGGTTGCTCCACAAACCATTAAAATACAGCACAGTTTACAAAACGAGGATAACCAGTAGAATCCTTATTGACCAGGGGGAAGAGTGGAGAAACCAACTAATGCACAAGACTTTTATTACAGCAACTCATTTCTCTCTTCTATATATAATATATGGAGAAATGCGCACATACACAGAGGTATTTGAGACACATTAATTTAAATTATGGCTGCAGCTGTCTGAATTTTCTTACTTCCTTAAGACTCAGCTATTGCGGAGCTGAGTATCTGCAACACCTGTTGAAGATTCTTTTCACTAGCTTTTATGTGCCCACCATGGAAAAAGCAATAGTCAAATGTTTGAATCTCTTTGTATTACAGTACGTGCTGTTCTTATCTTCTGAAGTTACTTGATTTTTATTCCTGTTTCTACCAACTGCCTTGCTCTGAAATGTTCCCTGTTTGCTTGATCTACATTTATCACCTGTTTCATTTATGCTACACCACTAAAAGGGATGCTCAAACAAATAGTTTCTAAATTTTAGATTATGGGTTATTTCTCTCTTGAATTTTTTTTTAAAAGTTAAGAACAGAAATGTTACTTTTGGTTGAAAAGTGTGTGGGGGATTTTGTGTGTTTTTTGGTGTGTGTGTGTGTGTGTGTGGAGGGGGGGTTTGTAAGGCTGACCATTATACTATTTCATAACAGAAATCAAAGATTGGTCATCTTAATCTTTTTCCATTATCCAAGTAGAGTGAAAAGCAAACTGAAGTGAACACTGTAAAGAAACAATTCTAATTATTAGGCCGTGATCGTCTAAGACTATCTGTCTTTTTTTCCTCAGTGTACTGCTCCTTCATATACAAGAATAATTTGGAGATTATTTCTACACTGTCAACCTGTGTTCGCTGTTGCCACTCAATTGTTAACAAATAAATTAACAGAGATAATGCTTGTCCCTGAATAGATCCTTGTGGGATTCCAGCTGTTCTTGTCATTCCTTCTAATATACTTTAATAATGGCCTCAAAATGCTGTGATCTAGGTGATATTAATGACACTTGATGGGATGATTCTCATGACAGGAATGTTAAAATCAATGGCTTTAACCTAGTTAGGAAGGACCGAGTGCCCAAAAAGGGATGGGGAATGTCAAAAATGGTATTACCTGTTTCCGAGTTACTGATAACTCAGAAGAAAATAATCTTGAGTACTTATTGATCAATGTCTTAACAGATAAAGCACAAGGTTTGATACTGGTGTCTGCTACAGACCACCAAAGCATACTTGTGGAATAGGATGAGCATTTCCTTACACACCTGATTGTAATGTGTAAGAAAAATAGCTGTGAGATCATGGGGGACTCCAGTTTGAGTGACACATGTACTGATAGCAGGAGACCTCCAGCTACCAGTACTAAAACATTCTTTGAATTTCAAATGTTATAGATGACAACTTCCTAACTAAGTGTTGCATTCAACATGGGAGAAAAGTCTATATTAGACCTCATCTTGACAGCTAAAGAGGAACTGATCACCAAAATAAAAAATTAATGGTAACTCTAGGTACAAGTGATTGACTTGATCACATTTATAATGTGCAAACAGAATAAAATCCAGACCAATGAGATAGATAGATATATAGATATAGATACGTGCTTTAAAACGGACAGTTTCACAAAGCTGAAAACAGTTGAAACAAATCAGCTGGGAGGAAGAATTTAATCAGAAAAACGTGAATGATAATTGGGAATCATTTAAGAACAATTTACTAGATCCTCTAAAAGCTACAATTGAGGAAGGAGACCACATTGATTCATTTTTTAAAAAAAAATGACCTGATTTAGAGGGGCAGTGAAGGCAGCTATGACTTTTTTTTTTTTAAAGTTACAAATGGAAGAAACGAGATATTGGTAGTAATGAATATGAATCAGAAGCTAGGGCTTGTAGAAAATTGATAAGGGAAGCAAAGGGACACAAGGAAAAGTCTGTCACCAGCAGAGTTAAGAGCAATAAGGAAGGAGGAGTTTAAGGTGATTAGGAACAAAAAGAATCCTGACAATGGCATCAGTCCATTACTAGATGGAAATTGTAGAATTATCATTAGTAATACATAAAAGGAAGAAGTATTCAATAAATATTTCTGTTCTATGTTGGGGAGGAGGGCAGGGGGAGGGGCAGGTGTTATGTTATATACGACAACACTCATTCCATTCCACTATTATTTCAGGAGGATATTAAACATCAGCTACTAAAATTGACACTCATCTGAACACCCCTCCCCCCCCATCCTGTCCAGATAACTTGCATCCAAGGGTTCTAAAAGAGCTGGCTGAGGAGCCTGTTAGATTTTTAATGTTGGCTTTTTTTCAATAAATCTTGCAGCACTCAGCTCTTGGCCCTATGCTATTTAACATTTTTTATTGATGAAATGGGAAGAAACTATAAAATAATCACTGATAGTTTGCTGATGACACACTGCATGAGTGGTAAATAATGAAGAGGACAGCTCACTGTTTCAGTGCAATCTGGATTGATTGGGAAGCTGAACGGAAGCAAAGAATGTGCATTTTAATCAGTTCAATGTAAATGTATACATTAGGAACAAAGAATGCAGGTCAGACTTACATGATTCGCGGGGAGGGAGTCTATACTAAGAATAAGTGACCTTGGAAGAGATTTGGGGGTTGTGGTGCGCAGCTGAACAGGAGTTTCTAGTGTGACTCTTTGGTGAAACGGGCTAATGCACTTCTTGGATGCATAAATAGGGATATCTCAAGCAGGAGTAGAGGATATTTTATTTCTGTATTTGGCAGTGATGCGTCTGCTGATGGAATACTGAGTCCAGTTCTGGTGTCAGCAGTTCAAGAAGAATGTTAAATTGGAGAATGTTCAGAGAAGAGCCACAAGAAAACATTAAAGGATTAAGGATAAGAAAACATGCTTTATAGTGACTGAATTCCTTGAGTCTATCTGCTTTTACAGATCCAGACTAACACGGCTACCCCTCTGATACTTGAGTCTATCTATTTACCTTAATAAAGAGAAAGTTAAGGGGTGACTTGATTGCAATCTCTAAGTATCTTAATGGGGAACAGATATTTAATAATGAGCTCTTCAGTCTAGCAGAGAAAGGTATAACATGATTCAGTGGCTGGGAGTTGAAGTTAGACAAATTCAGACTGGAAATAAGGTGTGCATTTTTAACAGTGAGAGTAATTAGCTATTGGAACAACTTAGCCAGGGTCATGGTGAATTCTTCATCAGTGGCTATTTTAAAATCAAGATCGAATCTTTTTTTCTAAAGATCTGCTCTAGGAATTGTTTTAGGGAAGTTCAATGACCTATGTTATACTGGAAGTCAGACTAGATGATCAGAACAGTCCCTCCTGCCCTTGAAATCTATGAACAATTTAATCTGACCACAGCTTTTCTTTATCAGTTTTAAAAGACTGAAGTGAGCACCCCACACTCATCCTCTGCAATTCTGCTTAGACAGCAAGCACTCCACAGCTCATCCTGTCTATCTTTACAAGCAAGCTGCTAGACAGACAGATTTAAAAAAAAAAGACTCAAGAAGGACAAGTTTACACTTAAAACATTGCATTGGTGTAGCTACACTGGTGCAGTAGTGTCACTATAGTGCTTTAATGAAGATGCCCTATGCTGGGAGAGAGCGCTCCCATCGGTGTTTATAATCCATCTTCATGAGAGACAGCAGCTATGTCAACAGGAGAAGCTCTCCTGCCAGTGTAGTGCTGTGTACAGAGGGGGTTAGGTCAGTATAACTACGTCGCTCAGGGGTGTAGATTTTTCATACCCCTGAGTGATGTAGTTATACCAATATCTGTCTGAAGTTTAGATCAGACCCAAGAAACCAACCCTAGGAAAACCTTACCAATTCATGTTCAAGTCTTGGGGAGAAGTTAACTAACACACTGCCAAGGGATTACATTTAAAACTCTTATTTTGCTAGTCTCAAGTTAAAACAGCATTTTAATATTCCCGCAGTTTCTCCTGTTTATCTACAAGAGTTAAACCATGGAATCCTGGACAGGAGAAGGGGGGTAGTGGGCTAATGAGTGGGGTTTAATGGGATTTAAGATTCTTAACATTGGTTAATTGTCCTCTCAAGACCACTCCTTAAATGGCTGCTTCTAAGTAGCTGATTTAAATATTTTCCTTGGTTTCATAGGATGTAGTTCAGACTGCTTACTTTGCCAAATATATACTGGCTAATTATTTTGCTAATAATGAACAGGTCCACCTGCCCTGCAACAAAGCTATTTTGCCCATCTAGTTATCTAAGGATATACTAAAGAATGGATTCACAATAATTTTTGGGAAACAATATACTTTGATCTTAATTTACCAAGAGGAAATCACACTTCAGAGGTATAGTCTCTGTTATGTGCTCCACAATAACATGCAGAAAAGGTTGTAATGGAAGTAAATTATTTTATCTTTTATGTTCAGTTATTTGTGTTCCCTTTTCCTTTTAAAAATAATAAAATAGCCATGGTTATTAACTGTAATTATTTTGCTTGGTCTTGATCATGGTGTCCGTTAAGGTATTTAATTAAGCTCAAAAAAACAAACTAACAAAAAAAAAACCCCCTGTAACTGAATAGTGGGAGTCACACCCCTGAGTTGACAGAGTTACAGTTAGTAAGAGCTGACCTATTATTTCTTAATTCTCTATACTGATATATTTTTCGTAATTTTTAAAACAAAATTACTTGGCATCCAGCAGTTTACAACTATCCCTTTCAGCCCCACATATCTTACACAAAAGGTAAGGCAAAACATAGTTCTACTTACTTTGTATTTGTTGTAAATTATTTTCAACACTAATTATGAATTTATAGTTACAACGAAGGTCAAATTTATTTAGGCTTGGCAGAAAATTTGATTTTTTTTTTGTTTTATAACGTTTGGTAATATTGACGTATTGATGTTTTGTCTTTAAGCATGTTAATTTTTATCATTTTCAGTTGCACAAAACTATGGGGGTAAGACAATTGCTTAATGATATGCTGAGATTAAAAAAGTGTAAAATTTTGTAACTGTTAAAATACAAATTGTCAACATTGCATATCCAAACACACAAAGTAAGTATCCTTAAATCAAACTCTAAATTCTCAAGCAGCATTTTTTTCTTTTTATTATTGATGAAAATAGTGTGTGTGTGTATATGAGTACAGTAATGCCTCACTTAAGGTTGTAGTTATGTTCCTGAAAAATGCTACTTTAAGCGAAACAATGTTAAACGAATCCAAATTCCCCATAAGAATTAATGTAGGTGGGGGGGTTAAGTTCTGGAAGAGGGTGTGATATTTCCCAGGGAATGCCTTACTGCTAAATGATGAACTAGCACTCGCTGAGCCCTCAAGGGTTAACACGTTTTTAATGTAGCCTCACACTGTACAAGGTATCATGAATGGAGGGGGGAGAGGCGCGCGCACACTGTGTGTGTGTGTGTGTGTGTGTGTGTGTGTGTGTGTGTGTGTGTGAGAGAGAGAGAGAGAGAGATGTGCATTGCCCCTTTAAGTACGTTGACCCCACTCTCAAGTATATTACCTCTTTAAGTAGATGAGCAATTTGAGACAGCAGCTGCTGCCAGCAAGCTCCCTCCATCCTGAGCACTGTCATCTCTCTTCCCCCACTCCTCCCCTGGCTCTGTGGAGATAAGGTACAGAAGCGGGGGGGAGGGGGGCAGGAGTACATTAGCACCCCTCTTCCCCTTTCCTCCCTCCCCGCCCCACACAGCAAGCAGGAGGCTCCCAGGAGCAGCTCCAAGGCACAGGGCAGGAGCAGCACATGGCAGCAGGGGGAGGGGCAGCTGAACTGCCCAGCAATTGATAGCCTGCTTGGCGGCTGCTGCACTGGGAACTCTAGGGAGGGTGAGGAGGGGCTGCTCGTCCACCCTGGTTCCAAGCCCTCACCACTAGCTCCAACAGGCTGCTCTTTGTGCAAGCAGTGGACAAAGCAGGCAGCTGCCAAACAACGTTATAAGGGAGCATTACGCAACTTTAAGCGAGCATGTTCTCTAATTGATCAGCAATGAAACGACATTGACCGGGACGACTTTAAATGAGGAGTTACTGTATTGTGAAATTAGTGTTTACTGATAAATCTAATCATTCCAAGTCTAAATTAATTAAATGACACTTTTTAACATAAGCTGTAAATATCTCTGTCCTAACTATATCTTTCTGGTACAAATTCCTGTTTTCAGCTTTTCATCCCATCCTCTATAAGAATGCTTTTTAAAAAAAAAAAAAAATTTAGAACTCAGATCAGTTTACTCTCAGTGCCATGTCTGAAGGAATTATAGAACATTCTGGATTTCCTTTGCTCATTTAAGGCATAGTCCTTTTAAATGTACGTAGTAGTTTCCCTACAAAAGGAATTGGGGTTTACAAGAAGAATACAGTAGAACCTCAGAGTTATGAACTGACTGGTCAACCACACACCTCATTTAGAGCCAGAAGTACGCAATCAGGCTGTGGCTGAGACAAAAGAAATATGATGTTCGTCCATCGTTGTCGATGAAGACCTCAACAACTCATTCTTTCGATGACCGGACTCTGTGCGTCCGAAGATGACTGATCAGTCCGATTTGGGCATGGAACGTCCTGTCACACGTTGGGCAGACATGTGATGGCACTGTCGATGATGTGCGGGCAGCTCTGGACTTGCGCAGCTCACGCTTTCTTTCAGCCTCAGCAGTACGCCTCGCCTCAGCGGTATTACTGCCTGTGTGAATGAGGCTGCGCCATGCTGGACGGTTCAGTGCGAGGGTTTCCCATGTGGCGGTGTTAATCTCAAAGGACTTCAGAGAGGTCTTCAGCGTGTCCTTGAACCGCTTCTTTTGTCCTCCATGGGAGCGCTTTCCCTGGGCGAGTTCTCCGTAGAAGAGCTGTTTAGGAATGCGCTCGTCTGACATTCTCACGACATGTCCAGCCCATCTGGTCTGGGCTCTCATCAGCAGTGTGTGAACTGACGGCAGACTGGCTCTGATAAGGACTTCAGTATCGGGCACTTTGTCCTGCCATCTGATTTTTAGAAGCTTTCGCAGACAGGAAGTGTGGAAGTGATTGAGCCTTCGTGCATGACTCCGATAGACAGACAGTCCACGTCTCGCAGGCGTACAGCAGAGTTGGAAGCACCACTGCTCGGTAGACCTTCAGCCTCGTTGGTAGGCTGATCCCTCGACGTTCCCAGACGTTGGAGCACAATCGGCCAAATGCAGAGCTGGCTTTAGCAATTCTGCACTTTACTTCTTCATCGATTGACACTGCTCGAGAAAGGGTACGGCCCAGGTACGTGAAGTGGTCCACTGCCTGAAGTCTCTGTCCATTTACAGTGATGGATGGTTCTGAGTACAGAGTGTGGAGAGCTGGCTGGTGCATGACCTCAGTCTTCTTGATGTTAATGGTGAGGCCGAAGCTGTTGCATGCAGATGAAAACTTGTCCATACTGGCTTGCATTTCTGGCTCTGTACTAGCATTCAGAGCACAATCATCGGCAAAGAGAAAGTCTCGAAGTACAGTTTCCTTCACCTTGGTGATGGCACGCAGTCGCCTCAGATTGAATAGTTTCCCATCGGTTCTGTACTTCAGGCCTACTCCTTCAGTGCAGTGTTGAAAGGCATCAGTCAGAGTGGCAGAGAATATCATGCTAAACAAAGTGGGTGCTAAAACACACCCTCTGTACTGTATTATACTAAACTACTTGAAAAAACGAAGGGAAAACTTTAAAAAAAAATTGACAAGGTAAGGAAACTGTATGCTTGTTTCATTTAAATTAAGATGACTAAAAGCAGTATTTTGGTTTTTTTCATAGTAAAGTTTCAAAGCTGTATTAAATCAATGTTCAGTTGTAAACTTTTGAAAGAACAGCCATAATGTTTTCTTCAGAGTTACAAACATTTCAAAGTTACGAACAACCTCCATTCCTGAGGTGTTCGTAACTCTAAGGCCTGGTCTACACTAGGCGTTTAAACCGGTTTTAGGAGCGTAAAACCGATTTAACGCCACACCCGTCCACACTAAGAGGCCCTTTATATCGGTATAAAGGGCTCTTAAACCGGTTTCTGTACTCCTCCCTAACGAGAGGAGTAGCGCTAATATCGGTATTACCATATCGGATTAGGGTTAGTGTGGCCGCAGATCGACGGTATTGGCCTCCGGGCGGTATCCCACAGTGCACCATTGACCGCTCTGGACAGCAATCTGAACTCGGATGCAGTGGCCAGGTAGACAGGAAAAGCCCCGCGAACTTTTGAATATTTCCTGTTTGCCCAGCGTGGAGCTCCGATCAGCACGTGTGGTGATGCAGTTAAAAATCAAAATAAAGAGAAAGCTCCCTCATGGACGATGCGGACGTGATCGCTGTAAGGGCAGGCAAATCTGTTCTATCAGCGCTCCGTTACAGAAGACGAAATTCAAAATCATTTTTTAAAAATCTCCAGACAGATGCCATAGCAGGGACTCGGCGCACTGCTGCGTGACAAGCGTAACGGAAAGCCAAAGAATCAAATGGACGCTCATGGACTGGAGGACTCAAGCTATCCCACAGTTCCTGCAGTCTCTGAAAAGTATTTGCATTCTTGGCTGAGCTCCAAATGCTTCTAGGGTCAAAAACAGTGTCCGCGGTGGGTCAGGGCATAGCTCGGCAATTTACGCACCCCCCCACCCACCCCCAGAAGTGAAAGGGAAAACAATCCTCTCTTGACTCTTTTACATGTCACCCTATCTTTACTGAATGCTGCAGATAGACGCAATGATGCAGCACTCAACACCAACATCCTTGCTCCCCCCACGCCATGGATGGCTGATGGTACAATATGACTGGTATCCGTCCTCATCATCAGCCTATTGGCACATGGGGCAGTGCAAAAGGACTGGTAACCATGCTGACTAGCATCGGTAAGGTCAATCAAGGGCGCCTGGTCCTAATTTTTCATGGTAGATGGTACAGTATGGCTGATAACCATCGTCATCATAGCAACAGGGGGCTGAGCTCCATCAGCCCCCACCCTTCATGTGTAAAGAAAAGATTCAATTGCCCCTGGACTAGCAGAGGGCTCCTCTCCTCCACACTCCTTACTGTCCTGTCTGGACTATCATAGCAGCTGGAGGCTGCCTTCCACTCATATCTCACTAACAAGTCACTGTGTCTTATTTCTGCATTCTTTATTACTTCATCACACAAGTGGGGGGACAATGCTACGGTAGCCCAGGAAGGCTGGGGGAAGAACGGAATCAACAGGTGGGGTTGTTGCAGGAGCACCCCCTGTGAATAGCATACAACTCATAATTTCTGCAGGATCTGACACAGGGCAGCTGTGCTCTCTGGTTCTCTGATACAATGGTTCTCTAGTACACTTGCCCATATTCTAGGCAGGACTGATTCTATTTTTAGATACCAAAAAGGAGGGATTGACTCAGGGAGTCATTCCCAATTTTGGCTTTTGCGCCCCTGGCTGATCTCAGCCAGGGGCACTTATGACAGCAGCAAATGGTGCAGTGCAAAAGGACTGGTAGCCACAATCATCTTATTACCAATTTATGGTATGGTAGATGGTACAATATGGCTGGTAACCATCTCTGCTATCATGCAAAAGCAAAAGCATGCTGCTGTGTAGCGCTGCTGAATCGTCTCTGTGAGCGGCATCTAGTATACATACGGTGACAGTCACAAAAGGCTAAACAGGCTCCATGATTGCCATGCTATGGCATCTGCCAGGGCAATCCAGGGAAAAAAGGCACGAAATGCTTGTCTGCTGTTGCTTTCCCAGTGGAAGGAGTGACTGACGACATTTACCCAGAACCACCCGCGACAATGATTTTTGCCGCATCAGGCACTGGGATCTCAACCCGGAAATTCCAAGGGGCGGGGGAGGCTGCGGGAACTATGGGATAGCTACGGAATAGCTACCCACAGTGCAATGCTCCAGAAATCGACGCTAGCCTCGGACCGTGGACGCACCCCACCGATTTAATGTGTTTAATGTGGCCGCGCACATTCGATTTTATACAATCTGTTTTACTAAACCGGTTTATGTAAATTCGGAATAATCCCGTAGTGTAGATGTACCCTGAGGTTCTTTGTTACCAACGTTTGTACAGATCTGTCATCAGCTGTCTCATAATGCATACACTTTTTGTTTTATAACTCTCTATCGTGATAGGAAGATGTGTATCAAACTGAAATCTGTTTCCTGTAATAGTAATTATATTAATCTACTGATGCCTCTCAGAAACTAAGACAGATTTTATTTGGAGGTGTTCCCCCTCGGCGACGTTTCATTATCATTATCCCTTTCTTTCTATCACCCCACTCTTTCCTTATTTTTGAAGTCACTGGCTTGAAAAAATGACTTGTTCTAAGGTAATCTCTTCCTCCTACTTAATTCCTACTTCCAGTCGCAGTGCTCAGTTTTTGTTCAAGATTTTTTTTCTTGAAATCGCTGACTCACTGAATCCTATTTCAATAGAAAACAGAAGGAAGAAAAGTCTTCCATAATAAAAGGTTGCATACAGTACTAGTGGAGACCCCTCTTATGGGCGAGGGGTGTAGAGGTAAATCACTAGCTGCATGAAGCCAGTCTCGTAGGCTCTTGCGTTTCTTGCTGGGTTCCATTGGAGCAGAGGACAGAAGCTTTGGCCTTTGGGATAGTATCTGAACCTTCGGCTGTACATGTGTAAGATGACTCCTGTGGTTGCTCGGGAGCACAAATGGAAGGCTGGTGACTTTGAAGGAACCATCATTTCAAGGAGCATACTTGCATGGCCCTTGATACTGGCCTGTGCCCCGCTACTCTCTGTCAGTCTGCGTGCATGCATGTGTGCAGTATAATGTACCTAGTTAAAGTCGTCATGCACTGTATACATTACTAACTTCATCAAAAGTTTTATAAATTCAAACTGCACATGATAAAACATTTAAGTTTCCACTTTTTAAAAACTTTTTATTTCTTTCCATTGATACAGGTTGAATCAAGAGACACTCTAAACAGTATTGCCTTGAAATTTGATACGACACCGAATGAACTGGTTCAGTTAAACAAATTTTTCTCCCGAGCAGTTGTTCCTGGACAGGTATTATCTATTAATTACCTCAACATAAACTGGGTGTGGTGGAAATAGAGGAAGATGTTCAGAATGCTAGTCTACCACTTCTACTGAAAACAATGGGATGTTTCGCTCAACCTATAAGACATCCTATCTTTTGAAGATATATTTAGGATTCTTCAGTTAGAGTTAGTGAACTCCAGACACCCACTTGGATTACTCAGTTGAGTAACTGCTACCAATGGGAGTTAGTCACAGTCTAACCCAGTCTTTACTATCTCTCTTAAATTAAATTTGGAAAGACTTGATAAAAGCAAGCATGTTTAGAATCATAAGGTAACTTTTTCAGGTTCAAGACAAATTTATTTTTTTGTAAATGGATATAGGATAAATATTGGGCACTAGTAGCCTTTCTAAAGCTATAAGCATGACTTACTGCTACTGTTACTTCCAGCTGCTGCAGAAACTAATTGTGCAACACCATTCATGCCATTCCCAAGAGAATGGATCTGAGAAGCAAATAAATTTAGAGTAACCTAGTTTTTGGCATGCTTTGTAAAGAGTTGAATCAGGAAATAGATGACCAACTTTTTTTAATTGGGTTGAATACACTGAATGTGTTCCCTAGCAGTAAATCTTATTGACTCTAAATAATAGACTAATAGCAATCTATGAAAAGGCCAGAGAAATGGTACACTTTGTGCAAGTATTCATAATAGTATTTATTACAGCACTGGACAAGTTTGAATTGGTGTTTCTGGGCATGCTGTAAATTTCTTACTTTATGGTCTTCTGTTTACTTCTGCACTATTATTACTGCTAACAGTCAGCCTTAATATAGGTTTACAGAATTTTAAATATTTAAAGGCTCAAAAATACATTCTGCCAGTATATATTTACTCATTTAATGAATTGCTTTAAACAAGTTGTTTGTTTTATTGTACACTGTTTGACATCATGATGGAAACCAATGGGGGATTCTTTTATATGGCATGTTTCTATGATATGTCAATACATTCTTTGTCTCATGAACCTATTAACAGAGAAGATTTTATTAATACTGCTTGCTTTGCTAGAAGAGTGTTGACAGTAAAATTGGTAATTCACAACTAGATCTATACGGTATTTTAAAAAAAATTCTAAAGCATAAATTAACTCCAGCAGAACAAATTTCATAAAATAACTTGAGACAACAAATCTGCATCAAAATGTCAATGAAACTCTTAATGTAACTGTTAACTACAGCCTGTGTTCAATTTCTTTATAGATTTTATATGTTCCTGACCCAGAATATGTTTCTAGTGCGGAGAGCTCCCCATCTCTTAGTCCCATAAGTCCCTTGTCACCTACATCTTCAGAAGCTGAATTTGACAAGGCTACAGTAAGTGTAGGTATATGTGTTTCAAGGGCAATAACAATCTTCTCCATGTTTAATGAGATGTGTGCAGTAACTGATTAAAAGATAGGAAACAAAGGGTCGGAATAAATTATCGGTTTTTAGAATGCAGAAAGGGGTAAATAGTGGTGTCTCCCCAGGGGTCTGTACTTGGACCAGTACTGGTCCACATATTCATAAATGATCTGGAAAAGGGGGTAAACAGTGAAGTGGCAGAATTTGCAGATGATACAAAACTATTAAAGACAGTTAAGTGCAAAGCAGACTGCGAAAAGTTAGGAACAGGTCTCATAAAACTGGGTGACTGGGCAACAAAGTGGCAGATGAAATTCAGTGTTGATAAATGCAAAGTAATGTACATTGGAAAACATAATCCCAACTATACATATAAAATGATGGGGTCTAAATTAGCTGTTACCACTACCAAAGAGATCTTGGAATCATTGTGGATAGTTCTCTGAAATGTGCAGCGGTAGTCAAAAAAGTGAACAGAATGTTGGGAATCCTTAAGAAATAGATAGAAAATAAAACAGAAAATATCATATTGCCTCCATATAAATCTATGGTACGCCCACATCTTGAATACTGTGTGCAGATGTGGTCTCCCCATCTCAAAAAAAGATAAATTGGAATTAGAAAAGTTTTTTAGAAGAGAGCCACAAAAATGATTTTGGGGCATGGAACAGCTTCCATATGAGGAGATATTAATAAGAGTGGGACTTTTCAGCTTGGAAAAGAGATGACTAATGGGGATATGATAGAGGTCTATAAAATCATGACTGATGTGGAGAAAGTTAAATTAGGAAGTAGTAGTATTTACTTTCTCATAACACAAGAACTGGGGTCCAAATTAAATTTAATAGGCAGCAGGTTTAAAACAAATAAAAGGAAGTATTTCTTCACACAATGCCCAGTCAACCTGTGGAACTCCTTGCCAGGGATATTGTGAAGGCCAAGACTATAACAGGGTTAAAAAAAAAATAGATAAATTCATGGAGGATAGATCCATCAATGGCTATTAGCCAGGATGAGGTCCCTGGCCTTGGTTTTGCCAGAAGCTGGGAATGGGTGATGGATGGATCACTTGATAATTATGTGTTCTGTTAATTCCCTCTGGGACACCTGGGATTGGCCACTGTTGGAAGACAGGATACTAGGCTAGATGGACCTTCGGTCTGTCCCAGTATGGCCCTTCTGATGTTCTTATATGCAATAATTGCTCCTGGGGGATTTCTGTGCAAAAAAACTCCAAAATTCTGGTGCAGAATTGCAAAATTCTGGTGCAGAATTGCAAAATTCTGGTGCAGAATTGCAAAATTCTGCATATTTTATTTGTCAGAATAATGCAATATAATCACACCAGTTTCACTTATTTTGGTAATTTATTTAAACTGCCATATAGAAAGAAAATCAAAACTGTTCTTCTTTTCCTAAATACATGAAAGTAAAGTACTTGGTAACCAATACCTTGTATTCCAGTTATAATCCTGGATTTTCATTTAAATTACATTACATTACTTTGAATTTGGTTTTTGGCATTCTGTAAAGTAGAATGTCACTTTACATTGTTCAGACTTTCACACATGAAGGTCGTACAGTTTTTTGCTAATCATTGTCCTTCATTTTTTTTAAAATAATAAGTAAAATAGATCCTGAGCTGTAATCTAACCTGATTGTGCCTCTCTGGCACAGGACAAAAGCGAGGAAGCACATAGACCTTCCTAACAGAGGATTCCGTTACTGTCATTTACAATAAAGCTCCTTTACACCACTATGGCAAGGAGACTAAGAATGGGAAAAATCAACTAACAATGGGAACATTAGCAGCCTGCCTGCCTAGTTACATTTCTGCTCTAACTCAGGGACAGAGCCTGCTTCACACAGCCCTATGCCTCCAAGCCTGGGATGCAGCAACAGCAAGCGAGAGGGATAGAGCGAGTGTCTCTCACTCGTTCGCATGCAGACACGCACCCAGTCCCACCCCCTTAACTCTCTCCGTGCTCAGCCTCCCTCCTCCTTCCCTACCCCCTCCCAGTGGTGATCTGCTCTCTGCTGCCGGTTGCTCCCAGCAGGTGTGCCCGAGCTGCCGGGGAAGAGGCATGTGTTCCCCACAGATTTCTTTGCTTCCCCCATTTTGGAGCCAAGAAATCTGTGGAAGATATGAATTCCCCCAGGAGTGAGTAAATCTCAAAAAAAACTACTAGTTTTGGTAGAGGCACGAGTGACCTTATATTTGTTTTAATTAACTTACTTGGATTTGTATACTCAAGATATATGGGCAAGTTTAAAATACTACATGTAATATTCCTAAACTGTTACCCAAAACAATTTTTAATTTCTTCAATATAATTATTTTGGGGGGAATTCTGTGTGACTGTGGAGGCACAGAATTCATGTGTCCCGCAGAATTTTTTTTCTCCGCAGAAAATACATTTCTGGCCAAGAAGTGGTGCAGTTCCACCTTTCGCCCACCAGGGTCTGCTGTGGTGGCCGAACAGCCAGCAGCATGAAAACAGCCAGCTGTTCTGGTACCACAGCAGTCTCTGGGGAGCAGAAAGTGGAACTGCAGCATTTATGGGACAGAATGTATTTTCTGTGGGGGTGGGGGGAAATTCTGTGTATGCTCAGTGCTGCAAGAGTAGAAGTTCATCACAGCACTCTGCCCACAGAGCCAGGTTAGGCCAGAGCGGGGCACACAGGGCTGCTGTGGGGTCAAACACTGGGGTTCAGAGTGGGAGGGACAGACTGGGGTCTGGGCTCAGGAGCTGTGGGGTGACAGTGTTGAACCAGGGGACAGGGGCTGCAGGGATACATGAGATCGGGGAGGAGGCTGCAGGGACCCATGGGGATGAGGGGTGCAGGGATCAGGGCAGATGTGCCTGCCTGAATGGGAGAGGCTTGGGATCAGGCTCCCCAACTCCCTAACAATCCTGACCTCCTGCCCCTCCCCCCAAAATAAACCTGTTCAATACTTTTCCCACCCACACCCAACAACTCACCAGATTCTCTCCAGGCTCCTTCCCTCTCCCTCAACTCTTCCATTACCCCTGACTCCCCCAAGCCTTTGCACTGCTTCTGACAGGTGCAGGAAATACAGTTCTGTATTGTAATTTAAATGAATTACTCAAAATTCCGTATTAATGTGCCTTGTAAGGAATCTATTTGTCAAAAAAAAAAATTACCTGAATCTTTTTTTGGTCTGTATTGTTACAGACGTACTTGCTGACAGATTTTGAAATTAATTAACAAAATAATTGATACTGGCATGATTATATTGTATTATTTTGACAATCTGCAGTATTTTAAAATACTGTGTGCAGAATTCCCCTAGGAGTAAATATAGTACTGTTTTGTTTGAGTTTTTTGTACTTCATTTGGTTCAGATAGAGACCTATATAGATCAGTTGAGTCACTTTCACTAACTGGTTCATATATGGTTTGATCCACAGCTCATTGAAACTAATAATCTCTTCCATCTCTTTACATTTTTCGGATGTCAGTAATATGTAAAGGCTGAAACTAGCTTGCCATTGAAAATCTAGTTTATAAGTATCCCTTTTCCACGGAATGTTAGTCACTGTTAAGCAGCATTGCTTCCCTCAGCTTGATATCTAGACACCCAGTCGGTTTTCCTGTCGCTTCAAATAATGTTCATCAGACCCAGGTCATGGACCGTCACAACTGTCTGTCCACTTTCCAAGACAGTGGATCCATATGGGCAATTCTCAAAGAAGAAAGTTACTGTGATTCTTCAAGGTGATTTGCCATATCAATACATGCTCACTGCTTGTGTTCCATCTTCTTTGGAGTCTCTTTACAAAGGATTCCTGACATAGTGGAAAGAATTTATGGATGGGATTACATCATTGTAATCTCTTAGAAATCTGCGTGACAGATGTGTCGTGGTGAGTGGCGTAAAACAGATGCTGTTATCTAGAAGAGACTTGAAGATCACTTGCTACAGGTGTGCCTATTCTCCGGGGATGGTGTTCCATAAGATCAGTTCTCTCTAAAAAACAGCATTTTTGTGGTAAAGGAACAGTGTTTATTCTTACAAAAAATTCTCTTTTTAAAAATAAAAAAACCTGAAACCACAGCCACTTCCCCACTATTAACCAACCTTTCTTAACTTTTATATTGGTCACACGCATAACTTGAGCCTCATGTATTTGCAAAAACAATGTGCAAGAATTAAAAATTTCTAGTAGTTTATTTGAAATCTTGCTTTCATTTCCAATATACAATACAACACCTTATTTATTTATTTTATTTTTAACACACACAGAAACACCACACCATGAATATTGCTCCACAACAGATCAGTAATGTAGCCTAAAGTACAAATGCTCAAGCTCTATGGACCTAAGTCTGCACCACCTTATACATAATTTGTAACATCAAATAGGTGAATTTTTCAGTTTATTCATAAAATTTTTCATCTATTTAAACATATTGTACTAGGAAACTTATCAAAGTTTGACTTAAACTTAACGTAGATAGGGACTATATTCCATTTGAAATCTTTAGTACATATTTAATAGACATAGAAATAAAAAATACATGTGCATGTTTCCATTAGAAAACAAAGCAAAGTGGCAAAACCAGGGCTGCCCAGAGGATTCCGGGGTCTTCGGCGGCGGGGGGGGGGCCCTTCCGTTCCGGGACCCGCCACCAAAGTGCCCCGAAGAGCCCCCCGCCGCCGAATTACCGCCGAAGCGGGACCCGCCGTCGAAGCGCAGCCCAGTCTTCGGCAGTAATTCGGTGGCGGGGGGTCCCCGCCGCGGGTCTTCGGGGCACTTCGGCGGCGGGTCCCGGAACAGAAGGGGCCCCCGCCGCCGAAGACCGGGCTGCGCTTCGGCGGCGGCGGCGGGTCCCGC
Source organism: Mauremys mutica (assembly GCF_020497125.1). NCBI lineage: Eukaryota > Metazoa > Chordata > Testudines > Geoemydidae > Mauremys > Mauremys mutica. The sequence goes on along the minus strand of NC_059073.1, from coordinate 36,124,027 downwards.
TTCCCCGCGCCCCGCCCCCAGCCCCAGCCTCTTACCCGAGCGCGTCTCCGGCGGGGCCTGAGCTCCGTCCCGCTCAGAGCCGCGTGGTGAGGGGGCGGGGCTGGGAGCTCCATGCTGAGCGGAGGCAGCTGCCCCGCCCCCTCCCCACGCCGCTCTGAGCGGGGCGGGGCTCAGGCCCTGTTGGAGCTCCCAGCCCCGCCCCCTCACCACCCGGCTCGGAGCGGGGCGGGGCTCAGGGGCTCGGCCGGAGACTCGGCGCTTGATGCGCTGAGGCTCCAGGAGAGGGGCGGAGGCGGGAGCCTCCGCTCTTCTCTTGGGGGCCCCTGCGCAGCCCAGGGCCCGGGGCAAATTGCCCCCTTTGCCCCCCCTCTGGGCGGCCCTGGGCAAAACTAAGATTTGGTGAATAGTTCTATTCTGATGATGAGTGATGAAGGATTATATAGTAGTGGGAACTGGCCAGATTTCTAGGTAGCAACAGAAGCAGTTTTTAAATTTCTGAATCTTAATTTTTGCTAAAAGTGAAACTCTGGGACAAAGTTTCCAGTCGGCAGAACTTCAGTTTCTCCCGTGAATGTCAGAGCTCTGACCCTCTTCATCCTCCTCCTTAGCTTCCTAATACTACTCCTCTCTCTGGCTGCAGACCCTCCTCCCAGTTATCAAATTCTTACGTCCCCTTACTCTTTTTTTTATGCAGTCATGAATGGTCTTCTCTAGGAAACTGAAAATTCTGCAATACTGTAAAACTAAGGAAAAATCTACAAAAAGACATTCCTAACTTTTTATTCCTTCTAAGAATAACATTTTAGAAAATTTAGAATAGAGAGATGAATTCAGCAGACAGATTGAGAAATAAATCACTCAAAAGTGAAAGAAAAAGAACTGTGTCCTACCCATCAGGACACACAGCTGTAAGGCTAACTGTCAGAATGTCCTGTATGTTCTAAGAAACAGTTTTTATCCTACTTGTTTTTGAGAGGTTATTTGCTCATCTGAACGTGGGAGTCAAAGGGTACAGTAATCACGAGGATTTGTTAAAAACAATTAGCTTATCCATGGTAAGTGGATTCTGTGATCATTTTGGTTTTTTTTAATTGGGATTACCAGTTAGAATGTCTGTATCTTATTCAGAAGGCTTATTTTAAAAATTAAGCAATATTTTAAAAGGGAGGGAGTGAATTTCCACGTGACTTGCACAGAATCACTCTTCAACATTACAGTGAATAAATCAGCCTACTTTTTAATTATATCAAGTACTTGCAGCTTTCTGCAAAGTTGTGACTTATATTGTGTATACTAGCGATGTGCGTTGAAGCTAATATTTGTATTCAAACATGGTTATGAGAACCTGCTTTGGGATTGTGCTGGAAGGGCAGAGTGCAAGGACACACAGTGTATATGGGTTCCTATCTACCAATCTGATAAACCATTGCAAAAGAGGCTCTAATAAAGACGGTATAGCTTCTGAAAACTTGAAATGCCACTTTGGATAATGTTGAATACCAGTTACGAATCTAGTACTTTAAGAGATCTTTCAGAACAGCAGTTTTAAACTAATTATCAGAGAGGAGAAATGTCAGTAATTGGAAGCAATACAAAATTTTTCCACCAGCATGTCTGCCTACTTTGTACCCACCATTCCCTACAATGTCTCATTTGGCCACTATCACTGTTTAATCTAGTTTTGCTTTGCTTGGGGAAAATGTGATCTAGAAATAACTATAAATGATTGAAAACAGTTTACTATATCTCTTCTGAGTTGGAGAGAACGGATACTAAGGGGTTTTTATACAGTGCTATAAAGATGCATGGCATTTTGGAGGAGGGGGGAGGAAGGGGAGAGAAGAATTCTGCCTTGAGAAACTTAGCCTGTGGGCTTGCCAACACTTGGTAGTTTTACAATTGCTGTTCTAGAGTATTCTAGAATAACTATGTATTTAGATAACCTTCCAACTGTAGACAAGCCCTAAAGTAAGGTGAAAAACCAAAATGAACTGACAGCTAGATAACCATCTGCCACACCTCTGTGCTATATGGTACCAATAGTTAAATGTAGTAGTAATGGAGATCTGACAGTGGGATAGCAGAGAACCAAAGTGAAGATGGAAGTCCTAGAGCAGGGGTAGACAACCTATGGCACGTGTGCCAAAGGCGACACGTGAGCTGATTTTCAGTGGCACACTCACTGCCCGGGTCCTGGCCACCAGTCCAGGGGGCTCTGCTTTTTATTTTAATTTTTAAGTGAAGCTTCTTATGCATTTTTAAAACCTTATTTACTTTACATACGACAATAGTTCAGTTATATCTTAAAGACTTCTAGAAGGAGACTTTCTAAAAACGTTAAAATGTATTACTGGCATGTGAAACCTTAAATTAGAGTGAATAAATAAGACTCGGCACAGCACTTCTGAAAGATTGCCGACCCCTGTCCTAGAGCATAAATATCCTGCTAGTCAGTGTAACTGAAAATAGCAGGGTTTTTTTTTTCTGCCAAAAAAAAGTGTTTAAAACGTGAGTATTTTCCAGTGTTTTGCTTTTTAGTTTTGTTTTAAGAGTAATGTAGGCTTGAAACAGAGTCCCCCATCTTGTTTCTGTATATATGCACTAAGAAATAGTCCTGGCGTAGGTCCTAAGCTGCCATTTTATTTAAAAAATTGTCCACTGTGGGGTTCCATGTTTTTATGTCAATCACTTTTGTAGCAGATGTGATTAGTTATTAAGACTTACACCGTCTTTTTCCTAACTGCGAGTGCTGTGACCTCAGACTAGGATCTGAAAGTCAAGCTTTGTTTTCACTGGTTTTATATATAGGTCCCATGAGCCAAACACATCTCTAGCTTACATCTGTGATCTCCCATTTTCTTCATTCGTGTTGTAGAAGAGTAACTGAGGGCAGAGTTTGGCCATGCAATTATAACTTTATTTTGACATGAAAGTCAGAAGGAAGTCATACACATCGTTTCCCTCTCACCTACCTTTTGCACAACATGGGCATTTCAAATACTACACTGTCTGCTCTCATTGCCTGATAGTTATGGTCAGGTCTTCAGGTTGTAAAAGTCAACATAGCTTCGCTGAAGTCAAGCTATACTTCAGTGGAACTATGCTGATTTCCATTAGCTGAGGATATTGGCCCTTTTATATCTGGTCTGTTTTTCAAATTAATGCATTGGGAGCCATGATTTCAGTTGTTTTTTTGCCAAATGCTCTTGGAATGAAAAGTAGATGACTTCTAAATGTTGAACTAAGAAACTAGTGAAGCATACATAAATGTACAGGGATCATAGGAGAGTGTTCTCTTTTTTTGTACTCTGGAAAACAATGCCTTTCCTTTTGTAGGATCCAGATGGGCTCCAGCGAAAAGAGGCAGCTGCTTCACCAGCTTATGCATGTTTTCGTCCTGCAAGAGTGGTATCATCCACATCAGAGGAGGAAGAAGCATTTACTGAAAAATTTCTCAAAATTAATTGCAAGTACATGACTTACGGCAAGGTACTTAAACTCCTCACTCTAACTCTTAAACCATTCTGTATGTTTTTTTAGATAAACTTTCAAGTTTTTTTTTTTTTTGTAAAATGTGAAGTACAAGTAATTCACTGTAATAGACCGCTATTTATTTCATACATTTTTCCCAAGCATTCTCTCTAGATTCCCAGACTCTTTAACCTCGGCAAATCAAGAGAACTGATTTATAATGCAACTAGTTGTGACAGGTTGCCTTGTAGCAACATTGTAAGGTGACTGCACGTGCCTTAAGGACATATAGGTTGTATAACCCTCCCATACTATCAGTCCGTAAGGGTGGCTTCCTAGTTGGACTCTGATGACAGTATATATGTACTTTTCTTTAAGTACATATTTTTTGTTGCCTTAAAATTTAGGGTTTAAGTTTGTTTGTTAGGATTATAAATAGTCTTTGCATCCACTGTGTGTGTGTGTGTGTGTGTGTGTAAAATGTATTAAAAAAAAATTAAAATCTCATATGCAATAGCAGTATCCCAAGGATAGCAAAAAGTCCCTTGTATGGTTAGAGCATGTCATCTGAAGCAAATGTCCCGAAGTCTGATAAGCTTTAGCCCAGTTCACAAGCATTGGAGCTCTGTCCAAGTATGCTGGAGGCAACTGATTGATCTACTAGGAACTGAGATCTTCCTCCAAAGCCTTCAGGTAAGTCTACTAATGAAGAATTCCGTGTCACCAGAAATGAATGGGTCTAGGAAGTGGATCAACAAGTCCTGGGGAGTCTGAGGTGCTTTATGTCTTAATGGAGGCAACTCATTCAGCTTGCATTAAACGTCTTTTTGGTTGTTTTCTCAGTATGCTCTTTCAGCCTGCTGGGCTATAGATAAAGCTTCTGTTAGTCCTCAATCCAGGCCTATACTAGGAGCACTTAGTTGATACAGCTATACCAATATAGTGTATTAGCAAAGCACTGTTAGTGTGGACTCAGCTGATGCAGGCCAAACTGCACTTCTGCCAGTATATCTTTTTCCAGCAGTCCCTGAGTGAAATAATGTATACTAGCAAATTTGGCCCAGTATAACTGCGTCTATATTAAGTGCTATTGCCAGTGCCAGCACAGCTATGTTGGTGGCAGCTTGCACCTCCTCACATCCCTGAATGACTTAGCTATGCTGGCAAAATTTTCATAGTGTGGACCTGTATTCAGCATACCGAAAAAAAAGCTGTCTTTGCTCGTAATCCAGTGTGATACACAGTGGGTTTACTTCACTCCTGGTCCTCCTCTCATAGGTGGGACTCAAAATTGATGGGCTATCTCTTTGAGCTCTTATTATCTTTTCCTTGAGTTTCTCTAAAGTACGTTTTTCGAATTGCCATACTCTCATGTGGAAGAGTGAGAACTGCAGGTGTTGGTTATGAACTTTCCATTCAAAAAGAAAAAACACCCCTGCTTCTTTATTCAAGTTACTCCCTAAAGATCACCCAGTTACCTTGCTATTCTGTATTGCTTTGATTCATGTAATTGAATAATAGAAAATTAGGATTGCAAGAGATCTCAGGAGATCATCTAGTCCAACACCCTGCTCAAAGCTGGACCAACCCCAACTAAATCATCCCAGCCAGGGCTTTGTGTCACTGGGCCTTAAAAACCTCTAAGGTGGAGATTCCACCACCTCCCTTGGTAACCCATTCCAGTGCTTCACCACTCTCCTTGTGAAATAGTGTTTCCTAATATCCAACCTAGACCTCTCCAATTGCAACTTGAGACCATGGCTTCTTGTTCTGTCATCTGCCACCACAGAACAGCCAAACTCCGTCCTCTTTGGAGCCTCCCTTTAGATAGTTGAAGGCTGACTCTTCTCTTCTGCAGACTAAATAAGCCCAGTTCCCTTAGCCTCTCCTCATAAGTCATGTGCCCCAGCTCCCTAATCATTTTTGTTGCCCTCTGCTGGACTCTCTCCAGTTTTTCCACATCCTTTCTGTAGTGGGGGCCCCAAAACTGGATGCAGTCCTCCAAATGTGGCCTCACTGGTGCTGAATAGAGGGGAATAATCACTTCCCTCGATCTGCTGGCAATGCTCCTACTAATGCAGCCTAAAATGCCATTAACCTTGGCAACAAGGGCACACTGTTGACTCATATCCAGTTTCTCATTCACTGTAATTCCCAGGTCCTTTTCTGCAGAACTGCTGCTTAGCAGCCTGTAGCAGTGCATGGGATTCTTCCATCCTAAGTGCAGTACTTGAAACTTGTCCTTGTTGAACCTCATCAGATTTCTTGTAGCCCAATCCTCCAATTTGTCTAGGTCACTCTGGACCCTATCCCTACCCTCCAACATATCTACCTCTCCAACCCTCTCTTATAGACATACGTTTTTTCTATTTTGAAAAGGATAAGGGCATTGTGATAGGGTACACAAATCCCACAGTGGATTTGCGTTTTGTCAACCCGGAAAGGGTTAAAGGATGGTACTGAGCACAGGTAGCCCTGCAGAGCATGCTCCAACAGGAGAGACAGGTTTGAATAGGGAGCAATCCGATTTAGAGGGGAAGAGTACAGACCTACCCTGAAGTCTTCTGACAAAGGGGCTGGAAAAGCTTCTCTGAGGGAAGAGAATAATATGCTGAGCCTGGCTGGTGCTGATGGCTTGGTTTCTTTTTCATTTTTCCTTATCTGGGACCAGAAGCTGAGGGAGGAAAGCAGTAGTAGGAAGTAGCCCAGAAAGGGTAACTCAGAGGCCAAACACTTTAACCCTCTTAGGCCTCTTGGTCAGGACCCGATGGAGTGGGTGGTCTTCAGGCTCCCCTGTCACTGTCCTCAGGAGAGTGGGTGGACATTAACGAGTAGGCCATGCAGCCCACCAAAGTCCATGTTACAGGCATGTTTACAGAAACAATTCACGTGTTTGTGGTCATGTCTAAAAAGACCATTAGGTAATCGTCCTCTTATGAAGTTCATCCATCGTGAATAGGGCTCCGTGACATCTTCAGCGGCCAGTGTGGCTGACCCCATGGCCAGCTAAGCAGCTAGCCCTGGGGACCACCGCTCAGGTGTTCCTGGGGACAGCCACACTGGCTGCAGCTGGAGTGGCTCTGCAACTAGCCTCTTAGGTGGCCTCATAGCCAGCCGTGCCAGCTGCTGCTGGGACAGCCCCAACATCCAGTGCCAGCCTCATCAGCCGCTGTTCTGGTGGCCCCAGGCAGCTGGCCCTGAAGATCGTCCTGGAGCAGCCGCTGGCCCCCTGCGCCCCACCCCCCCCACCCCCAACACACTCAGTCTCACACTCACTCTCTGGCAGGAGCAGCTGGGGAGCCCCTCAGGGCTCCCCCCGGCCACTGGTGCCATGGTCTCCTCCCCCAGGGTCACCCCCCAGCCACTGATGCCGCGGGCTCCTCCCCCAGGTGCTGCGGGCTCCCCCCTGGGGCCCCACCCCTCCAGCCATTTCCCCCCTCCTTCCAAGATTCTATTGGGGTCTTTATAGTATAAGTCATGAACAAGTCACTGGCCAGGAATTTTTGTTTTTTGCTCATAACCTGTCTGTGACTTTTACTAAAAACGCCTGTGATTAAATCGTAGACTTAATCATGAACTTTTCAAGCCTCCCATTTATTTTGAAGTCTATGCTTCTAGATTTCTACCTTCTGCTCTTTGGTATTTTTATCCTAAATTCTAAACCCTCTCTTTTGGCATGTTGAAGCATTTCCTCCACCTCTACTTGACTCGGAAACTTCAGAGTTGATAGGTGGTTTGTTCTAATAAAATCTTTATTTCTCCATATTGAACCAAAATTCCCTTCTGTTGTCTGGGGGATGGAAGAGGGTCCCTTTCAGTAGTGCCTAAGGGATTTAGGAGCACAAGTCTAGCTAACTTGTACTCTTAAATCCCTTAGGCACTACTGAAAGTCTCCCTCTTAGTCTTGTTCAGTGTGTTGCTCCACCAGAATTGCTTTTATGAACCTTTCTTATTGAATTAGAGTTTGGGTAGAGGCGTTGAAGAAATGGGTTGTTTGCGTCCTTGCTAATGACATATCTAGATGTGTGTGCTTATCTAACTTAATGTTCTTTGAGTGCTGGTCCCTACATGTATTCCACATGTACGTATGCATGCCATGTGCCAGAGTCTGGGGATTCTAACAAGCTGTGTCCATAGGCCGCCACATGTGCAGTAGCTCTCCTCGTGTTGGGGGACCCCCTTCCTATAGTCTGGAACTAAGCCCAGAGTCCCAGGTTCAAGAACTGTCTCCTGCCATTGCTCCTTCTCTGTGAGTGATGATTGCCAATGCTGTCTCTACTGTTTATTGCTGCAAAGTGCAACATCTGTTGCTCATTTCCATTGCAAACACACAAAGCTCCTAAGCCTTGATTAAGGAAACACCTTACAGGGAAGTCTGAGGCCATGCTCTGATCTGGGCTAGGGAGTCATCATCCCCCCTGCCCCCTCCCGGTAAATTGGACCCATGAGATGAGCAGTGTCCCTTTGAGCACGAGCTTAGGAGCAGAGTCTACAGCTGCTAAGCCTAAGGACTCATCAATTAGTGTAATGACCCAACCATTCCCAGTCTCTGTTTAAACCTAAGTTAATTGTATCTAATTTGCATATTAATTCGAGTTCAGCAGTCTCTCTTTGGAGTCTGTTTTTGAAGTTTTTTTGTTGCAAAATTGCCACCTTCAAGTCTGTCACTGAGTGGTTAGAGAGGTTGAAGTGTTCTCTCACTGGTTTTTTAATGTTATGATTCCTGATGTCAGATTCTATTTCCCTATGTTAAGTTCTCCTCACACCTTCTTCTATGGGTCATCTCAATTATCACTTCAAAAGTTTTTTTTTTCTCCTGCTGACAATAGCTCATCTCAATTGATTGGACTCTTCCAGTTGGTATGCATACTTCCACCTTTTCATGTTCTCTGTATGTATAAATATCTCCTGTCTGTGTGTTCCAGTCTATGCATCTGAAGAAGTGAGCTGTAGCCCACAAAAGCTTATGCTGAAATAAATTTGTTAGTCTCTAAGGTGCCACAAGTACTCCTGTTCTTTTTGCAGATACAGACTAACACGGCTGCTACTCTGAATCCTCGCTTAATGTTGTAGGTATGTTCCTGAAAAATGCTACTTCAAGCAAAATGATGTTAAGCAAATCCAATTTCCCCATAAGAATTAATGTAAATGGGGGAGGGGGTTAGGTTTCATGGAATCTTATTTTTTTGCCATAAGTTTTAAACAAACAGCAATGATTGTGAAGGATGGTTGAGGTGGTGGAGTCAGAGGGTGGGATATTTCCCAAGGAATGCTTTACTGCTAAATGATGAACTAGCACTCGGCTGAGTCCTCAAGGGTTAACATGTTGTCAATGTAGCCTCATACTCTACAAGGCAGCACGAATGGAGGGAGGAGAGACAGCATGGCAGAGAGAGACAGAGACACACTGTGTGTGTGTGTGTGTGTGTGTGTGTGTGTGTGAGAGAGAGACTCGTATTGCCCCTTAAAGTATGCTGACCGCACTCTAAGTACATCGCCTTTTTAAGTAGATCAGCAAGTTGAGACAGCAGCTGCTGCCAGCAAGCTCCCTCCATTCTGAGCCCTGTCATGTCCCCCCACATTCTGCTGAGATGGGGTACAGGAGTGGGGGGGAAGGGGACACCCTGACAGTAACACCCCTTTTCCTCCCCACCTCTGCACAGCAAGCAGAAGGCTCTTGGGAGCAGCTCCAAGACAGAGGGCAGGAGCAGCACATGGTAGTGAGGGGAGGGACAGCTGAACTGCTCCACAATTGATAGCCTGCTGGGCAGCTGCCACACAGGGAACTTAGGGTAGCTGATGGGGGGGGGGGGGGGGAGGCTGCCAGTCCACCCTGGTTCCATACCCCCCTCCCCAGCTAACTCCAACGTGAAGTGAGGAGTTACTGTAGGAGGCACTCTCATAGTTGCAAAGACAGATCCTTGTCCAGACCTGCCCATAAAAGAAAGGATCCCTCCTTGAGCCTATCCAGGCCTTTGTGTGAAGATCTGATGGCTCTAGGACCTCTAAAGACCCCCATACTGGAGGGTAAAGCCTATAAGAAAATGGATCAATCAGCATTGTGAATGGCTTCAGCTCTGAAACACAAGGACCAACACTTACCAGCTCCAACCAGAAGTGCTGGACCTGATTCTTACTCTGTACTGGCCTGTCCTTCAAAAGACTGCCCCATTACAACTTCCCAAGATGCATCCTAGCCATCAGTCCTGACTGTCAGAATGCCCCAAACACTGGGTTGTACAGACACCTATACTACACCGGAGGATGTTTTGCTCTCTTGCCCTCTGTCTCCTCTCCGGCCCATTCCTCCTGAGGGATATTGCCACACTGGAGGATGAAACTGCATCGGTGACCTTTCTCCTCTCCAACTCCCAGGCAGGAGTACCCACCCTCTGGTACCGTCGGCTCAACCAATGGAGTGAGAGCAGTTCTTAGACTGAGTCGGACACTCTGACTGTTCCATCTCCTAGTAAAAAGCTGAGCCCTGACAGGCAGTCAGATCTGAGCAGCATCCTGCCAGATATGACTTTCCCAGGGGCTGCTGGTACATGATATCCTGGGGTCCCCCCCATCCAGTCCCTTCTTTTGGCCTTATTGGGGCCCTTGGAGCCCTCAGGAAGGTGCCCCATCTCCATCCATGAATTATACCACAACTCTCCAATGCTGCATCCACTGAATCTGTCAGAGTACAAGGAGGAGAACACTGATGTGAATCTTCAGGTATCAATAAGAACTAGGGCTGTCAAGCGATTAAAAAAATTAATCACGATTAACCACGTGATTAAACAATAATAGAATACCATTTATTTAAATGTTTTTGGATGTTTTCTACATTTTCAAATATATTGATTTAAATTACAACACAAAATACAAAGTCTATATTGCTCACTTTATTTTTGATTATGAATATTTGCACTGTAAAAAACACACAAGAAATGGTATATTTCAATTCGCCTAATACAAGTACTGTAGTGCAGTCTCTTTATAATGAAAGCTAAACTTACAAATTTAAAATTACGTACAAAAAATAACTGCATTTAAAAAATAAAACAATGTAAAACTTTAGAATTTACAAGTCCACTCAGTCCTACTTCAGCCAATCACTAAGGGGGGGGGTCGAACTAGGGTACGCAAGTTCAGCTACACGAATAGCGTAGCTGAACTCGAAGTACCCTAGTTCGACTGACTTACCCGTCCAGATGCGGCGGGGTCGAACTCCGCGGCTCCAAGGTCGACTCCGCCACCGCCGTTCGCGGTGGTGGAGTTCCGGAGTCGACCGGAGCGCGCGGGGAGTTCGAACTATCGCGTCTTGATTAGACGCGATAGTTCGAACTCCGCGAAGTCGAACTCACCGCGTCGACCCGGACGGTGAGTATAGACCTACCCTTATATTCACATCCAGAATATTAGTATCAATGCTTAGAAATTTAGTGGAAGGAATATTAAACCTCATGCTTCAGTGCTTAAGCCAATCTTCAATTACTAGAAATCAGGATGAGACGTAATATGGGAGTGTCACCACTCCACACCTGCATTTTTGTCTCATTCTTACACCTTGTTCTCGAGCATTTGGTGCTGACCACTGGGTCAGACAGGATACTGGACTAGATAGATCTTTGTTCTGATCCAGTCTGGTGATTCCACGTTTCTCACATGGAAGTAATTGTCTATAAGGAATATGCTTTCATGGATAATTTTTATTTGTAAACTGCTCCTGGAGGAAACCTGCACCTCTGTGTGCGCGCGCAGAATTCATGTCCCTGCAGATTTCTTTGCTTCCCTGCAGAAAAAGAGAAGCAAAGGGAAGCTGTACGAGTGGTCACACAACCCTCCCCAGCAGTCATTTCAGGCACCTGGAGCAGCCGATGGAGAGGTAAATCACTGCGGAGGCACAGGATGGGACTGGGGACACCCCCAGCTGGTGGCTCCTACCTTGCACCAGGCTCAGCTGCTAGTACAGGTTGGGGAGGACAGGACTTATTCTTCCCCTGCATGGAGCAGCCAGGGCAAGGTAAGATGCAACCCCAGCCCCAGAAATCTCCTCGACTGCAGGAAGCTCCGCACCACTCCACCTCCCCACTTCCTTCCCCCATCACTTCTCTCTTATGTGGGAGGAGGGATCCCTGTACAAGGAGCTGCTCCCCTGTCCACCTGACCCTCTCTCCCCCTGCCAAGCCCCCCCCACCCACCCATGTCTGGATCCCCACCCCTGCACCCAGACGGCCCCTGCACTCAAACCTCCACCCCAATGAGACCCCTGACTTGTCCCCTGCACCTGGATCCCCACCCCACTGAGCCACAACCAGCTTCACCCAGACCTCCACCCCACCAAGCCCCAATCCCTCCGCTGAGCCCCAACTACCTTCACCTGTACCCTCCTGCAGAGTCCCATTGCCCCTGCACCCAACCCCCCCGTACCCAGATTGCCCCACACAGAACCCTCTCACACCACACCTAGTTTCCCTCCCCCATGCCCCACTAAGCCCCTCCCTACTTGGATCTTGCTGAGCTGAGCCTGCTTGCCCCACACCTGGATCGGAAGCCAGAGCTGGGTGGGTAGGTGTGAGACTGTCCCTCTCGCTTACTATCTTGGTGCACCTGGCGTGAAGGCGTAGGGCCCTGGGGTGTTTCTGGGGCAGGCCTGACCCTTGCATTGTGTCCGGATCGGGTGCAGCCCCACTGCCGAGTCTGTGTTGAGGGAAGAAAGGGGAGCGCTGCAGGGTCATCTTGCGCCTCTATGCACCCAGTGGCCTGTGCTCCCCACTGCCATGCTGGAGCTTCCACATTTATTTATTGACAAATAAAATATGCAGAATTTTTAAATATTGTGCACAGAATTTTTTTTATTATTGTTTGGTGCAGAATTCCCTCAGGAGTAGTAAATTGAGTATCTCACTTTCACTCTCACACACTCACTCACACACATTTTATCAATCAAGTTAATTAGGAGCTAGAACAGTCCAAGCCATTATTTGAGAGAGAGCTCCCATCATTCAAGGAGAACTAGCCAATCTAGAATTAGAAATTCTCATACTACCAACTGGCTAGATCCTCTGAATGCTCCCACATCTTTCTGGCCTGGTACTATAGACCCTCAGAATTTCACGAGTGCCCTACTTTGAATTTTGCTTTCCATACCAGGCATTATATCCTGTTGCTGAAAGGAGGAACAAAGACCTGCATGCTTTGCAGTTCAGTAATCCAACCAGGTTATGTTAACTTTTTGTCACATTTGCATCTCAGAATTTTTTTGTTCCTCCCATCAACCCTGTCACCCTTAGACAAAACTGTGATAGGATAGGATTTTTATAAACTGGGACCAAGAGCTGTTAATGTGTTGGAAAACTTCCTTTTCTGTCACTTGTCAAACTTTATCTCAGATAACTAATTGACTGGAAAATGGCGATTAAGATATGAAAGGAGATGCGGGGGGGGGGGGGGGGAAGGAGTGATTGCAAAACCACCAGCACAGTTGGCAGCACACTATTTGATAGTTCAGTTTTATGACTTTTCAAGCCTTAACTTCTCTTGAGACTATGTTCTCAGCACTAAGGTCTTCGTTCATTGGTAGGGACGCTAACAGCCGCAGTAAAAAAGTTTCCATGCGCTTCCTGACCACTGTTGGTAGTCTGTACGTACCTATGGTCTCAAGTTCCATCAGTTTGGCACAGTCAATTAATATTACATTCACAGAATGTTTATATTAACTATTTATACTTTATTGTGTGTAATGTATATGAATTAGGGCCGTCAAACGATTACAAAAATTAATCCCAATTAATCAGTTTTAATCGCACTGTTAAACAATAATAGAATACCAATTGACATTTATTTTCAATATTTTTGGATGTTTTTCTACATATTTTCAAATATATTGCTTTTTTAATTACAACAGAGAATACAAAGCATACAGTGCTCACATTTTTTACTACAAATATTTGCACTGTAAAAGGATAAACAAAAGAAATAAAATTTTTCAATTCACCACATACAAGTGCTGTAGTACAATCTGTTTATTGTGGAAATGCAACTTACATTTGTAGATTTTTTTTTTTGTTACATAACTGCACTCAAAAACAAAACAATGTAAAACTTTAGAGCCTACAAGTCTACTCAGTCCTATTTCTTCAGCCAATTGCTAACACAAATAAATTTGTTTATATTTACAAGAGATAATCTTTTCTTTTTTACAGTACACATATTTTAATTAAAAATGTGAGCACTGTACACTTTGTATTGTTGTACTTGAAATCAATATATTTGAAAATGTAGAAAAAAAAAATATTTCAATTGGTATTCTATTATTGTTTAACTGTGTGATTAAAACTGATTAATTTTTTATCGCAATTAATTTTTTTGAGTTAATTGGGTGAGTTAAAATGGGATTAATTGACCGCCATAATGTGAATCAAATGTGTATATAATAAAGCAAACTTAGTATAGGTCAGAAATCTGAATGAAGAGACTGTCAAATCAGGACCCATCAGCTATTAAGAAATCCATGATTACACAGGCTTCTTTATTTAACTTGTGTTTAGTCTGTATGAAAAGGAATTTAATGGGAACGAGTGAGCTCTCCTAGTCTGTATACAGAAGAGCTGTAAAGGTTTTGTGACAGTTGTGACAAAAGTAGCATCCCGAGGAGGAGTGGTTGTGCATTTTCTTTCACAGCACAGAATGCTTGTCGTGATCCCAGTAACATTACAAATGGGAAAGTCCGATGGAAGTGTTAGTGATGTATTGGAGGGCCATGTTCCTTTTCAACTACTGAAGCTCTCTGTCGTAGAGATAAGGAGGCTGCCACAAGTTAGTTTTTCTTCAATGAGAGAGAGAAATAAACCCTGAAATCATTACAGGTCCATAGCTGAATCACAGCAAACAACTTGCCAACGAGACTTGTTAGTTTAAAATAAAACAAAAAAGCTAGGCCAGCTCTTGGTCAAGAATTATGAAATCATACCCTAAGCCTGTTTTTTCCAAGGAGTCTGGACAGGTTTTCAGCTGTTCATATAGTGCTTAAACATGAGCCTAAGAACACTATGGAAGTTTATAATGCATATCTAAGGATTTTCAGGGATTTTTTTATTCCCTTGTACTGTCTCCCCAGGCCCTGTAATATGGGGTATTTGGCTGGAGTTAGAACTTAAATGACTTACTTATACTATTGGCGTTTAGGGAAGGAGCAGGAACATTTTTTCCCAAACTAAATGCTCACAAGCTTTTTGTATTGCAGCTGTAGGACTGGAAAATTTGTCTTCCAGTCACTTCAAGGACAACTACGTAAAGATACAGGTTGCCTTTAATCACCAAACTTATCTTTTTGATTTGTTCTGGGAAACCTCCAAGTACAATAAAACACCCTGTCTTTGAGTTTGTCCTTCCCCAAGGCTATTAACAGATTTTCATTTTGGCTGTAGGCCCACCAGCAGAAAGAGTGCATTATAATCCTCAGTGATTAGCTTATAAAAGCAAAGTCCTATCCAAGTTCGTCAAAACTGTTAGGGTTTATCCTTGAAATAAATTTATTCCTTCATACTTCTCTTTGGAGTAAATGGAGACACACTGTTTTAGCTATTGTGGTAATACCTTGTAAATGTGAAAAACATGTCTGTCAGTATGTGGCAAGGTGAACTATAGCAGAAGTAAACATACAGCTGATTCTTCACATGTACCCTTTTGGATACTGTTTTAGTCTCTAGGATTCCCTTAACCAACATAAAAATGGCTTGCAAAATTATTTCTTGGTGACTGAAATCTGTTTTTCATATTGGTGAGTGAAATAGCACTTGTATTTTTGTTTTTCACTATCATGTTAAAAAGTGGCACATGTAGGGTGGAGAGGGTTCTACCTGGCCTGGTAAACTTTCATGACTATCTTGAAAGTCATGCATCCAATGAAGTGGGTATTCACCCACGAAAGCTCATGCTCCAATACGTCTGTAAGTCTATAAGGTGCCACAGGACTCTTTGCTGCAACTATCTTGAAGTGTCTGCAAATCCATAACTGAGAGCATGTATATGTCTCTCCACTTTAAATAAAGCTAAGCAGTTTGTCAGTGTAGGCAATAACAGTCAAGATGACAACTGTTCACTAATGAAAAATGCTTTACTTTTAGTGCGGGCATTTTGGGTCCTTCAACACTGTGTCCTTGATCCAGTAAGGAAGAGCTACATAGTAAACAGCCCAAGTAGAGATAAAGATCCAATCCTGGAAATGTGAATGACCCAGTGCAGGGTATAGTAAACAAATCAGATTTTTTTTTAAGGGTTTGGCATTGTTTGCCCAAAGCCCTTTTGCTCATGAGGCTATGTTGCCTCACTGTTCACAGTGTTGATTGTCCTGAAAGTGATGAAATGAGGCATGGCTGATGGAGAGCTTGGATTATGTTGAAAGCCATAAAGTAGACTTGCTGGGCTTGAATTTTGGGTTACCTTTTTCTTTTAAATCTTCACTCACTCTGTATCTTTGCCAGCTTAAATTTTTAAGTAATTTTCTGTTCAATGTTGACTAGGCTGCAAAGTTAGTCCCAAGCAATGAGTAACCATATCTAGTTACGTCTCTACTCTCCTTAAGGCCAGGATTTTAAGAATAATATTTTAAAAGTTGTTGCATATTTTGAGATTGTTTTTAAGAACTGTTGCCCCTCTGAATATTCTGATGTTCCATTCCAGTGAGGACTTTCCTTTTTTTACTTCTGTGATGGTAAACTTTGGCGGAAGACTTGTGTGACTGCTGTACATACACTTAAGTACTACAGCAATGTAAGCAGTATAAAAATCCTAGGTATGTTTTTAGCCGCCATCCAAGTAATTGCAGGATTTTCTGTCTTAGAGACAGACTACGGAATGGTCTAGATCTGATCTGAATGTTTAACTGTGGTTACTACTTAGAACCTCATAATACTGTGTTGTTGGCCTTCTTTCTGAATCCAGAGTTTGGCTTCTGGTTCCTGGCACCCAGGCACTGTGATCTTTGCCTTCTCTGCTCTGGGCTCTGGCCACACTTAAAAATAAGCACATTAAAAATCCTTAGGATTAGGCTGCAGCAATATCCTTTGTGTAAATTGTAGGATGCTGAACTGCTAGAGGTGCTTCCTTTCAGAAAAGACTTAACCATTGGTAGTGATTAATGTACTTCCATGTTTTAAAAGAACTGAAGCCTGGTCTACACTAGGCGTTTAAATCGGTTTTAGGAGCGTAAAACCGATTTAACGCCACAACCGTCCACACTAGGAGGCACCTTATATCGATTTTAATGGCTCTTTAAATCGGTTTCTGTACTCCTCCCCGACGAGAGGAGTAGCGCTAATATCGGGATTAACATATCGGAATAGGGTTAGTGTGGCCGCAAATCGACGGTATTGGCCTCCGGGCGGTATCCCACAGTGCACCACTGACCGCTCTGGACAGCATTCTGAACTCGGATGCACTGGCCAGGTAGACAGGAAAAGCCCCGCGAACTTTTGAAATTCATTTCCTGCTTCCCCAGCGTGGAGAGCTCATCAGCACAGGTGACCACGCAGAGCTCATCAGCACAGGTAACAATGCAGTCTCCTGAGAATCGAAAAAGAGCCCCAGCATGGACTGCACGGGAGGTACTGGATCTGATCGCTATATGGGGAGAGGATTCAGTGCTAACAGAACTGCGTTCCAAAAGACTAAATGAAAAAGTATTTGAAAGAATTTCTAAGGCTATGATGGATAAAGGCCACAGCAGGGACTCAGTGCAGTGCAGAGTGAAAGTTAAGGAGCTCAGACAAGCCTACCAGAAAACCAAAGAAGCAAACGGAAGGTCCGGGGCAGGTCGAAAAATATGCCGCTTCTATGCTGAGCTGCATGCAATTTTAGGGGGCTGCGCCACAAGTACCCCACCCCTGACCGTGGATTCCGAGGTGGGGGTTGTAATCTCTGCCATGGCTGAGGATTATGCAGACGGGGAAGATGAAGATGAAGAAGAGGAGGAAGACCTAGCAGAGAGCACACAGCACTCCGTGAGCCCCAGCAGCCAGGAGCTTTTTATCACCCTGACGGAATTACCCTCCTCCCAGCCCTCACAAGCAACTATCCCAGACAATGACGACATGGAAGGGAGCTCTGGTGAGTGTACCTTTGCAAATAGCAAACATTGTTTTTTAAGCAAGCGTTTTTAAATGATTGATTTGCCCTGAGGACGTGGGATGCATTCGCAGACAGTATAGTTACTTAGAAAAGTTTGTTAACATGTCCGGGGATTGAGAGGAAATCCTCCAGGGACATCTCGATGAAGCGCTCCTGTAGGTACTCCAGAAGCCTTTGCAGAAGGTTTCTGGGCAAGGCAGCCTTGTTCCGCCCACCATGGTAGGACACTTTACCACGCCATGCATGTAGCAAGTCATCAGGTATCATTGCGTGGCAAAGCATAGCAGCGTATGGTCCCGGTGACTGCTGGCATTCAAGAAGCATCCGTTCTTTATCTTGTTGTGTTATCCTCAGCAAAGTGATATCGTTCAAGATAACCTGGTTAAAAATCAGGAATTTAATTAACTGGGATGGCCATTTTCCTACTGGGTTCTTGGACTGCAGCAGCTTAAAAAAAAATCCTTTCCTCCACGTAGCCAAGCGGGGGGAGGGGAGGAATGAAATGCCGATGATCTTTGTGGTGTTTGGTCAGCGGGGCTTCCCCAAGCTACCAGCCACGCAGTGGGTGGGGGGGTGGGAAGGGTGTTGATTAGCAGGGAGCTAGCGTGGTATTAGCCATGCATTGGGGGGAGGGGTAAATCACTGCAGAAGCCGAAAGACAGTGGCTTACCATGGCCGCATGCAAGCTGAATTCTGATGCCTGGACCTGTGTCTGTGAGATCTGTAACTCCAGAGCTGCAGGCACTCACTATTAAGATGAAAAATGCGACCTTGTAGGGAAATCACATGTGCTATGTAAGGTGAATAGTGCTGTTCACTGTGAAAGACTATAACTATTGTTCTGTAAAATGTATCTTTCTAAATATTTATCTCCCTCATGCAGCTGCAAATTTTTCAACCATCCCTCCTCCATCCCAAAGGCTAGCACAGATAAGGCGGAGGAAAAAGAAGACGCGAGATGAAATGTTCTCGGATATTATGGAAGTTACACGCAATGAAAGAGCTCATCTGAATGAGTGGAAGGACGTGGTATCAAATTACAGGAAAGAGGCCAGTGAACGTGAGGACAGGAGGGACACCCGAGATGAGAGGTGGCGGCAGGAAGACCGGCAGGAAAATCAGCAGGAAGATCAGCGGTGGCGGGATGCAACTCTGGGTCTGCTGCGTGATCAAACTGACATGCTCCGGCGTCTGGTGGAGCTTCAGGAACGGCAGCAGGATCACAGAGTGCCGCTGCAGCCCCTGTATAACCACCCTCAACCCTCACCATGTTCCATATCCCCCTCACCCAGATGTGTAAGAACGCGTGGGGGGAGGCTCCGTGCACCCGCCCACTCCACCCCCGTGGACAGCCCAACCAGAAGGCTGTCGTTAATGTGAAATTTTTTAATGGCCTTCTCCATCCTTCCTATCCTCCTCCCAAACCACACCCTTACTTCTCTCCCTCTTTTTATAATAAATTAATAAAGAATTCATGATTTTTAAACGAGAGTGACTTTATTTGCATAAGTAAGCTGTACTCGAAGGGGGAGGGTGAGTTGCTTAGAGGGAATGAGTCAATCAAGGGGGGTTGGGTGTTCATCAACAAATACAGCAGTCACACTGTACCCTGGCCATTGATGAAGCTCGTTTTCAAAGCTTCTCTGATGCGCACCGCTTCCTGGTGTGCTCTTCTAATCTCCCTGGTGTCTGGCTGCGCGTAATCAGCGGCCAGGTGATTTGCCTCAGCCTCCCACCCCGCCATAAAGGTCTCCCCCTTACTCTCACAGAGATTGTGGAGAATACAGCAAGCAGCAATAACATAGGGGACATTGGTTTGGCTGAGGTCTGAGCGAGTCAGTAATGTCCGCCAGCGCGCCTTTAAACGGCCAAATGCACATTCCACCACCATTCTGCATTTGCTCAGCCTGTAATTGAACAGATCCTGACCACTGTCCAGGCTGCCTGTGTATGGCTTCATGAGCCATGGCATCAAGGGGTAGGCTGGGTCCCCCAGGATAACGACAGGCATTTCAACATCCCCAACTGTTATTTTCTGGTCTGGGAAGTAATTCCCTTGCTGCAGCCGTTTAAACAGAGTAGTGCTTCTGAATACGCGAGCGTCATGAACCCTCCCTGGCCATCCCACGTGGATGTTTGTGAAACATCCCTTGTGATCCACCAGTGCTTGCAGCACCATTGAAAAGTACCCCTTGCGGTTTACGTACTGGGTGCCCTGGCGCTGCGGTGCCAAGATAGGGATATGGGTTCCATCTATCGCCCCCCCACAGTTAGGGAATCCCAGTGCAGCAAAGCCATCCACTATGGCCTGCACGTTTCCCAGAGTCACAACCTTTCGTAGCAGCAGCTTAGTGATTGCTTTGGCTACTTGCATCACAGCAGCCCCCACAGTAGATTTTCCAACTCCAAATTGATTCCCGACTGACCAGTAGCTGTCTGGCGTTGCAAGCTTCCACAGGGCTATCGCCACTCGCTTCTCTACTGTGAGGGCTGCTCTCATCTTGGTATTATGGCGTTTCAGGGCAGGGGCAAGCAAGTCACAAAGTTCCATGAAAGTGCCCTTACGCATGCGAAAGTTTCGCAGCCACTGGGAATCGTCCCACACCTGCAACACAATGCGGTCCCACCAGTCAGTGCTTGTTTCCCGGGCCCAAAATCGGCGTTCAATGGATAGAATCTGCCCCATTACCATCAGGATCTCCAAAGCGCAGGGGCCCGCGGTTTGAGAGAACTCTGTGTCTACGTCCTCATCACTGTCATCGCCGCGCTGCCGTATCCGCCGCCTCCTCGCCTCGGTTTGAAGGTCCTGGTTCAGCATATACTGCACGAGAGTGCGCGAGGTGTTTAAAACATCCACGATTGCGGTATTGAGCTGAGCAGGGTCCATGCTTGCTGTGTTATGGCATCCGCACAGTTCACCAAGCAAAAAAGGCGCGAAACGCTTGTCTGCTGTTTTCAGGGAGGGAGGGGTGAGGCTGCACCCAGAACCACCCGCGACAATGATTTTTGCCCCATCAGGCACTGGGATCTCAACCCGGAAATTCCAAGGGGCGGGGGAGGCTGCGGTAACTATGGGATAGCTACGGGATAGCTACCCACACTGCAACGCTCCAGAAATCGATGCTAGCCTTGGACCGTGGACGCACACCACCGATTTAATGTGTTTAGTGTGGCCGCGCGCAATCGATTTTATACAATCTGTTTTGCTAAACCGGTTTATGTAAAATCGGAATAATCCCGTAGTGTAGACGTACCCTGAGTGTTTAAAATATGCCATCACTTTTATTCAACAGACTTGGTCTCTGTGCGTTCTTGGTTCTATTGCCTTACTTTACTAGCAGAAAAGCCTTTATTCTCCCACAACTCTGGGTGCCTTGTGGTGCTAAGTAAAGTCTCTTCTGTCTCACATCAGTGGAATTGTTATTAAAATTGCAGTTGCACAGTCTTTTTGTTGATTATGCAAGAATCTGAAAGAACACTACTCTTTGTATTATAGGTTGAGTTTACAGAACCTGTAGTTGGGAGGGGGGAAGTGGCAGGGGGAGTGGTCTTGTAAATGGGGCAAATTTTCACTTCAGAATGCCACTTCTGCCCATCTAAATGCTCCACTTTACCACAAAAGGTGTTAAATCCCTGAGTATGTAGTGTACCTGTGAACTATTAATTAATAAAACATTGTCAAATTGAAGTCTAATCATTAAAAAAATAGAAGTATTTTTAAAGGTACTACGCCATCTCTTCAGTTTTCCCTACCAATGTTATTTATAACTCACTTTCCTATTTTTAAAATGTGTGTATTTTTTCCCTGTTGTGTGGGTTGGTGGAAAAGCCATACAGATGGGCAGAAGATGATGAATGGCTGGAGGAGAAATAGTGAAATTTAGCAATACATAAAGTGTCAGGAAATACGCAAAGCAAAATTGAAAAATATTTTCTAATCTTTGTTATAGTAATCTTAGTTGTTTTGTTAGAAACTTTCAGAAAAGAGGTTTAGTTTATTAAACAGTTTCTGTATCTCACCTAGGAGGTGGCTGAATTTTGTGGTGGAGGTTTGAGGCTCTGTGTGAATTTGTGATTTCAAAACAAATACACCAGAATATCTAATGTAATCTGATGCATTAGTGACAACCATTACTCTTAGGTGTCTGTTTCTATTGATTTCTAAGAATTAAAAAGCTATCTTAATTATCTCTTGCATGCATTGAACAAAAGGGATATTTAGTGTAACATTTTAAGTGAGCTTTATTTTGTAGTATGTTACTTTTAATAATGTAAAAGTTAATATCTTTTTACAAAATACAACTTAAAGTATTTATTACATGAATGATCTCTTTATAATTACCTGATTGATGGGTCAATGGATTAGGTCAAGCAGAGAAGTTTATGTGAGACATAAAGAGTACGTCAACACTGCAAAAGATGAACTATGACTTGGGCTCTTGCTATGGGGCAAAATCCCCCCCCCCCCTTGCCAGGTCTCAGAGACCAGGACCGAGCCCAAACATCTACACACTCTAATACGCACTGCTGCAGGTCGTCTCTTGCAGTGTAGAGGTACACCTCTACCCCAATATAACGTGACCCAATATAACACGAATTCGGCTATAACGCGGTAAAGCAGCACTTCCGGGGGGGTGGGGCGGTGTGGTACTGCGCACTCTGGCGGATTAAAGCAAGTTCGATATACCATGGTAAGATTTTTTTTTTGGCTCCCAAGGACCGCTTTATATCGGGGTAGAGATGTACCCATACTTCTGCCACTTAGTATGAGGGGAAGCAGAGGCAAATGGCTAGCATAATATGCTTTCTCTGGCTTGTCCAGTTCAGAGGTAACTCTGAGAAGGGTCAAGCAGCAAACCTTTGAAACAATGACTCTTAAGGATCTGAGTAAGGTTCAGAAGAAACTTATGGTCGCCATCTGTAGACGAACATCTCCTCGTTGCCGGGGCTTTGCTCAGCACGCTTTCTGGAATTCTTGAACACTCAACAGCTCAATTAATGTATAGGGCCGTCAAGTAGGGAAGAGTTGAGATTTTTCTTCCTGAAAAGTGGGCAGCATTGGTTCACATCTACTTGAAGAAAGAAGGTATTATCTCCAACTATAGGGACTAGTTTGTTTGGTTGCAGAGCACAAGGAGGTTTTGTGGCATTATCATTGGCTAGCAAAGTTTACTTTAGTATGGACAAACCCCAGAAAAGATGCTATTCTCATAGGAAAGGTGTTTCAAAGTAGTTTTCTTTAGTTAAAGAACTAAGGATAAACTAAAACTTGAAGGAAACCTTTATCATGTTTTTTCCCCCTCTCATTTTAGGGTGCGGTCAATGGTGTGCTGCTAGTGACGCCAAATAATATAATGTTTGATCCACATAAATCTGATCCTATGGTCCAAGAGAACGGCTGCGAAGAGTATGGCATCATGTGTCCAATGGAAGAAGTGATGTCAGCTGCTCTGTATAAAGAAATTGTGGACAGCAAAATAAAGGATTCATTACCCATGTAAGATAGACTAGTATTTGTAAAACCTGGCAAAAAGTTGTATAGCCTCTGCATTAGTAACTATATAATAAAACGGAGTAAACTTTTTTTTTTGAGAATATCCAAGTTTAACTTGGAGAGACCTGGAAAACTGCTTTATTATTTTCATTTTCTTGGTTTATTATATGTTCTACGAACATCAAATTAATTTTATCTTCATCTCCTGGGCATCATCAACTATTTAGAAAGCATTTGGCAATAGTTACTATTAAAAAACAAAAAAAAAACCCACCACACTCAGGCCTGTTTATACTTTATACAAAAAGAAGCACATTTTCTTATTTGGAAGTCAAGCATGAAGCATATAACTAAGATTTCTATCTAAAATTACTCAAGGATTTGGGGCTATTACAAAACTATTGTGTTTTGCAGTGGTCACCATCAAACAGTTAGTTTGTTAACAGTTAGAATAGGAAAGCAATTATAAGTATGGGGCAAAAATATAGTAACAGGAATACAGTGAACAGCAAAATAAAGGATTCATTATCCATATAAGTGCTGGAGCACTGGAAAAATGGAGCAGGACCTTTCTCATCCTCATGTCAGTTGATGTATAAAAGGAGTCTGAAGCTTAAGCAACGAGCCTTTTCCCATATGTTCATTATGTAATAAGTGTGGGGCTTTTTAGTTTTTGTTTATAAAGCTTTAAATAGTCTGTCTCGAAATTCCTTCCTCTCAATTTCTTGGGGTTTATTTTAGTCACTTGGTGTTATCCTGCTAGTTCTCCACTTGTCCATATTTTGATCAAAAACAGAATAAATGAGACCTGATTATCTTAACATTAAAACAAGGAGAACTTTTTAAAGAATCAGGCTACTCTTAGAAATCATAAAACAAAAGGGCACAAACACTTTACAGGATATCTTTTTGGGCTGTTTACTTCCGATGTGTAACTCTTTCAAAAGTGTCTTAGTAAAAAAATTAACATAAATTCTTGTGTGGTAAGTCAAAGGTAAATGCCAGAGGAAGATAACCAGATGATGTGGATCAAGATGCCATCTGTAACATCTGTTCAAATATTTTTTTCAAACAACATAGATTTTCAGAGAGAAAAATGAAGTTAGACTTTGGCTATGACTACACTACGGAGCTTACAGCTGCGCCGCTGTAGCAGTGCTAGTGCAGATGCTCTAAGCTGGTGGGAGAGCTCTCCTATTGACTTAATTACTCCAGCCCCTGCAACTGGCTGTAGCTATTTTGTGGGGAAGAAGCTCTCCCGCCGACATAGCACTGTCCATACAGGCACCTAGGTCAGTGTAACTTATGTGTGTGCGGGTGTGTGTTCCAAGGCATATTAACTTTGAAATCCACTTCTTTAAAAATCTACTGCAAAACAACATGCCAAAGATCTTAAGAAATCTGAGCTGTAGACTTTGGTTTCTCTGTCACAAGTTCTGTAAACCAAAGGAATGAAAATAGGGGTTTAGAATTTGTGGCTCACTCTGTTAGAGTAAATCAGGGTTTGTGCAGGAAGTCTGCAACTTAGCTGTCAAAAATGTAAGCCAAAAATTTCAAAACTGGATATTGTAAAACTAGGCAACTTGCTTTCATCTTTATGGTGTCAAAATAAGTACTTACTAAAAATCAGGTGTGTACATACAGATATGGAGGCCTAACTTTAGGCACTTGAGTTTGAATGTTTCAGTCTTTGAGTGCTAACATACTCAAAATTCATTAATGTTTGTGAGTAGAGCTGGGCAGGAAATGGTTTTCCTGTCCTGGGAAAATATTTGGGATTTTAAAAAAAATTACTGCCCCTTTATTGGGGTGAAAAGTTGAAATCTTGAAAATTTTCACAAATTGAACAAGCCAGAAAATTCAGTTTGGGTCACTTAAAACATACTATATTTCAGTTTTGACCGATTTAATTTAATTTTTTTCCCCTCTAATAGTCTTAAATTTAGAAACAAAGTAGCTTCATACCAAGAAACTAGAATTATGGGCCTCTTCAATTTCAGGTGGGTTTTTTTTTGTTTTTGTTTTAAATGTTTCAAGTGAAGAAATTCATGGAAGTCATGCCATACCAGTGAACAGTCTTGGTTTCAACGAATCAGTGTTTTTTGACTGGAAAATAATTTGCCAAAACATTCCCGACCAGCTCTACTTGTAAGGCACTTGGATGTTGGGCAGAAGGGGAGCGGTATAAGTACTGACAATGAAATTTGCAGTTCAGTTCCCTTTATTCTCCACCTGCACCACCAGATGCTCCCTCTTTGCTCTGCAAGTTAGGTAATGGGTTTCCAGAACCCAGGAAATAACCTTAGAATTTTGCCCAAGTAGACATTCTGCAGCATGGTAAAATAGGGACACTCAGGCTACACTGTTGCTGGTATGTTGAGATGGACTTGTCTAGCTCTGCTGCATTCTCTGTGGCTCTAAAAGACTTTGGAAGCCAACCAGAAACAGTGTCCTCTGGACAAACTGAATTATAGGGCTTGTAATGACATAGAGGTGATATAAAGAGGCTGTAAAAATGACCCAAAATATCTCATGAAAATTATCAGTCTCTATATAGTAAATTTAACTGTGCTGCATAATGGGGCGGAGGAAGGGAGAGTTGTGAAATCTCCCAGTAGATCTTTGTTGAGAAGTCCTGCCTGATATTTAGGAAAGTCTGGCTTCAGTTTCATCCTATTACTCCTAGTTCAGAGCCCCTTACATCATTAAATTTTCTTTCCCTTCTTAGTGTTTATTTGTACTACTGTTTCCATATCCCACCCCTAGTTAGAGAAAGCTATATGTATTTAACTCTTATTTTTTCCTTGTGAGTTAATATCTCTAGCCCCTCAATCATTTTTTTTTCTTTGATAAATAGGTGAGAGGTTCAGTGCCTAGTAATAAATTGCTGAGAACTGAATGCAGTATTTCAGTCTGGTCTCTTCAGAGCCGAGTTAGATGGGGACTATCATCTCAATGCTGCTTTGTTTGCTGCCCAAAATCATTTCTGACTACATGTGAATCTTTGTACTTTGCTGAGTTTTCCAAAGCATTGCTATCTTCCAGGTTTCTCTGAAATGACTTATTTCATATTATTCAGAGTTGCACTTCATTTTTCTTCCTGTGCTTGACACCTAAGTCATAATAGTGTTTCTTCAGCCTCATGTTTTTACAACATTTCAAAATTTAAACTTGTTTGTTTATAGCATATGTGGTACTATGGGTGTGCCCGGTGTTTTAGATGTACACAGCTACCTCGATATAACGCCACCCAATATAAAACGGATTTGGATATAACGCGGTAAAGCAGTGCTCCAGGGGGGCAGGGCTGCGCACTCCAGTGGGTCAAAGCAAGTTCAATATAACACAGTTTCACCTATAATGCGGTAAGATTTTTTGGCTGCCAAGGACAGCTTTGTAGCGAGGTAGAGGTGTATTTACAACTGGAGGCAGTCCCTGAATCAGACAGCTGAAGCTCAGAAAGGCATAAAGAACTGAGTGATGATCCAGTCATTTTCTTAGTCATTTTAAGAAATTGGAGGAATTTCCTAGCCATTTAACCTGAATGCAGTGTCATTGAATAGCATTGTGGACTAACAGAACTCCCACTAAGACTAATAGGACATATTCCCAGTATGTTAATTAGGCCAGTATAATAATGATGTACATATTTACACATAGCACAAGTACCTTAATAGAAATGTCTATGTAGGCTTGAGAAGATTTATCAGATATTGGCTGTGGAATCTCAATTCTTTTGTTACTGGTTCCCAAATGTAAATACTGCAGCTGGAAAGCTGATTTTTTTTCTTTGACTATTACATTAGTTTTTCCTAATGACTGAGCTCAGAATTTACACATTTACAAAGTAAGATGACTTCAGAGGCATTTATGTTCAGATCCACAACTGCTGGAGAGAGAACACTTTTCATGTTCTATAGTGTATATTCTTTGTCACCTTGCAAATTGTGGAATTAAAAAAGGAATATGTAAAAATTCACACCTGCCTTCTGTAAAACCCTTGTGTCAGGTTGCTGTTTTAGTTGTAAACATCTAAATAGAACCCAAATCTCTGGCAGTTCCATTACTGTAATGGCAATCCAAATGCTACTATGCTATAGCTCCTGAAAAAGTCATGTTTGTAAAGTTGCAGCAGCATGAGACCCAAATTTAAAAAATCTTAATCTGGAGCTGTGGTAGCAGTAGCTAAATTAGATTAGCAAACTTTAATTTGGTTAAATATAGCTTCTGATTGGCTTTTCTATTTCTAATTATTTCTGCTTCTGCAGATTCTCTCCTGATTATCTATTTGAAGAATTGCTTTCCCTCTCCTCCTCATTTCAAAAACTCATTCAATTTTGTAAGCTTCAACAATAAAAATCTGAGACCTTACACTAACTTTCTTTTTTGTAAGGAGATTAGAATTCACAAAAGCTAAAGAGCACATGTCAGTGTGTTTAGGCTTGTGGCATCTTTTGATTTAGTTAAGATCAGAGATATGCTGACAGTTGCAAGGAATATATTTAGCAATATTTGTATTCCATACACATTTTGGTGACTGAGCATTAAGATTGCTCAAATGCATTTCCTATCAGTGCAGTTACTAAAAAATTGAGGAAATTGTCAGTTTAGGACATTACCATCCAAACACACTTTAATTCATAGCTTACTACCTAAGCATTCTAAGGCCGTATCTATACTTACCAGGGATTGATGCTGCTGCGATCGATGCAGTGGGGGTCGATTTAGCACAGGGGTCTCAAACTCAAATGACCACGAGAGCCACATGAGGGCTAGCTCATTGGCCTGAGGGCTGCATCACTGACACCCTCCCACTCACTGCCCCCGGCCCTGCCCCCACTCCACCCCTTCCATGGGGCCCTGCGTCTTCCCACCCCTTCCCTGCCCCCATTCCAACCCCTTCCCTGAAGTCCTCATCCCAACTCTGCCCCCTCTCTGCCCCCAGAGGGCACATGATGGGTGTGGCAGGGGCTCAGGGCAGGGAGTTGAGGTGCAGCAGGGGTTGGGGTGCAGGCAGGGGGCTCAGGGAAGGGAGTTGGGGTGTGGGGTGCAGCAGAGGGCTCAGGGCAGGGAGTTGGGGTGCAGGAGGGATGTGGGGTGCAGCAGGGGGCTCAGGACATGGGGTTGGGGTATGGGGTGCAGCAGGGGGCTCAGAGCAGGGGTTGAGGTGCAGGCAGGGGCTCAGGGCAGGGAGTTGGGGGATGGGGTGCAGGAGGGCTCCGGGGTGGCAGCGGCGCACACCGAGGCCAGGGCAGGCTGCTGGCCCTGCTCTGCTCTGCTCTGCTCTGCTCTGCTCCACTCCAGGAAGATCTGGAACCATGTCCTTGCAGCCCCAGCGCGCTGCTTGCTGCGCCTCCAGGTACCTCCCCTGAAACTCCCATTGGCTGCGGTTCCCTGTTCCCAGCCAATGGGAGCTGCGGTGGGGCGGTGCCTGGAAGCCAGGGCAACACATGGACGGAGCCCTCTGCTTCTTCTCCCCTGCCCTCCCTCCTCCCCCCGGCCACAGGGACATGATGCCATTATTCACATAGCTGGAATAGCGTGACTTGGGTCAACTTACCCTGGTAGAATAGACAAGGCCTTAGTCTGAAATGCAGGCTGAAACTTAATTGCAACCTACTATCTTAGCAATTACACAATATATACTTAAAGAGGAGGTTACATGCACTGGTAATGAAATCTTAATTTTACTGGGAATTTAATTCATTAAATATATGTATTGTGGGATAAAATGTACTGAAGATGTCTTTCAAATGGAAGGTGGGTTTTTTGCTTCTTTCCCCAGAGGATGGGAACTTAAAGCACAGACTTCCTAGAAGGCACTTTGTAGAACTTTGTAGAACATTACAAAATATTCTGACTGAAAAAAATACAAGTAAATACAATATTTACTTATTGTCCCCATCTTCTCCCAGTACTCCATATCCTAGCACCACTTGTGCTAGTTTATTCTGAAACCTTTACCTTCAGGTTGGTAATACATAGTGTTGGTGTCTTATCCAGTGAATAAGAGGTCAGCTTTATACTTACTGAAAGAACTCGGCTTGCTTAGCCTAACCAAAGAAGGCTGAGGGGAGGTATGATTGCTCTTTATAAATATATCAGAGGGATTAATATTAGGGAGGGAGAAGAATTATTTAAGCTTAGTAACAATGTGGACACAAGAACAAATGGATATAAACTGGACACTAGGAAGTTTAGTCTTGAAATTAGACGAAGGTTTCTAACCATTAAAAGAGTGAAGTTCTGGAACAGCCTTCCAAGGGGAGTGGTGGGGGCAAAAGACATATCTGGCTTCAAGACTAAGCTTGATAAGTTTATGAAGGGGATGGTATGATAGGATAGCCTAATTTTGGCAATTAATTGATCTTTGATTATTAGCAGGTAAATATGCCCAATGGCCTGTGATGGGATGTTAGAAGGGGTGGGGATCTGAGTTACTACAGAGAATTCTTTCCTGGGTGCTGGCTGGTGAGTCTTGCCCAGATGCTCAGGGTTTAACTGATCGCCATATTTGGGGTCAGGAAGGAATTTTCCTCCAGGGCACATTGGCAGAGGCCCTGGAGGTTTTTCGCCTTCCTCTGCAGCATGGAGCACAGGTCACTTGCTGGAAGATTCTCTGCACCTTGAGGTCTTTAAACCACGAATTGAGGACTTCTGTAATTCAGACATAGGTTAGGGGTTTGTTACAGGAGTGGGTGGGTGAGATTCTGTGGCCTACATTGTGCAGGAGGTCAAACTAGATGATCATAATGGTCCCTTCTGACCTTAAGTCTATGAATCTATGGGCCAGATCTAAATCGGCTATACTAGCAAATCCTACTAGTGTACTATTCCTTGAGTGACAAAAGCACATTATGTCAGTATAACTGTCTATACTAGAGCCTTTGCTGGTATATGTGCCCCCCCCCCGCACCTCTTCCTCCCCCGCACCTCTTCCTCCCCAAGATTCTGTTGTAGACCTGGCATTACAAAATATTCAAATACAATTTATTTTAAGTGACCTTTACAATAATTGCAAACAGGCTTAGAATCTGTCAAAAAGACTGACTAAATGAGCTTCCAAAGATCCTTTTCAGCATTAATAACTCTAATTTCTTTTAGGGAAAAAAGTTCAATAAAAGGCACTTTGTGGTGATAACTTGGACTCTCCTTTGCTTAACAGAGATGTAGAACCATTATCTGTAAGAGACCTCTGCCATTTCAAGAAAATTACAAGAAGCAATACAGATGAAATGGATTCAAGGGTTCGGGATACAGGGAATGACAGTGCCAGCACTGCC
Source organism: Mauremys mutica (assembly GCF_020497125.1). NCBI lineage: Eukaryota > Metazoa > Chordata > Testudines > Geoemydidae > Mauremys > Mauremys mutica. Next base: position 36,093,661 of record NC_059073.1, on the reverse strand, counting down.
CCTCGGAGCACAGAGGAGTCTCTTTCGGAGGATGTGTTCACAGAATCGGAACTCTCTCCAATATGTGAGGAACTTGTTTCTTCAGATGAGCTTCAACAAGACAAATCTTCTGGTGCCTCATCAGAATCTGTCCAAACGATAAATCAAACTAGCGCGGAATGTTTAACAATAATTTCAGACTCAACTGACGTTCCCAAGGACTTAAAATCCAGTGTTGACCTGCCTGTAAATGACAGTGGGTTTGTAACCCATATTATGGGTTCAGAAACTGTTGAAATGGCAGTACAGGAGGGAGAGGACACTGTGGGGGAAAAAGTTACAGATGCCCATCAACAATCTTTGCAAGATATGCAACCCAGTAAAGAATGTGGCACAAATGTAGACGTCGTCCCAGATCAGGATTCCACACTAGAGAAAACGCACACAAGAGCGGGTGTGATAAAGGAGGAATGTCTACTTTGTGAAGATATCAAAGACTCTCAAAAAAGAGAGACCACAACCAAGGGAAAACTAGTGAAAGAATTAACTAGAGATTCAGACATAGACGTTGAAGAGCTTCGTGAACTCTGGAAGATTCACACTATGCAACAAACCAAGCAGCAAAGAGAAAACATACAGCAAGATTCACAAAAAGAAATTAAGCAAAAAATGGAGATTGCAGCAGATGGACAAGTTGAAGGTAAGTGAGTCAAGGTCTAAGGTTACAGAATAAAATAAACATGCAGGTTTTTTTCAACCATCCTATCACCCCATCACCACAACAAAAAAGCTTCTTCTTTTAAAAGTACTAAACTTTCAATGCTTTTTACTAACTATTGTAGATTATTCTTGGGAAAACTTCATCTGCTTGTATGTGCATACTGAAATTTCTCCCTGGCTTGATGACAGAATATAATTCATACTACTTAGGAGCCAATTTTGTGGACCCTTTATCAAGGAGAAGGGTTACTATTGGAGGAATTGCATAGAGGAAATGGGAGACGGATTTGCATTCTTCCAGTCACTGTCTCAGAGCTTGACTTTACAGTTGTGTTTAAACTTGATGAAGAATCAAATCAGCTGATATCATGAGGACTGTGGCTGATGGATCAATGTAGAACCCAAAACAAATTGTGATCCTTGGTATGTTGGTTAAGTGATTAAATTGTGGTCTCAGGAAGGCTCTTTATGGTTGGATGAATTTCACCCTTGGTACTGAACATATGCAATATGGCAGAGTTAAATGAGAACTCTAACTTTTTGAATTTCATAACCTTTTGGTGACTTGAATCTCTATCTTAACATTACATCAACATATATTTTTCTGCATTTCACTTAGGCCATGTGTACACTGCCACTTATGCTGGCACAATGAATGTTGCTCGAGGTGTGAGAAATGTTGCTCAGGGATGTGCTAAGTTTTGCCAGCATAAGTGGTAGTGTGCACAGCACTGTGTTGGCGGAAGAGCCTCTCCTGCCAAGATAGCTACTGCTGCTTGTTAGGGGTGTTTTAATATGTTGATGGGAGAGCTCTCTCACGTCAGCATAGAGTGACTACACGAGAGATCTTACAGCGGTGCAGCTGCATTGGTACAGCTGTTGCCTCCGTAAGGTCTCTAATGTGGACATGGCCTTACTCATATTTTATCATTGCTTTATGCTTGATGCTGAAATAGAATAAGGTTAAACATACAAAAGCCTTTCCCAGCACAGGAGCCAAATAAAGAATTAATTCTCAAATGTGGAAAATTTGAATTTTTAGTTTTCTGCACATCTTCATTCCTGTAAAAGGTCAGTTCTTCTTCAAGTGCTTGCTCATGTTGATTCCATTCTAGGTGTCCATGTCCCCATGTGTGCAGTCGTCGGAGATTTTTGCCTTATCCATAGGGTCAGCTGTGGCGCCTCCTTGAGTGCCACACTCACGTGTTGGTATATCAGGTACCACCAACCCTATGCCTTCTGTTCCTTCTTACCGCCCATGGTAGTTAGTCAGAGCACCTTTCGTTGTATAGCAAGGGTTAGTGGTTTCATCTCTTCTGACTTCTAGCCTTAGGGCCTTGTAAATAGTTTGTTTATAGTAGTTACTGTTAAATAGTTGTGAAGGGTAGTTAGAAGTTAGAGTCCCATTGGGAACTTCACCCTAGGCGGGGCATACCCCAGTCTCTGGGATTTAAGCCCTGCTCGGATTACAACATGCCTATGCCTCTTAGTGACCCTCACAGCAGTTGTCTCAGGTGCTTGGAGGAATCACATGTGAAGGACAAGTGTCTTATCTGTAAAAACTTTCAACTCAGGACCCAGAAATAGCGTGATACTTGTTTGCGGGCTCTCCTCATGGAGCCTGCTCTCTGACTGGCTTCTGAGCCATCCCAGCCAGACTCTACCCCTAGTAGACCAAGAAGCACAGCTCCCTGGCACCGGGCAAGTCAGGCCATGGGGTACCAGGCAAAGGACCCAGTTTGGGCTGCCCCGCCCACACTGGAGCCACATGGATGTGCCTCCCCAGTCGGGGCTCTTAGGCCCCCTCCGCCCCCCCAAAGGATCCACCGCTGACTCATGGGAGCGGTAGGGGCCCAGACTTGTGGTGGGATCGACGACTTCCTAGGCTCTCCCATCGCCTAGAGAGCAGAGGCCTCTACTAGCACTGCCAGCACCGCGTGTGCCGCAGGAAGCAGCAAAGGCTTCCTACAAAGGCAAGCCAGCTGCCAAGACCCTCCACGGGCAGTTGAGTGCTGCTGAGCTCCTGAGCCGAGGCAGCACTCTCCAACTCGGTGCCACAGATCTCCAAAGGGTTCAAGTACCTACATTCCCACCCACCTCCAGACTCACTGGTCATCTCTGCGGCCAGTGAGAACGACAAGTAGGGGCACACTAGTTCAGTCCCCCAAAATGAAGAGGGCAGAAAAGTGAACCTTTTCAGGAGGAAAATTTGATAGCCACCCTGCAATTCTGGGTGGTGAACCACCAGGCTCTCTTGGGCAGGTACAATTTTAACTTGTGGGACTCCCTCTGTACATTCAAGGAGTCCCTCCCCCAAGATTTGGCCCAGGAATTTGGCACCCTGGTGGAGGAGGGTACCGCAGCAGTGAGGTGCTCTCTTCAAATGGCGTAGGTTGGGGCTGACTTGGCAGCTAGGGTAGTCACATCAGTGGTGATCATGAGGCGCAGCTCCTGACTTCAGACTGCTGACCTGTCCCAAGAAATGCAGACGTCAATCCAGGACCTCCCATTTGAGGGGAATGGACTCTTTGCAGAGCAGACAGATGCGAGGCTGCATGGGTTGAAGAATACTTGTCACCCTTTGCTCGCTCGGTCTGCATATGCCGCAGTCTGCGAGGAAGCAGTTCCAGCCGCCCTCGCCACCAAGATCTTGGCTACCTAGACAGGAGTCAGCAAGGAGAAAGGATAGAGGGACAAGCTTTAGTCGTTGCTGCCCCTTCTCCTCCTGATCACCTGCGCAGCCTGGCTCGGCAAAGCATCCTGGGGGCCAGAAGCACTCATTTTGAAGGCGCTATCCAGAGCGATGACGCAGTCAACTCCCTGGATCCACCTTGTTCTTTCCTTGACCGTCTTCGTCCCTACCGTTCGGCCTGGTCGCGAGTCACCTTGGGCCGCTGGGTGTTGGAGATAGTATCTCGAGGCTATTCCTTGCAATTCTCTGCCATGTCTGGCCTGATCTCATATGTGAAAAACCACCCGCTCATCACGGCTCACATCTGCCTGCAGTTGTTGGGCCACATGGCTGCATGTACATACGTGGTCAGTCATGCCTGGCTCCATCTCCAGTCTCTGCGAGCATGGCTGGCATCAGTCTACATCCCCAACAGGCACGACCTAGACCAGGTAGTCAGGGTGCCAGATCACATCTGGTTGTACCTGGATTGGTGATTGGACCCCAGGTCGGTGCTGGCGGAAGTTCCTTTTGCAGCTCCTTCCTTGTTGCTGACCCTGGTCTCTTATGCTTTGGACTTGAGCTGGAGAGCCCACCTGGGCATGCTCAGCACGCAGGGCCGCTGGTTGCGGGACGATCTAGCCCTCCATATCAACATCAGGGAGCCCAGAAGAGCAAGGTGGTGCAGGTCCTGATGGACAATACCGCTGCAATTTATTACATTAACAGGCAGGGCGGAGCCAGGTTGTCAGTCCTTTGCCCAGAAGTTCTCCGCCTTTGGGACTTTTGTGTGTGGCATGTTGTTCATCTGGTAGCTACGCACTTGCCCAGGACCAAGAGTGTATTAGCAGATCACTTCAGCAGGACCTTCTCGTCTCGCCACGAGGAGGTGGTCAGTATAATCTTCCAGAAGTGGGGGATTCCCCAGGTCGACCTTTTTGTGTCCGGGCAGAACAGGAAATGCCACATGTTCTGTTCAATCCTGGGGATGAACTTGGCCTCCCTGTTGGACACATTTCTCATCCCAGGGACTCTGATATATGCCTTCCTGCCAGTGCCGTTGATTCACAGGGGCCTCATGAAGATAAAACAGGACAGGGAACAGGAGTTCTCACAACACATTTTTTGGTGCCCTCAGAGTGTGGCCACTAACTCTGGCTGGTGGCCATGCTGACAATTTTACCTAAAATATTTAACTTTAGGAAAAACAAACAAATATGCACATATACATGTCCAAATCATTGTAATTTATTTATGGAGGGTTTTTTCAGACTCAGTAATAAAAATTGGTGTCTCTATTTACTGGACATGAATAGAATAGAAACACAAATAAGGTGCTTTGCGTGTTCTTGGTTTTTTGTTTTTCTTTTTAGGTTGTGCTTTTTTCTTTTCTAAGACTTGCTAGCTGGTAAGTCTTCTGCTGGGGAAGTGATATTTGTATCTTTAATATCACTTTTCACAGCAGACTTACTCAGCTCTGGAACGCCCTGGGACAAATTAAGCCCTGGATGAGGAAGTGGGCAGGGAAGCAGTGGGGCCCAGGGACAGTGCGGGGGCGTGGTGAGCCTGGAGCCAGAGCCTGCCACAGCGTGGCCAGAGCCAGAAGCCCCATGGCTAAAGCCTGCCTCCCCTACCCCCCCGGGGAAAGTGGAGAATTCACCAGCTGCCTGCACCTCCTGCGTTTGTGTTTCCGGAGGGGGGCAGGGCCCAACCACTGCTGACAGCTGTTTGAGAGGGGCCAGTTCTTTCCGCCCTCCCACCCCCATCACAGCCCAGGAGGCTGTGGCCACAGAGAAAAAGGCCCTGATGGCCACATTTGAGAAACACTGTACCTAATAACCCTCATGTGGCCTCACCAGCACTGGTTCGGCACGCTGCTGGACCTTTCGGTAGCCGCCTTGCTGCAGCTGCCCCTTTGGTCAGATCTGCTGTCCCAGAACCACGGCAGCCTTCTACTCCCGAGCCTGGTGGCATTGCACTTGACAGCATGGACAAACGGGAATGCTTGGCCTGGGTTCAGCAGGTCTTGTTGGGTAGCAGGAAACCCTCCATCAGAGCAGCTTATCTGGCCAAATGGGAAAGGTTCACGTACTGGGGCTTGGAATGGTGTATCCGGGCTGAGCAGGCCTCTGCAGGAGATCTTGGATTATCATCTGCACCTCAAACTCCAGGGTTTGTCCCTGTCATCAATCAGGGTCCACCTGGTCACTATTTCGGCTTTCCTCCCTCCATTCCATGGCAATTCAGTCTTCATTCCCTGCAGCGGTAGCCCTGGGCTCTTTAAATCACCGCTGCAGCCCTGCCACCACTACCCCGATTTAACAGCGTTTCACTTATAACGCGGTAGGGCTTTTTGGCTCCCCACGACCGCGTTATATCGTGGTAGTGGTGTACTTTGCGTTTATCAACATTAAATTTCATCTGCTATTTTGTTGCCCAGTCACCCAGTTTTGAGAGATACAGGTTAGAGCTGGAATGGCTTGCCACCCTCTGCACACACCTGCACCTCCTGAGTTATTTTCCACAGCTTAGGATCAGGACCCTAGCGTTTTTCATTCTTGTTTATTTTTTGTTTTGTTTTCCTAACTTGACTGTTCTTTTTGCTTTTTAAAAGCTTCCTTCTGAATCAACTTTAAGTGTTGTGGGATTTGGGGATTTAGTCTGTCTCAGAGGCTGTTTATTTTGGTTTGTTCACTGTCCCTTTAGCTAAACTTGGCAGTTTATACCTAATCACTTATCCAGTGTTTAGGAACCTAACAGTTCCATTAGTTCATTAGAAATACTACAGCAAAATATAGAGCTACTTCATCCTGTATGTTTTATAACTCTAAAATAGTTGATAAACACAAAGCTAATTTTAGAAATGTAAATAAGTCTTAATTCTGCATTGATGAATGCAGAAATCGTTTTCTTGAAACGAAAAGTAACTAATACACTTACGTTCAGTACATAAGACTGACATAGGTCTAAATATATACATTAATCTTTTCTCTTGTGAATATGTTTTTCCACTATATATTCTATGTCACTTTATTGCTATCTGGTCACATTTTGTAAATTGGGAAAATGGATTTTTTTTTTAAAAAGGGAGTGAGGTGGAGGGGAGAGAATTCCAATCTCAGACTACAGGTAAAATGTCTCTTTGATGCATGTGACGGGTGTACCTGGCCCTTCGTAACCCCCTTGATGGAGGCCATCCAGTCCTACTACACCCCACCCAGGAAGGAGCAGCAAAGGTTGGTCTTCCAGGCCTGCCTAGAGAGGTCTTGTGGAAATAGCCAATCAGAGCCCAGCAGGTGCCGATTAAAGATGCTGCAGGGGCTTCGTAGGGCAGTACCTGACTGGGACCAGAGGGGCGAGGAAGGGTGCTCCTCTCTGGTCAAAGGGGCTTGACTGGCTGCATTTACTGGCCCTGGGAGAGAGGACCTGATAACTTTAACCATAAGGTAATGGATGAAGGGGCCAGGTGGGAGAAGGCCCAGGGAAACAGCAGTAACTAATTAAAGGGAGAAGTGCATGGCTGCTGTATATAAGGTCCTTGGGTTTGAACCCAGAGTGGTGAGCAGGCCCGGGTTCCCTCACCAGCCACTGGTGAAGGGGCTAAGGCTCCTTTAGAAGGCCAAGCAAAGGGCTGAACTTAAAAGGCCCAGAGACTAGGCTAAAGACCCTGGAGGGCATATAGTGTGAACTCTTAACTACCCCAGAAGCGTTCGTTTTTGACTGTGACTTGGCTGGAGGGCCAAGCTACTGAAGACCTGTATAGTGAGGTTGGCAACCTACAGTGGGTGCCAGAGCAGGAAAAAGATTGCAGTATCGCACCCAGCTCCTAGGAAGCCCTCATGAGGTGAGTCATTCCCCCCCCCCCCCCATTACAGTGCATTTTCAAACATAACTGAAATTTCAGTATGTACTGTGGGATTGAGGTGGGGGGGAAGAAGTTAGAACTAGTCAAATCTGTGTCTTATTCATAGGTTTTATTGTTCCATGTGTATGTCAGCTTAAATATGCTGAATGGTAACAAATGTTTATAATGAAAGAAAAGTATTTGCAGCTAGTATAGGCTGCATTGGATCAATCATCCTAATATGTAGTTGGTCAATTGTATGATTCAGCTTGTGGAGTAGAACTTGACAGAACTACCTGCTTTTTTTCCCCTTTATCAGTGATAGGTTCTGCTCCTATGAAGGAGAAGAGAAGACATCGATTTTACAAATTCTTGTGTCTCAGAGTTGGAAAACCTATGAGAAAAACATTTGTGTCACAAGCAAGTGCATCAATGCAGCAGTATGCACAGAGAGATAAGAAACACGAGTACTGGTTTGCTGTTCCACATGAAAGGTAAAGAGGGATTAGGTTGTCAGATAAATATTTTTCCCAGTATCATTGTAATCTAATTTACCTTCCTCTACGCTTCTCAGAATCATGTATAAGTAATTATACCTTCCTTGTAATAACACAAGAGGCAAATCTTGCCCTTCTTTCACAGCTGTGGAGAGTGTCAGATGCAGAAGAACAACATGGTTCTACTCAAATCAGGTAAGAAATTGGAAAGCTTGTGCATGTGGAAATACAACTACATGCTGGGTGGGCAAGGGGAGGAATAGATGGACCATGTGGATCCATTGCTACTTGGAGCATCTCCATAGTGTGGGGACACAAGATTAGCCAGGGTAGGTGCAGGAGTTTTGCTAATGTGAGGAGAAGGGTTTTAGTTCTATGTACCTTGTACTAATGCTGGCATGCCCCATTCTTTCTACTTGGCACCTCTTTTAATTAACCAAACTGTGCTACTAGCTAACTTTAAAGACTGCATCCTTGGTAGGCCAAGTGGCTGTCTGTCATGGCATATATCAGCATGGAGAGGAATTCAGATGGACTCATCTCCATCCTGTTGTGCGAGAGAGATGGGATCAAGGAGCAGGTTACTGGTAATGTAGTGCTTGATGTGTACATGGCACTAGCACCTTACAGTGGGGAAGGATGTTAAATGTTGGAGGCTTAACTAAGCTTCTTGTAGACAAAGTGAATAACTTTCTATTTTAAATACTAGTTTCTTACAATTGTTGCCAATTATTAATCGGCATTTATTAGCTAGCAGTCTTGAGACACCAGTTATTTTGAACTGACATGGCACTGACACTGCTCCCATGCATAGGCAGGTAGGATTATGTAAGGAAGCTTTCATTGTCATGACCTATTTTGCCTTGTTCAAAGTGGGAGTTCAGTCTCTAGTGTTGTCTATTGAACATCTTTTCAAAAGCACTAAAATTCATTTAGAATAAAAGGTTAACTTTAAAGTTTAAACTGAGCATTGTTTAGTGGCCTTTGATCTCTGGAAACAGAGTTACAGGGAAGACGTAGTTGGAATCTTATAAGAACTTGCTGATATGCAGCAAGTGTGATTTCTGATAATCTAGTATCAGTTTGGGCAGGGTTTCTTTTAAGGAGAATAAATTAAATACACTTCTGATACACACTTTCATCTCTTTGGGCCTAATCTTGTTCTTTGTGCTGACTTAAAGTACATAAACTAGCCACAAGGGAGGTCCCCAAGGAAGAGGAGAGGGAGGATCCCGTTCCACACCATAAAGCCTCAGGGTTGCTATAATCTTCAAGACTGTTGTGTTCCTGTCCATGATGGTGAAGTGTCATTGAAGTTGTGATATTGCAAAGCCACTGGTACTATCCCCCAAACTTCCCTCAATCAGTGCACAGGGAACTCTCATAGAACACAGTTCTGTAGCACATGAGGGATAGTAGCTTCTTGTGCAGTCTTCTGGGATCATGCCCTCCCAAACTGTGAAAACACTCCACTGTTTCTGTAAAGCCTTATAGAAAAGAGAATAGGATTTGCCACTTAATTAACTACTACTACTAGACTAATCTGTCTGTTTTTCGGGATCTTGTTATATGCACATCTTCTGCTTTCTTTCTTTGTGCCAGCTAGTAATGCTAAGTAGAATATGAAAACACTCAGAAGTGGTTTAGGCCCAAAGTGTTAGGTTTTATCTGGGGCAGAATGAGGCAAGAGAGATGCAAACCTTTCTATCCATATTTGGTTTAAACCTCCTATGAGTCTGTTTAAGCAATCCTTTTGTATTTTTAGAGTTTGGATATTTAGTGGTTGGTACTATATAAAAACTCTTAAAATGAGAGCTCAAACAGTATTATTGTACTACTGTATAAGAATGGAAAAAATAAAGCTGACAAATTAAAGCTGGTCTATTTTCACTGTCCAAGTTTAGTGAAATACCAAAAGTAAACAATAGCATAGTTAACAGATTCTCAACCATGTTTGTTTCTATAATATCAGATAGTGGTAAAACACAAGGAAGTTGTGGAGGTTTTTTTACATGCATGTGCAATCCTTGATAAAGTCAACAATGGATGTTTTGTTTTAATTGGTGTTATTACTTGATTTTTTTTTTCAGGACAGAACACTTGTATGCCTTCTTTATTCAGTGGAGCCCAGAAATGTATTCAGAGGATACTGGGGAGTCTATTAGAGAGCCTGGGTTTATAGTGGTAAAGAAGAATGAAGAACCTGAAACTGGTGATTGCACTAATGAAGCTGCTTCTAGAGAGTGGGAGGTAAGGAAAAGCATTGTCAGGGGATCTCTTCTTACATTTAATATTATTGAAAAAGTATTGAATTATATTTTTGGTACAAGGAAAGATGACTTAAATAAGTTGAAAACATATATAAAGTATTTCATATACTTAATACTTTTTATCAATTCATTAACTAGAATTATTCAGTTGTGTACTTTTTAATTTGTGCCACCCTAACACTTTACTGTAACGCATTAGTTTGGGCAACATTTCACCAATTACGTACCTGCCCTTTTTTTCCCATCCAGCAAGCTGTATTTTGGAATACACTGTAGGAGACCTCCCCCCCCCCCCCCAAATTGAAAGAGGTGTAAATAGAGCAGAAAGTACTATCTTTGTACAAAATCCATTTTTTGATCAGAAGGCTTACCATTGTTTAAGGAAACTATACCAGAGTAGACTGTTTCAGTATGTATTAGGTGCACGTGCATAGAGCCCAGAAAATCTGCGGATATCCACTTTATATCCACGGATGTCCGCATCCACGGACCATGTTTGTGCATCGCAGATCAGATGCGGATACAAATGTTGTATCCTCACAGAGCTTTACACATTCAAAGCCCTGTGTGTCACTGCACAAATCTCATAATGTAAATATAAGGTGCTGTGAGAAAATAAGTACACTGTAAGTGTGTGTGTATATATACAGAGGACCTTTTATAAATTGTAGGGAGTTTTGTTGGATTAACTGAGAGCCTACTTTTTTAGATTTAATAACATGTAGAATGTTTGGATTAATATTAAAATGTATTACTGGTAGAATGCATATATGCTTCTTTATAATAAACATATTACTCCCATGTGTATCAGTGTACATTGTGTGTCTATGGACACATATTACATGTGCATACAGTTAACATATTATTTGTATGTTTTTTAAGTGTCCATATGGAGAAAAAAGTCGCTTGTAATTTTCGTGTGCAGTCAGTAGTTTGTCTAAAATTGAAGTGTCATAGCAAATTATTCCATTTGAATATTGTGTACAAGAGTTCAATATTGTCATTTGAAGCAAACTTATATTATAGAAGTATCCATTAGCATCACTTAATTTGGGTCCATGTAACCATTACAAACTCACTGTCAATCTTGCATCAGGATCTGCTGTATTTTATTGTTGTATATTGGAGTGCCAAAAATCCATCTTAATTTTTTTATAATGCCCTTTTTAATTCTAAATACCTTAGACACATTTTTAACAAGTTAGATTCACTTTAGGCTTAATGTGGAGACCAGTTTTCTTCTCTGAAAACTTTTTATCCTGTTTGTTTTTAAATTTCTGAAATTAAGGATTATAAATGAGAACCCTGAGATCCATAATTTTATCAGAAGCAAACTACAAACCCCTGCTTCTGCAGCATAATAGGTCTTGCCTGTAGGTTTACAATGCTACATTCAGAACTTTAGCTTAGCCTCGTACATGCATATGCTGCATAACATCAGGCTCTCATTTTCAAACTTGTACCTCTGTTACATGGGTATATTGGTGTCCAAGTATTGTGCTGGTAACAAATTGCAAGAAAAAAGCATGTGTGAGTAATAGACTGAAAGTTCCAAATTGTGCCTTGAAAATTGGGGCCCAGATTGAAAAGTGTTTAATATACAGTGCTCTAAATATAATGTTTTTGCCTTGGATTGGATAAAATTTCCAATATACCTAATTTTCTTTCAAAAGAAAAATGTTGCAAGCAAAGAATGTGGATAGGATTAGGAAATGGGTGTGGGAAGCTTCTTCTATATCAGTTCCAAAGAAATTTTTCCAGCTAACTACAGTATGAGCTTGTCTCTTTAGAAAGTGTACTATTTCAGGAAAAAAGTCCTAATGGGGAGAAAATGCGATGTACAATATCTGCAACTACCACTGATCCTGTGATAGATCAGGAATGCTATCTCAGATTTGACTTCATTGCTTTGATCCATAGTATTGTACAGTATAAAGCATTAAAACACTCTTTAAGTGAAATAATTCAGCTGTATTATATTAAACACTGCACTAGCTTATAAGAAACTGAGTTACTAGTGTAGTGGTGCTTACTTCCACTCATTTTTACATCAGTTAACTTTACAAATAGTTCTAGTATTGAGCATCACTACCAATTCACAATTAAAGGATGGCAAGTGACATTCAAAAAATGTCAGCTCTGTGTGGGATATCTTGGATCTGTTTCTCTGTTTTTTCCTCTGTGTGTGTCTGTGATGCACAGGAATCTACTGTTTAGGACTCTCACTTGTTAGGTGCAATAGACAGAAGTAATCCCAATCGCTGTGGCAAAGCAGTGTAGAAAGTTTTATTCATTTGGGTCTTAAGGCTTAATTCTTAAGGCCCATTTCTGTGAAGCCTACAGGAAATTAAAAAAACAAGGACATGTCTACACAGCCCTGCAGTTCTAAGGGGAACACCAATAGCAGTGTGCACCAAAGTGCTACACTGTAACTCCCCCATGTGGTTGCTGCATATGCAAACTTAAAGGTCCCATGTTTGTACTGATGTCCTTTTCAAAGAGGACTAATATGCCCTATGACAATTTTTATATTTCGTAGGTAAGAAATAAAACTCTTCTTCTGTGTCATGTTCTGAACAAATGCATTATCTTAACATTATCTCTGCCCATCCTTCTCACCCCTCACTACTGCCTTGTCATGAGAAGGGATCATCACATTTTAAATTAGTTTTCAAGTTCATCAGGGCAGCGATATTGTTTTTATCTGTATTGTGATGAGCTTAGCATACTTTTGAGAGCTGCAATAATGCCATAAATCTATTACCCTTAGTAATAAGGGAAGTTTGAATTGACATGGGGATTTTTTTGTATCAATGTTTATAGGCATACATGCTTGTGATGGTGTTTATAGATACAAAACTGTTCCTGCATAGAGATTTTCTCTGAAAAGGTGCCTTACATTTGCATCTAAGCACAATCAGACTAGGCATGAGTCTAATATCTTCGATCAAGTAGTTGCATAGTTGCCACTGAAAATACCTTCTCCTCCAGTGGTTCACAATGTAAACCTAGGTGTTTTCAGCTCTGTTGTACCAGTGGAGGCTGAGAGAGACTGAGTTAGCTATGTTCTAACCTGTGTATGGGTTTATAGACTCTAAATTATAGATTTTGGAGAGCCTGCTGAGTTCATGAAATAGGTGTTCACGTGTTTGCACTAGCCTTTGCTACTCTTAGATGTGATGCTTGTGTGTTGGTCAAAGCCTCTTTGAGGCAATGAGTATTGGAGACTGAAAGAGTTTTACTATAACCTGGAGCTGTGAAAACATGGACCACAGTGCCATAAAAACAGGAAAAGATCCTCAGTCAGTGCCTTCCAGATTTCTTCTGTGCCTGATTGCACAGGAAGCTTTGATCGAATTCTACCATAATCTTGAACACTTGGCTTAAGTGAAGTTCAGTAATTGGTTAATGCATGTTTTTTGTATAAGCCTCTTCAAAATTGGCTAGTAACACATTCTTTAGGGCAAGGGTCTCAAACTCAATTTACCTTAGGGCCAGTGCTAGTCCTCAAATCCTCCCAGTGGGCCAATGTCACTGATGCTGCCCAGAACCCGCCCTCAAAAAAACTGCCCTACCACCTGCCGAAGGCTCTGGGATGGAGTTTGGGTGGGGGAGGAGTTCTGGGGTAGGGGTTTGGGGTGCAGGCTCTGGGATGGAGTTTGGGTGGGGGAGGAGGTCTGGGGTAGGGGATTGGGGTGCAGGCTCTGGGATGGAGTTTGGGTGGGGGAGGGAGTCTGGGGTGCAGGCTCTGGGAGGGAGTTTGGGGACAGGAGGCGGTGTGGGAATGGGGTGCAGGCTCTGGGAGGGAGTTGGGGGCTGGAGGGGGTGTGTGGGAAGGGGAAGGGGGTGCAGCGCTTACCTGGGGCTCTAAGGTGGGGCAGGGGGCCCTCACATGCTTCTGCCCCCAGGCACCACCCCTGCAGCATCCCATTGGCCACAGGGGCACTCAGGGCAGGGGCAGTGCACGGAGGCACAGCCCTGCCCCACCCTGCTCCACCTCTGGGCCGCAGGGAGGGACTGGCAGCCACTGGAGTGAGCAGGCAGACACAGCTCAGCTCCGCTGTGCTGCTGGGGCCCCTGAGGGGGGAGTGCCCAGGGGTAGCAGGTGGGGCCAAGGGAGAGACCCGGCCCCAAAACTGCTGGAACCCCGTGGGCCACATTGGGGAGGCTTGTGGGCCGCAGATGGCCTGCCGGCCGGGAGTTTGAGACCCCTGCTTTATGGTGTTTTGTAGCATGCCTTCTTTTTTGATCTCTTGCTGTGGAGGTCAGATATTTCTCTACTATGTATTTATTGCCTTTTTCATAGGAAAAATATACTGTATGTCACTTAAAGCAGATAGTTTGGTCATAGAATAAAGGTTAAGTTCAGTTTATGAAAGAAAAATAGAAGCAAAAGTGCTGTCCTTTACCTTTGATTCTTTAGTGTTTAAGCGTTTATCTGCCAAAAAAAAAAGAGAGAGAGAGAAATTGTGACTACTACTTCTGCGAGTATTGTCCCTATAGGTACTCCGCTTCAGATGCACATGTACCTCTTGAGCCCTAGCTTGGAGATTTTCCACTGAGCAGTGTCTGTTTGGCCAGTACATGTGCTCTATACAACCTTGTGCTGCACTCTGAGGATATATAGGGCTGTGCAGACGAACCTCCCTTGTTTCCTTCTTTATCTGAATGACCAACAAGAACAGTATGAAGCAGAGGGGGGAAGGAGGGTGAGTAGTGGAGTACCGATAGGGGGACACATCTGGAAAAACCAGTTAGAAATGTACAAGGCATTTCTTCAAGTAGTGTCCCTATGGGTGCTCAATTTCAGGTGACTCCTAAGCAATAGCCTCATAGGATACTCCAATCAAGGGCTTGAGAGGCACCTGAAGTGGAGTACCCATAAGTACATACATCTTGAACAGGGGTTTTCAAACTGGGGATCGGGACCCCTCAGGGGGTCATGAGGTAATTACATGGGGGGTCACGAGCTGTCAGCCTCTACCCCAAACCCCGCTTTGCCTCCTGCATTTATAATGGTGTTAAATATATATTTTTAAGTGTTTTTAATTTATAAGGGGGGAGGGGTCACACTCAGAGGTTTGCTATGTGAAAGGGTTCACCAGTACAAAAGTTTGAGAATCACTGATCTTGAAGAATCACAGTTACTGCTCAAGGTGAGTAACATTGTCTTACATGGAAGACAGTACTAGGCTTGCTTTTTAAATATTAAAGTTAAAAAAATTGTCTACTTAAAAGTTAATTTTACTTTTAATACTAAATTAAAATCTCTATTCTGCCTATTGTTGTGTTTGGGTTAACTGCTGCACCTGCATAAAGCCTCACTGTCTTTAGTGGGGCTCAGTGTAAGAGCAGCAATATACCCACATGTAACAAGTCACAAGACTGGGGCATATAGCAACTAGCAGAGTAGGGTCTTGGTCCATGACTGGGGCTCTTAAGTGCTATGATAATACAAATAATAAAATTATAATGGGTCCAGTACTACTTGGAGCATTACAGGTATTGGAGAGCTATCAGATTGATTTTTCTTTTTTGTTACATATGCCTTTACATTTATGAAAAATGACTCCTGGAATTTCTGAATATCTGAAATTTGCACCCCAAACAAAAGGAAAAAACTTACAATGAAATGCTCCAGACTCAGATGGATGAATAAAAAGCTATTAGGAGTGATCAGGGAGCCTATAGAGAATGGAAAATGATTGATCAGCAATGAGAGTTAAATCTTGGAAGTTATGAAATGTAGGAATAAAGTGAAAATTGCTAAATGTAAGATAAATTAGCTCCTGACAAGGAATTAACTAAAAAACCTCTTATTTTAGATAGAGAATAAGAGTGGATGATGTTGGGCTGCTATGCAGTGTGGACGGGAAGGAGATTAAAGATAGTCTAGGTATTGCCCAAAAGCTGTATGAATACTTTGCCTCTGTTTTCAATAAGGATGATAATATGGAACATGGGCATGAAGGCAGGACAGCTGATGGAAATAGAAATGGAGACAACCACCCGTCACGCCTTCATGGCACTGTATATAGGTCCCTGCTGACCCACTGCCTCTTTAGTTCCTTCTTACTGTCAGTGACGGTCGTTGGAGCTGAGTCTCTCTCTTGCTTTGGCAAGAATTTCCCCTAGAGATTTCTGCATCTTCAACCTGCAAATAGGTATAGTTAGTTTTTAATTGTAGTTAGTTTGGGGGTTCCCTGCCACCCCGGTTCTTTGGGCTCAGGGCATACCATGACCCCAAGGGTTTAAACCGTGCAGGACCTGCCACAAGCCCATGCCAAAGGACAATCCCCACGACTCCTGCCTAAAGTGCCTACGAGAAGGACATCAAACAGATTGGTGCTCTCCAGGTTAACGGAACTCCCTTCGACCCCTAGCAACATGCTTACTCCTCTACCTTTCGTGGAAAGTAGCATTCCTGGTGGCCAGGAGGATGTCTGAGATAAAAACTTGGACATCTGAACCTCCATATACAATCTTCTACAAAGACAAGGTTCAGTTGCGGCCTCACCCAACCTTCCTGCTAAAGGTGGTATCTCGGTTTCACATAAGTCAGGACGTTTTCCTTCCAGTGTTTTACCCCAAGCCACACACCAACAGCCAGGAACAAAGACTCCATTCCCTTGGTGTGAGGTGGGCTTTGGCTTTCTATATTGAAAGGACAAAACTGTTCTGGAAGTCTAACCAGCTATTCGTCGCCATAGCGAACACGATGAAGGGCCTCCCTGTATTGTCCCAAAGAATTTCATTGTGGATCGCGTTTGGGCATGTTATGACCTGGCAAAAGTGCCAGCCCCGATACGAACAGCTCATTCTACAAGGTCACAGGCCACCTCAGCCACTTGCCTCACGCAAGTCCCTGTACAGGAGATTTTCAGGGCAGCAAACGGGTCCTCAATCCACATGTTCACTTAGCATTATGCCATCGTCCAGCATGCCAGGACAGTGCAGCTTTCAGCAGAGCGGTGCTTCAGTCAGTGAATCCATGAGCTCTGACCCCTCCTCCAGTGGTCTGCTTGGGAGTCACCTACTTGGAATTGACATGAGCAAGCACTTGAAGAAGAAAAAATAGATACCTACCTTTGTGTAACTGTTCTTTGAAATGTGTTGCTTGTGTCAATTCCAAGACCCACCTTCCTTCTCCTCTGTCAGAGCCTCCGGCAAAGAGGAAAAGATTTCTTGCTAAAAGAGCATAGGTGACTAATGCCAAGAGATGGTTTGCGGTGAAAAATCCCAACCAGAGGGAGGTGCCTCCCTGCATCCTTGACTTAGGTCCCTATCTCCAAGAGAGGGCTGGAGCTTAGTGCATACCTCTCTGCTTGGCATCTATCATTGACTATTTTAGGTAAGGAGTTGCCTCGTTTACTGGCTTTTGTGAATCCCATTCTAAAGCGCCTATCTCTCTCCATTCATTATGTAGGGAACCTGGGCAACGATCTCAGGTATTGAAAAGTGATTTTTTTAATCATCTAAAAGTAAGACATGTTTGATGTTCAGCATCACCATGCTTAAGTTTCTCTGTGAATCTATCCCATAGATACTACATTTCTCTTCATTCCTCACTCTAGGTCTGTGGGTATGCAGATATTCAGCAAAATGTGCTCCCTGTCATATCTTATTTCTTTAAGTGATAAGGTCATAATGCCTTTTGACAAGTTGGATAATATTGCCCCAGCAGAGCGCATGAAATCTGAAAGCAGCAGGCTTCTTTTGACAACAAATATGTAACTGGTACACAACATTTTGCTAAACTTTGAGATTGATGCTGATGTATAAACCACAAAAATCTCAGTGTAATTTTTTTTTCATTTTGTCTTTAGCTGTTAGTTTGGCACTGGTTTTTTTATTTACTCAATTTATAAGAATTTCATTTGGTAACAAATTGCTGACATTTTAGCATAAAATACTCATTAGAAATGTGTAGATACTGTCATGTACTATTATTGCATCACTATCTTTTAAAAATGATCAGTGTTTGATCAGCAGCCAACATGTGCATTCATGGGCATGTTTTTAAAAGATTGATCTGCATTGGAGGATTAGATTCCTTTGTTCTTTGAACTCCAGTAGTTGTATCTGCACATGATCCATACTATCATTACTGCCAACTCAATCTCTGTAATGGCAGAGATATGAATTGTTGGGATAGGCTTGGCAGAAAGCATTGCATACAGTTGCAATAAGATGATATCTTTAATCCATGACTATTATAAAAAAAAAATGAACACACATTTCACTGTTCACATGGGTGGGCTTTTAGGAAGTTTGTTGCTCTTAGATGCAAATCAGACATTAATATTGCAAATTAAAAACATACAATAACAAAATGTAAATATATGTAACTAAAATTGCAATTAGAAGTGGTTGATCTTAACCCACTCATAGCTCTTTGCATCTCCACTGCTGAGTTGAGTTTGGGATTACATATATAATATGAGAATAGTTACAATCTCTACCTTTTATGCATTCTGTTATGGGGGAGCTGGTGCAACCCTGATATTTTGGTTGCCTGTTCCTTTTTTTTCCATTCTAAAAGATTGACTTTTTTACAAGCTCTGATGTCTCCATTGCTTGCAGCAGTCCTTTCAAATTTATCAGGAAGAAAGTCCTGGGGCTAGGAAAGAGCTAACACTCAATTTCATGGGACCAAAAAGGAGCAGCAGGGTATAAAACTGTTGAAAAGTTGTCATTTTCCTTCTCTTATCTGTGTACCCAGGAAAACCTTGTCAGCAAGACAAAATAAGTTAACATTTTGAAAAGCTGGGCATAATGCATCAGCTCTTACTGTACTGGGAATGACTGGCAGCAGTTGTAGTGGAACAGTCGGGAGAGCCAGCCAAGCCATACTCCTCATCCCCAACCACACCAATCAGATCAGGAACATTGCATGGAGGCACCAAGTGAGGGGAGAAGACATCCTGTCCTTCCTCCACCCCCTCAGTTTCTGGGCGATGGGAAGAGAGGGCCAGTGTCTACCCCACCATCTCTTGGATATATTACATGGCACCAGCGGCATATCCCACCTCTCTGGGATAAAAGCCTGCTGCTACTGTCAGCTAATGAAGTTAGTGCTGTAGCCCAACTGGTAGAAGTCTTGTGCAGTGCTGATGATTCTGGTGGTGCATGAATATTTTGGGGGTGGGTTGTATGTAAAGCATTTGTTTATCTTTGTCTTTTAAAAACCACCCTAATTCTACCCTCTTGTTCGTAGGTGTTATGATATAGTCTCCAATTTTATGATTGCATACTATTTCTCTTCCCCCCTCCCTATTCCACTCTGTACACATAGGATCTAATTTCCCTCTAAGCTGCATAGCCGCACAGGCGTTCAGCCACGAGGGCCTGAACTGGAGAGGAGAGAGGTAGGGGGCGTGTAGGGCTGTGGCAGGGAGACACCTCTTCCTCAGCCCCAGCCCCAGAACTGCCCACACCACAAACCTCTCATCTCTGGTCCTACCCCAGAATCTGCACCCCCCAGCCAGAGCCCTCAACCCCCTGCACCGCAACACTTTGCCCCAGCCCTGAGCCCCCTCGTGCACCCCAAACTCCTCATCTCCGGCCCTGCCACACATCACCTCCATATCGGTGCACATAACAAAATTCATTCTGCACATGGATGTAAAAAATTAGAGGGAACATTGCTTAGGATCCCTGCCTCCTTCATTGTACAGATTGGATGAACAAGGGGCAGAATTAAAGTTGTCCAGGCAGCTGCAGTCTGACTTCGCAATCAAATAACCTTTTTTTAAATATAGAAATGTAGGGCTGGAAGGAACCTCAAGATGTTATCTAGTCCATCCCCTGCACTGAGGCAGGATTAAGTATATCTAGACAATTGATGACAGGTATTTGTCTAACTTTTTCTTAAAAACCTTCAGGGACAGAAATTTTGCAACCTCCCTAGGTAACCTATTCCACCACTTAACTATCCTTGTAGTTACAAAGTTATTCCTAATATCCAACCTAAATCTCCCTTCTGCAGATTAAGCAGATTACTCCTTGTTCTACTGTCAATGGATATGGAGAAGAATTGATCACTGTCCTCTTTATAACTACCTCTACATATTTGAAGACTTATCATGTGTTTCCCTCCCCCTTAGCCTTCTCTTCTCTAAACATTTCCACTTCTTTCAACATTTCTTCACAAGTTGGGTTTTCTAAATTTCTTGTTTGCGTTGCTCTCCTCTGGATGCTCTCCAGTTTGTCCATATCTTTCTTAAAATGTGTGACCAAAACTAGATACAGTACTCCAGCTGAGACCTCACCAGTGCCAAGAAAAGTGGAACAATTACCTCTTGTATTTCACAGATGACATTCCTGAGACACATCCCAGAGTGACACTTGCCTTCCCCCCCCCCCCCCAACAGCAGCACAGTGACACATATTCAGTTTGTGGTCCATTATAATCCACAGATCCTTTTAATTTTTCCTTCCTAAGTACAGTACTTTGCACTTAGCTTTATTGAATTTCATCTTATTGATTTCAGAATCTCTCTCCAATTTGTCAAGATCTTTTGGAATTCTAACCCTGTCCTCCACAGTCCTTGCAACCTCTCCCAGTTTTGTCATCTGCAGACTTGATAAGCATATTCTCCACTCCAGCATCCAAGTTAATAATTATAATTTTGAATAATACAGGATTCCATTAGAAACATGCTCCTACTTTGACAGCAAACCATTGATAACTACTCTGAGTATGGCCTTTCAACCAGTTCTGCATCCAGCTTATAAAAAGTAAATTCATCTAAAATATATTTCTCTAGTTTGCTTATGAGAATGCCACATGGAACTGTGTCAAAAGCCTTGTGAAAGTCCAGATATGTTATGTGCATTGCTTTCCTCCTATCTACTTGGCTGGTTACCCTGTCAAAGGAGGAGATTAGATTGTTTTGACATGAATTCATCTTGTAATGGCCAACATGGATTTGTCTTTTCACCTTACTATGCTCTAGATTTAAACAAATTGTTTAGTAACCTGTTCCAATATCTTTTTGGGTCTGAAAGTTGGACTGGTGGGTCTGTAATTGCTCAGGTCCTCCTTTTTTGAAGATAAGTACTATGTTAGGAATATATGGTCAGTTTTCATAATGGAGAGAGATACATAGTGGGGTCTCCCAAGGAGCTATAGTGGGAAAAGTACTGTTTTAACATGTTCATAAATGGTCTGGATAAAGAGTGTGAACAATGAAGTGGGAAAGTTTGCAGATGATACTAAATTAATCAAGATACTTATGTCCAAAGCTGACTGCCAAGAATTAAACTGGGTGACTGGGCAACAAAATGGCAGATTGAATTTAATGTTGATAAATGTGAAGTAATGCACATTGAAGAACATAATCCCAGCTATACGTATAAAATGATGGGGAGCAGTTACCTGGAGTTCTCTGAAAACATCTGGTTAATGTATAGCAGCAGTCAAAGCTAACAATGTTAGGAACCATTAGGAAAGGGATAGATATTAAGACAGAAAATATCATCATGCCACTATATACATCCATTGTATGCCCACACCTTGAATACTGCATGTGGTTCTGGTCACACCATCTCCAAAAAAAAAAAAAAAAGATATATTACAACTGGAAAAAGTACAGAGAAAAGGGAAAAAAAGTGAGTAGGGGTATGGAACAGCTTCCATATGAGGAGAGATTAAAAAGACTAGGACTATTCACCTTTGGAAAAGAGACATCTGAGAGGAGATATGATAGAGGTCCCCACTCCGAATTTTGGGGTACAGATATGGGGACCCACATGAAAGACCCCTAAGTTTATATTTGACCAGCTTAGGTTAAAAACTTCCCCAAGGCACAAATACCTTGCACTGGGATGGTATTGCTGCCACCACCAAGTGAGTTAGATAGAGATTTAGGAAAAGGACTTGGAGTTTGTTTCCCCAAAATATCCCCCCAAACCCCTTCACTCCCTTTTCTGGGGAGGCTTGAGAATAATATACCAACCAAATAGGTAACCAAGGTGAGCACAGACCAGACCAGACCCTTGGGTTTTTAGGACACTAAAACCCCAATTAGATTTTTAAAAATGGAACTTTATTATAAGGAAAAAAATAAAAGAAACACCTCTGTAAAATCAGGATGGAAGGTAATTTTACAGGGTAGTAAGATGTAAAACACAGAGGATTCCCCTCTAGGCAAAAGTTTAAAGTTACAAAAAAAACAAAACAGAAATAAACCTCCCTCTTCGCATAGGGAAAATTCACAAGCTAAAACATAAGATAATTTAATGCATTTTCTTGCTATTACTTACTATTTTTGTAATATTAGATGTATCATTTTAGTAGGAGCTGGATTACTTGCTTGGTCTCTCTCTTTGTCTCAGAGAGAACAACACACAGAGCACAAAGCAAAAACCTTTCCCCACAGATTTGAAAGTATTTTTTCCCTTATTGGTTCTTTTGGTTAGGTGCCAACCAGGTTATTTGAGCTTCTTAACCCTTTACAGGTAAAAGAGGGATTTTATGCTATCCTTAGCTGTATGTTTATGACAAGGTCTATAAAATCATGAATGGTGTGGAGAAAGTGAAAAAGGAAGTGTTGTTTATTTCTTCACAGAGCACAGGAACAAAGGGCCACCCAATGAAATTAATAAGCAGCAGGTTTAAAGCAAACATAAGGAAGTACTTCTTCACACAATGCACAGTCACCCTGTGGAACTTGCTGCCAGGAGGCCAAAAGTATAACTGGGTTCAAAAAAGTAGTTCATAGAATTATAGGACTAGAAGAGACCTTGAGAGGTCATCTAGTCCAGACCCCTATACTCATGGCAGGACTAACTTTAGTATTATCTAGACCATTCCTGACAGGTGTTTGTCTAACCTGCTCTTAAAAATCTCCAGTGATGAAGATTCCACAACCTCCCTAGGCAATTTATTCCAGTGCTTAACCATCCTGACAGGAAGATTTTCCTAATGTCCAACCTAAACCTCTTTTTCTGCAATTTAAGCCCATTGCTTCTTGTCCTATCCTCAGAGGTTAAGAAGAACAATTCTTCTCTCTCCTGCTTGTAACAGCCTTTTCTGTACTTGAAAACTGTTATGTCCCCTCTCAGTTTTCCTTTTCCAGACTAAACAAACCCATTTTTTTTTCAGTCTTCCCTCCTAGGTCATGTTTTCTAGACCAGTGGTTCTCAAACTTTTATTTTTTGCAAACCACCTGAAAATTGCTGAGGGTCTCGGCGGACCACTTAATGATCTTTCCAAATGTCGTTTATACCGTTAGCTAACTACTATAAAGTGCTTTGGATAAAAGCGCTATATTAAAAAAAATAATAATAAACTTCTTTGTTCTACAAATAAAAGCGCACAATTCATATTTTAATATCAGTAGTCTTAGCTTTCTAATGTGATGGATGTGCTCTCTCTCCCCCGCCATAGCAGCCCCCGAGCTGGGGCTGGGAAGAATGGGGGTCTCTCCCCCGCCACAGAGCTGAGGCTGGGAAGGAGAGCCATCTCTCTCCAGCAGCTGCAGCCCTGGAGCTGGGGAAAGTCGCCTCTTTGGCCGCCGCAGCCCTGCAAATCCCAAATTCCCCCACCCCCTCTTCTCACCCCACTGCCCCCTCCCACCTACCCTCTATTCCTCCCCAAGGCCACCACCTCACCTTACATGTGTATCTTCTTCGGGGTCCAGGCAGCTAATTAATGGAGCCATGCCTGCACAGCTCCACTAATTAAGTGGTTGGCCCTCATTCTTTTGTGTGCAGCCATCCAGGCGCGCACCTTAGAGGGAACTATCCGCAGACCACCTGAATGGACCTCTTTGAACAGTAAAATTGTATTTTGTGTGTGTGTGTATGTGTGTATATATATATATAGAGAGAGAGAGACAAAACTGTTCAGGAACCACTCATACGTAGTCATTTTTGGGGTAGCATGTGTCAGATAGTTTTATTAGTAGCTAGTGAATAGCAACGTTAGCCTTCTCTCTGTCGCATATGGCATCTGCAGATCAACATGGTATAGGTGGAATGGTAGGTCCATAAACCATTTGAAAGCCGCCTCTGTGACGTGGATTTCATCCAATTCATTTTTGAATCCATATGTGAGGCACTGTGTTATGTGTTTGACTGTGGTGAGACTATCCAAACCATCTAATAAAGGGAAGTATTTGATTTTCTCCTTGTGTATCAAGTAGCTGCATCTTCCATGGTTTTTTCAGATGCAGTTCAGTGTGGTCCAAAGTCTGCGTGGCAGGTCAAAACCAGGAAGGTGGCTTGAGTCAGTAATTAGGTGTTTGTTTGGAACAGTAGATGAGGTTCAGGCACTTTGCCACTCCCTGGTTGGATCCAGAGACATGAGATGGTCACATGTGGTCCATAGTGCTTTTCAGGATTTCAGGCATTTTGGGGGCATGTTATCCATAACCTGTTGGATTGGAAGTTCTGGGTACTGTTCAGCACGTGTAAATTCTCATGCTGCGACTATATCTCGGCAAATAGCTGGAGGTTCAGTGTTGGCTAATTCAGAAAGCCACGGTACAGGTGTTAATTTTAAAGTTCCCATGATGATTCATATGGTCTGATTCAGCTGCCTATCCACAAGTTGCACAGTACTCTGAAATGGAGTACACCAGGGCCAAGGCCGATGTTCATAGCATCAGGGCTGTTGATTCTCAGCTTGTTCCTGCTAACTTGTTGATGTGCATCTTTGCTTTAGGGGCTCGTTTTTTGAGATGGTCATGAAAGGTCAATGTGCAGTCAAGAGTGACACTGAGATATGATGGCTTTTCACATAATGCACAATTTCATCACAAGAGTGTTTTGTGTGATTCTATTGTCAAGGTGGAAAGTAAAGGTTACCAATGCTTGGATTTAGTCTCAGCCGCCACTTGTGGAAGTACTCCTCCATGATCTTAAGGTGAGATACTAGTTCTTCTTTGAGTGATTGCTCATGTAAATTCCAATTAGGTGTGCATGTGCTGCGTGCACAGCAACTGGAAAGATTTTACCTTAGCAGTACCCGTCAGGTCAGTCCAGGAGTCCCCTGGAGTGGTGCCTCCAGGGTGCAGAATATATAGGGCCCTGTCAGTCCACCGCCACCTCAATTCCTTCTTACCGCCTGTGATAGTTAGCCGGAATGCTCGGTGTATTCCTTGCTTCGGCAAGCCCTTTCTGTCCCTTGGCAGTTTTTGTCTGTAACTGGTTAGTAATAATGTTAGTTGTATATAGACTTTCATTTGAGGATACTCCCCATTTTCCCCCTTCTCCCGTGTTACTGGGGCATTCTAGGTTAAACTTCCTGCATGAGGTGTTTGGGGGAAGCCCACCAAAAGGACGGCTGCAAGATCCACAGGGAATTTCACCCCAGAACTCGGAAGGAGAGGGACCACCGCCTCAAGATCCCTATGATGGAAGCTGCCCTCCATCCCCATTCAGATTTGGTCAGCCGGGCCGACGCCAAGCACCTCAAGGTCGGTATGGAGTGCTCTGGCACCATCGTGGGATGGGTCGGCACCGAGGAAGGACTCTGACAGAGACTCTGAGCACCGACAAAAGTTCCCAGCATAGGGGCCCCATGCTGGGCGGTGGGCGGTACTGTTCACAAGGAGAAACAACCTGATGGCTTTCCCCCACACCCAGCCTGGCATGGAAGGAAACTGGCGCTGTGAGACCCATGTCAGGCCACGTAAGCACGGCACTGACAGCTAGGGCTCCGTCAACTTCTGCTCCACCATGGGACCAGTTGAGTCCAGGCCCTTGACACTCCCCTATCCAGGAAGATAGGGAACAGTTGCAGTTGCCTTCTACGCTGGAGATGTTCAAGGCAGCCAGAGACCTCATCGACTTCATGGTACTGCCTTCCCCTCCGAGGCATGACAGGGCTCCGAGCTCCGGCTTAGTGGCGCCCGCGAGATCCTCGGTGCTGTCCAGAGGCAAGCCGGCAATGATACCGTGCCAATCACCATCCCCTTGGCACTGGTTGCTGGGACCTTTGGCCAGCAGATGAACAGGGGAGCCGCAGCATTCCTCAGGTTCCCAGCACCATTCTCCAACATCAGTGGGCACTGCCCCTCTGTGGTCTTCCTACAGTAAGTCTTCCCAGTCGGAGGCAGAATCCTGTAGGTCAAGGAGTCTCCTGTAGTCTTCTTCATCTGATCCCAGCTACAGGCACCTGCTGCTGTTTGCAGATCTTGTTGAACAGTTCCATGTACTGAGCCATTGTGTCATCTGGGCTTTAGATGTTGTCGTGCTTGTTACCAAACGTGGATGGGATTCCAGGAGTGTGATTTCCCCATGAAGCTTTGTATGAACTCCATGAGCAGGTTCCAGCAGTCATTGGCTACCACACATGGGCAGTATTCCACCTCCACAGATATTCCCGGGCACTGGGCCCCATGGTAACAGTGCCAATCTTCACCAAGAAGTCACAGTACTGGTACTGCGTACCCCGGCTCTCTCTCTTGTTTGCCTTGGCGTTTTGGAAAAAGCCTTTCAGTTTTACCATCAGGACGTCAAAGTTGGCATCTGCTATGAGGCAGGGGCCATTTTCAAAGAGAGTGAAACAGCTGAGGGGATATTCAGGCAAAGCCAACGGTCCAGATCGAATAGAGAGACAGCAGTTCCATCTGATGCTATGGCCGGGACAATGGCAGGCTCCAGCCCAGTGGCTTTTCTGGACCCCCTGGGCATTCCACCAGGCCCAAAGCCAAGGCTTCTATTCAAGGAGGTCGGTGGCCTCGACATCCTACGTGCCTCTGGCACCTCACTCGGTGCAGGACCAGCTGTACCATGCTGCTCAAGCCGCCGCATTGGCAGTGTCTGCATCAGCACCGGCCACCACAGGGGAAGACCCAGCACCACATGACCCCCTCGATGCCAAGGGTAGAAAGCACAACCTGCTCCCAGCTAGGGCCTCATCCTCACCTAATGAGGTGGTGGTGGGAACTTCGATGACCCTTGCGTTGGAGGACAGTAGGGTACTCCAGCAGCTGCTGAGACAAGTGGCCAAGAATCTGAGGATCCAGGTTGAAGAGGTCGCTGAGACTGTGGATCTGATGGCGGATATTCTAGCACCCTCTGGTCCCTCTCGTGTTGCCCTGCCACTGATAAAAAACATTCAGGACTTTACTAAGCTGTTGTGGCAGACTCCCGCCTCCTTACCACCAACTGCAAAGAGGATGGAACAGAAATATTTTGTTCCCTCTAGGAGGTTCAAGCATTTTTATATGCATCCCCAGTGGACTCCTTAGTTGTAGCAGTAGCAAATGAGCAGGAATGCCAAGATCACCAGGGCCCATCACCAAAAAATCAGAATGCGAAGAAACTGGACCTCTCTGGATGAAAAATTTACTGCTCCAGAAGGCTCCAGCTCAGAATCTCAAACCACCAGGCGGTCCTTAGCAGATACAATTTTAACTCATGCGGGGCTATGGCAAAGTTTACAGAGCTTCTACCAGAGGACTTCAGAGCAGAGTTTTCCTCCTTGGTAGAGGAGGGTAAGATGGTAGCCAGGGCATCACTCCAGACAGCCCTGGAAATGGCTGATTCGGCTGCCTGCACCATGGCCTCCAGGGTGGCCATGCGAAGGAGCTACTGGCTACAAGCATCAGGGCTACCATATGAGGTCCAGGAAACCATACAGGACATCCCATTTGAGAGTTCAGCCTTTTCAGAAAAAAATGACTCACGATTTCATAGCCTCAAAGACTCAAGGGCCACCCTCAAGTCCCTTGGGCTGCACACTCCAGCTACTCAGCCGGGGCACTTCAGGCCGCAGTCCCTGCCTCATTTCTAACACCCTAGAACAAGTAGGATTTTTCTAGGAAGCATAATAGGAACAATAGAAGGAGGCCTCTCCCCCTCATCGGCTCTGGGCAGCGAAGCAGTCCTCAGGCCAAAAGCAAAACTTTTGATGGTATGCCCGAGGCGATGCACCAGTCGGAACTCTGAATCCATCCTCCTTTACCTTCTCATGCTGACTATCCCATTTCTACCCTGTGTGCACCCAAATTACATCAGATTGCTGGGTACTCCACATGGTAGAAGGAGGATACTCCCTCCAGTTCACCTCCCCTTTCCACCCCCCCTTCCCTGTCCCTCTTAAGGGACCCTTCTTATGAGCAACTGCAGGAGGTGCACATGCTCCTAATGGTGGGGGCAGTGGAAGAGGTTCCTCAGGAGCTGAAGGGCAAGGGGTTTTATACCCGGTATTTCCTAATACCGAAAGTCAAAGGTGGCCTCAGACCCCTCCTAGACCTGTGAGACATCAACAAGTTCATATAGAAACTGAAGTTCGGCATGGTCTCTTTGGCCTCCATTATCCCTTTCTTGGATCTGGGGGACTGGTATCTGCCCTTGACTTGAAGAACACTTACCTTAATATTTCAAGTGGCAGTGCAAGTGATCTTCATAAGGGCTACTTTTGACTATCTGGGCCTTCTATTGATTGTACAGAAGTCAACCCTATCTCCCGTTCAGCAGATAGAGTTCATAGGGGTGGTACTGGACTCTACACAGACAAGGGCGTAGCTCCCGGAGTTGCATTTCCAGTCTCTGTGTGATGACATACAAAGTCTCAGGCAGTTCCCTGCCATTACAGCAAGGAGTTGCCTAAAGTTTCTGGGACACATGGCAGCTTGTACCTGCGTAGTTCAGCACCCCATATTGAGACTCCGACCTCTTCAGGCATGGCTAGCTTTGGTGTATCGTCCTGTTCGGGATGGTCTAGACAAAATTGTCACTCTAGCTTCACTGGTTCTTGAGTTCCTCCTATGGTGGCTCAACCTGCAAATGGTGTGTGCAGGTGTCCCCTTTGCCAGACCACAGCCAGTCTTCTCGCTGGTGACAGACACATCAGTATTGGGGAGGAGTGCGCACCTGGGAGACCTCAAGACTCAGGGCTTCTAGTCACTTCACATCAACGTCAAAAAGCTGAGAGCAGTCCGTCTAGCCTGCCAGACACTCCAAGCCCACTTGGAAGGGAAATGGGTATCGGTCATGATGGGCAATACAACAGCGATGTTTTATATAAACAGATGGGGGTGCATCCTCCTCTCCCTTGTGGCAGGAAGTCCTCAAACTGTGGGACTTCTGCAGAGCTCACTCAATACACCTGAATTCTGGGAAGGTCTGATGCCTCCAGAACGAGTTGGCAGGCAGGTCCTTTCAAAGCCACAAGTCGTCCATCCACCCAGATGTCGAGAATACCATCTTTCAACAGTGGGGGGGTTCCCCAGATAGATCTGTTCGCCACGCGACACGACAGAAAATGTGTTTAGTTCTGCTCCTACCTGAATCACAGCCCGGGCTCCATCATGGATGTGTTCCTCCTTCTCTGGCAGGGACACCTTCTGTACACATTTCCACCCATGCCTCTCATTCACAAGGTACTGCTCAAGGTTCGAAGATACAAAGCCTTGGTGATATTGATAGCCCCACCCTGGCCCCGACAGCATAGGTACACGTCTCTCTCCCGGAAATGTCCATGGAAAACCCAATCATCTTATCGCTGCTCCCGGACCTGATAACCCTGGGTCACGGCCACCTCCAGCACCCAAACCTTGAATGTCCACCTCACAGCCTGGAAGCTCCATGGCTGAACCCAATGGAGTTCACCTGTTGGGGTCCAGTAAGGGAAGTCCTCCTTGACAGTAGGAAACCCTCCACAAGGGCTACCTACCTGGCCAAATGGAAAAGATTCACAATATCTCCCCTCTCCAACACTCTCATCCATACCTATGATATTGGACTACCTCCTCTACCTAAAGTGGCAAGGGCTTTCTATGTCTTAAGTAAAGGTACACTCGGCTGCTATTTACACCTTCCATCCAGATGTGGAGGGCCAGTCGGTCTTTGCCAACCTGATAGTAGGCCATTTTCTTAAAGGTCTCAACAGACTATACCCTCCTGTATGACAGCCTATCCTGGCTTAAGACCTGAATCTGGTGCTCTCCTGGTGCTAAGGGGGCCACCTTTTGAACTGCTTTCTCTGCTGTACCTGGCTGCATGTTTTCTGCACAGGTCACTGGCTGTACGAAGGTGGTAGATCAGCCTGTAGCCTCTCCACCCCCAGGACACAGACTCAGTGGTGAGGCTGCATCCAACTCTGATATAGCATAAGGCCTGGGCTTGCCCCAGAAACACCGTGGGGCCCTGCCCCTCTGTGCCAGACTCACTAGGTGTGGGGCAGGCAAGCTCAACCAGGCAGGATCCAAATGTGGAGGGACTTGGTGTGGGAGGATCCAGGTGTGTGGTGAGATGATTCTGTGTGGGACAATCTGGGTTCAGGCAGCTCAGTGAAGGTTTTGGATGCACAGAGTCTCATTTGGGGGGGATGGTTTCCAGGGGCAATGGGACTCTGGAGGGGCTTCCAGGTGAAAGTGGTTGGGACACAACTGAGGGGTCTGGGTATAGGGGTCTCAGCAAAGGTGCTGAGGAAGTGGGACTTGGAGGGGTGGGGGTCTGGGTGCAGCTAGTTGGGGGTCAGTGGTGTGGGGATCTGGATGTGGAGGCTCAGGGATGCAGCTCATCAGGATAGGGGTTTGAGTTCAGGGAGCTCAGTGTGGGGTCATCTGGGTGCAGGCATGGGGGTCTGGAGGCAGGAGGTCTGGGTTCAGGGGGGCTCCAGATGCAGGGATTGAGATTCAGTGGGATGATTTTTTGAGTATGGAGGGCAGGAAGCAGGGAAGGATGCTGAGCTTCTTGCAGCTGGGGGAGATTTCTGGGAGGGTCTGACACATCCCCAGCCACTCCTTGCAGGGGAAGAGGAAGTCCCATCCTCACCTGCCTCCAGCCCAGCCAGGACTAGCAGCTGATCCTGGCTCAGGGTAGGGGTGTCCCCTGCACTCTGATGATTTACCTCTCCACCAGCTGCTCCAGGTGCCGGAAATGATATACCTGCATAGGTAGGGAGTGGTACATGACTGCTCTTACAGCTTCCCTTTGCTTCCCTGTCAGAAAGTCATTTTTCTGCGTGGAAGCAAAGAAATCTGTGGGGGACATGAATTCTGCGCATGTGCAGTGGCTCAGAATTCCCCCAGGAGTAATCAGAGCAGTCTGTTTGCAGACTTGGGAAGATGACATTTCAATAGTTGGCTATCAGTTCACATTAAGAAGGTTACCTTTTGGTAGCACAATAGCCAAAAACTTCCTAAACTAAATCTTCCATCCTGTAAACTTAAATGGTGTAAGGTCCCTCCCTCGCTAACTTGTTTATTTGTATTACCCTATCACTTAGAAGCCCTAGTCATGGATCAAGACTTTATTGTGCTAGGCACAGTACAAATACAGAACAAAAGAATGGTCCCAGATAATTAATGAATATGCTGAATAGCACAGGTCCCATTACAGGTTTCTGGGGAAACTGACCACTTATTCCTACCCTTTGTTTCCCCTCTTTTAACCGGTTACTGATTCAAGAGAGAACCTTCCTTATTATCCCTTGAATACTTAGTTTCCTTAACAGCCTTAGGTGAGGGACCTTGTCAAAGGCTTCCTAAAAATCCAAATACACTATATCGACTGGATCACCCATATCTGCATGCTTTTTGACTTCCTCAAAGAATTCTAATAAATTGGTAAGGCATAACTTTGCTTTACAAAATAAAATCTTCCCCAACAAATATGATAATTCTGTTCTTTACTGTAGATTCAGCCAATTTGCCTGGTATTGTAGTTAGGCTCACTGACCATCCTGTAATTGCCAGGATCGCCTCTCAAACCCTTTTTAAAAATTGGAGTTATGCTCACTCCCTTCCAGTCATCTGTTACAGAGGATTGTTTCAGGGTTAGGTTACTTACTACAGTTATTCTGCAGTTTCATATTTGAGTTTGTTCAGAACAGTGTCATTCTCTCTCTCTCTCTCTCTCACGCACACACACACACACGCACACTTACACACTTCAGAAGTGCCAGGATTTTATATGTGGGATTTAATCCTGGCTCTATTGAAGTCAATGGGAAGAATTCCATTGACTTCAGTATGGCTAGGATTTGACAGTTAAATTTTTCCTTCAAGATCAGACATGGTCCTCCTGTTACGTTTTCTCAAAATCAGTTTAGAATTTGGTAAGATCAGTTTTTATATGCATAAAATTCAGGTTTGCGTTGCTGTTAATGTGCTTTACCAAACAGAAAATGTGCGTGGCTGAAATGATTTACTGAAAAGTTTCTGATCTTAAAAAAAAAAGATCTTCTTAACGGTATCCTTTCTATACAAGCTCTGGGACCAAGTAATAACTTTAATTATTCCAACATTTGTTTTTGTTACAGGGAGTTTATAAAGCTACTGCAGTTTAAAATTCACTGCAAAAATTCTGTTAAAGATAATGAAGCTGGGAAAAATCCCTGTCCTGTATAGACAGAAATGCATTTTGCTGCAGTATAAATTAGTATTTTGAAATGTTCTTATCAGCAGCCTTGATTTCTATATTTTAGTTTTGCTCTTGAGAAAACCAAAATTGTTCTGTCTCTTTAAGTTATTTAGCCTTTTCAACAATCAGTACGCTGCAACCACTCTTGAACATAGGAAATCTTTCCTCCCTTGAACTTCCGCCACTCAGGATGCACTCCAGTGGTAGATAGCATTTACTGATTAGTTCTTCCCCCTGTCAATCAAGTGTGTGTATCTAGCAAGCTCTTCTGTCACCATAGTGGGGCTCTGTCTATGCCTGGAATTGATAGCAGGTAGAGAGAATGCTTTGAAACAGTCCTTATGTGATTTTTAGTTTTACATTTTATTTTGGAAAGGAGATGTCTCGTCTCTGGTATGGCAAGAAGGGAAGAAAACACCAAGCAATTAATCATAAATACACTCTGGTAATTTTTAGTGAAGTATTTTCATTTCTATTATTCCTGGCATTCTTGTGATGGTGTGATGCACAGTCTAAGCTACAATTTTTGGAAATTTTAAATTTAGAATTTGTTTACAGGATGATAAATTTGAGATATTTTGGGGGGAGGTCATGTTTTATATATGCTGTCAGACTAAACTGGACTACTGCATTCAGTTAACTGCTTATGGCTGAAGCTTTTTAATTATTTGATTAGCATTACATACAGTAAAATCTGTTTTAGGTTTTGTAAAATATTTAACATTTTGTTATCTAAGAGCTTTCCAATAGCTCCAGTAGCACATTTTGTTTTCTTATTTTATTTTAACAAACTGAATTTGTCTTGTGGATAAATAGTGTTAAATAACCGGTTTTAATAGGCATCTTAAAATATCTGAATTTCTACTTTATTTTATATCTTTCCAGAAGTTACTATAAAAGGTGCATGAATACTAAGTACAGAGAATTTCTAAATCTCTGTAGACTCCCAGGATGGTTTTAACAATTAATAGTGAACTTTCTATGCTTTTTCTTCTGCTATATTTAAGAAAATACAGTGACGAAAATCTCTCTTCTTTGCTTATAAAGCTTTAAAAGGCATAGTGGAACACTGCGGGGAAAATATTCTCAATGAGATTTCCAAAAATGGTAATACCTTCGAGAGATTGAGTTCAGTGCTGTAGAATTGTTTGCATTATTAGAGTGTTTCAGTCCAACTCCAGTTATAACAAGCTCCCTGATGGAGAAAGACTTGTGACTCGTACCACTGTGGTGTTGCTTCTCGTTTTCTGATATGTGCTTATAACTTTTTTACCTACCTTCTGTTAATTTCTAATCAGGCTGTAAACAAATGAGTGTGAAATTAGTTTGTACAATATGACAAGGACTTGATTTGTAAAGGTGTGCTTTTAAATGTGTTTGAAGTCATAAATCTCTATTTTGCAATAGAGGAGAATCGTGATATGAAAAGCTTAGTTTAGTGTGTCTCAAAAAAAAAAAAAAGAGTGAACATTATCACAAGATGATCTGTGGAAGTTCTGGAGAAATGTGAAGTCTATCAAAATATCCTTTATCAGTTTTTTTAAAGGGTCAGTTTCTATACTGCTGTAACGCGATCAGAACCTGCCTCTCGTGCTTGCCCCCTTTTCTCTGTCCGATAGTGCCTGCAAATGCAGTTCTTATCATGGGGGCACACATGCCTCTCATGGATGTCCTCCTTTCTCTCTTAGGTGTGAGCCTGCTTTTTTTTTTTTTTTGGTCTTCCATCAGGGTGGCACCTGCCTCTCGCAAGCACCCTCTAGTTCTCTCAGCTGGTCTTCAGCAGCTCAGCCCTCCGGCCAAGTCACACACGCCTTCCCCCCTTCTGGGGTATAAAGTTCCAAGTTCTTGGGGCCATGGCTCTTAGGCTTCTTCCCAGAGGCACTGCCTTCTTCAACCACCTAGCCAGGACCCATCTTGGTACCTCAACTGGTGTCCTTTTCAGCAGCCCTCCCTAGGCTCAGTCAGCTACCAGACCAGCAGGGCCCATCTCAGTACCCTCATCTGGTCTGGCCAGGTTTTGTGCTCAGTCCCCTGGGCTCAGCCTGCCCGTACTGACCTTTCAATGGCTCTGCAGCTAGTCTATCCAGCCAGCTGGGCACCTGGTCTTTGGTGGCCTTTGCTGGGCTCAGTTCTGTTTGGTGAGCTCTCTGCAGTGAGCTATGCACAGTCCTGCTGTTTTCTAGCCAGCCAGGCACCCCATGCTCCCTAGTCAAGCTCCACACAGCAAACGAAGGCTCTGCTCTGCTGCTTGCCTTTTATCTGGCCCTTCTGGCCCCTTACGGATCGCTCCAACAGCTCCTTTGACTGTCCGCTCTTCTGCGGCCACTCTAGGCTGCCTGGAGGACTGCTCGATGCTCTGTTCTGGGACGGTCATGCAGGACCATGAGGCCTCCAGCAGGGGGTCTCTGGAAGTTGTCCACCCTGCCACCATTGTATATCCTATATTTTGGAGATCACCATTCAAAATTTTTTGTTTGTTTGTTTTTTTTAAGTTCAAGACCACCCTATTTAGAAAAAATACTATTCAGTGTTGTGAGCACATCATACTTGAAGACCAACTCTGTGGCTCAGCCAATATCTGACTTCAGTTCTAAGGAAAATTGAGTTGCTCTGAGATGTATTCTTTTGGTTTGGCCACCCTCACTTTTATTTATACGTGGAAAGGGAAAACACATCAAAAGAGCAGCTTTCTTTTATTATATAAAAATGAATCAAGGTGGGGGTGGTCAAGCTGAGGAAGGATAATAGCTTTCACAGACCAGTAGAAATATTTCTGAGGATGGTCTTTTTGGTCTGGGGAGACTGAGGTGTGGATTGTTTTCTCCAGTGAAGCAGCATGAAGTGAGATATGACTATTGTAGAAAAAAGGAGCATGGAACAGAGCATCAAGCTCTTCATACTGTACAATACAGAAGGAAATTGGGAAGTTCACAGAAATAGTGGCAGTGCCTAAACAGATACCAAAAATTCTTGTAGTTTCGTTAATGTTCTTGTGGAACTGTGATGAAAGCTCAGCTGACATGGGCTAACTTAAATATTATAGATTTCCAAAATGATTATAATAGTACAAGAACCTAAATAGAGTAGTCTTACTTTCTTGTTGGATATGACTTTCAAGCATCTGCATGATGCAGCTTAAAACTACCTAAGGTTATTTACCTGAAATGTTACTGTGGCAATTATGATGGATCTGAATTGGAGGTGAAATCTTGCCAGCCTATCAGTTCTTGTTTCAAGAGAGATTGAGCACCTTAGCTAGGTCTTTTTGCCCCTGGATGTGAACAAAAGCATTATGTCAATATTTCAGAAAAACAGAAAACATCAGCCTCCTACTTTTTACAGCAAATTTAGATGCAACTTCTCCTTTGTTTTCTCTTTTTATTCCTGTGGTATTATAACATAGTAGAAGATGTTAATAGTGTTAGCATGGGTAAAATGTATAAAACTACTCACTCCCCCAAAGTACTTTGTGTAAAGGTCTGAGTCAATACAACAGAACAAACAGTGGGTGTGGTCTTTTTAGTTGGAGTGCTTTGCATAGCTGGAATTCTTTGCAGAGTTTCTATGCAATCCAGCTTGAAAAAATCAGCATGTTAGTTTAATGCCTGACTTGGGATGGGGGGAGAGGCGGGAGAGTAGTGGTATATTCTCAGTAAGAACTTGTTATAAAATGTGGAAATAGCTTTAGAGATTTCTGTATTTTCATAGGTGAGATTTACAAAATATGGTAATCCAACTAACAAGTCAAGAATCCTAAACTAATGGTAGTTGCTGTTTGTGTACCTTTTAGTATATTAAGTTACGAGCAAATAAGTAATTTTAACATTTAGGTATATCTTCTGTGCTTTCGGCTTTGCCCTGAATTATTTAGGAAAGTAATCTGTACATGACATTTTATCTAACCTCCAGCTCAAGGTTAATCTACACTGCACACTTCTTTCAGCAATATTGAGAGTATGTATATGGGTATTCCCCCCCATACACCCCCACTCCCACTGGCAGCATAGGGTCGAGTAACAGTGTAGATGGTCAGGCATGGCTGAACTCTAATCTCAGGGTCCCTAGGCACACATGCAGAGTTCAGACCTATCTGGCGCATCCCCCTTCAAGTGTTGGAACCTTCCAAACATAATGTTGACTCTTCAGATTCTGGGGTATGTAAACACATCTCTCTCCCACAACTCTACCCCAAAGATGTGAGGCTTCTGGTTTACAGTCTGACACTCTCGAGGTCATGCAGCAGTTGTGAAGCAGTCATCACGTGCACACACTTAGCACTAACACTTTTATGCTCTCTTGTGCTTAATCATGTAAAGCATAGGAGAGTGCATATCTTACCAGATATTGAAACCACAATGTCCCTCACTAGCTTACCCTTCACTTGGAAGCCCTTAGAGGATCATGTGTTTTCCATGAGGCAGGCAGGATCCTCCATGCCCTGCTGCAGCTCCCCTCTTCTTAATCTGCTGCTAAATGGCTCTGACCCCTAAAATCCCCCTCTTGAGTCCCTTCGTAGACCCTTGTTGGGGTTATCTGCTTCTTTTGGTAACTTTCCACTGCTCCCAAACTGCCCTCCCTTCCGACAACACTAGGAAGTGTCCTCTCAGCTAGAATATATGCGTTGTCCCAAGATATTTTACTTTGAATAGAAGATCATTGAGTGCTGATCACCTACCATTCTTTGGCCTGGCAGAGACATAACACAACCCTGTTAACTCCTGGTGTATCCACATACATATAGGCTTTCCATGACACAGTAATTCCATGATACAATTAAATAAAATCATCCACAGTTCCGAAGTGGTACAGACAGAACCCCTAAATCATTACAGGATCAAAGATTGAAAATGTTGTTGCAGTACTAACTAGTGTTACTGGTAATTTCTCCTCCAAGGCTTTCTGAAAATGTCCTTGACTTCTTTTATAAATAAACTTAACATTTTCTACAAATACCACATTTCAGAAAAGACAGTATCTTTTAAATCTTACTGGAATTAGATCATGGATTTTGACTCTCTGCAGTCACTTTCCTTTTCTGTTATATTCAGGTATACTTTTCTCCTAGATAACCTATCACAACCATGTATACTTTTCTTGGGGTGCAACCTGAACTGTGGGACTGCTGAGCCCTCTGTCCCACCAACCTGAGATATCCCTCTCACACTGTGATGCTGTGTCAAGCTACAAAACTCTGGCAGGTACTGCACATACACAGACATCCCCAGGAAGGGGGACCCCATCTGAGTTACATGAATGCTTCTCTCAGCCACTCATGAACCAACTATAGAGAGGCTCCCCAGCCTTCCACCCCAGAACTGTACCCTCTTGCCCTGGTCAGAAGCTGATCAGTATAAGTTCATTACTCAGTCTTGCGCTCCCTCGGTGTGGAGAGGACATAACTAGTCTTTGCAACCTGAGCTGAGATTTCCCAAGCACTTTAACCAAAACACACTGTTTTAGCTGAAATATAAAACAGATTTATTAACTACAAAAAGATAGATTTTAAGTGACTGTAAGTACTAAGCATAGAGATCAAAGTTGGTTACCTAAAAATAAAATTAAATTCGCAATCTGAGTTCTATAAACTAAGCAGGATTTGAATCAAGCAGTGTCTCACCCTGATAAATGGTACAAACGGGTCATAAATCTGCAAAACACAGGCTGGAACTCTCTTCCAACCTGGGACCATCCTCCCCAGTTTAAAGTCTTTTGTCCTCTAGATATTTGTTTCAGGTGTTGAGTTGTGGGGAGATTGAGGCCGAGTCATGATGTGACTACCCCTCTTTATAGTTTCTTCCAGCTTGCTGGAAAGATCTATACTTGTGACGAGGGAGGTCTGCCCCCATTGGTCAAGCATCTCTATTGTCTATGTGCTCTCTGAGAAGTCTTCATTGTATACAGTTCCTGGAATAGTTGATTCTCTTTAATGGACCATCAGCACATCTGGCTACTCTATTGTTGTACCTGAAGGGCTGGTTGCGGGTGTTCCCAACATTACAACATATTTCAGTAACACGCACGTAGCAAATCTTCATAACTTCACCTACAATGATAGCACATTACAGGATGTTAATGTTCAACAGTTCAAGACTTTCAGAATGATATCTCACAACGGGCATACTTTATACAAACATACAATAATTATATAACAGTGGTGAATATGGGGGCTCCACGGTGGTGTTTTGAGGTACAGAGTGCCACAATGGTATAAACACCAGCATGGTAAACATGCAGTTTGTCCTTCAGATTGGCAGAGGCCCTGGAGGTTTTTCTCCTTCCTCTGCAGCATGGGGCACGGGTCACTTTCTGGAGGATTCTCTGCAGCTTGAGGTCTTCAAACTGCAATTTGGGGACTTCGATAACTCAGACATAGGCTAGGGGTTTGTTATAGAAGTGGATGGGTGGGATTCTGTGGCGTGCATTGTGCAGGAGGTCACACTAGATGATCATAATGGTCCCTTCTGACCTTAAAGTCTATGAGTCTATAAGTTTTTTGCTCTCTTGTGTTACTCACCCGTTTACTGGACAAATCTTAACTGGATACAGTAGCAAACAATCTGTAACTTCCGGAGAATAAATTAAGATTCATGGGAAATGAATGAATCAGAGGTAACTATTGTAGTGTCTTAAGTGTTGTGTAAAGAAGGCAGATGGTGGTCTACTGGCAATAGTTGCTTTGTATCCATGAGTTAATCTTTTCATTTTGGCTCTTTCCCCCTCTATTAGCTAATTTTCTTCCAATAAACTTCTTTTAGTAGTGTGGTGATCTCACTCATTAGCACTCATGCTAATCCTGCATTTCTGTACAAAATGGCAAAATTCCTAGAAAACATCCTTTCCCAGCACTTAATGTGGAAGGAGAAGCAGTAGCTTATAGTATTGTGCGCAAGCAGTTGTGGTACCAACAATTCTTGAAGATTCCCTCAAGAATCACTAATATGTTTTTGGTACCATTGCATCTGTCAACTGACTCAATCGTCCCTCTATAGTAGCATTTTATTTTAAATTTATGTAATTTTAATATTTCTGATGGCTTCACAAAAACCAAATTTTGTGTAAAATAAAGCCAACATTATAAAAGGCTTGATTCCAAAAGGTCCTGAGCCCTCATCCTGCAGAGCACATAAATATGTGTAATCCTGTTGACTTCAGTCTCACACAAATACTAAATACTAACCAAGTAAATGCTCTGTTGGATTGGTGCTGAGCATTCTGGCACCATTCAGGATTAAGCTGTTAATTTTCACTAACAAAAGTGTAGCAGCCCTAAAAGTAAATCTTTTTTTTTTATGCGTCTTCTGTGGTCTGACTCCAGATCTAAAAATAAAACTGGCCCTTATACAACATTAAGACATTAAGGAGGAGAGCACAGGAGAGTGTCATCTGCAGACACTTGCAGAAAAACCAAGGGTTGGATGTCTACATATACTTTATCTTTAAAATACCACTACACGTCTCTTTTGCAAAACTATCAATGGAACTATCCAATTTAATTGTGTAACCGAAATTTGTACAGCAGATTTTGTAGTATATATGCTATTATTGTGTAGTAACTTGCGTGTCTGAAGGCAAGGGGGGAAATTTTTTCCCCTTGTTACTCTAGGAGAAAACCGTCAAAAATTCCTGAAAATCAGTTAGATGGGACTGCAATGATTTATGGGTATAGTAAGGTATTCTTAGGTTACTCGAGAAGCCTGGTGGAGTTCTTGTTTGTTTTGCTTTTTTGATGCAATATTAGAATAGGGAGTGTGGATGAACTGTGAAAGTGGAGTGCGATAAGTAAGTCATGGGCTATACCACAAACTGAGACCTATAGTTAAGCGAACCTAAGCCCTAGTATATACACCAGTAGGTTGATGGAAGAATTCTTCTGTAAATCTAGCTACCACCTCTCAAGGGGGGTGGATTTACTACAGAGATGGAAAACGCCCTTGTATTGCCATACCTAATGTCTACTGTAAAAGGCCATAGCTGCATAGTGTAGACAGGCTAAGATAGTTGACCTGTTCATGAATGAATCACTTGAAGATGGGCACACTTATGTACTGTTTAGAGCAGTGCTGCTTTGAGAGTAATTTACAGAGGTGGAGATTTTTAGCAGTCAATTAACTGCAGCGCTTCTGAGGTAACTGCCCTCCAGAGATGAGACATTGTTGGAAGGCCTGAATCTGCTCTTTTTTAACAGAATACCAGAATTGCCTCTCTAAGGCTACGGCTACACTTGAGAGGTTACAGCGGCTCAACTGCGCCAATGCTGCTGCACCGCTGTAAGCTCTCTAGTGTAGCAGCTATAAGCCGATGAGAGAGCTCTCCCATCAACTTAATTAATCCACCTCCACCAAGCAGTGGTAGCTTAGGTCAGTGTAACTTTCGGCACTCAGGGGGTGGCTTATTCACACCTCTAAGCAACTACTGGCATAAGTGGTAATGTAGGCATAGCCCCAGTGTGCAGTACAACCCGAGAAGGAAATTTCTCTCGCAGCAGCATAGTTTGCATTTTAGTAATTTAACATTCATGTTTCCTGTTCTCTTAAGAGTCTCCTGAGTCTTATACAACATTGCCCTAAAAGTGTGTGATACAGCACAACGTTACAAAAGGATAATTTGCCTTAATTGGCCCACCCTCTTACCATACTACTTAAGCATATACAACAAAGAGTATTTAAGCAGATGTCTTAACTTCTTAAGCACACAGAGGGGTTCCTTTGACTACAGTGGAATCATTACTCAGGTGTTTAAGTACTTTGCTAAATCAAAGCTGTCTATATCTGTAAGGAAGGAGGAAAAAAATAAATCAAACGAGAGAGCACTTGGTCTTAGATCTTGGCTGTTCTTTTCAAAATGATTTGCAAATGCATATCTTATGAAAATATGATATGTCTTATTATACATATCTATATTTTATAATATATAAATATGTATTACATAGGGCTGTCGATTAATCACAATTAAAATATTAATCTCGATTAATCAGTTTTAATTGCACTGTTAATAGAATACCAATTGAAATTTATTAAATCGGATGTTTCTCTACTTTTTCATATATATTGTATTATTGTAATTTTGAAATAAGTGTATATTATTTTTATTACAACTATTTACACTGTAAAAATGATAAACAAAAGAAATTGTATTTTTCAGTACACCTCAAACAAGTACTGTAATGCAATCTTTGTCGTGAAAGTACAACTTACAATTTTTTTTTACATAACTGCACTCAAAAACAAAACAGTGTAAAACTTCAGAGCCGACAAGTCCATGGGCAGCAGGTTTAAAACAAATAAAAGGAAGTTCTTCACACAGCGCACAGTCAACTTGTGGAACTCCTTGCCTGAGGAGGTTGTGAAGGCTAGGACTATAACAGGGTTTAAAAGAGAACTGGATAAATTCATGGAGGTTAAGTTCATTAATGACTATTAGCCAGGATGGGTAAGGAATGGTGTCCCTAGCCTCTGTTTCTCAGAGGGTGATGATGAATGGCAGGAGAGAGATCACTTGATCATTACCTGTTAAGTTCACTCCCTTTGGGGCACCTGGTATTGGCCACTGTCGGTAGACAGAATACTGGGCTGGATCGACCTTTGGTCTGACCCAGTACGGCCGTTCTTATGTTCCCTGCGAGGGACATTGATTTCTTATTTTCCCACCCACAACCCAATTCTATTGTGGTTGATGCAGCAACACACAGAACAAAGCAGCCACACTACCGGCCCACTAAGCAGGACAAGGACTTCAAACGTCTTGACCTCCTGGACCTCAAGGTTTATACTCATCTACTTTGCAATTTAGAATTGCAAATTTATTCTACCCTCCTTGCAAGCTATGACCATGACAACTACAACAGGCTCTTTGATTTGCCTCCCATATACCGGAGGACAGGAGAGCAGACTTCCAGTTAGTCCTCGTTGACGATCAATTAGTGTCTAGCATGGCACTACAAGCATCCATGGACATAACTGACCCAGCAGCCTGCACCACTGCAGTGGTGATGTGCTGGTCTTCTTGGCTCTCAGCATCCGGCATCCCCAAAGATTTGCAGTCCAAAGTGGAGAGTCTCCCCTTTAACAAAGATAACCTCTTCTCTCCCCCCCACCCCCCCAAAAGAAATCTTTCACACTGTGAAAGACTCTAGAGCCACTTTGCGCACATTGGGCACATACCTGTCCCTCACCAGGAGACAATGGTATCAACCTTACCAAAGGCCCAGCGCAAAACAATATCACCGACCCTAGTCCAGACTGTATGACACTGGGAAAAACCACAACAGACTTCCTAGACACAGGCAAAACCAGGCACAACCAACTACTTCCCACATTGGGTAACAAACAATTTTGAAGTGCTGGTCAGGAGTATATGCAACCACCCCTTGACTCCACCGCCTATTTGCCCATTTGGCTACTGCCTCCAGACTTTCCATGATGTCTGGCAACAGGTCATGCAGGACCACTGGGTCCTGGAAATAGCTGAGTCAGGTTACTCCATCCCTTTCCTATTTTCCCCGCCCACCCTTTCTCCTTCCCTGTCCCTCTTAGGGACCCCTCTCACGAGCACCTTCTCTGCGTGGAGGTGGCTCATCTTCTCCACCTAGATGCAGTCGAACATGTGCTGACACAACATTGGGGAAAAGGATTCTACTCCCAAAAGAAAGATGGGGAGTGGAGGCCTATATTGGATGACACCAACTGAACAAGTTTGTACAGGTACAAAAATTCAAGATGGTCACATTGGGCACAATAATACCTGCACTGCACAAGGGGACTGGTTCACAGCCCTCACCCTACAAGATGCCTATTTTCATATATACATTCATCCAACCCAGCAGACATAGTTTCTGCATAACACTGACTCCACCACCGAATGTATTGGCCTCCCTACATTGGTAGACAAAACCAGAGAACCTATGCATGGACGTTCCCTTCCATCCACACTCCCCAGTATTCATGATAACCACGGTCACTTCCCAGATAGATTGCGGAGCACACTTAGGCGACCACAAGGCACGGGGCCACTGGTTCCTATCAGAGACACATCTGCACATCAGTCTCCTAGAACTCCAAGCTGTCAGGCAGGGAGGAGCACAATCTCACTCTCTATGCACAACGGCCATTAAACTATGGAATTGATGCATACATCATCACGTAAGTCACTGCTTCCTACCTGCCCACGTGTCACAACACTACCGCCGACACACTCAGCAGACACTTCTCCGCGAAACACAAATGTGAATTACATCCCTCGATACCCCAACAGCTCTCCTCCCAGTGGGGCACTTCGTCAATAGACCTGTTTGCCACTCCTCAAAACTGCAAATGCTATCTATTTTGCTCCAGAGCGGAACTCGGAAACGCACCTCATTCCTTGGAACATCTCCCTCATGTACGCTTTTCCACTGATTCCACTCATACACAGGGTTCTACGCAACATCACAGAGTACAAGGCCCGGGTCATACTTATTGCCCCAACTTGGCCCAAGCAGACATGATATCCTTACCTGCTACGCATGTCCATCTGTCCTCCCCGTACTCTCCCCGACAGACCATATCTCTTCTCCCAGAACTGCTGTTGGCTTCTTCATCCGCAGCTCTGGAAACTCCATCTGACGGTGTTGTTCTTTCATGGTTTCAATCCCACAAATTAGCCTGCTCAGAACAGGTCCAACATGTCCTCCTGCTCAGTAGAAAGGACTCCACTCTTAAGACTTACCTGCAAAAGTGGAAATGCTTCTCCATCTGGTGCTCCCATAGATGCCTAATACCCCAGACTGCAACCCTCCCTGACATCTTAGACTATCTTTTCGAACTAAAACAGGACACGTTTTCACTCAATTTTATCACAGTACGCCTCGCAGCCCTTACCACCTTCCATGACACTCTGGACGGCTATTCACTTTCACACGCCCCACCATGAAATGCTTCCTCACGGGCCTGCAAAATCTCTACCCTGAGATTCATTCACTAGTAGCCTCCTGGTGTCTCAGCCTAGTTCTCTGCGCTCTTATGAAACCTCTTTTCAAGCCCCTGGCCACTTCAACCCTGCTCCACATGTCCAGGAAAGTGGCTTTCTTGGTTGCCATAACATCAACAAGAAGGGTTGGTGAAATAAGTGCCCTGATGGCCTACCCTCCCTACACCATTTTCTCTCAATGCAAGCTTACCATACAAACCTGCCCCAAATTCCTCCCCAAGGTGGTGTCTACCTTCCACCTTAACCAGTCAATACACTTACCTGTATTCCATCCCAACCCTCACATGACTCCACAGGAAGCTGCATCACATACGCTTGACATCCGACGGGCTCGTGC
This sequence comes from Mauremys mutica, assembly GCF_020497125.1. NCBI lineage: Eukaryota > Metazoa > Chordata > Testudines > Geoemydidae > Mauremys > Mauremys mutica. The sequence continues at coordinate 36,049,053 of NC_059073.1, read as the reverse complement.
ATTCTATCTTGACAGAACTAAACCATTTCGTGAATCCCCTAGGCTTTTGTTTCTACTACCAAGAGATCAAAGGGTGACGCTATCTCTAAGCAAAGACTCTCCAAGTGGATCTCCACCTGCATCAGATCCTACTATCAGACCCAGAATGTTCAACCACCAGAGGGTGTTAGGACTCATTTTACTAGAGCAATGTCAACATCCATTGCCTTCCTCCACAGTGTACCTGTTACAGACATATGCAAGGGGGTCATGTGGACATTTGACCACACATTTGCCAAACGTTATGCTATCACATGGGATACCACGGCAGACACCATAGTCGGCCATATGGTACTTTAAACCTTTGTTCCTCACACATCTCCAAAATCCCACCAACCATAGTGGGTACTGCTTCACATTCACCTACAGTGGAGCACCCGACTCCACAGGGACAGCACTCGAAGAAGAAGAGAAAGTTACTCACCTTGCAGTAACTGAAGTTCTTTGAGATGTGTGCCCCTGTGGGTGCTCCACTCCCCGCCCTCCTCCCCTCTACTTTGGGATTTACTACTACTATGATTTCTCCACGGTAGAGAAGGAACTGAGGAGGGTGCGGGACGCACGCGCTCAGGAAGATTCCAACGAGACGGGAGATACCAACTGAGTGCATGCGTCCCGACCAGGCACTGCTATCGAAAATCTCCGATCAACGGTGCCAGGACGCACCATCATTTACAATGGAGCACCCACAGGGACACACATCTCGAAGAACTTCAGTTACTGCAAGGTGAATAACTTTCTCATCTCTCAGCATGAGTGGTCTCTCCACCCAGAAGTGGTGCACGGACTTTTCCAAGTGTTAGGAACTCCCCAGGTAGACGTGTTCGCAACTCGGCAGAACCGTCACTGTCCCCGGTTCTGCTCTAGTAGGGGCTGAGGGGGGCGCTATCTTCGATGCCTTCCTCTTGTCATGGTCAGGCCAGTTTCTCTGTGCCTTTCCACCGTTCCTGCTCATTGGCAAGGTCCTGGAAAAGATAAAGACAGAGCAGGCCCAGGTCCTTCTGATTGCCCCGGCATGGCCCAGGCAGCATTGGTACGGGACCCTTATAGGCCTGGCGGTCGCCCTGCTGTGGCCGTTGCCGTCCTGCCCAGACCTGCTCTCCCAGGACCAGGGCCACCTTCTCCACCTCAGCCTAGCAGCACTCCATCTCAGGGAATGGCTGCTCAGTGGTTAGATAGGGAGGAAATGACGTGCTCGGAAGGGGTTCAGCGCATCCTCCTAGAAAGCAGGCGGCCCGCCACATGCCATGCCTACTTGGCGAAGTGATCTCGGTTTTCCACATGGGCAGACGAGCAGGGTGATCTGTCATATTCTGGACTACCTCCTTCACCTTAGAGCCCAGGGCCTGGCATCCTCGTCAGTCAAAATGCACCTGGCAGCCATATCGGCCTTCCATCCGCCGGTGCAGGGCCACATGGTATTCTCCCATGCTCTGACTGGCTGATTCCTTAAGGGGTTGGATCGTCTCTTCCTGTATATTAGGCCCCCAGTGGGACCTAAACCTGGTGTTGGCCTGTCTCACGGGGCCCCCATTCGAGCTGCTAGCAACGTGCTCCTGATCACACCTCTCGTGGAAGGTGGCCTTCCTGGTTGCGATCACGTCGGCTAGGCAAGTTTCGGAACTCAGGGCCCTGACCTCCAAGCTCCCGTACACAGTGCTTCATAAAGATAAGGTCCAGCTCCGCCCACACCCATCGTTCCTCCCGAAGGTGGTCTCTGCCTATCACATTGGTCAGGACATTTTTCTGCCGGTCCTCTGCCCCAAGCCCCATGCGTCCAGTGAGGAGCGCCACCTCCACACGCTGGATGTGAGATGGGCTCTGGCTTTTTACCTGGAGCAGACTAAGCCGTTCAGAAAGTTCTCGCAACTGTTCATCGCCTTGGCTGAGCGCATGAAAGGTTGGCCAATCTCCACTCAGCGGCTCTCCAACTGAATCACCTCGTGCATCCGTACCTGTTATGACCTGGCAGGAATATCTCCGTCGCCAGTTGTGAAGGTGCACTCGACTAGGGCACAGGCCTCGTCGGCTGCCTTTTTGGCCCATGTCCCATTCAGGACATTTGTAGGGCTGCCACGTGGTCTTCGGTTCGCACATTCACCTCGTATTATACGATCGTTCCCCAGACCAGGGAGGACACTGGGTTCGGCAGGGCCGTTCTCCGTCACAAGAGTTTGTGAACTCCTTCCCATCTCCAACAGATATAGCTTGGAATCACCAATTGTGGAATACAAATGAGCAATCACTCGAAGAAGAAAAAAGTTACCTTTTCCGTAACTGATGTTCTTCGAGATGTGTTGCTCATGTCTATTCCACATCCCATCCTCCTTCCCCTCTGTCGGAGTTGTCTGGCAAGAAGGAATTGAGGGTGGGGAGAGTGCGCAGCGCCGCTTATACCGCACTATAGATGCGCCACCCCAGGGGTCGCTAGGGCACTCCTCTACGGTACTGCTGGGGAAAAACTTCCAGCACCGGTGCACGTGACGAGCACGCACACCTATTGTGGAATAGACATGAGCAACGCATCTCGAAGAACACCAGTTACGGAAAAAGTAACTGTCTTTTTTTTTCTTTTGTTTTTTATAGAGTGCAAATACTTGTAATCAAAAATAAATATAAAGTGAGCACTGTACACTTTGTATTCTGTTGTAACTGAAATCAGTATATTTGAAAATGTAGAAAACATCCAAAAATATTTAAATAAATGGTATTCTATTATTAACAGTGATTAATTGCATGATTAATTGTGATTAATTTTTTAATTGCTTGACAGCCCTAATTATATATAAAACAATATTAATTTATTTATAGTGCAGAAAGACTAATTTCCCCAGCAAGCTCCCTTTGGAATCAGAAGTTTCATGAATATTGAAAGTGTTAAGGATTGCAATATTGGGCCTGTGGTGGAATACATATTCAGGGGAAAACTGAAAATAACTCACAGAAAAAGGCACTGTTCATATTTGCTTCACTGCAAATGATGTAAATATCCTTTCACAACAGTGTTCAGTTCATGAATGTTCCCTTTATTTTCTTTGTAGGCCAGCTATAGCCTCTAGAAATGTCTTAAAATGTTGTTCAGTTTCTAATGAGAGTTTGAATGAGATGAACAAATTAATTGGGAAAAGTTCCAGATATGCAAACATAATTTAAGCTTGATAATTTTTAACCAAATATTATAGAACTAAAAGTGGATCTGATTGTGTTGGAGCTGGCTCTGCAAGAAAAAAGTGGTTTTTTTTTATATCATCCAGTAAAAAGGCACACTGTTTACATCAGGTTTGTATGACTTCACTGTGGTCTAGAGCAAATTGTTCATCCTAATTCTTTCAATGGTCCCCTCAATATGTAACTGTCTCAGGTTGCTTTTATCTTACTCTCACTATCACCATGTGCAGAGGATACAAAAGCTTCTGTTTTTTTGACCCGTAAACCTGTACACTGGGTGATGCTATTGAAAGAGCAATGTAATTAAATTGGCAGATTTATTTTTTAAAAGAACAGTCTAGTTCTGGAGTGCCTTCCAATTAAGTAAGGAAGATATGTTCCAGTTCTGTGTCCACTTCGTGGGAATACAGCAATACCTACTGCTAGCTTTTTAGGTGCATTTTATCAAGAGGAAAAATATCCCATACAGACAAGTGTTTCTATCTTTTTGCCAAATATACCTTAACATTTCTATTTAAAAACAAAAAAACCCTCTTCTTACAGTTTGTCTAAGCCTGCAGACTCTTGCAGGCATAGCTGTATTGGTCAGCGATGTGATTTGTGGCTGACACAGTTGTGCCAGCAAAAGCCTCTAGTTTAGACACAGCTATTCTGGCAAAACCTGTGTTTTTTTGTTGGTATAAACCAGGGGTAGGCAACCTGTGGCACGTGTGCCGAAGGCGGCACACGAGCTGATTTTTAGTGGCACTCACACTGCCCGGGTTCTGGCCACCAGTTCAGAGGGCTCTGCATTTTAATTTAATTTTAAATGAAGCTTCTTAAACATTTTTAAAACCTTATTTACTTTACATACAACAATAGTTTAGTTATATATTATAATCTTATAGAAAGAGACCTTCTAAAAACGTTAAAATGTATGACTGGCACGCAAAACCTTAAATTAGAGTGAATAAATGAAAACTTGCCACACCACTTCTGAAAGATTGGTCTAAACTATTTCTTTTGGGGCTGGTGGGCAGGGAAGCTGAAATTTGCTATATTGGCAGAATTGCCCTTTTGCCAGCATGAAGTGCAGCCATGCTATGAGCACTTAGCCAGTAAAGCAAAGCTTTCTGAGGGTAGCCTGGCCTAACTGAACATTCGGACATTTTATAAATATCAGTTTGAAAAATATAAATTGAACACCTTGCCATTTGGCTTACATTGTGCTCCTTCCATCTGTTTGTTGTATCCACCTGTTCTCTGAAGTCTTCTGCTTAAACTCTTCAGGGCGGGGACCAAATCTTAGTTGTATTCACACAGTGCTTATTAGCACAATGGGGCTAAGGCCTTTAGATGCTGCCACAATACAATTAATGAATAACCAGCTTTACTGGCCTAGAATTCAATAACATCCTTTCTTAGTTTCAAATTCAAACTTAGGGCCTTTTTTTGTCTCCACTACTAGGCCTCTAAAAAAGCAAGGGTTGCAAAAATCCTATTTATACACACTTTTTTAGTGTGGGGTGTTATGTTTGTTAGGCACAGCCCCAAATGCATGAATTAACACTGTGCTATGGCTGTGTACTTTTTGCACTAGTGATGATGGAAACTAGCGTTCTTTCTATCCAGTTCAGTAAGGTTTTTTTTTCTTTTCTTTCTCTCTTCTCCCCCCCCCTCCCCCCCCCAAAAAAGTCTGAATCCTTCTGTAGCCTGCCCTCAAGATGAATTGGGGACAGTAGTACTGTGTGCTTTGGTGCTTAGCTTTGGAACTAGGTTTATAACAGCATTTGCAATCTCTCCCTCTTTTTAAAGGAGGAGGGGCAGTCTCACCCAGATTGTTTCTGAATTATTGCTCAAAGTTATGATCTTATTTGGGCTCTGTCTTTTTTGGTTTTGCTTCTCCATGCTTACACAGTATCAAATCCCCTTTAACTGGATAACTGTTGTGATTTTTGGCCTTTTGAGGTTAGGGTGTGAGAAGGTTTCATGCACTCTCCAGAAAAAAGGAAATGCTGAAAGGAGAGGGATTAAAGGTTGAAATCTAAGATGTGGAGACACTAACAAAAAATGAAGTGAGGAAGAGGAGATATAAATGTGGGAAAGTAAAAGGCTCAAAGAAGGGGAGAGAGGATAGAGTTTCAGCAAGAGAATTGGATTGATAGCTGGAAGAAAAAATGCCAGTACAATTTCAATTTCCTCCTCCTACCCTAATCTTGGAATCTCCCACCCTCCAAGTTGCAATGAACTAAAGTTTTAAATTTACCGTAAATCCATACTGTCAAAGATTCTGGCCCCTTAGCCCTATATGGTTCTTCTAAAATATGTACACAGTTGTATTTACTTGAACAAGCAATTGGCTGCTGATACTACTTTGTCATCAAAACCCTTACAGCCTTTCCTCTAACCACTTGCCTCAGACAAGAGCATAGGGCACCTATGCTTGGAGAGAAATCTTCAACACTCAGGACACTTTGGAAAATACATTTTGTGTTGGGGTGTTTGTATTCACTGCCCTCTTAGTAGTAATAAAAATAAAATAACAAAACAACACTAAATAGGGTTAACCAGTTAAGATAACATGATGTATCCTGTGCAATCGTTTCTCTGTGGTTGAGGCATCCTTGTAGTATTGTGTTTCTGTTGCTACAAACTGATTTGTATTTATACTGGACTCCTTTCAATGCACAGTAATATGTTTCTTTACATTCTGTTTGCTATTGTGAACAAATAACTACAGTACCTCTAGGTCTCTTAAGGCAAAGGTACCCCTCCCCTAGACCTTCAGTAAGTCTTGTGTTTTTGAAATATTTTATAAAATTTAGACCTCTGGCTTGCAAAGAGATATGTTGTTATATTTGCACAAGGTATTTCTTAGCACAAACGTTTAAATATGGAGACCAACATTTTTCAGCTTGAGTGGTTTAAGCTAGGTACCTGAATAAACTGCCTGATGTTTTTTTCAGAACTTCTGAGTACCATTCAGTTCTATAGAAGTCACTGGGAATTATGTCTACTCAACGTTTCTGAAAATCAGGCCATATATTAAGTACCTGACTTCTGGTACACAAGAGGGAAAATGTTGGTGATGGTTTCTGCCTTTTTACTTATAGTACTTTTTTTTTAGTTTCTAGATTGTATGTTAAATGTTTTTCTCAGAATAGCTTGATAATAGGGAACTAAAGGAGAGGTGATCTGTCAGCATGTGAGCTACAAATGGAATGGAAGGTGGTCTTTAATGCAAGTATAGTATAGAAAGTATAGTTGACATTTGGACCATGACAGAACCTTCACAGGAATGATGAATTATAGTTTAAAGGGTAGATGAAGTTACATGCAGTAGGAAAAGAAGCAGTGCTATATGCATGACAAGGAAGAAAGCAGTGAATCAAAAGAAAAAAATGAAAGTACTGAATGGAGTATAATAAATGCACAATGTCTGAGGAAAAGGCTTAAGAGGTAATATAACATCTTGGCATTCTTTAACTTAACAGCTACTTGCCTGTCAATTAGAATTAAAAATCAATTGATAGTAATTTTTTCTAGCCCTACATCCCCATGATTTTTGTGAAGGAATAATGATTAGTACTATTTAGGCTTCAGTTTTTCAGCTTTAAACCTCTCCTTAGGACAAGGTTGACTTAAACTATAGTTTTTTAAATAGTAACTTATGCTTTACTATTCTAAAAGACAAACTTAAGTGCTTACCTGTATTTGTGACATACCATAAGGGGCTTAAACCATTATCACATTGTGCAGTAAGTTTTCTTGTGCACATTTATTTGTTATTTTAGCAGCATAATTTTATGGACTGTCGTATCAGATTTACTTTATAGTCATACATTAGGACATTGAGATGTGCCAGATCTTTGGTGCAATTTGTGTATGAAATTCTATCTTCATTGTATTTACTCATCATAAGTCAAAAACATCCTACATGAACATCAAGTCCTTGCAGATGCAAATGTCTGTAACATTTTAATTTTTAATTTTGTTGTCATTGCAAATCCTTCCCCCCCATTACACTTCTCCATTTTTCTTTCTTACCCCCACCCCCTTTTCCCCCCCCCCCCAACTATCAGTGGAATTATTTTCTTCCTGTCTCCATATTCAGGTAGTGTCAGTGGCTGAGTATCACCGCAGGATCGATGCTCTAAATAGTGAAGAACTGCGCACGCTCTGCAGACGCCTCAAGGTGCCCTCTTCGTAGTTAAATCCCTTCTCCAGAGACTAAAACATCTTTCTCTGTAGTGGCCTTGATCAGGGCAAGTCCCATATTCGGTGGGTTTGTCTTGGCTACAACATTAGAAGAACCCTGCAGAAAATTCCTTTCTCTTGGATATGTGTTTATACACTGATAAAAGAGAGTGCTGTAGCTCTGTGACAAAACGATTATTTCAGAGTTTAAAATCAGAGGAATTTTCTGTCATCTTTGAAACTTTGTTCTCATTACTACATGGTTTCCAGAGTGATGAGGACTTGTGTTTTAATTTCTGTTCTGATATGGTGGTTTGAGTTGGGTAGAAGCTTTCCTAAAAAGAATGCAAAAGAGACTTTGTTTACAAAAAGTAAACTCTGTTTATAAAATTAAATAAGGACTTACTCAGCTGTATGTATATTTGAAGTCTTAAATTCTTATATAAAAAGATCCTACCAGTATTTCGAACTTTTTTGCAAATATTAAGCCTCACAACTTCCATATAAGGTAGATAAGTGTTTTGCCCTTTAGTGGAGCTGGAATTAGAACTCCCAATCCCTAAAACAGCAGTTCAGAACTAATTCTGTAGATTTATCGGATATTAATCTTGAATTGACTCTTGCATTCTCTTTAGGTATTTCTCTATGTACTTTGGCATATGCACGCTTTGGAACTGATGTGTACGTTATGCCAAGTTTACTAATGAAAGCATATCTAAGAACTTTTTTGAAAACACGAAATCTTAATTTAATATGTGTTTCTAAGTATCTAGCTAATGAAATGGTTGGAAGTTTGGATTTTCATTTTGTTTCTGAGTAGCTTTTGCAAAAGGCTATACAGAGAAAAATGCTTTCATGGGTTTGCTGCCTCTGCTTAATTTGGTAGTCAAAGTGCTGTCTTATTGATCTGTTACGCTGTCAAAATATTAGTTGACAGTGATAATGTTATAATACTTTTTGTAGTATGCGTTTAGGAGCTTTAGATTTTAACAAGAAAGTTAACTTGCTTACAAATGCCTTATGAGTGGTAAAAATTGTGTAAAATCAACAACACAAACAGCATATGTTTTGCATGTGGTAGTGTAATAAAAATTAAAGAACCAAATAGAATATAAACATTTTATGGTACTCTTGAACAGCAGTTATGTTTTGTAGAATCTGTACTCAAACGTGCCCTTGACAGTGTGAAATTTGGGACTGAAGAGACCAAATGGCATATGCTGTATAAGTAGTACTTAATAATATTTGTAATTGGAAGGTGATATTGAATATATATACTTGGCTGATGCTTTGTGAAATTATATGCTAACAGATGCCTTTAGTCTGAGATAAATGCTAAGTTATGGAAAGCTTGAGCCTCAAAATGACTAAATAAAGCAAATTTTCTCAATTTTAAGGATTAATGTTAATATTGTAATCAAGTTGCTATTATACAAATATTCCTTACCTTCATATTTTATAAGATTATTTTTAAACATATAAAAAGTATCCTGTGATAGGCAGTAAATTTGATTTTTCTTAGCTGTTTAATGGATTATTAGAATTTATTTAACTTCTGGATTTTTACTGGTTGAAAAAGGTGTTTCACATAGAATCTGATAAATTGGAAAGTTGTCTTTTTGTGTCAAAACTGTTCACCATCTAAAAACTTAGCATTTGGAAATAGCTGCCACAAATTGGTATCTGAAACGCTGCAGTTTTTTCCCTGTATTTAGAATAGGAGATGTATGTGCTAAACCATATTTTGGCAAATGTTGACTTCAAGTATTTTCTGATGGATGCATAGGGGCCAGTCAAAAATCCAGTGAAGTCCGTAAGGTTCTTTCCCATGACTTCAGGGAGCTTTGTCTCAAGCTCTTAGGATAACAATGACGCCTAGCTGTTGTTTAGCACTTTTCATCAGTAGAGCTCAAATCACTTTACAAAAGAGGTCAATATCATTAGTCACACTTTACAGATGGGGAAAGTGAGGCACAGAAGGGCAGTGACTTGCCCGAGGTCACCAAGTAGGTCACTGGCAGAGCTGGGAATAGAACCCACGGCTCCTGAGTCCCAGTCAAATTCTTTAAGCAACTAATACCCACTTACAAAGCCTGCTTTCAGATATTCTAAATGTGTATTAGGAGCTTGAAAAGTTGCACTTCATAACTGCTTTAAAATTTATTTTCTTTGGGTATTGATTAAAATCTCTAGCTTTTGAGCGATGAGCATAAAGCACTTGAAATAAACGTTCTGCATTTAAAATGTATATAACTCAAACACCTTTTTATTACTATTAGAAAAACAGTACATTTTGCGCAGTGATTGAGATCATGTACTTTGGCTTTTAATTGTAGTCAATTCTAAAAGTCCATATTCAACACTGAACACGAAGGTGTGTGAAAAACCTTCTCCTAAATATTAGAGTACATGTGCAAGCAATAATTTCACTGTAATATTTAATAGGTTTACCACAAGAATCAGGGATCTCCATGTCAAATGCCTAATATAACAAACGTAATACAAAATTCCAATAATTAAGTACAATCCTAAATGCAGTGAAGATGATACTTCCTCTGTAAGAGAATTGTGAATGCTTAGCCTACCTTCTGGAGTGCTTATTTATTTCCTCCTGCCTTGCAGATAACAAGGGAAGACATAAATCCAAAGCAGGCCACAAATATCAAAACAGACCTGGAGCCTGAAGCATTTCGGCCAAATCTTAGCGATCCTAGTGAATTGTTGCAGTCAGACCAAATTGAAAAGGTATGGTTGTCAAATAAAACTGTTGATAGAACAATATTATTTGTGTTCTGTAAGTATCCTAAACATCATGTAACAGGTTAAGTATATCAAATAAATAACAGGGACCTTGTTCTGAAGAGCTTATAAAAAATGTAGTTACTAAATGCATAAGAGAATCTTTGTTGTTTTGTTAACAGCTCACAAAGCACCTTCCTCCACGAACTATTGGGTATCCATGGACTCTTGTCTACAGCACTGCAAAGCATGGCATGAGCTTGAAGACATTGTATCGAACTATGTTGGGGCTAGACACTCCTGTACTAATGGTTATCAAGGATAGTGATGGGCAGGTATGGAAATAATGGCCAAAAAAAATCAGAACTGCTGTTTAAAATAGACAAATGAACAGCTGAAACATAAGTGTGTTTTAGTAATAAAATTGCCTGTGTTAAGTGTATCCCTCTTCATGGTTACGTATTGGTGTTACAATTGTGTCAGTGTGCAGGCCATTTTTGATAATGGCATTTTTCTGGGAAATGTTTAGATGAAGCAAATCCAATGTCAAGCCACAACTGTTGCAAATCCTCTAACATTTTATTACTGAATAACATTTTAGTTTCTCTTAACTAAAAAATGAGAACCAGACAGCTCAGAGCCTCAAACGATTGATAAGGCACAGAATCTGTGTCCCGCCCAAAAATGGGGAAGATGGATAGTCGTTGCTATCTAAGAGTAGATAGGTAACCTATGTCAAGCAAGTTGGCTATCTCTGTACAGTTCCCTTAGTGATAGATACGCACATCTTAGCAACCGTCATCTTGAGGTTACAGTGTTGATTAGGCCATCTGCCCAGTTGATATAAAAAGACATTTATAGTAGTTTCAGTGCTGAATAATCAATTCTTTGAGTGACAGTCTGTATGGATTCCACTTCTGGTGCACATGCACATTAAATTATTTTGGCCAGAGGTGTGTGTTGGGGTCACCCCAACCCGTGATACTCTCGCAACCTCATCCCTCCAACCAAGAACATAAGTGGCGGAACAGGCCCATCTGTTCCTCAGTTCCTTCTTCCCTGCTGTGGAACCAAATAGAATCCCAGCAGTGTCTGCTTTCTTGGCTCACTGCACAATTAGTTGTTAGGCTAGTTTATTGTTCATTAGGTTGAGGAGTTAATTTATAGTTTGCCTGTTGGCAAAAGATATATATTGGGGGAGGGGAAGAGGGAGACGGGGGGGAGATAGATATAGATTAGATATAGATATAATATCTACCTCATCATGTCTAGGTTAGTTTATGTATTATCCCTGGAATTGACCGACACTAAATCTTGGGATTTAAAACTTGTCCCTCTTGCATGCCATGCCTCTTGGGGATAGGACACTCTACGAACCTTTTCTGCCTACTTTAAGAGATGGTAACTATGGTTCTTCGAGATGTGTTGTCAGCACGGATTCCATGACCCCACATCTACAGAGTGCTCTAGCCTTTGGATTTTGTATTGATGAAGTAATTGAGGGATGGTTGGGGGTGTGAAAACATCGGGGCCGTGCCTGTGCCTTTGATATACACTGCTGGCCAAAAGAATCTGATCTCACACACCAGAAGTGGAATCCATGTGGGCAACATATTTCAAAGAAACAGTTACTGTGGGGTAAGTAACTGTTGTTTTTGTAGTATATGCTGTACCCCTTCTAGAACAGGGGTAGGCAACCTATGGCACGGGTGCCGAGGGCGGAACGCAAGGTGATTTTCAGTGACACTCACACTGCCCGGGTCCTGGCCACTGGTCTAGGGGGCTTTGCATTTTAATTTAGTTTTAAATGAAGCTTCTTAAACATTTTTAAAACCTTATTTACTTTACATACAACAATAGTTTAGTTATATTATATAGACTTATAGAAAGAGACCTTCTAAAAATGTTAAAATGTATTACTGGCATGCGAAACCTTAAATTAGAATGAATAAATGATGAGTCGGCACACCACTTCTGAAAGGCTGCCGACCCCTGTTTTAGAAGCTATGGTGGTGCTTTCAAAACAGCATAGGTTTGGTTGATGGAGAGATAAATTTAAAAACTTAAATGCTGCAGTTTGCACGAGCCGGAAGTTCTTTCCCTACTGGTATGGGGTGCTAGCTTTTCTCTGTCCACAAATTATATTGAGATGATCTGAAACAGAAACATAAAATCATACCGTTAGTTGATACAGCAGAACCTCAGAGTTACGAACACCTCAGGAATGGAGCTTGTTTGTAACTCTGTAATGTTCATAACTCTGAACAAAACATTGTCTGTTCTTTTAAAAGTTTACAACTGAACATTGACTTAATACAGCTTTGAAACTTTACTATGCCGAAGAAAATGCTGCTTTCCCTTTTTAATAGTTTACGTTTAACACAGAACTATATTTTGGGGTTTTTTTGTTTGTTTGTTTTTGTTTTGTTTTGGTCTCTGCTGCTGCCTGATTGTGTACTTCCAGTTCTAAATGAAATGTGTGGTTAACTGGTCAGTTCATGACTCTGAGGTTCTACTGTAGTGTATTCACCAAAATGCCCAACAAGGTAGTGTAAAGGCCAAGCAAAGATAGCCTTATAGTTTGCACAAAGCAGCATTTTCTGTGCTGGAGGATTAACTGGAAGCAAGGAATGTGCAATGAGATGCACATCTTATACTGTACAAAAGATCTTATATGTTGCTTGGAACTGGATGTAGTGCCAGCTCTGAGGGTATTTGTATATTTCTTAGCTAGCAGAGTTGTGTTTTTTAAGGAATAGCCGAAGCACTAGAGAAGTTGTGCTTCAAAGACTGAGTCTGGCTGTAAATCAAGAAATAATTTTAAGTGTACTATGACTTCCTGCTAATATGTGTGGTAGGTGAAAATATATCTAAGATTAATGTTTAAACATGAGTCTTGCTACTTCTGTGAAAATACAATTTATAAAACTAAAAGTTACTAGTTTCTGATTAGCAGGGTGAAAGTTCTGATTCATATCTCCCAGACTCCATGTATGTGTTTTACCTTAATATGGGTATTTTATTAAAGTTCATTTGAGGAATACTGCAGGTAGCTTTCCTAAACTGTGAAATGTTCCAAGACAAAGAAAATAACTTTAGTCCAAGTCTCTCATAATCACAAAATGCATGTCTGATTTCCTTCTCCTGCAGAGGGCTTACTTTAATTCTTGTCACTTTCAAAATGTTTATGGGAGAACTACAATGTGGTCTAGAATATGTCTTAAAAATAGCGCTTTGCGTTTTGCATGATACAGATATATAAAACAAAACAAATGTACCAAAAAAAAAAGATATGTGGTGTTCCAAAATCTCCTCCGATACAACATAAGAAAAGGGGGAGCATATGATTGTAATGTTGTACTATACAAACTATACTATATGTTGTAAGGTTGTACTTATTAAAAGCTAAATTGTAGCATTTAGCCACTAGCCTGCTTTAGGGGTAGTGGAGAGCAATATTACACCACAGGGAATTTCTGAAGGCCCCAGTGTGCTGGGCAACAGTGCAGATTGCACGTGGTATAGCCTGATCTTCTTGCTTGAGGTTGGCCTGTTTTGCAAGGTAATTATAGAGCCATAGTTCACCTCCTCCCTGTTCCTCCCTTCCCCATGGAGAGATGTGCACCAGGAGAATAATCCCTGCACTCCTCTGAACGCAGACTGCAACTTCAGTGGCTTTTGTTTGAAGCACTAGATGTTTTTTTTATTGCTTGCATGCTCCCCCTATGTGCCTTCCCTCCCCCCCCCTCCCCCCCCGCTAGTTGTAAGGTGCAGTTACAACCTGATCCTGAAAGGGAAAGTTATTTGAATTGTAAAGATTCCATTTTGTCATGCTTGAAAACATAACACCTTGAATATAAAAGTAGAGAAAAGAATGGTTTATATGAAGATATGACGTCCTTCAATACTGAAAGTTTATTTTAATAACTGAAGTTCACAGTATCTGTATAAGATTCCAGGGATGTCACTGTCACTCTGAAACCTTAAATGGCTGAGTCAGTGTGAAGCAATAGGAGCAGCTAATTGAGAGGTTTTTTCTTCAGAATATCACCAGGTTGCATCATCACTGGATTTTGCAATCAATTACCATTCAATTTAAGTTCTCGGCCATTTTGACTTTACAAATTACATCCATGCAGTGAACAGCTGCAGTAAGGCATGTATCTATGTCATGCCAAGAGTCCTAAGAATATTAGAAGTAAACAACCAATCACTGCCCTTACCCTGCAGCTACTTTGCATGCACCAATTTTATTGGTTGTATGAGGGTACTACATAGATCCCTTCTGTCACACCCTGCATCCAGCTGTCACCAGTGCAAATCAAAACAAATCTCTTAGCACAACACCCAACACAAATCAACACAACCAGTGTACACAACAGCCCCAGACAGGTCTTCACCACAGCGCACACCCCTTATTCACTATCCACCCAAATCAACACATATCTTCCAAGATTGTCACTCTCTGTGTCTCACTCTGGAGCCTAGAATGTCTGAGTGATGAATGAGTGATGGAAACTGCTACAAGCATGGATGAGGGGGTTTGGTTTAGAATATCACATTTCAGTTGTCACTGGGCCCTGTGAGAACCAGGTGGAATGTTGGAATCCAAAGGTTCTGTGGCAGTTGGAATGTAACAGTTGATCAGAGAAGCAGGGAGTAACAGCTGTGTGAGGTAACACAGAGGTGGGTGTATCTCCGGCCAGGGGGCAGTTCTATGCACAAACCTTGGAGAATGTACAAACAGCCACATTGCTCGCTACAACGCAGTATTTTGGGACTCTAATTTCCATGTATGATCTTCCTTTACTCTACATGACTTCCTGTTTCATACACATCAGTAATCATCCCACGTCATTGGTACAGGTAATGGTTGCCATGACTATAGCACCACTAACACCATAGTAGCCTGCCCTGAGTTGATACAGCTTTCTGTTATGTTACCATGTTTACTGCTTGGTGTTTTGTGAGCATGTTTCCTCCTACAGTGTTGGGTGAAAAAGTGCACAGGCATACTGGTGCAAAGGGCTGCCACAGATATTGAAATAATCGGATTCCAAACCGTACAGAATTGGGCACAGAGCTACCCCATGTCTGGAGGCACAGCAAAATATAATTAACTTGGTCCCTGAATAATAGTTGAGAAATCAAAAAAATGAAGCAAAGTACCTGACCTGGACAACAAGGCTTATTGTTGTACCAGCTTTGTATGTTCTGATGGGGGTCCATGCTATTTAACATACAGTATTGAAAAAAGATGGACAGGAGCACTGATGTAGAGTATGTTTTATGAATGTTTATGTTCTGCCAACTTCACTTCATTCTTCTTGTGAGAAGTTACCCAGGTCTGTTTAAGCCATTTGTGTTCCCTATTTAGGGATTTGAAGGTACATTTCCTGTCTATTAGTGATAGGAAATGACAGTGCTTCTTCTTAGTCCTGATGAACTTCGTAATCTCTTCAACTTTGCTGCCTTCCAAAATTTTCCATTTTTTATTGTGTTTTAAAGAAGTGTCAAATTGAGCAGCTGAGTAAAGATCAGGTAAAAATAGAGCACCTTACTGAACACCTCATGAATTCCTCTTTTGGCAGAAAATGTGCAAAATCCTCTTAGAGGTAGAGTTTGAGGTTAAATTATTTTTTTGCCCATTTGTCTCAACATAGTAGAAAAATTCTGTATTAGAATAAAACCCTGTCAATAGAAGTCTTAGAATCAGATGAGCCAAATCATCAGTATACAGGGGCTGTTTTCTTTCATCTGCTCAAACACTTCTGATATTGCTATCAGACTG
The DNA here is from genome assembly GCF_020497125.1 of Mauremys mutica. NCBI lineage: Eukaryota > Metazoa > Chordata > Testudines > Geoemydidae > Mauremys > Mauremys mutica. The sequence goes on along the minus strand of NC_059073.1, from coordinate 36,033,140 downwards.
AATGGTAATAGACAGTCAATGGGGCCTGAGTGCGGGCCACCCCTTTTCCTCCAGTGTCTCTGAAGGGAAAATGAATGAGAATACTCCATTGAATAAAGTTGTGGGAGAAAATATTATATAAAGAAGCAATTAAGTTAATGAGCCTTTGGACAAAAACAACCAATAAAGTATACTTTGGACAAAAATAAGCCAGTAAAGTGTGTATATATAAAAGAGAGCCCTATTCCTATCATATCTAAAAAAAATTTTTAGGCATATAAGGTGCAACCTGTGAAATAGCTTGCTTACTTTCTGTGAATGACATATTCTTCTTCGAGTGATTGCTCCAATGCATTCCAGTTAGGTGTGCGCGCCGCGCGTGCATGGCTCTTCGGAAGATTTTTACCCTAGCAACTCCGGCGGGCCGGCTGGGCGCCCCCTGGAGTGGCGCCGCTATAGCGCTGAATATATACCCCAGCCGGCCAGATTGCTGGCATCATCTGAGCTGATTCTGTTTGTATGAAACTGTTTGAATTTTGGAACAAGCAGGGGAATAGCTTTTTCCAACTAATGCGTTAAGTGGTAGTGGTTTTTTTTTTAAAGACTTTAGAATCAACTTGATTAGCGAGTTTGATTATGGGCCAATACAACTAAGATGGTATCTGCCAGGTCTCTTCAGCAAGACTGCCAATAATTTTGTGAACAAAATCTAACTCTTTGAATTGACTTGCACAAAATTAGTTTGTGTCCCCTTTAAGGAATAGAGGGAGGAAAAAATCAAAATTTCTAGAATCAGACTGGAAAAATTGGGTTATGCTCTGTGAACCAATTGGGAGCATCTTCACTTTTTATGAATTTGGATTATCAGTTATCAAATCTCAATTGTCTTTCTCCCATTACTTTTCTGACAAGTAACTCCTCCTGCTCTAAGACTACAGTAGAACCTCAAAGATATGAACACCAGAGTTAGACTTATTGGACAACTGGACACCATGTGGAACCGGAAATAATCAGGCAGCAGTGGAGACAAAAAAACAAACAGCAAATAAATATTGTACTGCCTCTGGGCTTTAGCCCAAGGCCTCAGGGCATCAGTCACAGGTAGTTGGGGCTGCATCTGAAAGTTAAGGGGAGAGGAGAGGAGAGAAGGAGGGATAACAGTGGTTTGAGCATTGGCCTGCTAAACCCAGGGTTGTGAGTTCAATCCTTGAGGGGGCCACTTAGGGATCTGGGGCAAAAATCAGTAGTTGGTCTTGCTAGTGAAGGCAGGGGGCTAGACTCAATGACCTTTCAGGGTCCCCTCCAGTTTTATGAGATATAGGCATATCTCTATATATCTATCCGGGTAAGTATTTCAAAGTTGTTTATAAGGCAAAACTTGCTTTAAAAATATTACTGTAACCACAGTTTATAATCTATAAAGCTTTGTTAAATTTATTTAACTTTAAAATAACTTTGAAATACATGTGATTGTGAGAGATTTTCAGTGGGAGTAAATGAGTGAATGAATTGTCTTTTTTTAAAATCTACTCGGAAGGATAGTATCATCCAGAAAGCTTTGAGAAATCACATTTAATATTCTTACAGTGAATAGCAAATATTTATCAAAGGTACAGTATTATAAATAGTCACTGCAGTTTTCCTTTTTAAATAAAGCTCCATACTGTCTTTACATAGCTGCTCCTCCAGTTGGGTTTCTTTCATTTCAGTTGTAAATCTAAACCACCTCAAAACAAGGTCTCTTCAGGAGATTCTATGGGCAAGAAACTCCAATGTTAAGACCTGGTAAAGTTCCTATTACAAGCTGTCCTGACCTGAAGAATATATGGTGGGGTCTGTTCTAAAGCTTTATTTTGATTAGAAAATTGTGTTCAGATCGTGCTTACATAATATCCCTTAAGGATTGAGTTCTCTGAGGGGATCAACAAGCATGTGGACTAGGGTGATCCAGTGGATATATTGCACTTAGATTTTCAGAAAGTCTTTGACAAGGTCCCTCAGCAAAGGCTCTTAAGCAAAATAAGCTGTCATGGGATAAGAGGGAAGGTCCTCTCATGGATCAGTAACTGGTTAAAAGATAGGAAACAAGAGGTAGAGATGAATAATAATTTTTCAGAATGGAGAGAGGTAAATTAGTGGTGTCTCCCAGGTGTCTGTACTGGGACTCATACTATTTAACAAATTCATACATGATCTGGAAGTGAGGTGGCAACATTTGCAGATTATATAACAGGGTTCAAAACAGAACTAGATAAATTCATAGAGGAATGACTCTATTAGCCAGGATGGGCAGGGATGCAAAACTATGCTCTGAAGTGTCCTTAACCTCTTCCTCTGCTGAAATCACTGTTAGCCAGTCAGCTAACTCATTAACCAATCACTCAGTTAAATGTTTTGCTTTTTGGGAAACTAATACTTGTTTAATAGTACGCTGTCTACTAGTGATGACTGGTAATAACTAGCTGTGTGTGATGGTCTTAAACAGGCCTAATAACCATTTCAAACTCTTATGGTACCCAGGAAAGAGCCCAGAGCCTGGATGAAATTAGGCTCTGGCCTGGTCTACACTGAGGGGGGCGGAATCGATCTAAGACACGCAACTTCAGCTACGAGAATAGCGTATCTTAGATGGACTTAAATTGACTTACTTCACATCCTCACAGCACGGGATCAACGGCTACCACTCTCCCGTCGAGTCCACTTCCGCCTCTCGCCTTGGTGGAGTTCCAGAGTCAACATGGAGCGTGTTCAGGGATCAATTTATCGCATCTAGACAAGACGTGATAGATCGATCCCCGATAGATCGATCACTAGCCGCCGATCCGGTGGGTAGTGTAGACATACCCTCTGTTGCCAGGGTTGAGGCGATTGTACCATCCCTTTCAGTCAGACCAGAATGAGGAGTTAAGGAAAGAGCCACCTCTGTTCCAACAAGAAACTACCCTGATAGGGAGATGGCCTATAATAAGGGACCTATGAGGATGTATGTATGTGTAATTCAGTGTATATTAGTAGTAGAGGAGAAAGTTTGCAACAGGAAGCAAAGCCCAGAATCTTTTTGGATCTGGGAATTACCCCCCAAAACATTTGTATCTTGCTGTCTCCAACTGTTGTGCATATGATTTTAATTTTTAATTCTTGCACTTCTTATTCTAGGCTGATTAGTCAGCAAAGAATTGCTTGTTAGTTGCTTCATGTCCCTCCCTACCAAAATCCTCACAAAACAGCCTGCAATATCTCCGTTACATGTGGTATCATTAGATCTTTTGAGGTTTCTGTGCTTATCCCAAAAGCAGATTTCAAATCTACCTACATCTAAAATGATAACAGTATGTCAGATACCCACGTAACAGAAAAATATGTCATTAGTAAAACTATAAAGGTTTTGTTGATGCAATGTAGATTGTGTAGCTTCAGCATTCTTCTTACACTTTTGTTCTCAACTTTTTCTTCTCTCCTATAGGTTTTTGGTGCACTAGCTTCTGAACCTTTTAAAGTGAGTGACTGCTTTTATGGCACTGGAGAGACCTTTCTGTTTACTTTCTCTCCAGATTTTGAGGTAAGGAGATACAACTCCTTTACATCTTATTTAACCATTCAGTATTACTGTATCAACAATATTGACTACAAGAAGCTATGTTTAAGGGGTGATAAAGACCCAGTTACACCTACCAAGAAAAAATATCTAGCGTTAAGGTAAGAGCAAAGGAATGGGAAGGGACATAGGAACTGGGATGATACTTATACGTTAATTTAATGGTATAGTAAAGGCTGTGGCATTCCACATATGCTGCAGTTTGGCTAGGGGATATTTGGGGATACCAGTAAAGATGGAGTTGAAGTAATTGAGACAAAAGTTAATGAAAATATGGGTATGGATTTGGAAAGATTGATAGGCTAAACAAGTGTATGTAGGCATTATTTTAGAGGTGAATTTGTTCACTGGAACTAATCCATTTACTCTTTAAATATCTGTATAATCGAGAGCTGTGGATTTTCTCACTGACACTAGAATCATGGTAGACTTCTGGATCAGGAATAGTGTGACAACACTTGGAATTCACAAAATTCAATTTTTCAAATATTTAACTTGCTATTCTCTACTTTCATTAGGTCTTCAAATGGACAGGAGACAATATGTTTTTTATTAAAGGAGACATGGACTCTCTAGCTTTTGGTGGGGGAGGGTAAGTCATGATTCATACTGTTATTCATTGTGAAGAATTGATTACAATGGTCTTTGTTTAATGTTGTGTACACACAGTAAAACTGGTATTAATTTTAATTTTAGAAATCTCAAGGCCCAAGAAGCTTTAATGCTAATTATAGATATATGTATGTATCTATCAGTTGTCAATAAGAAAACCATTTAACACTCGTTGTAAACTCAACTTGTACGTTTATTAGACTGTTAGGCATTCCTTTGCATTGCTTCAGCAATGGAAGACATAGAAAGTTTTACCTCTGATAGGTCAAGATACCTTTACATGTCCTGGTTGACAGCATACTTGCTTTGTCTGAAACTGATACAAGATGTTAACATTAAAAAAAATTAATGACTAGCAAGGCAATTGAAATATATAGTAAATTGCCTAAAATTATAAAAAATGTTGTTTTTGGCAGAACAGAGAATTGAACCTAGGTTTGCAGAGTCCCAGGTTAGTGTCCTAACGCTAGTACTCTGACAAATATGTCCCAAGAAATACTTTGTCAGAAAAATCTGTTTCCAATAAACCTAGGACATGAATACTTGAAAGCCTTGAAATGGTATTCCATAATCTTTATTTTTTTCCCCCAATGCAGCACCCATATTTTCAACTTACTTCTATATTTTTTTTAAATCACTCTCTGCTCTTCTAGTGCAGACATTTTGTTCTAAATTACTAGAGTATTCTTCCATAAAAGAAGAGCAGTGGCCGGTGCAGCTGCCTGCAGGGCTGCCCGAGCGGCTGGCTGCACAGCCGCTCCAGCTGTGGCTTAGCAGCCCTAGGATCAGCCACACTGGCCGTTGCAGAAGTCAGAGGTCACAGGAAGTCACAGAATCCGTGACTTCTGTGACAAACACAGAGCCCTATTTATAATTCTAGCAACTCTAACTGCATTTGTTAGGTTAACTTTATTCTCCTTCGTGAATTATTTTTATATAACTTCTCTATGTTCTAGGGGTGAATTTGCTCTTTGGCTTGATGGGGATCTCTACCATGGAAGAAGTCACTCTTGTAAAACATTTGGGAATCACACACTTTCTAAGAGAGAAGACTTCATTATCCAAGACATTGAAATCTGGGCTTTTGAATAAGTGTATATGTGTCTCTACAGGCTATTGTCCCAAACCTGACATGAATCAGTGCAGCTCAAAAAGCCCTAGAAGCAATAGAATACAGTATTTATATACTATAGTTTTAAAGTTATCTTCATGATGATCCAGATACAATTTTGAAATAGTATATTTAAAGTTGTCATACTTCATTGTATGCTTAAGATATTTCTATAAGTCTAGGCCACATGGGCTGAAACTGAATGTCAGTTGAGTTAATCTTGCTGTTGTGGAGCCAGCCTCCCAAATTATCTGTCCTTTAGTCTACCCCTTTGTCTCTTCAGTTCCCCGAAACATCTGTCTACGATCCCTTTAGGACTGCTTTGCTATATCTCAATTAAGATTATTTTTCTATTAAAACTGTATCTCTGAATGGAGCTCCCCCTTCAGGGCCTGTATAAGAGGAAAGTTTTGAGTGTGATGATTTGGCAGCCACGCTGCAAACACTGGTCCAGACCACTGATTGATTGATTCACATGGTGCCACTGCTAGACAAGAAGTTTAGCATTCTGTATTGGAGCATACCATTACCTTAGTCCTGGTTAGAAAATTCATCCAAATTCAGTTGTGCCACTTGTTTTATTAATGTCCAGTTTAGAGAAAACATGTCAGTAACATCCTAGTAAAGTTCTAGTTGTGTGCTGATTATATTAAAGAGTATTTTGCACATGCTGTTAATGATCTGCAGGTTTGGGACAAATGAGGACAGCATTGAGCTGTGTGATAAAAACATAAAATAGCAAGGGAATGTGAGAATGTGATAGTTCCACTGGGTTTAATGGATAAATCAAGTAAAATGCAGTGAACAAATTTGTAGCTGTAGTAGGGCATTATGCATACAGACTATGAAATTGATGCATTTTTCTTCAACGTAAAGTGTCAGATATATACTGTTTTATAGATAAACTGTTGTAGCCTTGTAGCACATCAACTCCAAGAACATTGCTTATTCCTGTCCAAAAGAAAAAAATAGTTGTGATGTTTTTGAGTGGATTTATGTTGTAAACTACAGTTAGCACCAGCTCTGATAAAATGGGGTAATGTACTATAGGTAGCCAATATTGTAACTCAGTAGACTTGTGGAATATGCAAATTTACTGTCATGTGACCTCAAAAAAATGACAGGCTAGAATACAGTACCGGTAGCTCTTGTTCACTTTTGTAGGAAAACTGATAAGCCATTGTGGCAATAACAGCTCAACAAAAGTTATTTTCAAAGCTTCTATTCTATGTTATGCAAAAAAATTGCTGTTATAAGTGTGACAGTGACTGACTTTGTGCTGAAATTTCAGCTGTTCCAGATGAACATTGTATATTATCTTGTAAATTAATGTTTAAAAGTAGTTTTGTTATTATAGAAAAGTGTTGATTAACGGGTTGCTTATAGCACTTTACATTATTCTAGAAATGGAATAAAAGCCAAATGGGTTGGCTTAAATAGATGTAGTTGTATAGTATTTCAATATATTTAGTTCTTTGAAAAGTTTTAAAAACGTATCTGAGGAAAGATTACTGCTGTGGTAATGAAAAAGGGCAGATGCTCTATGTATAATATGCTAATGCGCAATATGAATAGAAATACAGGGCCCCATTTCCTGTCTCTATGTATAGCTCTTTACCCTTGTTAGAGCTTAGTACAGTATGTAGATTAAATGTTTACAAAAATAAGGAACTGTAAATATATTAAATTGCTTTTCTCCCCATTGATCTTCCACAGCAGTATTATTGTCTTTGTGGAGTTAAGACTGACTATAAACAATCCTGTAATGGATTTCAAGTACTATAAGGTCATAGTGATACATATATAGCAAATAAATCTAAATACATGTAAAATTAAACTTGAGTTTGAATTTATTTAGCCAAATGGTCAATTATTGCTATTTTCACAATAACTTCTTGAATGTTGGACCTTCTCTATACCACTTTTTGATTTTGGTATATTATGATGATCTACAATGTAACTAAATAGTTTCTTCCAGTTTTTGGAACTGGGGGAAGAGTAAATATTTATAAACTCACATACCAGTGTCATATAACTTTCAGTGTATGATACTGAGAGTGAAGACTAGTTTTTTAGATTTCCTTTGTATTTACCTTAAGGAGTATATGTAACACATCTCATCAAAACACTGTCAGTTCCTGCTCTCCTGAGAGTTCAGGTGCTGCATTCTACATCACTTTTTCCTTCTGCTGTATGATCTCTGATTCTTTTAATTGCAGAATTAGACTTCTGATTTTAGTATAACTAATTTAAATTTGGAATAATTGACTTTGAGGACATGTATTGATATAAAATTGTGTATATTCTTCCAGTAATAAGTAGGTCTGTCTGTCTCTCTCTTGTACTTTAGGGCTGTGTTATTCTCCTGGGAATTTGGTACCTGCTTGAATGGAGGCTCCACTTTGAGGCCAAATTCCCAAGCATTAACAATTTTATGTTCAGAAAATATAAGCTACATCAAAGGCCTTGACACACAATTCAAAGTACCTTGCGTTTATGGGAGCTTTAGTGGCTTGTTAAAGTCTCCCCAGAGGCATTTAATGATCGGAAAACAACAACATTCTCTAACAGGATATAACACAAGGTTTGTCTAAACACAAAGTTGAACCTATTTAATTAAACTGGTGCACACCTATGTATGGACACATTTGTATCAGTTTGAAAACTGGTTAATTGATATAAATCAGGTTTGAATTTGAGTGACCACACAGTTGATCAGACTTCAGATAAATTGTTTAAAATAATGTCTTTAAAGTTGTTATTTTAAACAGTTTAAACTCTGTGCAGCTGTGTGTTGACCACACCAAAGAGATCTTTGTTCTGACCTTTAAATGTCTCCTTGCTTCAGTCTCACCAGGAATTTTACAGGATATAGTTCCCTTCCACCTTACTGCCAAGAACCTCATTGCTCCAGTGATTGCAAGAAACTGAGGCTTGACACAGACCGAAGAGAGAATCCATTTTATAGATTGGATTTTGAATGAGTCTAGTGCCAGATCAAAATCTGTACCACGTCTCAATATTATAAACTCAGTGCACCGAGTTGATGTTTGATCAGATTTACATTGCATCAAGAGTTCCAGGTCTTATCAGCTACATAAGCATCTGATTTTAAACGCTGCTTTCTCACTGAATGTTAGTATGGTCCTTACTCAATTTATAAATCTCGATAAAGGCCCTGTTCTTTCACATGTAGTCTTCATTTATGCTCATTTGTTGATTCCCAGTGAAGCAGATCTGCAAATGAAAAGCCTTTGGGACCAGAGAAGGAACTCAGTCTGTGGGGAACATGGATCACAAAACTGAAAGAGCAACTGTCTGGGAATGGGGGAAGGGGGCAGAGAGGCATGAAATTACACGCATCAGGAAGAAACTTGTATAATTAAAATACATCTCAAGCCAATAAAACATTTAATAGAAGATAGATGTGTAAGTATATTTTCATGCTGTTGTTGTACTGTCACTCTTCACACCTGGGGCTAAAAGGTTTTGATGTTAAGTATCTGGGCAGTAACTCTTGTAGGCATCTATAAAGTTGAAGAAAACATAAAATGGACAAGGAGGGAATTTTTGAAAGAAATTATGGGTGTTAGTAACAAGGAAATCAACTATTCAGCTATTTTATAGCAAAACTTAGATAACCTATTGATTACTCAAATGTTTAGTTCCCCATTATTTAAAATGAGTTTTATAAGGGAGTAACAGTAAAAAACAAAAAACAAAAAAAAAAACAAAAAAAAAAACCATTGGAACAACTAGAGATTTGGGGGTGGTTTTCAGGAGGATTTTTGTTTGGTATTTAATATTCAGAAAGAATCATTTCCCATATTTCAGCTAGTCTTTGTGGGTTAAAGTCACTGCAATACAGAGGATCCACATAAACCATCTCCATCCCAGTTTGTCTCAAGGACATTTGGTAAATAAATATTTGTCACAGGAGAAAAAAGAATACAACAGACAGGGACTGTTGATTATTGTTAACCCTACTCATATATATGTAAATACACAAAAACACAAACATTATCTTCCCACATGTCTTTTGAAGGTTATTTATTTTGCAGGATGTTTAACCCTTTCTGGCCATGCGTCACAACATTCAGAAATACTTCACCTTTGTTAAACAGCAAAGTCCAGTCCATAGGTGCTGGAACTGAGGGTGCTGCCACACCCCCGGCTTGAAGTGGTTTCCCTTATATACAGGGTTTATAGTTTGGTTCAATGTCTCTCAGTCCCTGGTCCTTAGGAGCACTCTAAGGGCTGGTCTCCACTACCAGGGAGATCAGTGCTGCTGCAATCGATGCAGCAGGGATCGGTTTAGTGGGTCTAGTGAAGTCCTGCTAAATAGATAGCAGAGCACTCTCCAGTTGACACCAGTACTCCAGCTTTCTGAGAAGAGTAAGTGAAATTGACCAGAGAACATCTCCTGTTGACTCAATACTGTGAAGACACTGGGGTAGGTTGACCTAAGCTACATTGACTCCAGCTATGTATATACGTACGTGTGTGTGTGTGGAGAGAGAGTAGCATAACTTAGGTCGATTTACCCCCGCAGTGAAAATAAGCCCTCAGTCTTCGGGCAGGGTAGTCATGTCTCCATCAATTCATAACTGCATATTAGTCATCCAATCCTAGCCAATGTAATTTCCTTTCTTTTGGCAGAAGCTTTCTCCATGCCATAGTGTCCAGAGGAAGGTGTACAAGATATGTAAATATAACCTATCTTGTTTTGGGTGTCCTATTTAAAGAATGATCCTGCTTCCCAGCTTGAATGTACACTGCTATGAAAATCCCATTATAACAGATCTGTGGACCTTAGCGCAAGGATGAGTACTGGTATCTAAAAGGGTAGTGGCTTGGAGCAGGGGAAGTTCAGATTTTAAAATGGTCTGTTAATATATCAGACAATATGTGAATGAACACGTCTCTTTTAAGTAGGGATGGAAAAAATAAGCAAGCACTGGTACTCAAATTAGTATTTTATTTGTCATTTAGGTATTGTACTTTGACAGCCTTTTAAAGGACAACAGGCAAATGACTTAATTAAATAGGTATAACGGTATTCATATGAAGAACCACGGAGGGTAATACATACAGCATTTCATATCACAATATTTATCTGCACATTAGAGCCTGGTCCTGCAGCTCTTATTTGCATGAGTAGTCGCATTGTCACCAAAAAGGCTATTGGATCAGACCTGCAATGTAATATGTTTTTATCTTGGCTAACTTCACGATCAGTTACCTTGCTTACAATGTTAATATTGTTTTAGAACAAGATGTACTGTAGGAGCATATTATTTGGTTCTTGAATTATTTGCCTGTAAAAAAAATTTGAGGTCTGTTTTATTTGCTTACAAAAAATATGCCTACCAGGAAGTTCAAACTGGAGTATTTGTGTTTTAATGCTAAATTAACAGTTTTTGGTTTACAAAATTGAGGCAAAATGTACGGATACCCTTTTCTTCTTCAAGAAGATGTTTGATCTTTCAGTTTGAAAGAAACTTATCAAAGGAAATCATTTGGGTTCTCATTTTTAACTGTATGTAAATTGTTTGCCCAAACTTTTTTCCTCTTAAATTAATATTTTATTCTGGCAATAGTATATACTGTGTGAAATTTACAAAGTAATAGTCTTGAGAAGCTGTTGTCTTTATAATCCAGTATGCATTATACACAATATAGAAATCTATACTATAGTACAGCATAGAAGTGAGGTACATAGTATAGAAACACCACTTTAAACTTTTCTTTAAAACTTACATTGCTGAATTCTGCAACCTTTACCCACATTGAGCATTGACTGAAATTGTGCCATTGACTTCATTGGAACAACCTAACATGAATAAGGGTTGTAGAATTAGGCCCATATTCTGTAGAACAGGGGTAGGCAACCTATGGCATGCATGCCGAAGGTGGCACATGAGCTGATTTTCAGTGGCACTCACAGTGCCCGGGTCCTGGCCACCGGTCCGGGAGGCTCTGCATTTTAATTTTAATTTTAAATGAAGCGTCTTAAACATTTTAAAACCCTTATTTACTTTACATAAGACAATAGTTTAGTTATATATTATAGATTTATAGAAAGAGACCTTCTAAAACCTTAAAATATCTGACTGGCACGCAAACCCTTAAGTCAGAGTGAATAAATGAAGACTCGGCACACCACTTCTGAAAGGTTGCCAACCCCTGCTGTAGAACATCTTAGGAAACACCGGCTTTCTGAATACACAGAGGATGTATTCTCTTTGTTTAATTAGGAAAAATATTGCTCATGTATTCCTCACTCACGGAAGTAGGTTGTCTACTGGAAAATGTCCCTACCATTGCTACTCCTGCATCTTGATCTTGTACATTTTCCGTAATGCAGCTATTTACAAGTGTCTAGCACCATACACTTAATTTCAGGAACAAGTAGAGAATATGTGCTGTATGTTAATTTCCCTTTATTGCTATAGATGTATTGAATAGGAAATCATTTCTATATACTAATATGCAGTAATTTTCATGAATTTCCATATCCTCTATGCATTCAAGTCTTGCCTTGTGTTCAGTATTTTTCTGTAGGGGATGTATGCCACCATTCCATCCATTTCTCAGTCTTAAATATAAAGCCCTCTTTGTGCAAGTTTTATCTTACTTTGTGTATGAAATGTAAGGGAAAACATCACAGATACAGTGCTCACCATTAAAACATCAACATTTGTCATTTAGTTACTACAGCATGGTGTCTGCAGTAGTATTTTGCTATACTTAGAATAGGGAATAACTGGTATATTCTATACCTTAGTCGTAAATGCAGATGACTGTACATTCAAATTTTTAGTGACTTAATTATGAAATGTAGGACAGGACTGAAGGGTCAATTTAATAGATTGCGCATTCAAGTTCATATTCTCAGTTGGTTCCTGATCCAACCCACTTTATAACTCCAAAAATCCCATCTAAGTTAATTTAGGGTGGGGGAAGTCGTGTATGTGAAAGCAACTCAGGGTTGGGATTGAGGTGGAGCTGTCTCTGCTGCCATTATGCTTTTACATTTATTTTGGTGCATTCAATACATATATTCACTTCAGTTCTTTCACATCCATCCTTGTCTGAGTGGTAAATAACTTTAGAATGCTGCAAACTCGGTTGGTAAAGGGCACAATACAAAGGGGATAGAAAAAGGAGCTTGGTATCGCAGGAGTAATTATAAAACATCTGACAAATGTTAAGTATCTTTCCGACTGCATGGTAAATTCCTATATTCAAAACGTTGACTATTTAATGGTGCGGTAACTGGCAGCAATGGAAAAATTTGATGTATTTTAAGTTTACTATAATGAGTGGTTGTACATTTATTTCAATAAAGTGATTATGACATGATCATCCCTGCCTTGCCATAGCATTTCTCCCTCAAAGTCCACCAGCCCATGTTTCCTAGCTCTCATGAGAATCCCAACAACCTTGTCTGAAATGCGGACATATCTGTCAAAGAGTTCCCCAAAGGTGACTTGGATCTTGCCATCACGTCTCAGCCGAGCCATTGTTGCAATGATAAAGCACATATCTTTTATCTCCCGGTGAATGTGACTCTCCGCTCTCTTGGCCCTTTCAGCAGTTTTAGTTCCCTCTTTAGGACGACCATAGCCCTTATCTCCTTTGTGCAGGCGTGTCGACTGGGCCAGTTGGTAGTCAAATTCCTCACTGAAAGGATTCAGCTTCTGCGTTATCACATGCTGGTCTGCCCATTCTTGCCATCTGCCCTTCAGAGCATTAACAGGACTGTATTTCCTGTGGGCCTTGCTGCTTAGTTCTTCTGTAAACCTGCTTGCACTAAAAGAAACAAAGATGGGGCTTGATTTTTTTTTTCATGTCACCACTTTTAGGGGCTCATTTGTACTGTTTTCTTTTGTAAGACTCAACTTTTTCCAGTCCAGAGTACTAACCACTAGGTGGCATATTTTTACTAATTCTAAAGTTAGTTCTTCAGTATAGGCATATTCAATTTATCAATTGTGTATTTAAAAGCCACACCATTCATTGCCAGGCTGATCTTGCGTAAGACACCAACTTATACACTGGATCTCAATTTTGTTAGCCACATTTTCTGCCCAGCATTAACCCACTCTGGAGAGGTAATTACATTCACGCTTTTGCACCCACAATTTACTTGCTCAGTTAGCTATCCTCCTTGTTTCTGTCAGTTCATCAGGGGCCTAGAAATTGAAGTGCAATTATTGGCACTTCAAATTTAATTCAAGTGCAAATATTGCACCCACCACTATTCATGATTGAAAGAACAGGGCCAGTGTCTGAAAATCTGTGCCTTTCAGGCCATTTTGATTTAACTAATATAACAGGGTGCATAAGACAAATATTACCCCATACAATAGGAAAATACTCACTTTTCATTGGTGTAAGCCCCAAATAAAACGTGACCCAACATTTTTAGCTCATTTAAAGCTTTTCAAAGGCCCAAAGGGCAGGAAGGTGTTGTCCTGACTACACTCTAATCCCTTTCAACCTTGAGCCTGCTAAAAACATCCATGGCTATAATGTCATTCATAGGTACTGGGCCACATCGTGAGATGCAGTTATATTGCAGAGTGCAAATCAGGACAAATGTGCAAAATGGTTTAAATTCCCTGATGCTGTTACTACTTTGAGGGCAGCTTTAACCTACCAGGCTGCAACGGCCCAATGGGACCACAATGCAACCAAGTATCCCAGCCACAAGCGCTTCTCTTCAACCACACCCCTGCCCCTGCTCTGCTGGTAGTGGAGAGAAAGGGTGATTGGTGTAAAAGCCCCTATCTCACTTCTATGCCGCTGGAGGACACCTGGGGTGTGATCTCCCTGGGCCAGTTAGGTTGATTTTTAAAGTCAGCTGCACCAGTGATGTGGTGTAAAGCACAGGACAGTCGTGGCCATAATGATGTAAAGCACCATTTTGCTTCCCTCTGTTTTGCAATCATGGAATATTTTGTTTGTGTATGTGTGTAAGATGAAGGTCTGGAAGAAGAGTGTTACAATATTACATTGCAGTACTATCAGCAAACCAGCTGTGCAGCTTGTTGTCAGGTCAGCAGAGAGAAATTGGTGAGCTTTTGACTCTGAGTTATTGTTCTGTTGTCCTGTTTGGAGGCAAGTCCCCCACATAAAACGTGCAGGGAATTTGGCTTCTGAAACTTGCAGATCTCAGAAGATCCACAAAGGGCCCTAACCCTTTACACAGCATCCTGCCCGGCCCTGGCCCCCGTCGGGTTCCTTGGCTGGCCACTTCCCCAACTCAATAAAGAAGGTATGTTGTGGAGGGAAAACCGAGGTAAGTTAATGCTGACTGAGTCTAAAGTAATTTATACTGATGGTCTCAATGGGGCTAAAGGGTAAACGCCATAGAGGGTGTGTCTATACAGCAACTAGACACCCACAGCTGACCATGCCAGACGACTCAGGCTTGGGTTCACAGGGCTCAGGCTGCAGGGCTGTTCCATTGCTGCATAGACTTCCAGGCCTGGGCTGGAGCCTGAGCTCTGGGAACCTCCCACCTCAGAGCCCAGGCTCCAGCTTGAGCCTAGAAGTCTATACAGCAATGAAACAGCCTGAGCCCCACGAGCCAGTGGGTTTTCTTTGCTGTGTAGACATACCCTGAAAGTGGTTGTCCCTTACTCATATGCTTAGCTTGCTTCCTTCCTACTCCCTGTGGAAAACTGTAGCAGGAATTTCCTGGGATCAGGAGAAGTGAAGGAGGCAGCATAGTTGAACTGCATTCTCTGATCGTTCTTTTATTTACTTTGTCTCCTACATTTTCTGTTCCCATGTAGCTCTTTAATCCTCCTTTCTAACCAAATACTGTTATCGCCTTTCCATTCTAATCTTCTCCCTAGCTGCCTAGATTAACACCACTTTATTTCACATTTACTTTTTACTCTCAAACCCTACATGGCTAGGGATAATCTAATTCTCATTTTGCCTCTTCTACATGCATCATACAGTTTGAACCCTTCCTGCTTTTCACATTTCTGTTTTGCCTCACTGTCTACTTTCTTGTGGCATTAACCAGTAAATACGCTGACTTCCAGTTTATTTTTTAGATTAGTCTCTCCCTCTCTCATATGTTGTCAGCTGCTTGAGGCAGAAAACATGTAATCTTCTGTGTTTGTACAGCTCCTATCACAATGGGTCCCTGATCCAAACTGGGACTCAGGACACTACCACATTATAAGTAGTAGTAGTAATAATGCATTTTTGTAAGAATGCATTCTGTATTTCTAAGGGGACATTGTCCTTTGCATGATCTGTGCTGTCAATTCCCGTTGTTTCTTTGGGTGCCTAATGCATGAGAACTTCCGTGCTCTTTTCTTCTGTGTGGCAGTTTTCATTACTCATGCACCACCAGTTTTGTTTCTAGGTACAAACTAAATATTATCATCCCAGAATGTTGAATTTGCATGTGGTTTGCATGCAGTCTGACTCCAGCTAGAGTTACAGCTGGCGTGGATGTGGGTGCTGATGTGAGAAATAATTACTGGGACTGTGTGTTCTCACTGAAACCTTGAGGGGAAACAGAAGACTGCCTTATTTAAAACCAAACAAAACCAAAAAGGAAGTTTGTGGTTGTTAAAGCAAAACTGAATGATTAACAAAAATAGCAGGTTTTATATGTTCTGAGAATATAAATTTAAAGTGAAATATATGACTGTTTTTAAAAACTATGTAATCGCACTATTTATGCAAAGAATTATTCTTTCCAAGCAGATTTCAGTAAGGCAGACAGCTGTAAGTAATATAAAAGGTATTATTTTACCCTCAGTATGTATGGTTAATCTTCTGTTCTCCCAGGTAACTGCACTAAGATTTGACATATAAGATATTCGAGATATTCAGGCAACCCCAGTAGAAAGATAGTTACTTCCTTGCTAGTTACATTTTATTTTTAGTGAGCAGTTCAGTTTAATTTGAGTTGGTTCCAGGTAGAGCTGGTCACATTATTAGTTGCAGATAACACCCCTTGCAAATTTATTCTCTTTCCACCCTGTTTGTGAATTGCCGACATACTGATCCTGATTTCTGAGGCTGTACAATTCACTTTATTTGTATTATCTAATTACTATGGGTGGTCAGTTCTCAGCCTCTATTTGAGAACTCTTTCATATTGGCTATTAGCCATTCATTATTTGTGGGATGCGATTAGTCATCTGTATAACATGGTATTGGTCTGTTCCCTGATTGGATGACTGAAACAGAAGAAAGATGAACAGTAAATAAGACCCTTCTGGTTTGAATTTTCAGAGCTCTGTTTGTGCTACAGTTTGTGAAATATGAACACTTTCTGTGAATAGCTGCTGATGTTTATAGATAACTAATGATGTGACCCCAGGGATAGCAGTGGAGCAGAGTCCATCTGTTTGTTTGCAGATAGATTGATATATCTGTTTTGGCATTATTCCTCCAGCTCTACTGCCAGGGCTCTCATTTCTGACATGGTGATTCAGATACAGTATGAACATGCTGGCCCTGATTCTCCACAGGCCTGGTGCCTGGTGGAGCTTTTTTACATCCAGGCTAAGTGTGTTTAAAGTGGGTGTAAAATCCTGCTATTCTGATTTGATAGGTTTTGCACTCAGTCTGCTCTTACTTGGCATAGGTGTAGATGACAGCACACGATGCGAGACAGTGGAGACATGGCTCCTGATAGGAAAGGGCAATACGGGGCCAGCTGGCTCCATTACTCAGTGAAACCTGCAACAGGAGGAAAACTCTACAAGGATCCACTCATGGATTTTCTCCCTCATTGTATAATCGCAGTAGTCCCTTCTGGCCTTAGAGGCTATGAATCTATGAACATTCTTCCAATAGAGGGGGCGGGGGTTGTCTTATTGAATAAATAGCAAGGCACTGCAATGCTGAACCCCAAACTGATTTAGGAGCCTAAATATTTTCAGAATGGACTATGGCACTTAGGAATCTAAATCCTTCCTAAATCGTGAAATCCCTTTTGAAAATGAGCTTTAGGCTCCTAAATCAGTTGGACATTAGCATGCTACATTTAGCAATGCATCAATAGCTTTACAAATCTGGGCCTAAATTCTTAGGCTGGGATTTTCAAAGAGGCTTCTGGGAGTTCAGTGCCCAACTACCATGGGACATTTAATGGATTTGGGTACCTAAGGGTTAATGTTGCAAAAGTGCCCAACTCACTTAGGAGTCTAAGTCCCATGACTTTCAATGGGACTTAGGCTCCTAAGTGAGTTGTACACTTTGGAAAATTCTACCCTAAATCCTGCAGGCTCTCTTGCAAATCCCAGCCTCAGATGCTGAATTTGAAAGTGATGTCAAAAATAAGCTGAAGCTAAAAAGTACCCCAGGAATCTTGAATAATCTAGGCCAGTGATACTCGGACTGAGGCTTGTGACCCACAAGTGGCTCTTCAATGTATCTCCTGCAACTCTTCACAGCACATGATATTAAACCCCTGTGTGATTTTAATTATTAACCAATCTAAGTTATTAACCTATCAGGATGCTTTTACTATGTTAGTAACCAACTCTAGTTGATAGGATGATAATACTTGATCAGGACATGGGCGGTGGGTGAAGCCCCCCTTTGGGGAGGCTAGCCCAGCTCCACCCCTTCCGCCCATATGCCTCCGCTCCTGTAGCTGGCCCACCGAGACCCCATGCCCCCCGGGGCCATCCAAAGCCCCAAGCCGTCCCCCCCCCCCCCAGACACACACACACCTGCCCGGAGTCCCAGGCCAGCTGCAGCCACTCCACGCCTCTCCTTCCCTTCCCTCCTCAGACCCCAAGCAATGCGGGGAAAAGTCTCTCTCAGGTCTGGAAGAAACTTTTGACATGTCCCATGTAGGTTCCGGGGTGACTGAGAAGGTGGTATTTGCTACTCAGCTTCTACTCAGACTCCAGGGAGATTACTGATGAACTCGGGAAGCTGAATAACACATACTTCCTCCTAGCCACCCTGGAACCTGCATGGGGTACAATAAAACTTCCCCCCCAAAACTCCGCAACTGGGAGTCCAGCGGCCACGGCACCCTGGCCTATTATACCTGCTGCCCATGGATCAGTCGCTTTGCTGTGAGATATATTCTCTCTCTCTTTATATATATATATATATATATATATATATATATACACACACACACACATATACATATATTTGCTCGCTCTCATTTATTCATATATGTATATATGAATGAGAGCGAGAGAGTAAATGAAACAATGAATTCACACTACTGTGGCTCTTTGGGTCATGTTGATCGCTAATTTGGCTCCTCAACCACTGAGGTCTGAGTACCACTGATCTAGGAAATTTTTTCTCTGTTTCCCCCTCTTCCTTTTTCCAGGTAGTTTCTATTGCTATCCTACAGGCGGCAAGGAAGCTTATACACCTCTGTTAATTTTTTTCTTTTTAAGGTTTGCAAACAAGTCTAGCTTGCTTTATGTCTATATGCAGTGCTCTTCAGGTAAGGCAAATGTTTACAGTAGTATTTACTTTGTAGGAAGTACACTTTTAAATATATAAAATCAATTTCCCTCTTGCAGTCTCTGGTGTATGGATAATTTGTTTTCCTGAAATCAAAGTGACTAAGCTACAACCCAACTGTTTGCAGCCTTTTTCTGCAAAATTTGCTACGTGGGAGACCTTGTGAGGAGCTGTTTGACATCAGGGCATGTCTATTCCTCTTGGAGCTACCTCTGTAGGTCAAATCCTGTTTGTATTGAAATGAATGAGAGTTCTCCACTGATTGCAATATCTGGATTTGAATCCCCTGATTATTTTGGTAACGCGTGGAGTCAAAAATTAAAATACAATTTTTGTTTGTAATCTTCAGACAGGAACCCTTACAAGGAAGTATTACTTAAAGTTCAGTTTGATGCTAAGATTTAGACTTGCTGTTTAATTCATTGTAGGAGAGGTATGTTTTTCATAATTCTTTCCATGTATATTTAAAATGAAAGTTAAATACACTGCAATTCTTAACCTAAATAACAGATTGTGCTCTTTCTGTTTTCCTCACACCATGTTGCAGACATAAGGGAACTGCCTACACATCAGATTGTTTCTGAAGGATAAAACAT
Organism: Mauremys mutica; assembly: GCF_020497125.1. Classification (NCBI taxonomy): domain Eukaryota; kingdom Metazoa; phylum Chordata; order Testudines; family Geoemydidae; genus Mauremys; species Mauremys mutica. The sequence goes on along the minus strand of NC_059073.1, from coordinate 36,013,762 downwards.
TATTTTGTAAGATTTGATTATAGTGATTTTTCTGACATGCCAGGGATTTCACACTTAACAATTCATACTTGGTGTTAAATTCTGTAGAGAAATGATACCAAAGTATAGTGTCTTTCTTGACTAACTAAATAATCAGACCAGTTCCATATCTGAGTTATAACCACAGATGTTTGCAGCAGATGTAATGTTTGTAAATTTGTTTGTCTCAGATGGTTTATTTTATATTTACCTACTTTGTGAGCAGAATCCAGAAACTTATGTAGGTTCAAATTCAGTAAAACACTTAAGCACATGCTTAACTTTAAGCGTGAGTTTAACTAAGCCTATCCCTATTCAAACAAAGCATTTATGCCTAAAGGAGCCAAAAAAGTGGTCAGTCTTAACTATGGTGATTTTCACTTACATGCACAAGGTTGAATTGATTTCTTTAATGACTGTAATTTAGCATTTTTCATAGATTCCTAGACCCAAAGGGACCATTGTAATCATCCATCTATAACACAGACCATAGAATTTCCCCTAAATAATTCCTAGAGCAGATCTGTTAGAAAAACATCCAGTTTTGAATGAAAAATTGTCAGAGATGGAGAATCCACCATCATCTTTGGTAAATTGTTCCAGTGGTTAATTACCATCACTGTTAAAAATGTATGCCTTATTTCCAGTCTGAATTTGTCTAGCTTCAGCTTCCAGCCACCACGACTCTCAAATCTTTTCCTCATTGTGTGTGAGCATATATGCAAGAGAGGGGGAGTCAAATCTCAGTTTCAAAGGTGTCTCAACTCAGCCTCCATTTTTGTGCATACAGGTTTGCATCCAAAATGACTGTGCATATTTTTAGCATAAACACGTGCATGCAGGCGATATACCAGGGGTAGGCAAGCTATGGCACGCATGCCAAAGGCGGCACGCGAGCTGATTTTCAGCGGCACTATCACTGCCCAGGTCGTGGCCACTGGTCTGGGGGGCTCTGCATTTTAATTTAATTTTAAATGAAACTTTTTAAACATTTTAAAAACCTTATTTACTTTACATACAACATTAGTTTAGTTATATATTAGACTTATAGAAAGAGACCTTCTAAAAACATTAAAATGTATTACTGGCACACGAAACCTTAAATTAGAGTGAATAAATGAAGACTCGGCACCCCACTTCTGAAAGGTTGCTGTACCTTGCGATCAGGTGCATGCATATGTGTCAGTGCTGGAAAAAATTAACATGTGAATGGTTGCAAGTGTGTACAACGCTGCATCAAGGAGTCTACTTTTTAAAATATTGTCCTAGTCATGTCTCCTTCTAGCATCAATCATCTGTTAGGCTCAGGTGGGTGTATTCCAAATTATAAATGTCCTGTGATTGGAGGTTAGAAGGCGAACTTTGGTAGACCTTGACCCTTCCAATCTTTTCCTTGTTTATTTCTATTAAATTTTGGAATGCTGTTCATCGCAAATAATTTATTCAATGAATTTAACCAATTTCTCTGTTGATCTTTATCCACAGGGTGAGTTCAATTTTTAGCAATCTATTCAAGATTTAAACTTTTTTATCACATGATTTATGTAGATATGTTTCAGCCTATGACTGAACTGTTTATCACAATAATCAATATGAGTATTTTACTCATGCTGTGCAAGTAAGGATCTAAGTCCCATGGTATTACCTTTGTGAGTTTGAAGTTATCAAATCAGGGGTGGAAATGCGGGGCTGCTTTTTCTTAAAACTTGATAGTCTCCCTTTGGCCCTTATCCAGCTACTAAAAATTTGGTTTCCCATTTTCTCCTCTCCCTCCTGGAAACCCATATCTGCCTCAGGGACTAACAACCATTTTGGTGCACTCTAATAAAGTGTTTGTTCACTTACAGTGATGGCATGGGTCGTTTAATCCTCATAATGTGGTCAGCGTCTACTTGCTGGAGTCTGTCTTCTGCCTCGCCCCCATAACCACTGTCCTCCGTATCCAGGCTGTCACTGCGACATTTATGTAGCTCCAACTCTGGGACTTTATCCTCTTGTTCCATCTGTTTCCAACCCTTGGTTAGCTCTGTCACCAGATTTGAGCACTTCCTCCGCCTTGTAGGAGACATTTTGTCACCAAGGATTTTGTCAAAATTACTTGACTCCTCCTTGCACCCGCAGATCTCTGGGCTCCCATTCTCCTTCTCATATCTATCACTGAGGAGGCTAATGTCATTTCCTCTTTCATAGACTTTACTTACAACGGTTTTGGTCACCTCTTTGCTTTTAATGTTAAGCTTTCTGAGAGCTTCCTCAGATTCACTTGAATCTTTTTCTACATCCCTTTTAGCCACTGCCAACTTCCCTGAGGATTTTTCCTCACTCTTTTCTTGGTCGCTCTTAGTAGAAACTGGCCATCTTGATAATAGCTTTTCTTTTGGTGGCTCAGCTGGTGGTTCTTCTGCATTGGGCATCCATCCTGGGGGCTCTTGGGCTTGCTTTGTGTTGTGGTCACTTGCCCACTGTTGCCAGCCTCGTGCCAAGCTGATTACTAGGCTGGCGGTTCGGATCTTTTTGATGGCCCTTTTTGCAGGCGTCGCTTTTTGGCTTTCTTCTGCAGGCATGTTGCTGTCTGCTGCTGCTGCTTCTCTATCTCTTGTGGTAACCACCTGGTGAATGAATATCCTAGACTGACTAACTTCCAGAGGAGAGAGCTACAGGGATTTAAATAGAAACAGGAGGAGTTTGTGATATTGGAAACTATGTGAAGCATTTCTCACAGATATAGTGCCTCTACTCTGACAGTGTTCTTTTTTTAATACCACAGGGCTTGCATTTTGTCTCAGCAGATGGACACTGCATAAAGTAAACAAGGATGACACAGACTGCCTACTTTTTTTTAAAGCTGAGAGCACCTGGAGTTTTTTTCTCTGCCTAACGTCAGGGTAGTTAACTTTCTGCAGGGGAATTCACAAGTGTTTTTTTTTTCTTTGTAGCTCTCGGGTTAGGTTAAGCATAGGAAGGCTAGGATGACAGATAGTGAAGTCCAAAAGAAATTAGAATTAGCCAGATTCAAAGGCACTTGGAGTTGGAGGCACAAACAGCCAGAGAGGAGGCTGCTATGGAGGACCAGAAGCATGAACAGGAGGAGAGGGAAAGAGAGGAAGCATGACCTCACTGCTATGAAATTGAAAAGATAGAACCCTTCAGCAACTGGCTCCACTTCCCCAAAAATAGGAGTGACTATGTCCGCAGTATGATGAATCCAGTGATATTGCTGAATATTTCATCACCTTTGAAAGACTGTGCACCTTCCATGCTATCCCTGATGAGCACAAGATGACCACATTTGGTAGCAAAATTGACTGGAAGAGCTCTGGACATATTCAGTAAGATGCCTATTGATGTTGCTTCTGACTATGGTAAATTTAAGGATTTGGTTTTAAAACATACAGAGTAAAATTTACTTAGTCCAGCCCCTCTCTTAAAGGCTCTAATGTGGCTTATGTAAACCAGGTGAAGGATCTGTTAGATAAATGAGTCAAAGGAAGGGATGTAATTAGCTCTGAAGGAATGTGTGATTTGGTTGTACAGGAGCAGTTCCTGACTATGACCAATGATGATGTAAAACAGTGGTTATGGGTTAAGAAAATGGACTCAGCAGAAAGTCTTGCTTCTTATGCTGATCAATATGAGCAGTCCCAGACCGCCAGAGAGGCGGGGAAAATTGGAACAAAACGGGTGGAGGTAGCAGAGAGGAACAACCCTGGTCACAGTTTGGGCGGATACCAGAAGGGACACCCCAAGACCACACCATACCACCGGGGGCAGCCCAAGGCCCCACCTACACCCCAAGGAAAACCCCAGACATCTTACTGTTCCACCACATCATTCTTCAGCAACCCACCTTGCCCCACTGACCAGTCAGCTAGTCGATGTTTTAAATGTAACGAGCTGGGGCATGTAAAGGCCAACTGTCCGAAGAACCCCAATAGAGTACAGTTCATTGCACTGGGGTCCCACCGAAAGTCCTCAGGGCCAGATGCCTCCCAGATGCCCTCAGAGCAAAGGGAAACTGTGAGTGTGGGCGGGAGGAAGGTTACAGTGTGGAGGGACACTGGAGCCCAAGTGTCAGCTATCCACCAATCCTTAGTGGACCTCAGTTTAATCAACCCAGAGGTCCAAGTGATGATTCAGCCCTTCAAGTCAACCTCTTTGACTTGCCTACAGCCAAGTTACCTGTCCAGTACAAGGGCTGGTCAGGAATGTGGACTTTTGCAATCTATGATGATTATCCCATTCCCATGCTGCTGTGGGGAAGACTTGGCCAACCAGGTGAAGCTAGCCAAGCAGGTGGGATTGGTCACCCGCAGCGAGGCTAAGCAAGCCTTCACACCTAGCTGTGTTCCTGAGCCTTCTACCAGGGCCCCATCTGTGTTACCAGAGACCCAGATAGAGGTGATAGAACCGGACCCCATGCCAATGTCTGTGACAGCAGTAGTAGAACCAGGCGCAAAGACCCAGGCAGAGCCAGAACAGGAACTGGCGGAGCAACCAGCACCAGAACCATTGCCAGCACTGAATCTAGCGCTTGCAACCCCATCTACAGCTCCAATGCCGGAGGACACCACTGAGCCTGCACTGGCAGCAGCAAATAAACCTACGCAAGAGGCTCTGCCGGAGCCTGAAATACAACATAGTGCACCAGCAGAGAGCAGTTCACAGTCACAGAAACAGCTCCATCACCTACATCATTTCCAGAGGGATCAAGCCCAAGTCCACAATCCAGTGAGGAACTGATGTCTCCAGCATCAAGGGAACAGTTCCAGGCTGAACAGGAAGAAGATGAAGGCCTCCAGGGAGCTTGGACAGTGGCACGGAGCAACCCACTGCCTCTCAGATCTTCTAATCGATCCCAGTTTGTTGTGGAAAGAGGACTTTTATACAATGAAATTCTTTCTGGTGGGCTCCAGGAAGACTGGCATCCTCAAAGACAGTTGGTAGTTCCAACAAAGTACCGGGTAAAGCTCTTGAGCTTAGCCCATGATCATCCTAGTGGCCATGCTGGGGTGAACAGGACCAAAGACCGTTTGGGGAAGTCCTTCCACTGGGAGGAAATGGGAAGGATATTTCTACCTATGTCTGGTCTTGTGAAGTGTGCCAAAGAGTGGAAAAACCCGAAGACCAGGTCAAAGCCCCTCTCCAGCCACTTGCCATAATTGAGGTTCCATTTCAGCGAGTAGCTGTGGATATTCTGGGTCCTTTTCCAAAAAAGACACCTAGAGGAAAGCAGTATCTACTGACTTTCATGGATTTTGCCACCTGGTGGCCGGAAGCAGTAGTTCTCATCAACACGAGGGCTAAAAGTATGTGTCAGGCACTAACAGACATTTTTTCCAGGGTAGGTTGGCCTTCTGTCATCCTTACAGATTCAGGAACTAATTTCCTGGCAGGGACCATGAAAAGCCTTTGGGAAGCTCGTGCAGTGAACCACTTGGTTACCACCATCAAACAAATGGCCTGGTGGAGAAGTTTAATGGAACTTTGGGGGCCATGATACGTAAATTTGTAAATGAGCACTCCAACGATTGGGACCTAGTGTTGCAGCAGTTGCTTTTTGCCTACAGGGCTGTACCACATCCCAGTTTAGGTTTTTCACCCTTTGAACTTGTGTATGCCGTGAGGTTAAGGGGCCGTTACAGCTGGTGAAGCAGCAATGGGAGCCTTCTCCAGGAACTAACATTCTGGACTTTGTAAACAACCTACAAAACACCCTCCAAACCTCTTTAGCTCTTGCTAGAGAAAACCTAAAAGATGCTCAGGAAGAGCAAAAAGCCAGGTATGATAAACATGCCAGAGAGCATTCCTTCAGGTAGGGGACCAGGTCATGGTCTTGAAGGCGCTCCAGGCCCATAAGATGGAAGCATCAAGGAAAAGGCCATTCACAGTCCAAGAGCGTCTGGGAGCTGTTAACTATCTCATAGCCTCCCCCACCTCAAACCTAAGGCCTAAAGTGTACCATGTTAATTCTCTAAAGCCCTTTTATTCCAGAGAATTAAAGGTTTGTCAGTGTACTGCCCAGGGAGGAAATGACGCTGAGTGGCCTGAAGGTGTCTACTACGAAGGAAAAACTGACGGTGGCATGGAAAAGGTGAACCTCTCAATGACCCTTGGACATATGCAGCGACAGCAGATCAAGGAGCTGTGCACTACCTTCGCACTGATGATCTCAGCCACCCCAGGACAGACCGAACGGGCATACCGCTCCATTGACACAGGTAATGCTCACCCAATTAGAGCCCAACCTTACTGAGTGGCTCCTCAAGCCAAAACTGCTATAGAAAGGGAGATCCAGGACATGCTACAGATGGGGGTAACCCACCCCTCTAACAGTGCATGAGCATCTCCAGTGGTTCTAGTTCCCAAACTGGATGGGGAAATACGCTTTTGCATGGACTACCGTAAGCTAAATGCAGTGACTTGCCCAGACAACTATCCAATGCCATGCATAGACGAGCTATTGGAGAAACTGGGATGTACCCAGTTCATCTCTACCTTAAACTTAACCAAGGGGTACTGGCAAGTACCGCTAGATGAATCTGCCAAGGAAAGGTCAGCCTTCATCACCCATGTAGGGCTGAATGAATTTAATGTGCTCCCTTTCAGGCTGTGAAATGCACCTGCCACCTTCCAAAAACTTCTAGATAGTCTCCTAGCAGGATTGGGAGAATCTGCAGTTGCCTACCTTGATGATGTGGCCATCTTTTCTGATTCATGGGCAGAACACCTGGAGCATCTCCAGAAGGTCTTCGAGCCCATAAGGGAGGCAGGACTAACTGTTAAGGCTAAAAAGTGTCAAATAGGCCTAAACAGAGTGATTTACCTTGGACACCAAGTGGGTCAAGGAACTATCAATCCCCTACAGGCCAAAGTGAGTGCTATCCAAAAGTGGCCTGTCCCAAAGTCAAAGAAACAGGTCCAAGCCTTCTTAGGCTTGGCCAGATATTACAGGCAATTTGTACCCCACTACAGCCAAATTGCCACCCCACTGACAGACCTAACCAGAAAGAAACAGCCTAATGCAGTTCAGTGGACTGCAGAGTGTTAGGCCTTTAACTAGCTTAAAGCGACACTCCTGTCTGACCCTGTGCTAAGGGCCCCAGACTTTGACAAACCTTTCCTTGTAACCACCAATGCATCAGAGCAGGAAGGACCGGATCAAGAATTCCATCCTGTCGCGTTTCTCAGCAAAAAACTGTCTGAGAGGGAAAGCCACTGGTCAATCTGCGAAAAAGGAATGTTACACCATTGTATATGCACTGGAAAAGCTACGCCCCTATGTTTGGTGATGGCGTTTCCACCTGCAAACCTACCATGCTGCCCTGAAGTGGCTTCATACCGTCAAGGACAATAACAAAAAAACTTCTTCAGTGGAGTTTAGCTCTCCAAGATTTTGATTTTGAAATACAACACATTTCAGGAGCTTCTAACAAAGTAGCTGAGGCAGTCTCCCATGAAAGTTTCCCAGAATCAACTAGTTAAAATCATCCTTGAAATGTGGAAAATATTGTTAGGTTTTACATAATCAGTAGTATATCTAAAGGTGCATGTGTCTTATTAATTCTGTCTTCTCCTAGAGCTCCAGGAAGAAATCACAGCCAGTGTGGAGTAGGCTGTCCAGCACCATCTGTGATTTGGGGGGGCGTATCATAAATATACAGCTAAGGGTAGCATAAAATCCCTCCTTACCCTGTAAAGGGTTAGTCCCTCCTTTACCTGTAAAGGGTTAAGAAACTCAAATAACCTGGTTGGACCTGACTAAAAAGACCAATAAGGGGAGAAGATGCTTTCAAATCTGTGGGGGAAGGTTTTTGTTTTGTGTTCCTTTGTACTATCCGGGTCAGCGAGGAACCAGGGCAGGGAAAATACATCTTCCTAAGCCATAGCTGAACTAAGCATCTAATCTTACAGAAATAGTAAGTAATAGCAGGAAATGCGTTAGATTATCTTTTGTTTTAGCTTGTGAATATTTCCTGTATTAGAGGGAGGCTTATCCCTGCTTTTGTAACTTTAAAGTTTTTGCCTGGAGGGGAAATCCTCTGTGTTTTTGAATCTTTTGTTACTCTTTAAGGTTATCTTCCATCCTGATTTTACAGAGGTGATTCTTTTACCTTTTCTTTAAATAAAATTATTTTTTTAAGAATCCGATTGATTTTCAGTATCCTAAAGACCCAGGGTGTTGCGATCTGTGCTCACTTTGTAACCAGTTGGTTAGGATATTATTCTCAAGCCTTCCCAGGAAAGGGGGTGTAAGGGCTTGGGGGGATATTTTTGGGTAAGAGAGGGCTCCAAGTGGCATTCCCTGAATGTTTGTTAAATCACTTGCTGGTGGCAGCATACCGTCCAAGGACAAGGGATTTGTGCCTTGGGGAAGTTTTAACCTAAGCTGGTAGAAATAAGCTTAGGGAGGCTTTCATGCAGATCCCCACATCTGTACCGCAGAGTTCAGAGTGGGGAGGAAACCCTGAGAATGGCTATGCGCTCAAATGGTACCTCTATTATTGGAAGAGGTATCAAAGGGGCCCGGAAGTGTAGGCGAGGGCTATGTAGCTGACACTCCAGATAAGAGGTGCGCTATCGCCAGACATCTTTGTGTACTCCTGGCCAGAAGAACCTCCACAGGATCCGTGCCTGGGTTTTCTCTACCCCCAGGTGTCCTCCAAACAGCTGACTGTGGGCGAGGCTCAATATGGCTTTTTGTGTTTTTGTGGCACCAGTAGTTGTATCTCTTGCTCCTCTATTTGTACCACCTGGTACAGATCTTCACTATAAAGTAAAGTCCTGGACCCCAGACCTTCCCATCCACGGGTATCCCATCTATCTTGGCCACCTCTTTCCTGGCGTTATCATATCTGGGGTCCTCTGTCTGGTCCCGCCTGGAAGTCTCTCTCCAGGGACTAACCTGCCCAAGCTCCCAGGGGCTAGCTTCTGCTTCTTCCAACTGCTTGCCACTATCATGGCTAGGGCCGGCCTCCAGCTCACCTTCTGTGGTGGTAGTTTCTCTGTTGGCTGCTCATGTCCATCCACCTACTAGGGCGGTCTTCTGGCCCTGGATCAGGATCTGGGTTCCCAAGGCCTCCACAGCCTTCCTCTCTTTTTTTTGTCTTCTAGGTCTTTCGGAGGGCTGAGAACAGCTCCTGAGAAAGGGAGTTCCAAAGAGGATGGATCTAGACTGTTCTCAGTGGTACCTGATGACATAACAAGGAGTAATGGTCTCAAGTTGCAGTGGGGGAGGTTTAGGTTGGATATTAGGAAAACTTTTTCACTAGGAGGGTGATGAAGCACTGGAATGGGTTACCTAGGGAGGTGGTAGAATCTCCTTCCTTAGAGGTTTTTAAGGTCAGGCTTGACAAAGCCCTGGCTGGGATGATTTAGTTGGGAATTGGTCCTGCTTTGAGCAGGGGGTTGGACTAGATGACCTTCTGAGGTCCCTTCCAACCCTGATATTCTATGAAATCTCAGCAAACATTGAGGGTTGACATTCCCACTCTTTTTTGGGGGGTGGAAGGGATAGCTCAGTGGTTTGAGCATTGGCCTGCTAAACCCAGGGTTGTGAGTTCAGTCCTTGAGGGGGCCATTAGAGATCTGGGGGAAGAAAAAAACAAAACAGAAGTGTACTTGGTCCTGCTAGTGAAGGCAGGGAGGCTGGACTCAATGACCTTTCAGGGTCCCTTCCAGTTTTATGAGATAAGTATATCTCCATATATTTAAAAAGGCAACAAGTCGCTGCTCTGAGGGTCCCCACCTCCCTCCAGCCTCTCCAAGGGAGTAAATTATCAAACCCTAGATAGTCCATCCCAATGACTAAAGGATATGAGAGTTTAGGAACTACGCCCACTGTCACCTCAATGGGTTCCCCTGAACCTCTATCTCCACCAGGATAGTGGGGTAATGGCTCACAGTGCCATGCACACATGTCATTGCTACACATTTGGCTTGTAGCAGCTGGCTACTTTTCACCAGCTTACCCGATATGAGGGTGATAGCACTCCCAGAGTCCACAAGCGCTGTAGTCTCTGCTCCATTTATCTTTACAGGCCTGGTGTAGTTATGTGGGGCTAATGCAACCCCCACAAGATGGATAAGGGAGCACAGGACCTCCAAATCCCCCAAGTTACATTGCATAGGCTGCTTGGTGCTGGGACACTGCTGCTATGTGTCCCCACTCCCCACATGCATAACATCTATAATTGCTTCTAGTCACTCCTCTATCATGTGGGTTTAGTCCCAGGGTTCCCCGCACTCAGGCCAATCCCTTCCTTCTGGGGTCCCTGCTGGTTTTCGCCTCCACCCCCTTCTTCCACCTAGGACTCCCCGGGGATTTGGCCACTCAACCTTCCAGGGTTGGGGTCGGGTGCTTGCCTCAAAAGGGGCCTTCCTTGGGTAGTTGGGTCAATTCCCTGGCTGTCCTCCATCTTTCTACCAGCGTGATCATTTCATCTTAGGTGGATGGATTGTTCTGGCCTACCCATTTGTGGAGATCTGGCGGCAGTCCCTGGATGTAATGGTCCATGACCAGGGTCTCCAAAATCTCCTCTGGGCTGCATGCCTCGGGCTGTAACCACTTCCACGCAAGGTGTATGAGATCAAATAGCTGGGACCTCAGCGGTTTGTTCTCCTGGTTCTTCCACTCATGGAGCCTCTGGGCCTGTACCGCTGCTGCCACCCTGATCGTGCTAGGATCTCTGCCTTCAGCCAGGGATAGTCAATGGCATCCATGGCAGCCAGGTCAAAGTAGGCCTTCTGGGCCTCCCCGCACAAAAAAGAGATGAGAATGCTGACCCACTGCTCCTGGGGCCACGACTCATGCTGAGCAGTCCTTTCAAATGAGAGGAGATATGCCTCTGTCATCTTTGGCAGACAACCAGCAGCCCTCAGGGTTCGCATCCCGTCGGCCCCCCAGGCCTGGGTGGTGAAGATCTTCAGCTGGTCAACTACCTCTCGCAAGAGGGCATAATCTTGGGTTGCCTGGCCGATTAATTGATTGGTTTCTTGCTGTAGTCACCATTGCCTGAACCCAGGTGGCCTCCTACGGGCTGCTGTGACTTGCACCAGCAGTCTCACCACCTCCTTCATTGTGTTACAAAACAAAAAAAAACCAAACCCCAGTGCACTTTCTTTTGTTAACCTTTCTTCCATCACACTGTGAATGATGATCCCACCTTTAAGACCAGGTGTGACAAAGCTCTGACCTTGTCTCAATGGGTCCTGCACTTTCAAGTGGATTACGCTACCCTCAGAGGCTCACTGTGACCCTCCACGTAGCCCTTCTCTCTTTAGAGGCAAGGTTCATGGCCTACTAGCCATTTTCATCATAAGCCAGCAAGGGAGGTGAGGAGAAGCTACATTCCCTTGCACAGTCTCTGTACTCTCCCAGTCTCCATGATTAATTGGGGGGAGGAGGGGAGCCCGGTCCCGCCCTCTACTCCAGACCCTAATAGTAGCAGCTATTGCTTTTACCTGGGCCACTTCCTCAATATCTTCTTCACCCCTACTTCTGGGCCTCCTTCTTTTTTCCTGATAGGGTTTGTACTGCTCAGTTTCTCCAGCAGTGCGGCTTCCTCCTACAGCTCCTGACATGCGTGCCCACCTGACTAACTGGGAGGCTTTTAACTAGTTTCAGCCAGCCCCTGATTGGCTTCAGGTGTCCCATCAACCTAGCTGTCTTCCCTGCTTTCTGGAAGGATCGTTATTGGCCCCAGGTGTCTTAATTGACCTAGAGCAACTGCTATTTCCTTAGCCTGCTTACAGGGATTTGTTTAGCCTCCCACTACATTCCTATAGCCATCTGGCCTTGTCCTGTCACAGTACTCTTTGCCTTATTTTTCTAGAAGAAGCTAACATTTTTATACGTGGTGCTACTACTAATAACACTGGTCTACAATTTTTGAGAAGTCGTCTGCTTCAGAGATAAAATGTGCTATTTATTATGTATTTTGATGTGCTGAATTCAAATATGACAATTAAAACAACTGATTGGCTACTGTTTCTAAGTTATTTAAGTTTTTACATTTTATGTCTATGTATATTGTGTAGATAGTAGAGTTTTAATCATAAATTGTAAACCTAGGTCTTTTCATGTGTTTATGGTTGCTTTACATGATAATATTTCATCTGTCCTGTTTATGTAACACTTTAAAAATCAGCAAAAGGGTTATATAACTAAAATTTATTATGAAACAAAAGGCAAAAAACTATTATGTACATAGTTTAGTCCTATTCAGTGTCTACTCGGCGCTTCTCGGCTTGTCTCTTGTATTCATTAAATGGAGCATCTCTTGTCACTGTCCAGCAATAGTCTGCAAGCATTGATGGGTTCCATTTGCTCTGATAGCGTTTCTCCATTGTTGCAATGTCCTGGTGAAATCGCTCGCCGTGCTCGTCACTCACTGCTCTGCAGTTCAGTGGAAAAAAATCTAGATGAGAGTGCAAAAAATGTATCTTTAGTGACATGTTGCAACCAAGGCTTTTGTATGCCTTGAGGAGGTTTTCCACCAACAACCTGTAGTTGTCTGCCTTGTTGTTTCCGAGAAGATTTATTGCCACTAACGGGAAGGCTTTCCATGCCGTCTTTTCCTTGCCACGCAGTGCATGGTCAAATGCATCATCTCGAAGAAGTTCACGAATCTGAGGACCAACAAAGACACCTTCCTTTATCTTAGCTTCACTTAACCTTGGAAATTTTCCACGGATGTACTTGAAAGCTGCTTGTGTTTTGTCAATGGCCTTGACAAAGTTCTTCATCAGACCCAGCTTGATGTGTAAGGGTGGTAACAAAATCTTCCTTGATTCAACAAGTGGTGGATGCTGAACACTTTTCCTCCCAGGCTCCAATGACTGTCGGAGTGGCCAATCTTTCTTGATGTAGTGGGAATCTCTTGCACGACTATCCCATTCGCAGAGAAAACAGCAGTACTTTGTGTATCCAGTCTGCAGACCAAGCAAGAGAGCAACAACCTTCAAATCGCCACAAAGTTGCCACTGATGTTGGTCATAGTTTATGCACCTCAAAAGTTGTTTCATGTTGTCATAGGTTTCCTTCATATGGACTGCATGACCAACTGGAATTGATGGCAAAACATTGCCATTATGCAGTAAAACAGCTTTAAGACTCGTCTTCGATGAATCAATGAACAGTCTCCACTCATCTGGATCGTGAACGATGTTGAGGGCTGCCATCACACCATTGATGTTGTTGCAGGCTACAAGGTCACCTTCCATGAAGAAGAATGGGACAAGATCCTTTTGACGGTCACGGAACACGGAAACCCTAACATCACCTGCCAGGAGATTCCACTGCTGTAGTCTGGAGCCCAACAGCTCTGCCTTACTCTTGGGTAGTTCCAAATCCCTGACAAGGTCATTCAGTTCACCTTGTGTTATGAGGTGTGGTTCAGAGGAGGAAGATGGGAGAAAATGTGGGTCCTGTGACATTGATGGTTCAGGACCAGAAGTTTCATCCTCTTCCTCTTCCTCGTCTGACTCAAGTGAGAATGATTCTGGTGCATCAGGAACCGGCAGTCCTTCTCCGTGGGGTACTGGGTGTATAGCTGATGGAATGTTTGGATAATGCACAGTCCACTTTTTCTTCTTTGACACACCTTTCCCAACTGGAGGCACCATACAGAAGTAACAATTGCTGGTATGATATGTTGGTTCTCTCCAAATCATTGGCACTGCAAAAGGCATAGATTTCCTTTTCCTGTTCAACCACTGGCGAAGATTTGTTGCACAAGTGTTGCAGCATATGTGTGGGGCCCACCTCTTGTCCTGATCTCCAATTTTGCAGCCAAAATAAAGGTGATAGGCTTTCTTAACCATAGTGGTTATACTGCGCTTTTGTGATGCAAAAGTCACTTCACCACAAACATAGCAGAAGTTATCTGCACTGTTCACACAAGTACGAGGCATCTCTGCTCACTTTGGCTAAACAGAAAAACTAGAGCCAATCAACAATTTTAAGCATCATTTTCGTTCTCAGTGACCCAGAATTAGTAAAGTTTGACTACATTTATTTCAGAAGCATTTTGGCTGTAGAGCAGTGTAATTAAGACTATGTTTTAGTCATGGGTATTTTTAATAAATGTTGTGGACAGGTCACGGGCAGTAAACAAAAATACATGGCCAGTAACCTGTCCATGACTTGTACTATATACCCCAGACTAAATCGTGGGGGAGGGAGATGGCTTGGGGGCATCGTGAGTGCAGGGTGGGGTGGGTGGTGGTGTGCGGCCTAGGATCCCCACTGGTGCTGGGCAGAGGGGGGTTGGCGGGGCTGGTGGGATCCCTATCTGGCTCTGTGCCTCCCCAGAAGTGGCGACATCCCCCTTCTTCAGTTCCTAGGTGGAGGTGTGGCCAGACAGCTATGTGTGCTGCCTCTGCCCTGAGTGCTGGCTCCGCAGCTCCTATTGGCCAGGAACACCAGCCAATGGCAGCTGCGGGGGTGGTGCCTGCAGGCAGGGGCGGCTCCAGGCCCCAGCACGCCAAGCGGCTTGCCTGCGGAGGGTCCGCTGGTCCCCCGGCTTCGGTGGACCTCCCGCAGGCAAACCGCTGGAGGCAGCCTGCCTGCCGTGCTTGGGGCGGCAAAATCCCTAGAGCCGCCCCTGCCTGCAGGCAGAGGCAGTGTGCAGAGCAGCCTGGCCACACCTCTGCCTAGGAGCTGAGGGAGGGGGATGTCACTGCTTCCAGGGAGTCCCCTGAGGTAAGTGCCATCCAAAGCCCTCACCCCATCCTGTGCCCCAAACCCCTGCCCCTCCCACACCCAAACTCCCTCTGCTGCTGGGGTGGGGGCACGGTGGTCCAAGACTGCCCCAGCAACAGCCGGTGCAACTGGCCCAGAGGCCACCTGAGCTGCTCAGGCAGCCCTTGGGCCAGGCACACCAGCCACTGCAGAAGTCATGGAAAGTCACAGAATCCGTGACCTCCATGGCCAACTCACAGCTTTACTAACAATTAATACTTTACATCTATATAGTATCCTTAGCCTGAAAACCCCCAAAGTGGTTATTTTTAAGTATTTCTTTTTTTTTAAAAAATCCACTTTGCTTCTATTTTGGTCTTAAATTATATATGAAAGACTTCCTCCACACCTTCAGTTCTTCCATTTTCCTAGCTAAACAAATCGACTTCTCCAAATTAATTGAATCCCACGCCTGTCATCTCAGCTACCTTTTCAACACCACTGACTCACTCTTCAAATCTTCCCCCGCCTCCTCCCTTTGCTTCTCTCACTGCAAGGCTATCGCCAATTGAAAAATGACAAAATGCAACATGATCTTCCCTTACTTTCCCCTCTCCTACAACTCACTCCTCTTTCTCCCTATCACAGATGCAGAAGTTTATCATCTGCTTTCCTCCTTAACCCCTCCATTTGCCCAGTGATCCTATCCAATCCCATCCCATCTCTTGAGCTTCTTTGTGCCCACTTTCAACTTCTCCCTTATTCTGTTCCTCAACCTCTCATTCTCTTCTGTTTTTTCCCTTCACAATACCAACGTGCTTTAGTGTCTCCCATCTTAAAAAAAAAATCCTTGACCGCACTTGTCTCCCCAATTACAGCTCCATCTCTCTTCTCCATTTAATCTCTAAACTCAATGATTGCAGACAGCACATTCAATATCTGTTTTTTCTTTCCTCCAATTCCACTCTAGACCCTCTCCAATTCGGCTTCTGCCCCTTGCACTCCACTGAAACCACTTAACTAAAGTCTCTAATGAAAACTTCCTAGCTAAAGCTCCAAACCAGTACTCCACCTTCATCTTCCTTTATCTGCTTCATTCTCCATACTCCTCTTGAAAACTTGTCTTGTGTGATGATGTCTTCTCCTGATTCTCGTCCTACTTCTCTAATTGCTCCTTGAGCTTGATGGTTCTATAGAGCTCCTTCCATCTTTCCTTCTCTTCTCTTTCTACAGCTTATCTCTGGCTAATTTCATCCACTAACACAAATTGAACTACCACCTCTATGCTGACAGTTCACAGATCTGCCTCTCTACTCCAGACCTGTCTTCTGTCCAAACTAAAGTCTCAGCCTCTCTCTCTTTGACATCTCCTCATGCATGTCTGCCTATCAACTCAGCATGGTTAAAGCAGAACTCCTAATCTTCCCCTCAACACTACTTCCTTTCTTGATCACTCTGAACATCACCAACATTCTGCCTGTCACTCAGGCCCTTAACCGGAGTGGTCCGCTTTGACTTGGACCTCTTTCTAGGTTCTATAAAAGCAGAAAAGAGTCCCGTGGCACCTTATAGACTAACAGACGTATTGGAGCATGAGCTTTCATGGGTGAATACCCACTTCGTCGGATGCATGTAGTGGAAATTTCCAGAGGCAGGTATAAATATGCAAGCAAGAATCAGGCAATGGAATTTAGGCATCTCAATTCTGTTGGAAGTAGACGTCTTGGATGAAGTGTTCCACCAGGTTTATTATTGTTATATATTATTTACGTATCTTGAACCCAATCCTGCAACTATTACTCTCATGAATAAAGTTCGGGAACAGTCACACTGAAATTGATGGCACTGTGAATAAGGATCACTCATGTGACAAAGGGTTGCAGGTTCAGGATCGTATTAAATAACCTTGAATTTAAATAATGTATTTTTTTTCTAGAAACAATTACCTTGGTTTATGGGTTTCATTTTTTCCCCTACTGTTAGATTAAAAAAAGTGAAACAAATCAATGAAACTAATCAGCAGCCCAAAAAACTTGTTCGATCTACTGTCAAATCAGTGCTGCACTGCAACATGTTAAATGAAGAATTTGTATTTAACTCATTATTTTAAAATTGCAGTTATAACTTGTAAGGTATGTCTGTGAATTGTTTAGTGTGGACAAAGTTTAAAATAATCATCCTGGTGGTGCATATGTTAAATATGATTAACGTTAGTCTGTGTTGTCTGGAAAGGATCAGATAGTGGTTTATTTTATATGATGATGTGCTGAATGATAAATTAGACTTTGAAAGATGCAAATTATGGCTCTGATTCAGGTTTGTAGAATTAGGGCCTATATGAAATAAATTAAATCATTTGTTGTGGTGAGGCACTTCTAGTGCTCTGTTTCCTCTTTCCAGGCTGTGTCAATATGTGCAGAATTTGTAAAAATGTCTGCGTCTTGTCTATACTATCCACTTCTCACCATTGCTACCACCAGGGGTAAAGTATCCATTTTTTTTCTGGCATGGATGTTACCTGTCGCCATAGCAGCTTCTGCTACTGTTACAATTTCTAAGGTAAGAGACAGGCCCAAATCAAAACTTTGCTTCTGGAGGAGGAATAATTAGTTCAATGTGGGCTAGAAGTAGGTGTGACAATAAGTGGACTGATAAAGGTGTGCTGGAGAAAATAACAGCTATGGACTCCTTGTGGTCCACAGCCTTAATCTGTGACTGCTGGACTGCCCAAATGTAGATAGGAGCAAAACATGCAAAGTTATTTGCAAATATTGGTTTGAAATTCAGATGAATTAGTTTGTCATGTTTTTGTGGGGTTGTCTGTGAACATTTGAAAGATTGACTTTCACTGGCAAAATGGGTCTCGCAAAGTGAATTTTGAAGCCTTATGCCCATAGATAGCCCTGAAATGAGAGAGCTATGCAGAGAAAGTTAGTACGGTGTTTTAGCAGGAGATCAAAATAACTAGATACATCTATTCTTCTAATGTTCACTTTAATTTCACAGCAGTATTGCAAAGTTTCAACTGAATTTGTATTCTTTCTGTACACAGTTTCCCCAACTGTATCTGTATCTTGCCAGGTGTTTTCCAATACTGAGAGTTGCTTTGCTCACTTGGGTAACATGAAAGATCGTATATACACTGAAATTTAAGTTGAGGATATTTTAGAAGTTTTGGAATTGCGGAATAAGGCTGGTGTCTTATTGTAATTAGAGTTGAGGATCAGTTTGTCTAGGGAAGATACTCAGACGGGGTAGTAATGGCAGAAGGTCAATGGAACCATGGGTGCCTGCTGTCACTGTTATATTTTAATGCTCCATTGATTTCAGTCATAAATGTTGCTATTTAATGAGAGATATCATATTATCCTTTGACCTACATACACACTTTTCCTGGATTTTAGTCTCCTTTGACATTTTAGGACACGCTTCCTCAGGTTCTGGAGGCCTGTTGTTGGTTTTGAATTGCTGCTTCTCATTTAATACCTTGGATTTCCTGATTCCAAAGTCATCTAGGACAAATAGATATTTTACCAGTGTCAGATGTATTTGCTGAGTCCTTCCAGGTGGATTTTGCTCTGTGTCTAATTACATTATCATTTATTTACTTTATTTCCTATTTCATCATGTGGAATATTAAGAGATTATGGGGCACCTATTTGCCAGTGGTAGGGTTTTTTAGGATTCTTTGTTTTATTTATCTCCAGCAGTACAAACTAGGCAGTCCTCAACTTGTCACATGATGTCATTTTAAAAGGAGACTTATTTCTTTCATTCTATGCTTTACCTTGCCAAACATACTGCACATAAACTATTCAAGGATTTTTGATGTCTTTAAACAGGAAATTTCATTTTCAGGCCAATTGTAGGTGGAAAACGTAAAATCTTGTTCTTAGAATTCAATGATGAAGAATAAGAATGAACCTTTCTTAATAGCTAAGTATAACCAGCTGCTACAATCAACAGGAGTCTGGAAGGTAAGATCTTCAGGTTTCTTTTCATCATGAAACTGTTAAGTACATTGTGTCAGATCATTACAACACTCCTACTGATCGCCTCAAACCTTTTCAACTGATTAGAGTTCTCTATTTTCCTGGGTTTTTTTTTGTTTGTTTTTTTAGGGTTCACATCAAACATATCACTTCCAAGAACAGTAACAGGCAACTGTGTTTCATTTGATATACAAATTTGGGAATAGTCCAGCATTCTAGAGTTCTAAAATAGGAATTTTAGGAAACATACTACTGCTATCCCTTTGTATAAAATCCTTTCCATGTGTTAACAGTGAAGCCTTATCATTCTTATTGACATAGTGTTGCCTTAATAAATTCTTTTATGTTTCTATCCTATAAAAAGCCATAGGGTTTCCATCATTCTGCACTCTAATTTCAATCTTGCGTTTAATTATGCTTAATTTCAGGATGCAGCTATGAGAGATGACCTCTCATCCATGATCTACCGAAAGAGTTACACTCTTTGGGAGTTACTCTTTGGGGGATATGTATCTGTAACAGAACACCAGGATAAAGTGCATTTGAACCAGAGATAAAATGTTTTTTGTTGGATCTGTGAAGGGATATAATCTCCTCATCTACTAGAAGCCATAGCTGATCAATTTTAGAGCACACTATAAGATTCATAAAAAGTTTCTAAACGTTTCTCACCATAACCGAAGTTATTTAAATACCAACCAACCAAAGGAGAAATAGCTTACTAGACCCTGAGAGAAATAAAGAGCAGAATCCTTCATGAGGTTCATGGTACGTAATGGCAGGGAGGGAGAGATATCTGGCCTGTTAGGGATGAGAGATGCCCTGCAGGGAAGAGGAACTTCTGACCAGGTCCAAGATTCAGAGAATAAACTATCCATCAATCTCTCTCTCATATCTTAGGGACTTATATGATCCTCATTACTGTAGTATCTCAGCACCTCACAGTCTATTTATCCTCACAATACCCCTGTCAGGTATAGAATAGGGCAGTGCGGAAAGCAACAATTGCATTTTATGGAAAATTTTGTGGTTTGGGGATTTGGTTTTGCCAAATGTAGAATGAAATCAAGACCTCACCAAAAAAAATTGTGAAAATGAGAGAGACTGATAGGCCCACCACTGCAGAATAGCCAAAAGCTGGTGGTTAGGACAGTAGCTTGGGTCCCAAGCTAGTGTATTAAACAGTCTCTCTTGCTGACCCAATGAATATTTAATAACTTCTACAAAGTTGAAGGGCTCCAAAATGAGATTGTGAGAAAAACAGAGAACGACTCGCTAGCCCAGTGGTTAGGACACTGGCTGAAAATTTTGTGAAAATCAATGCATTTCTGTAAAACATTTCTGTTTTGACAAAACAGCATTTTTTGAAGGAAAAAAATGTCGGCAAAATGTTTTCAATCAGTTCTAGGAGGGCAATATTATTATCCTCATTTTACAGATAGGGAAATGAGTAGGGCCCTACCAAATTCATAGCCATGAAAAATGCATCACGTACCATGAAATCTGGTCTCCCTCCATGAAATCTGGTCTTTTGTGTGCTTTTACCCTATACCATACAGATTTCCTGGGGGAGACCAGTGTTTTTCATATTGGGGGGGGGGGTCCTGACCCCAAAGGGAGTTTTAGGGGGTCACAAGGTTACTTTAGGGGGATCGTGGTATTACAACCCTTACTTCTGTGCTGCCTTCAGAGCTGGGCAGCTAGAGAGCAGCAGCTGTTGGCTGGGTGCATAGCTCTGAAGGCAGCACCTCACCACCAGCAGCACAGAAGTGAGGGTGGCAATACCGTACCATGCCACCCTTACTTGTGCACTGGTGCCTTCAGATCTGGGCGGCTGGAGAGTGGCAGCTGCTGACTGAGGGCCCAGCTCTGCAGGTGGTAAGGATGGCAATACCACACCATGCCATCTTTACTTCTGTGGTGCTGGCGGTGGCTCTGCCTTCAGAGCTGAGCTTTTGGCCAGCAGCTGCCGCTCTCCAACTGGCCATCTCTGAAGGCATTGCCATTGCCAGCAGCAGCACAGAAGTAAGAGTAGCAGTACCACAACCCTTCTCCCCACTACAATAACCTTGCGACCCCCCCCCACTCCTTTTGGGTCAGGACCCCTCCAATTACACCACCATGAAATTTCAGATTTAAATAGCTGAAATCATGAAATGTATGATTTTTAAAATCCTGTGACTGTGAAATTGATCAAAATGGACCATGAATTTGGTAGGGCCCTAGAAATGAGGCACAGAGAGATTCAGTGTCACACAGGAAGGCAGTAGAAGAGACAGGAATTGAAGCCAGATCCCCTGAGTCCTAGTGTAGTGCCTTAAACACAAGTCCATCCTTTATCTGAATATTCGTACAAAGTGAACACAAATGGGGAGCAAACATCAAGGAAGCAAGTTCATTTAAAAATGTGAATGAATATTTGCAGAATATTGTTTACATTCTTTGCTCAGTTCTGTTTGCAATAAAAAGGACTCTCTGGGGTCACTGTTCATTGCAAAAATGTAGCCTTGGTAAATTGCTTGCAAATATATTGCCTTTCAATATTACGTTTACCATGTTTTCTTCATCAATACATTATTTTAATTTTTCCAATTAGAAGATGGTCTGACATTATGACCACTGATTTATGTAGTTCCTACTTGTTAGCATACCTTAGCTTGCAGAAGAACAGGTCAGTCTTAGAGAATTCTTTTGTGGCCTGCAGCATGTGAAACTGTGATCTTATTGGCTGCTGATGAACACTGTTGCTGAGCAGAACACTCTGACGGAAAGGAAGTAAA
Organism: Mauremys mutica; assembly: GCF_020497125.1. Lineage (NCBI taxonomy): Eukaryota > Metazoa > Chordata > Testudines > Geoemydidae > Mauremys > Mauremys mutica. The sequence goes on along the minus strand of NC_059073.1, from coordinate 35,992,292 downwards.
ATCTCCACAGATGCTCTAAGCTGCAATTTGAGATGGGCAGGAATCCCATCAGAATGACTTCCTAGAGAGAGTCTGGAATTAGCTATATAGCTGCAAGACTTATTGGTTATATGATAAGCCTACCTCAAATATTTATAGGAAAGAAATGATGACAAATATTTTATTAAAGAAATCTAATGAAATTCTATAATGAGAAAAATGTTACAACAGCTAGAGAAAAAATTTAATCAGCTCTACTATCTTCCAAGTATTAATTAATAATGACAACTTTACTGTGCATTATAACATTCTATTTCCTTTAAATTAAAATCAGCAGCACATTTTCTACTTATCAGTGCTTCTTAAATTTCAAGACTGTCTTTTAGGATATAAAACCATGAAAGATATAAATATCAGCCTCAAAAAATTCTCATTTCAGAGGCAGTAGCTTCTGATTATTTAAATTGAAGCACTTATGTTTTATATAAAAGAAAAGATTGGTTATCTTTTATAATACTATTTTAAATGGCATTTCCTTCCAGTTATTACTGGACATGCTTCACTTTAATTTTTCAACTGCATTGTTTTTATTGACTTTCAGAAGTATTTCAACTTTGATTTAATATAAAGTATAAAGCGCAAGTAAACATTACTCCCCACAACCTGTTGCCTATAGAATATACAGGCACACATATAACTATCAGTTTTTCATGTGGCCCTTAAAAATTTGTGATTTTTATCACAATTCTCACAAATTTGGTATTTTCTTAAAGCCCCAGCTCTTGTAATCATGTGATTATGAGAGAATCTTTGCTTTTATTTTCTTTTGGTTACAGAAGAACGTTTGAAAACATGAACCATAGAAGGTCAAAATCTGGAAGACAAAAATAAAAAAGAACCCAACATTTCTTAATTTTTTAATTGTCATGATTTTAAAGTTAATCACATGATTTTTGGGGGTCAGACTCATGATTTCTGAAGGTTTGAGGTTGGCAGTAGTGCTAGTAAGATAAATAGACAAAGTCCTTAGTATCTGTTTCATTATTCTGTTGTACTTGCTTATAATTATTGAAGGAAATACCTTGAATACTGAAGTAATCTATTTATTTAGTAATCTAATGCAACTTTAAAGTTTTTAAGGGCCATCATTCTATCTGGTTAGCACTCACCCTATTCTATGGTGTTACATATCCATAAAAGTTCAAAGGCTGTAAAGAGACCTATTAGTTGTGGGAAGTTTTGATGGCATCTTTGCCAACTTAACAGAGGGCACAAATTCATCTGTCTTTGTCTTCAAAGAAATCACACAGAAGGGATGAATTTGATCCTTTGTGTCACAGAAAGGCAAAACACGACTTATTCAGGAAAGAGAAGAATGAGTAGCAGTAATTTCCCTTCTAACCCAATGACAGGCTTGACACTATATCCTGAATTTGCAGACAGCCATTGAGGGATGTAGAACTTCTCTCAACTGATACTTCTGACTGTTTCCTCTCTCTGACTGGCAATCTACTTCAAGAAGTGACACTGGTACACTCGAGGCTTAAGCTGCAGCTGTGATTCTTGACCTGCGGGAAATGCAAACTTAGTCTCCTGGGTGTTGTCAACTCTATCCACTGCAATGGGCAAGGCATACTGTTATTTATTATTTCTTACTTAACCACCAACTGCTTTAACAGTCTAGAGCTGTGTTATTGTTAGAAAAGGTAGCCTCCTAACTTGGTATTTCTTCAACTGAGTGAAAAGTGCCATGGTCATACTATGACAGCAATGCTGCTGTACAAAGTTGCTTATGTGAGTTCAACTGACATTAGATGTCAAGAAGTGAATGATGAGAATTCTCAATAGAGCAGGTGGTATTTACACTGGCATATGGATATTTCCAAAGCTCACAACTGTACTCTAACCTTCAGGGAATACAGAGCTGGGATGACTGAGGGTCTTTTTGGGATAACCTTGATTAAAATTTACAAGAAAGAATTAGATTAAGACCTAATGTTACCTCCTTTTTAGGTGAGCTACTTTAACTAACCAGCTTCAAATGCATCTAAATGCTGTAGTAAATAATAGCACACACCAATCCAAAATTTTAACTGTAAAATTTCTTTCAGGGAAGGGCAGGGAATACAAGGACAATCCCTTGAGGTCTTCTCCCCATGGAAATTATTTGAAAATACTTGAGAGACAAGGCGGGTGAGGTAATATCTTTTATTGGACCAGAAGTTGATCCAATTTTATTGGTCCAACTTCTGCTCCAATAAAAGATATTACCTCACTATCCTTGTCATTCTAATATCCTGGGACCAACACGATTATAACACTGCAAACAATATTGAAAATACTTGTCACATTGAAATTTGGTCCTTTTCAAAGACAAAACAGGGTTTACCTTATTGCCCAGGAATAAGTCATCTCTGGCAGCAGCAGCCAGAAAGGGGTAAATTGTACTGGGGGCAGCAGGTAGATCTTTTTAAGTTGGTGAGATAACGTTAGTGAAGTTTCTCAAGAGACCGCTCCAGCAAATACTGGGCATACTGGTTTTATTCAATCCATGAGTTAGTTGTTAAAATCTTTGATACCAGACAATACAATGGAACACTGTTTTCTCGACTGAATTGAGAAACTAGCAGTTTCTGGCATTTACCTCGTAGGTTGTAGCGGCCAGATCAGCACAGAAACCTGGAAGAGATGGTCATCTAGAGGCAAATTTTTGAAGTTTTCTGAGTTTTTGGTGCCCAGCATAAGCCCCTTTGCTTTCCAGAGATGTGGATCACCCCAGCTCCCACTGATGTGCATAAGAATTTGCTGGGTTCAATCTTTACTGACCAAGGCCTGTGATGGGGTGTACAAACCCCACACTGGGCAACAAGGGATTAAGGAGCTGCTTTGGGCTCAGCCAGCACCACCCTGCCACACCTGTAGGAAATGCTCCAACTGGAGAAGGAGTTAAACTGCAGGGGAGCAGATCATTTAGGGGCAATCCAGGGAAGAGAGCAGACTTGCAGTGCCAGGGAAAGCTGAGCAAAAGGCAGAATCTCTCCCCACGAGAACTACCAAAAGGTCCCTCCCTCAGGGAAGGGAGGACCTGCTACAGAAACAGCCTGAGAGGGAAGCATTCCCTGCCCCCTCTCATATGGACTCTGAGTTTTGTTAATTCCCCTTGATTTTGTTTGGCCTACTCCAGCAGGGAAAAGCCCTAGGACTCAGTTGGCCCAGGAAGGTGGGCCACACCGTGGAGGAGGCAGTTGCTGCTCGAGAGAGGAAGTTACCACACTACAATGCAGCTGCCAGAAGGTGCCTTGTGGTGAGGTGGGCACCCTTCACGTTACTTAAACCAGATGGCGACTTTGGTCGACAATCACAGGAAGGGTGATAGGAAATGGCCCATGGAGGGCAACTTTGAGCAACCTTGACTATCAGAGAACTGATAGCCCTCAAAGGACCTTGGGTCAGAGGCTCGGGGAATGGGAGGGCCTAGGCTTCATTACCAACAACCCCCTTTTGAAAGCTTATGCCCAAACAAATGTGTTAGTCTCTAAGATGCCACAAGTACTCCTTGTTGTTTTTGTTCCTCAAGTGTTGATACACCCTGACTCTACTTAGCTTGTCAGATTATCTGATAGGATCACAGCACAAGGTGCTATGGCTGAAACAGTGGATGATTAAAACACTATTGTGCACTACTTTCAGAATATGCCCTTCAACTTTCTAGGACCCTTCTGTAAGAGAAAGTCCAAGGCAACAAGCTGGCTCAACAAGAAAAACAAGAGGAAGAAGCAGCACAAGAAGAAGGCTGAATAGTGTTAGTGCCATTGGCTTTAGTGGAGGCAGCAGCCCCAGCAGTGGGAACTCCTGCATTCTCATCGGTAATCTGTTCTTTCTGTGGAACCTATAGATGGATTTGGTCCTTAGGGCATAACATGGTCATCCTATATAAAAACTGCAGGAGAAATTAAGATAGACTTAAGCAGTTGGTTTATTCTTCTCCTTTCCTCAGCAAGGAGAATAGGGGAACCACAATGAATATTTTTACCTAAATTCCTTCATTATGTTTAAAATTGGCCTTTATTTCTCTTTTTTTCACTAACTGATTTATACACACCCAGATGTATCTAAGAAGTTACCTAAGAAGGAAATAGAAGCAGAATAGGAAATCTTAACTGTTATGAGATAAAGATAAAGGGGGGGGCAGGGATGGCAGGGGCAGGTGGGGAGGGGTCCCTGCCATGAACTCTTAAAGGGTTGAAGGGGTTGGGTGGACTGTGGCACACTGAAGTTTTGCCTGGAGTGGCAGATTGGCTTGAGTGGCCTCTTTGCTGTTAACTCCCTTTTCTAAATCAACAACAAACACAGCAAACGAGCCCATAGTCCAAACTTAGGGGTCCTGTTTGCCGTGTGTGTTTGCAAGGGCAGAAAAGAGCAAGACGACCCTTTGTGCCCCGTGCAGCATCCAGGCATAATCGCAGAACCTATGCAAGACACGGGACAAAGCGAAGGATAGGACCATGGTCTTTCTCTCCTTACCCATGGCACACAAGAGGGAATCTGATGCACCCCTCATATGCTGGGACGCTATAGGAAGCAGCATACCTCTCTGAGCTCTCCACAGGACCACACAGCTCTGCAATGGAAGGAGTGGAGAGGGGGCCCCCCCACTTGCTCTGGCCAGAGCCCCAGGAAACCTTAATCTGCCTCTGATTAAGCACAAAAATAAGGCTGTATATATGCTCACTATTTTGTTCAGGCCTGGCTGTATTGTGAATGTGATTCTACCATTTAAGTGTAATAGGCCTTTCCATTTCATGGTTAAAACCACTGCTGACCTGAAAGTGCCCCAAAATAACAATGAAAACAAAAACCAAGTGATACTGAGAATTAAAGGGACTTAATTCCTAAGTGCCTAAAACCCCAATGCAGCAGAGACTTATGCCGATGCTTAACTTCTCTGCTGAATCCAATTCCTGGCTTTCACTTTAACAATAATTAAGTTTCCAACTGGAAAGAGCATCTTTCAGATGTAACTGCCTCTCTTGCTGACTTGGCAGCTAGCAGAGAGAGCTTGGTGTCAGACTCTCACCTTCCATCCTCTTTCTTGTAAAATGATCTGCTGAATTAAAAAGTTGCAGTGTGTTTGCCACAGAAAGAACTGCCAGAACTCCTAGAAAGTCTCTTCTAGTTTCTCTACAGAGAGGAGATTGTTAAGATAGAGGGGAAAAAAACCACCGCACTGGATAGCAGAGTCCTTGCCTTTGTTCCTGGCTTATCCCTGAACTAGATTAATCCTTAAAGCTGCTTTTACAGCTCGTTCCCCCCCTTCCTTTTTTATTTCTCTTTTTTGAGGATCTATTTATTTTCCTGCCGATCTTGCTAGGAATAAAACCTAACAATTGTGAAGAAAAATCTGTGCCTCTCCAGGTTCCCATCTTTACAGAACTGCTGACAGGATTTTTTCTCTGAACAGGAGAAAAGCAGTTGGGCAAGCTCAGCATAGATCATCAACTATTTCTAATTAGTGCCTAGAAGCCCCAGTCAGAACCAGAGCCCTACTGGCAGCTACAGTCCCATTAGAAGAGCTAGGAATAGAATCCAACTCTCTTGGGTTCCAGTCCAGGGCCCTATCTGCTGCCTCTCATCTATAAAATATGTTACTTTAAAACATTGTAAACAAAGGAGGAAAAAAGTGAGTCAGTGAGAAATTGCCCCCTTTAAAGACTTGTAGGGTTAACCTAGGTACACAGATAGTGCAGGAAGAAACAAAGATAATGGTCCTTTCTGATATGGTTATCTCAGTTGTGGCTCATGTGTGCCACACTCCAAGCACAGCTGCCTCTTCCTGTTGAGCTTCATCTACCTCCTGGACAAGACTGATTGTGGCAACATAGATAAGACTAGCAGATATGTACACAGAATTAAGTGATTTCTGCCTTTCAGATGTGACTGCTCTGCATTTTAAAGGGACAAGGGAGGTGAGGTAATATCTTTTATTAGACCGAGTTCTGTTGGTAGAAGGTAAAACAACACTGAAAAATTCATTTTAAATATATTTTCATGATGGCAAATAACTATTTCATACTCACCCCCCCCCATTGTTTAATTCTTTCTTGATAGGCAGTTGACGTGTGAATTCACAAGTTAATTTTTTCAGTCGTACAACAACCAGTATATTTCTTATGTTTAACCTACTGAGGTACATCTATATTCTTAGACCATTACAGCATTTTAAAAGAATAGATAATCCTCTACTATGCCTGGTTGTGCTTAAATAGAACTGCTGACCTCAGAGCCAGCATAGATAGGCTTCTTTTATAGGAATAAGTAAATTACTTCTGCAAGTGGAGAGTTGGACATAACTGAGAGATCAGCAGTCATGAGGTTAATGAGGTCATATCGTCAGGGTTTGGTCTAGGTTTATTATAACATGCGTAAGACGTCAAGTCTGTTCCGGACATGGAAAGTTCAGAAGCATATGCTAATAGCTATAGCTTCCCAGTACTGATCGGTTTGGAAACCTGAAACCATCTTTAGTCAGCCTTCGTCTTGCTGCTTGACACCACTAGATGACATACCATGCCCTTACATGTGAAACCACTTAGGCAACCTTCCTTTAAATTAATTCCAAACCTGTCTGGAGCAAGATTTACTAATGGAATTGTTCCTTTAAATCAGAAGCTGTACAGTCTATGCAAAAAGGTTATCAAAGAAGTTGCAAGTAGCTAATCAGCAGCTTTTAAAAACTGATTTGTCCTCCCATTTAGTTATATATTCAGCTTCTGATCACACTATGTAAAATACTATATTCATGGAACTAGAAACATTAGTGGGAGGAAAGGCCTATTAGATCTTTTAGTCCACCATTCTCTCTCTGCCCACCTGCAAAATGGGGACAATATCACCCCTTTACCCCACAAGTGTTTTGTTAAGATTAATTGTTTGTGTAGCACTTGCATATAATGTGATGAGAGCCATAGAAAAGCCCATGAAGGAATTAATAATTCTTCAGAGCACAGTTTGAATAGGTTGCTGTAAAGGCATGGAGCTACATGTTGACGATGAGGATAAAATAAAATATTCAATAGTTGCTCACTCTGCACTCAGGCAGGGTCCTGTCAAGAAAATAGTATGTGATCATGTAATTAAAGACTGCCATAACTCATATACATATTAACGTTTAACAGGCCACCTTAATTCTGACTTTTCCTAACTTTGAGTGTGTGACTTTGCAACCTTAATAACTTCTTTTAATCCAATTTGTGTGTAATAAAAGTATCCTGGTGGCACAGTTCCTCCAAAACACACGTTGTTGTGTTTTATTTTTCTATAATGGGCTAGGCAGTTTGACAGGTCAGACAAATTTTAAATGCAGGTCAGTGTTACTTTAATGAAGGCAATAAATCAGTGGATTAGGGTTATATTTGCCAACTGATTTAAATCTTATTCTATATTGTCTGCATAGATTAAATTAAATGTGATTATTTTGTTGTACTTCAATGGCTCCTTCATATCAGTATTTCCATCTCCTGAGATGCTTATCTGAATTGCTCTTTAGTACTCCTGTGAATAAAGTTAATTGCTTCCAAGAGGTCTATAAAGAAAATGGTCATTCAAGTCATAGTGTGTGTTTAAAATGGTGCTGTAAGCTTTGAAGCATTTCATTGGAATCTTAAACTAAGATGCAAAGGTTAAGCGTCAACAGACTTCTGACTTGCATTTTACTCCAGGGGATACTGATCCCGAAGCCCTGCCAATGCATATTGCTATATAAAAAAGTGAGCAACATGTGTGGTGATGACAGATCAACCTATGGGAGTCCCAGCCCAAAACTTGTGAATCCAACCCTGGACTTTCCTGGCTGATGTAAGAGAGTCATGAGCAACTAGTGCCACTCATGACAACAAAATAGCTTATGCCTCATTCTGAGAAGGAATCTTGCCTTCCTTCTTCAAACATGCAATCATAGAATATCATGGAAGGGACCTCAGGAGGTCATCTAGTCCAATCCCCTGCTCAAAGCAGGACCAATCCCCAACTAAATCATCTCAGCCAGGGCTTTGTCAAGCCTGACCAATAATTTAACCAACACTGAAGAAACCCAACTTGGAACACTGGTTTTAACCAACTACCTCCGAGTTTCAAACCTTTGATTCCTGAGCACACTCCTAGAGAAGACCAAGGTTGGTTACAAGCGTATCTAATTAAAGCGTATCAAATATTCTAGACCTGGCAAAACTTGGATTCAGGTCAGGATAAGGGATAGAAACTGCTTTAATGGCATGATGGATAATCTCTTCCTGTCCAAAGATGTTAGGCAGACATTGAGTCATACCTCCTTAATCTCTCTGCAGTGTTTGACATTGTTGACCGTGAGATAATACTGTACCACGTGAGAGTTGGGGGTCCAGAGAAGTACACTAAAATACTTTAAGTCCTTCCTGGAAGGATGTATCCAGTGGGAAGTGATGGGAAACTGAGCCTCCACCACTAGATCCTTCACTTATGGAGTCCCACAAGGATCAATTCTCTCTCTGGTCCCATTCAACCTCTACATGCAGCCATTAGGTGAACTGGTCAGATGACATGAACTCAAATATGCCGTGTTGTAGCCATAGCTCTCCCAGGATATTAGAGAGACCAGGTGGATGAGATCTTTTATTGGACCAACTTCTGTTGGCGAGAGAGAGACACTTTTGAGGTTACAAAGAACTCTGTCCAACAGAAGCTAGCCTAATAAAAGATAGAACCTTACCCACCTTGTCTGTCTAATGAACTCAAGTGTCAGCAATATGCAGATGAGACACAGCTCTACCTATCCTTCACCACGTACAACCACCCATTAGCACCAAGAGAGTCCAGTGCTAGATGAGGTCAACTCATGTATGAAGAATAGTTGGATGAAGCTGAACTCAACTACGATAGAGGTGATGCTGGTAGGCAGAGGAAAGCACTTTGAAGTGTTTGCAGCCGCGGTGGAGTTTCCTTTGGTTGAAGGTGCACACCAACAGCTGTTCAGTCAGTCTGTAGTTTAGGGGTGCTCCTGGATTCCCCATTCTCTACGCTCTCAAATAGCAGCATCTACATGTAATGCTTTCAACCATCCCTACTTGTCTAAAAGACTTCGTCTGAACCTGGTGGATGATGACCTGGCCTCAGTTATACATGCCTTTGTCATCTCCTGTCTGGATTACAGCAATGTGATATACCTCGGAATTAAGCCATTAGCCCTTAAGAAACTCCAGCTAGTACAGAACTCTGCAGCTCATCTCCTCTGCAACACAGGCTACTGTGAGCACATCCAAAAATTGTCCTCTGCTCATTATACTGGCTTCCTATAGAATGTTGAGTCCAGTTCAATGTCTTTCTCTTCAAGGCACTCAATGGTATGGACCCAACATATAAAGCTCTGATAAAATAGAACCTTTTACCATAACAATAAAATTTGTGCAGGAGAGCTTTTTGTGGGGCTGAACCCAAACTAAATCAAATTCCCATAAGAACTAAGGACCATCACAAACATCCCTACCTTCCGCTCCAAGTACAAAGGATGCTTCTTTGACTTACCTTCTCTAACATAAACACAGAACAGCATGTATGTTTTAAAAGAAGCCAGACAAAATGGTCAGTGCAATTCAGGGTATCTTGGGTATCAGGGTAATGTCAGTAAGATTGTTCCACTTAACACTGTTATGCAACTGAGAGCAGAATTTCACCCACGAAATAATGATGTAACCCATTTAAAAAAAAAAACAGTGGAAAGTTTCTATGTCTCCCTGCAAGAAAAGGCAGCAGAGACAGTTGTGCTGCAGGCAGAGGATGACTTCATCCTCAGCAATAGGGACCATGAAATTAGACCCACAGTCAGATTTGAGCACAGTTGCGTTACCTTAATGGTATTTGCATCTGCTCTGTCATAGGCATAGCTAAAGCTTGTGGATTGGAACATAGTGCTATTGCTTCTTTGGCAGTGGCACAGACTAGCACCAGCTGCAGTCTATACATTCTGTCCCTTACTCAATTGAAGTTATTTTAGAGTTATGGAGGAGGACACTGATAAATCCACATCCATGCTAATATATGATATAATTCCAGATCCTCAACTGGTATAAATGACTGAAGACTGGTCCACCATATTGTTCTTTGGGATAAGTGACTAGTGCTGTTTCTCACAGATTTTTCATTGGTTGCTGTACCTGTATAATAAGGCTGCGATGCATTTTCCTTTCTAAGACCCTACTTGACCTTCTCTCTCTCCAACTTTTGCAGGGGCATTTTGCCTTTGGTCTGGAACAGAGACTTTCAAACTGTGTTTATGGAGAGCTGGCTGGTCTCATGGTGCTAGCTCTTCCCTAAACCTGCTAATCAGGTGCCCAAAATTTTCCTGTCATGCTCCCTCCCTGCCTGTCCCCAGTAATGGAATCTGTAGGAAACCCCCCCCACCCCCAATTACTGCACAGTTGACTCAGCAGAGGAGCTTGGGCTGAAGGCAGAGCTGGGGGCAGAACTGCAGATGTGGGAGGAGAGCTGGTCTGGAGGCAGCCAGGGAGTGATGGCAGAGATGGGCTGGATCCAGAGTCAGGAGCAGAGCCAGGGCTGGGGCCAGGAGCTGGGTAAGATGCCATCTGGCTGGTTTTTACCTAGACAGTCTGTTGTTTGGCTTCTGTGACTGGGTGCCATTTAGGGTTGCCAGATGACCAGTTTTTGACCGGAAATTCCAGTCAAAAAGGGAACCTGGCAGTGTCCAGTCAGATGCAAGATTGGACACTAAAAGCCTGGTTACTGCGAGGCGAGGGAGGGGGCAGCACCGAGTCATTAGCCTGTGTCAGCCCCAACTCAGTTGGGGCGACCTCCTACTTGCAAGCAGGCTCCTTGTTGGGCTGCAGCAGCTCCTGGCCCAGCCCCAGAGCAGAGGGAGCCCAGCTGGAGATGATCCAATGAGTGACGAGGGGGGGAGGAGCGAGTGACGGGGCAGGGACTTGGGGGAAGAGGCAGAGCAGAGGGCAAGGCCTCGGGGAAAGAGGTGGGGCAGAGGGGTGGGGCTTCAGTGGTTCAGTTATCAGCAATTAGAAACTGGGGTGCTGGAACAACTTGTATAGTGGGGATGCTGAGCACCATTGAACCAAACTGTAAACTTGTATATGATGGAAACGTTTCAAGCAGGGTCTGTGGCAGCACCCCTAGTTCCATCACCTATGATTAGAAAGGTGCCAACACTTGAGCCAAGAGCTGTGGTCAGGAGCCAGAGCCAGGACCAGGGCCGACACTGGAGCTGCGGCTGGGGAACAGGGCCAGAGTGGAGCTGCAGCTGGGGCTGGAGAGGTGCTGGGGACAGAGCAGGGCTGGGTGGTGCTCTCTCTCTCTGCTACCTCATAGGGGATAGTCCAGGCCCTGCCATGCCCCCCTTTGAACATTGATCCATGCCCTTGTAGTAAGATGAGGCCCTGAAACATAAACCCTTATCAGGAACCCAGTATGAGGCCTGAGGCCTGAACTAAAGTAATGGTCAAGACTTTGCTAACATAAAGCAAAGTTAAGCTGTGAGCCAGAGGCAGGCACTGCTCACAGAAGCTGGCAAGGAAAGGGCTGATACTGCAAAAAGAGACATACCTAAAAGGTACTGGACACCAGATAGCAGAACATTCGCATACTTGTACACTCCACACGGATAACAAGGAACAGGCTGACCCATCCCAATGACGGGGCCAAAAGGGTAATATGATGGATAGAGTTGTTTTGTTCGAACCAACATGTACAAGGCGAGAGGCGGCAACTTACTACTTAGAGGGGTTGTACCTTGCTACGTAGAGGGGTTGCACCTCAATACGTCAGGAGTGATGTGTAACTTGTTTGTACCTCTGTATAAGAATGCACCCCGAGTGGATGTCTTGGTCTAGCCTAGGGGGCAGTGGAAAGTCCCGCCACTGACTGAGCTGAGTCCATTGTCAGGGAGCACTTATGTACTGGCTAGCAGCACCTTGGACTTCGTTTGCCTGGGAGCTGGAGACTGTGTTTCTCTTCGACAATAAACCTGGCCGACGTGCCTTCGTACCTTACTAGAGTCTGTGGTCATTGGGGGTTCTCTCGGGGTCTGCTGTGTCAGCTGTCTGCGCAGAGCTGGGGCAGCACACAGAGGGAACACACACACGCAGCCGATTGATATCAACATTGAACAGAGCAGAGCACCACACCGGTAGCATCTGACAACACCCCCTATGGGGGGGAGTGGGGTGCACTCCACTGTTTGGAGACCACTGTGCTAAATATAAATAAAAAACTTATTAAATATTTTCCATATGACACAAATTAGGGTGTGGTGTGGTCAATATGGTGCCACATCAGTGGATCTCAACCTTTCCAGACTACTGTACCCCTTTCAGGAGGCTGATTTGTCTTGTGTACCCCCAAGTTACACCTCACTTAAAAACTACTTGCTTACAAAATTGGACATAAAAATACAAAAAAAGTCACGGCACACTAGTACTGAACAATTGTCACTTTCTCATTGTTACCATATAATTATAAAATAAATTGATTGGAATGTAACTATTGTACTTACATTTCAATATGACATTTGAGCCTGTTTTTCACTTGTGAGCCTTGTGTGAAGCCTGAGCCCTGCTGCCCAGGGCTGAAGCTTCGTGGGGCCCCTGTGGCTTGGGACCCCAGGCAGTTGCCCTGCTTGTCACTCCCTAAAGCTGGCCCTGCCCTGGCAGTCCCCTCTAAACCAGCCCTGTGACCACTTTGGGGGCTGCAACCCGCAGGTTGAGAAACACTGATCTAGGTGAGTTGATGTATCCCCTGGAAGACCTCTGAGTGTGCCCCCAGGTATATGCATATCCGTGGTTGAGAACCCCTGTTCCACATGATGGTATTTCTGTCCTTTTTAGTTTTTGTTGTTTTGTTTTTTAAACAGTGGCTGCTGCCAAGAAGACCAGTTGCAAAGAAAGTCCTGCTCAGCCCCTACAGCCTCAGAATTGAGATAAAATATTTGGAGAATTTACAATTTTCCAAACTATAAGTCCCTAGTGAGCACATGCAAACTGAGATTTTTTTCAGAGATTTATTATGTGGCCCCATTTGGGTGGATTTTCACAGGGGCAGCAAAAGGCACACCCTGTCAAAAAGGTGATCCTCTCATCCCAAATTTCAAGTTGTTGCTCCAAACTAAGGAGGCACTAGAGCTTCTCAACAAACTGCTTATACACTTTTTTTTAACATGAGTGAAACAATGTATTTTCCCTCAACTGTCTTCTCGGAAAAAGCTAATCTGTTTTAGCTGGAACTTCCCCCAGAAAATTCTGCCTGAGGCAGACACGCACCATAGAAAATGTAAGCCTGAATGGTTGAAGTTTGGCAAAGTTATAAGCAACTGAAAACAGATTATTTTAATGGGAAGTATCAAGTATTTAAGTATAGCCAGCACTACCAGCTCCTCCGTTACTATATATTATAAAAAAGCAGAGACAAAACCACAAATTCTCAGGGAACATACAGACAAGTCTAAATAATTTCTTAGCATACATATTTGTATACAGTTTATTGTATATAGTTACTCAAAAGGTAATAACAAAATGTTTTTTAAGTACATCAGAAGCAGGAAGTCTGCTAAACAACCAGTGGGGCCCCTGGCTGATTGAGATACAAAAGGAGCACTTAAAGACAATAAAGTCAATGCAGAGAAACTAAATGAATTCTTTGCTTGTCTTCATGGCTGAGGATGTTAGGGAGTTTCCCAAACCTGAGCTGTCCTTTGTAGGTGACAAATCTGAGGCATTGTCACAGATTGAAGTGTCACTAGAGGTGGTTTTGGAATTAATTGATAAACTTAACAGTAACAAGTCACCGGGATCAGATGGCATTCACCCAAGAGTGCTGAAAGAACTCAAATGTGAAATTGCGGAACTATTATCTATGGTTTGTAACCTGTCCTTTAAATCAGCTTCTGTATCCAATGACTGGAAGATAGCTAGTGTAACTCCAATATTTAAAAAGGACTACTAAGACCTGCAAAAGAGGCAGTGTTCAGTCTGTTGTATCATACAAAAGGGAGAAAGGAAGCCCTGCTTTGGGAAGTAAAGAACAATTCAGCCTGGGGAGGAAGGAACTCTTGATTCCCTGCTACAGAGGGTATTTAGTAACTGCTTAATTAGGAAGCCATTTGCAGAGAGAAATTGCAGCAGCTTTGTTGATTTGGCACATTGCTATGCGTCAGCAGAAGGTGCTTTTTCTCTTGGCTATCTGCATATTTCACACACAGGGCAATATTTGTTTTGCTTATTTGTATAGACTCTGATTTCTGACCACCAAGAATGGGAGGACTTTTATTTTGGGTGCCAGGCCAAATCCCTTTACCAGCCGAGGGAGGACCCTCCAGAGGAGACAAAATGGGGCCCAGAGTGGAAACTGAGGCATGGATGTTTCCAGATGCCAGAATGGTAAGCTGCAGCCCTAGATAGAGTTTTAGAGTGTGCCCTAGAGGCTTGATTCTAAAGCGTGTAACACTCAAATAAGTGGTGATTGTGTGTATGAGTGTACTCTGATTTCACAATCTTCAACAAAGGTAGCAGGTTGCATTTGTGATGTGTGAGGCCATTATATATATATATATATATAGGTACACTTAGATTTTGGATGAAAAATTCCCCTACACTTTATATATTTCTCTTAACAAAAAGCTACCAAACCCCATTGAATTAACCGCTAAAATGAAGAGTCTGTAGCATTTTCTCCATGAATCCATTTGTGCTTTAAAAGAGACTACCGTTGTTTGTTAACGCCACAAGGAATCCCCCTCCCCCCCATCTTGAGAACATCTTTCAGTGAAAAGCATTTTATTCCCAGTTGTTCACTATTTATGCACCCAGATTTGCCCATTATTAAGACTATTAGCATCAAGTTGGAAAGTGGAATTTCACTTACTCTCTAATGGAAGATGTTTCAGTTAAACTGAGTGTAAATATAACACAGATATGACTAGAATCCAAATCATTTATGACTGGGAATGATTTCCCAATGGCATCACATGAGTGGACACTCATTTTACAATGAAACTTGACTTTAGGTTACAACAAGCACAAAGGACCGAACTGCCCCACCAAGAGTTCAGAAATCTTAATTAAAATCAAACAGCCTGAAGGTGCTTGCTCAGCATATTGGCATATTCTCCTACCGGTGCTTCCTCACAGAGCTGATTGAAAAGCCCATTTTATTTCTCCCTCTCCCCCCCAAAAAAAATTCCCAATGAGAAATTTTCATTTGAAATTTTTTCAGTAAAATTTGCAACTAAACAAATTCATATCTTTTTATTTCGATTTTTTTAAAACAAATGTTTTTGAATTTGTTTTTTCCTTTTCTCCCTCTTTTTTTCCCTGAAGGTACCAAGCACAACCTTAAAATTACACATGTATTTTGCTGGGTAGGGGTCCAAGTTAACATCTACAGGTAGTTTTAATGTTTTTTCTAATTTATTCGGGATATTAAGATTGTTTCTTTTACTGGATTATGTTTAGGGTTTTTGTTTTGGGGGCTTATGAATTTAATCTTTGGGGTTATTTTTAGCAAATTTTGAGTTTTTATATAGATGTCTAAAAATTGGGATTTTTTTCAGGGCCCGCTTTCTTTGCATATACTGTAATGTGTATGTATAATATATGCATATTGTGTACATTACTCATTACAGGAGTATATACTGTATACACTGTAATGAGTGATCTCTTTGTAATGTTCCCTAGTGTGATTTAAAATAGTACCATTTCAAACAGAATTACATTCAAGTGCATTAGGGAACCTTTAGTGCGTTTCAAGGATGTCTAGCCAATTAACGCACAACATGTTAGCGCTCTTTAGTAATCACACCCCTCGTAGTCAAGGCCTTAGATACAAGTAACCATTTCGAATGTTTTTCTGGTGTTTGTTGGATAAACACAGATTTCATTTTCTTTCGTTCTGGGGGTGTTTTATCAATGTATCAGTGAAAACTGAAAATCACAAGCCCTGATAATGTTTCTGTTGCTGTAAAGATATAGCATAATTTACAGAAAAACTAAAACTAACTCATGGGATCTATAGGTGTTGGACTCTTAATTTAGATTAATAGCATTTGGGAAACATTGTCCTGGATATTCCTCTGTTCACTTTTCCTTCTAGCTGCTACTGTACTGTATCTTGGATAGTGAGGTGTCTGTAGCACAACTCCTTTTTAATACCTGTAAGGTCATTCCCTGTTTTAGAATTTAGATGATACCTGAGCCCAGTTGCTGAAAGTTTCTGTCTCCACAAGCATGTACTTGTAAAGTGCCACATATAAAAGTATAAGGGCGCTGCTCTTTTCTGCACTACAAGTAGAACTAATATTGTCAAAAGTATCAGCAATAGAGTTATGGGAATAACTTATTTTTGGTCTGCTGGCAATTCTGAAAAGTGTGTTTAAAAAAAAAAAGTTTTGGGTTGACCTGAAAATATTTTTTTTTAATTCTTGATTAATTGAAAAGTTTAAAAAAAATTTAATGTCAAATTAAATGTTTTATGTGACCCAAAATGAAACGTTTCATTTATATTTTGAATGTTACATTTTTAAAAAATAAAATTGAAGGAAATTTTGAAATGCAGTCACTGAAAAATCAAAATGTTTTGTTCAGAAAACATCAAAACAAAGTGATTGAGCTTTTTTGGATTTTTCTTTGTGTGTTTTTTTAACACACACAATTAGATGGAACCAACACAAATAATAAAACATTTCTGTATTGCTGAACCTACATTTTTCACCAAAAAATGTTTCAGATGAAAAATTTCTCCTAGCACTAATAATCAAACAATTTTTTTTCTCTTTACTTCCAAGTACAATCTGAAAGTTTCTAACAGTCAAAGGCAGGGCACTCTACCAACAAGGTGCTTAATTATAGAAAGACCTAGCTTCTATTGGTGTGAGATGAAATAGCAAGCTTCAAGGACAGCTCAGTATATAAATTAACTCTTGGTGTTTATACAGGGTTTGTATGATTAGTCTTGTGACCTTTTGATAATATACCTTCAAAAATTATCTGTGATTAATCCAGGAGTAGAATAATCTTCAGGTTTTCTATCCAGACTTGCACAGACAGATTTTCTTATGGAAGGGATTGTTAGAAAAAGTTTAAAAGAGGCTATTTAATTAGGCTCCAGTAGGATCCACACAGACCCTTGTGCCTATGTACCCTTCATTGAAATCAGTGGGACCCTGCATGAATGCAAGTGTCCAGGGTGTGGCTCAGACTGCAGTTCAAAGTCTCAGTTTGCCCTTTGCTAAATTTTATTTTTAATATAATCTACAGCTTGGAGTATATCTTTTAAAATGTTTTTTTTTTGTCCAGTTCCAATTTATCAGAGCAGCCTTTTTTTCCATGTATGGCCACAGTGTGTTAATCATTCTCAATAACCCCAGGAGGAGCTAATGTCCTTCCCATTTTCTAGCTCATACTGACATCTGGTGGCATCCTGCTCTGAAAAAGAACAAAGTACTCCGGTGACGTTCAGGGAAGAGAGCTAGCCATTCTGTCATCCTGACACTGCTGGTTTCTTTTGCTTCTCATTGTACTTCTTAATTTGCTTCTTAAACAACGTGAACAAAAGAATGTCAGCACATCATGTACGTAATGAACACTCTCTGGGCCAAATTGTGTCTGACTTTGTGTGAGTGCACAAAGATGGGCAGAGGAAACACAAAGTTGCTCCTTCTCATTACCTGTGCAGTGGACATAGGCACTGTGCTGGGCTGGCTGCCTCCTGCACACCGCCTCACAACCACAGATTACTTTTTGGCACGCTGCCTTTGTTTCCCCCTGTACAGGGTCCCTTAAGAACTGCACACAGAGTTCTCTCCCAGGCTATGTTTACACTACACACCTACGGCAGCGTGTAGGGTATGTGTAGCTACATGCTGCAGTGAAAAGCAGGTTGCATCCACATTGCAGTGTGTAGCTATACATGTCCATGAAAGAATCTGGCAGAGCCTCTGCCTTTCACCTCCCAGTGGTGGGGAGGCAGCAGGACACAATGCTGCTAAAAATAGAAGTGGGGGGCCCCCATAGGGTGCATACTCACAGGTTTCAGGTGTCTTTACTCATCTCATCCAAGCAGTGCCTCACCACCTATACTGCTATTTATACCAGTGCTACGGGGGCTAGCTGTGTCTGTACTCTACTGGCTGCCAGAAGGGGTGTTCAGTATGGAGATACCCTGGGCTACCACCACTGCTGCTTGGGGCTGGGTTAATAACAAACGGTTCACAACAATCATCAGAGTCCTAAAATAAAGTCCCTCACCACAACACAAAACTTCAGTCTTAGCTCTGGCATCTTCTCTCACAACCAGAGCTCTTCTTCTTCTTACACGGCCAGTCCTCCCAGCTCTTCCTATCTGGCTCTGACCTCTAGGTCCAAACCCAATCATGGCTTCCCACAGATGTCTCCTGCTCACTGGCCTCTGGCTTCCAATGCCAAGGTCTTCCCAGCAGAAGTGTTTCGCACTCCCTGGCATTTCCTCTCTCTCTGTCAGCCAGTTCTGTGCCCTTCCAGCTCTACTCTCAATGAAACTCCCTCAAACCCTTTAAAGCCCAGGTGCAGCCCTGCTCCCTTTACTGGCCCAGCTCTGGCACAGGAGAGCTGGACTGACTTAAATCACAGGAGCCAGCCACCTTGTGACTCCTCTCAAAAGATTGCAGAGGAGTGGGTAGGCGCAGGAGCCATCACCACAGTCCTCTCTCTACCAGTTCGTAGTGCCAGCTCATTGCAGACACACTGTACCCTGTAGATGCTGGTACTACAATGACTGAAGGCAAATGCAATGTTCAGTACTACAGCTGGTCAGGGACTTTTCTTCAAACCCTTTTATTTCCCAAAAAATGTTAATTCATGAAAACCAAAACTGTTCATGAAAAAGGGTTGGATTTGACAAATCTCCAGACTCAAAAATTTAAGGAAAAAAGTTTTAAATTGTTGAAACATCCTGTTGGACATTTTCAGACTGAACACTTCAGGGTTTTCTAGTCAAAACAACTTAAGTTTTGTAAATTTCAACTTTAAAATGTCTAAAAAGAATAAAAGGTTATAATCCAAGAGAAACATCTACAAATTGTCAAAATGAAACATTTTGAATCACCTGAACTGAAATTTTGGGGGGATTTTTATTCTGAGCACAGCACTAGCTCACAACATTGGACTGTGTAAAATGTTGTGTTACTGAGAGACTACATATTGATTAGAACACTGGGTTATCCTTTACTCTGGGTGTTACTTGCACTGTGTTAATCAGAGCACTGGCACCTGCAGGATCTAGATGGGAAAAAATGGTTCAAGTGCACTGCCTGAGAATAAACAGGCATCTGGAACAGAGAGCTGCCATCTTGTGTGGAGAAGTGAGACTGCATCAAAGCAGGTTAAACCTGCAAGATTTTTTCTTACACAGTATCATATCTACAGAAACCCTTCAGTACAGATAAGCTGTATTTTAATAACTGGCTCAGTTCTTTCTTTGACTATATTTTTGTTTTGTTTTTAACTAATGCAAATGTTTACATGAAGGACTGTTTAATGTTGCAGAATAACCATTTTAGCAGGGGTTATTTGTGAGATCTGTTTTTTATTGGTGGTGGTTAAATTTGTCACAGAATCATTGAGGTTAGAGATGGCATACTAGCAATACATAGCATGTACATGGTGCTTTGCACGGAACACTTTTCAAGCCTTAACTAGTGAATGGATAGGCCTGTTAGGTCATCCTCTGCATGCCACTGCAGGATTTTTTTAAAATTAGAGCTCTGTTTATTTTCTTCCTTTGTCTGGTTAATTTTTGTTCTATTTCAGAGGGGGGATCGGAATATCTGACATCTTACATTCCATGGGCTTTAAGTGTTGTAAGGTTGTTACTGTAAGTAAAGAATCAAATATATAGTTTGTGTAGTTAGTTCAGAATGGCACACACAGCTGCATAGATTAAGACATACAGATATTTATGTCCTTCCAGTACCTCTCATGAGTGGAATAGGCCTATTGACAAAACCTGTCCACTGGGAAATGACTGAGACAACTACATTCATTTCATATAACTTACCATACCATAAGCTCATCTGATATTAAATGACACCCTAAATCAGTGGTTTTCAACCTTTTTTCCATTTGTAGACCCCCTACAAAATTTCAAATGGAGGTGCGGACCTCTTTGGAAATCTTAGACATAATCTGCAGACCCCCAGAGGTCCATGGACCACAGGTTGAAAACCACTGTTCTTTGATAATGACAATCTTTTGCAGACCCCTTAGACACAGTTTTGGTCCACAGACCACAGGCTGAAAACCATTGCCCTAAATAAATACATTCTATAGAGGTATTGCAGGATAGGTTTCTGAAGTCATAGAACATAGCAAAAGAAGTACTTTGTCAGGAACATCTACTTGTATTCTCATTTGTAGCTCCAGAATCTGTAGAGATTATAGGAGCAGTTCCTATAGTAATGGTTTGTCCATTAATTATAGGTCTGATTCTGTACCATTAAAATCAATTGGCATTTCAGCATTAACTTCGATGGAAGCAGAATCAGGAGCATTGTCTTTTTCAGGACCTGTTTTGTTTGTCTGTGTGGTCCTGGTTGCTAAGGTGGTTGGTGATGGGACAGAAGGCCTTTGACTTCTGTCACTAGTTCAAAGTGAGTCAAGGTCATCTGACAGTTCGGTAAATTGTACAGAATGAGTTTTGATCTCTGTCCAATTCCCTGTGGACATGTCACATTAAGAAGCCAGTCTCACTTATCTGTATGTTAGTGAAATGAAATAATCATTGGAATGCCTTGTTCATGACTAGTACAAACAGTCATGTTTGTTGGCTGCTAAACTGTACTGAGAAAGAAGCCCAGCTGGGGGCACAGCTTGAAAGGTGCCTATGTACCTAACCTGTTTATCTCTTAGTGAAGCCTAACTTCCTTCTGAAAATCCCACTCTGACTGGGAATGGTGCTAGTACCTCTTCCGTTATCTTACCGCTGAATGAACAGCCTGGGGTTCTGTGTATGATAAGCCCCTGAAGGAAATGGTCAGGGGGAACAGCTGGGACCACTGTTCTTGTCTCATTTCCATAGTCGACAAACTTCTACCTTTCTCCCTTCCTCTCTGCTGATGTTAATAGTCAGTGAACCAGACAGAAAAGAGGGTTCCTGCTTTGGCCTGCTGAATCTGGCTCTCTCCTGAGATCTAGTACTGTATGGTCAACAACAGACAGGCACCTTAAACAAACCAGCCATAGCCATCTGAGAAAAATTAACTTCCTATAATTGCCTCTCCTAGGAAAGCCATGCAGCAAGGCCCTGATTGTGGGGTCTTGCACAAGGCTCTCAGCAGGTCACTTGCTTTCCTACCAGAGGCAATAGTAGATGGTAGAACTTAAAGCAGAGCAGAGTGTTAAAATCTGGCCCAGTAACTCATTATGCAGACACCTGCATGTTGTACATGTACCCAACTGCCGGGTCCCATGGGCTTCTAAGCCAGGTGGGTATGGATAACATTAGTCACTCTTCCTAGCTCTGGGGATACTCGGGCTCAGGCTACATATCTGACACTCTTCCATAAGACATGGGGTGTCACCACTCAGCCAACCTAAATCAATGTCTCCTCGCACCCCCATCACTTGCACTCGCACCCTCATAGTCCCACTAAGGCTGTGGATGCTCTGGGCAGGAAAGCAAGGAATGCAGGCTCAGCAAAGGAATTTCTTAACCCTGGGCACTTTACTTGTAAAAGCACTCAAGAGTTGCAGAACTTTGAAAAATGACAAAAGTCCTGAAATTCACCCTCCTCTAGCCTGAGCTCATCCCCTCTGTATGTCCCATGGTTGGCAGCTTTTCTGGCTGGGCAGAGTCCCTCCTGCCCTCTCTTTCCCTTGCATGTCTTGCTTACCAAGTGGTAATGGTCCTTCAAGAAGGTGTTAAACCCCAACCCTGGGCATGGTGGCTGGCTGGAATGCAATTCAGTAAACTGCTTTGGGCAAACTTAGACATGTATTCAGCCCATAATACCAAATGGAGTTCCTAATACAAAACGGAGTTCGCAATTTGATACAGATATGTCCCATTTCCACACCCTGAGACTGGAAGAAAATGAGCATGGTTACCTATTTCCTTCCTCTCTTTCTTTAGCTGCATGTTCCAGATGATGCACATTTCTTTAAATATGTGGATAAAAGAATAAAATATAATCTGGCTATCACTATATAGAAACAAGATAAATAACTTATCTGTTGTGTTTGCAGAACTGAATCTCTTAAAATGCAAAATATATTTAAGATATAAGCTGCAATAAATTATCTGGCATGTGGTTATATAGGAATATTTTGGGCTAGAGCTAAAAAATTAGGCAACTTTCTTTTCAGTGCCCTATCAGACCCATGTACTTATCACCACAGACACTCACCTACCTCTTAAGCAAACACAATTTGAACTAACTTTCTGCACTCTCCACCTGGCCAATTCATTAATTTTCTACGCATACTGCAATGATTCTATGAACACCCTGCTGCTGATACTATAAATGTACAGAGTGTTCACATGTAAAAAGTCTATTGCACTGCTTGATCCTAGCTTTAGAAACGGTGATGATATGAGCAGTAGTAAATCTACTTTGGTTAGTGACTTAACTGTGACAGGGTTCGACTCACCACTGTGGCACCTCCTGCTGTTTGTTCTGGGAATTCGCTTAGTTCTCCAGTGCACCCTCGTCTGGTGACCCCTCGCCACCATCACGTCCACTCCAGGAAGTGCTTTATCCCAAAGAACACAGCATTCTCTGCAGGACACAGTCCTCTGGCTGTGTCACACTCTGTTCTCCGTCCTTCCGGGGAAACCATAGTCCACTGTCCAGCCACTTCCTTGGTGGTGAATGGGGGTAGGGGGGACCCAGGCCCACCCACTACTCCAGGTCCCGGCCCAGGGACCCTGTAGATGACAGTCACGTGCTGCGACCCTTCTAGGCCCACAGTCTATTTCCCTGGGCCATTTCCCCATAGCCCCAGCACTTTCTCCGCCCTTGTCTCAGGGCCCCAGCATGTCAGCAGTCAGCTGGGAGCTCACTCTAGCTCCCCTGATCCTGCCCAGCACTGGTCTGTCCAAGGCAGCCCGTCGTCGTCCTCTCCAAGCTCCAGAGAGTGACTGACCTGCTCTGCCCTGCGGCTCTTCTTATATGGGCCTGCTCCTCATAGCCCTCTCCAATTGGCTGCCTGTTGCGCAGCCTCCCTAGGGTTCTGTTAACCCTTTATGGGCTAGTGTGGGGCAGATGCCCCATCACACTAACCCATTAACTAGTTCTAGTTCAATTTCACTTGCATATATTAGACCAGATAAACTATCACACAGATGCTTGAGTTTGAAGTGTCCTGGTTTAATATTAAGAGATACCAGAATAGCAGAAGATGGGAGAAGAGAGTGATAGTAGCCTCTTGAAATATATTACCACAACAATCAGTAAAGGAAAATCCTTTCACAAACCGATTACAAAAAAAAAGACTGCTTGAACTGAAAAAGAAAGTGATACACTCAACATTTTCTCCATTCTTCCCTTCACTGGCCCCCTGTTTATTTCAAAGCATGGAGTTGGCGTACTCATTTCCATGCCCCTGCCCCAAGATTACAGCACTGCCTGTGCTGACAGATACAGGAGACACATCGCCTGCTGGTCTATATTGACAGAACAATTCCATTGACTTTCATGGAGCTGTGGCAACAGAATGTTTGGCCCACAGTGTTCAGTTCCATAAAATATTCTTTGGTATCAGTTGTAGCCCAGTGGGCCAGCTTACCTGTATTGTATTCATTGCTTTATTATATTTAGCAGTAATGCAAGGAACCTACAGGCTTTTATCCTGTAAGATTTGGCTTTAGTAGATGTGTAAGGCTTGAGGCCTTTAATCTTTGGCATAGATAAACTTAAGTAACTCCTAAGTTATAGGTAACTGAAAGTGCTGTGCCAGAGGGGGAATTTTGTCCAGAATACTGACATCAGCCACCCACAGAACATTGCTGACACCAGCACAGAATATCATTGACACCAGCATCCGGACAGAACCTCCAATCGCAAAGGTGCCATGACAGCAAATTGACGTGTATGCTAATAGGATAACAACATACATATACTAACCTGTAGAAAACGGACACCTTAAGGGGAGGAAATACAAATAAGAACCTCTATTGAATATGCATTGGTCATGGCAGCATCAGTGTAACCTACTATAAAAGTAACAGGGGCAACAGATAGGTTGGAGAGCTATAGACCTTGTGAGAGGCCAGAATAATGGCCGCTGGGGAAGATGAGGACGAAGACGGTGATGAGAAAGTTAATGGTTAATATGAAAGATAAGGGTGTAAGTATAGACGTCCAAATGTACTTTCTGTATTATCTAGGATGACCAGACAGCAAGTGTGAAAAATTGGGACGGGGGTGGGGAGTAATAGGAGCCTATATAAGAAAAAGACCCAAAAATCAGGACTGTCCCTATAAAATGGGGACATCTGGTCACCCTAGTATTATCTCTGTTTGCCTTGTTGAGTTTGTGTGTGTATAACGTTGTTAAATTATTAATAAATATATATATTTGTATATATAGAGGGAGAGTTCCTATAGTGTGAGTGTTGCACCTGTGCATATCAGTGTTCCCAAATTATATGATAATTTTACAATAATCTTACTGGGCCTGATCTTGTGACAAGGACCCATTAATCTCAAGTTACAATTATATATATCCAAATTTGGGTCAGGCTACACAATAACACTCAAGTACTGACATGCTTAGCAACTATTGTAGACCCACCTGTTGGAAAGATGAGCCCTTCACACTTTATGCAGTTTAATTCCTCTTCCCTTAGGGATCATGACACTGCACTGGCAATTAAACTACTATGATAATATTGTGCATCTGGCTGCATTTCAATTTAAAAAACCAAGCAACTAATGAAAAGCCTAACAAAGTGATATTAAATGATAATCAAAGGGAGGAGGAGTTGTTTTCTACCCAGGACCCTTAGATCTCAATTTTCAAACCTGTATCGCTAAAGTTAGGCTTGAAACACATATTTAGGCAGCCAAATAAAATTGGTTTGATTTTCAAAGGGGTTGAGCACCCCGGACTTGAGTTTGATTTATGGATGCTCAGTGCTTCTACTGTAACTCCCTACCCACCATGTGTTCTGCCACTGATGGGCTACTGTGGCAGAGCTGCATATACAGTAGCTGCACACTCATAATCTGGGCATTCTTGGGTAGACACAGCACAGATAGATCATGGAATCTAGGGTGAAGTAAATGGGGTGCAGAGTTGAAGGTTCCTGGTATATTTCCACTCCTGTAAATTTTGCTATTCATACACGCACGCCTAATGTTGCAATAACTCTCTGTGAAGGCTGAATCAAATTTCCTTCAAAGCAGTTAATGTTACTCCCATTGTTTAATAGGCATTTCCATTGAGCAAGTTAAGTTTACCCACCCCATGCCTTCCCACCACTCCCAACCATGTTGTCCAGCCTGGGTTTTAGGCCTTGGCAGTGAATAGTTCTGTTTACCAGGCTATCGAGCTGGCCCTTTATGAACGTGTTTTTGAAAACGTAAATGCAACAAATCACATTTTCCCTAGGGCTGAAATAATGTGCAATCTTAATTTACTGCATTCAGTAACTAAACAAATTCTTCCTTGTGTACTGGAATTGCCATCCATCAGTTCTGTAAAGACTGTCTCTGTAGTATCACTCCAGAAAGATGGAGATAAATCTTTCAGTTATTAGCACACACACTGTTATTACTGCCTATACACTGCTGGCTGCAAAAATAAATCTCCATGTTTCTTTGTTATAATTTCTTGTTTTTACTCTGGCAGCTAATGTACTCAGTGTTCTCTGAGGAAAATCAGTATTGTTGCTGTCATACTTCCAGGGTTAACTGCATCTCAGTTCCTCTATGTCCCCTCAAGTTCAGGGCTCATATATCCAGCTTTCACCTCTCTGTGGGCATTAACCTGCATTTCTCCCCCTCTGGACCAGTTTCAGGGTTGCAGTCCCCTGCAATTCACTGTACTTATCCCTGCAGGTTGGACTTTAGTCCAGTGCCTGAAGTTTCACTCTCTCCCAAGGGCTATAGACAGTGCTTACCAGTTACCAGCAGCTTTCACAAAGCACGGTACATTTATTTTGGGAAAAAAGCATTACAGAGAAATCATATCATAAAACAACAGCCAGTCTGCTCACATGCTACACTTATCAGATGTCATCCATCTTCCACATGGAGACTCTAGAAGGTTCCAAAGTCCTTCAAACTCTTCTAGGAGTGTTTGCTGTCTTGGTTAGAATCTCACGTCAGGTTGTGGATCAACTGAGGGACCCTGAGTCAGTTCAGGCTGACACTTTATACAGTTTGGGGCCTTTGTCCCCAGGCCTCCTGAAAGAGATAAAAAACAGTCAATGCCCCTTTCCCCAGGGGGTGAAGCTTCTAAGGCTGGGTGTCTGCATAACTGGCATTGGGCTTCTGCAGTAATCACCACTACTCCCAGTGATTTCATATTCCACAGGAAACCCACCCAGTGAGCCAGGAACACAAAGAGACACACAACACTTATTGACACAAAAGTCTATGAGTATCCTATGTGCCATAGCATCTGTATATTATGTGCCATAGCATTTGTATAGTAGTCTGTGATGTTTTCTATGTATCCGAAGTATCAGATCTCTGGCTTCTCCCTACTGGAACAGAAAGCACTTAACGTCTTTGCCCCAATAAAGTTGTAAGGGGGGAGGAGGAGAATGAGTCACATGTATTCTTTCATAAAAATAAATGAGAAGTTTCCCAGTTCCCCAGAGTTCCCAACGCTGACTTATCTCCTTTTGCTATGAGCAATATCTCATCTATGACACACAGATGAGCTGTTGTAGTGCCATCCAATTGAGTGTGGATGTACACACGCATACTACCCGGTTCCTTTTTTCTATCTTGACAGAATGTGGATTAAGCCCAGGGTATAGTGGAAGAGAATTGCGAATTTGAGAATCAAAGTACATTTGGAGCATTTCTTGTAATGAAAAAGATTTTGGCTTTATGGCATATTACCTCTTCTTCCTTTCACTTGTTCTCTGCTCCAAACTCCTGAAAGCTCTTTCTTATGCCCCAGCTCTCTCTGATTTTCCAAGTGTCCTTCAATCATTGAATGCTAATAGTACTGGTCAGTTAACTCTCTAATCAGGATCAAAT
Source organism: Mauremys mutica (assembly GCF_020497125.1). NCBI lineage: Eukaryota > Metazoa > Chordata > Testudines > Geoemydidae > Mauremys > Mauremys mutica. The sequence continues at coordinate 35,965,078 of NC_059073.1, read as the reverse complement.
TCTGACAATTTGTTATGTAAAGAGAATGTCACATTCCAAGGGCAGAAGGGATCATTGTGACATTCTAGTCTGATTTTATGTAGAACACAGGCCACTCTCATATGAAAAACACCTGCAACTGTAGAGAAACTTTCAGGCTAGTGTGGGTGAATTGTTTTTCTTAAATTGTAGAGAAAAAAACAGATCTAGTCCTGATCTGACTTAAAAGTTGTAATGTCTTTTTTTTTAATGTGAATTTTAAACATGACTGCACTGGGTATATTCATATGAGTGAGGCCATCAGGAGTTGACCACCCATGTATGTAATCTAGTACTGAATAATAGAGCACAGGAGTAAATTCTAAGAAATGAATATTCTCACTTAAGTGAGAGACAGGAAATCTCCGAGGAGAGACGGCAATAAGTATATCACACAAATCATTATTATTATGAAAGAATATGGTTTATTGTCTAAAAATCCAAGATAGTTATGAAATACATTTGCTATCTGTATTTATAGTTACCCTTTTTCATTGACTTAACTCTGTGACTTTCAATTTGAGTAAAACACCCATCAGTTTCAACAGAAATCTTACTCAGACAAGGACTTTTGAACTTGACCCCTCTCAGAAGAGGAATGGCTGTAGTTATTTTGGCCTGAATACAATCACTCTGCAGTGGCAGGTGTTTCTTATATGGGAATGAAGAAAAGTGATTTCCTTACAGCTACACTGGGTGGACTTCACTTGTATAGAATATAATCTCCCATTCAGCCTGCTTAACCCTTTGATCTCTCCTTCACACGGGTTAGTCACAGTATGTCAGGCAAAGAGTCACTTTTTTTTTTTAAAATAATAGGACACTGTGTGAGTGTTATAACTAGGAATCCTGATGGGACAGGAGAAGTTGAAAGTCTGTTGATTAAAGGTGAGCAACCACAAACATATTCAGTCTTACTTTCTAAAAAGGATCTTTTGAATGGATAAAAAAGGGCTATTCAATAGTACATGTAAACAGGGAGCAACACATTCTTTCCCTTCCATGAGTTAGCTTTGATCCATATCCCTGTAACAGAGTTACAGTGTGGACATTTGGTTCTACTGTGTATGGTTCAATGTCACTTGAAGGTGCTCTGCAGTAGACATGTTAGGTCATTTGAAATGTAACTTTTGTTACCAGCTTATTTATTAATTTTTCTGCATAGTTTTGTGTTGCTGTTAACCTAAAATGATTTAAGTTTGAACACTTCTTCTAAGAGATTGTATAACTTATTATTGGAGTATATTTCCTGTATAGTCTGGAGACATAAGGACCATAGTACACTCAGTAGGAGGCCTAAATAAAGCCAGTTTTATAGGTAGCATGACAGTATGTCCTGTTTTGGCTGGGACAGTCCCCTTTTTAAGCCCCGTCCTGGATATTCTGGCTTTTTTGGCCAAATTGGGTATTTGTCCCATTTGCTCTGGCCAGCCGGTGGGAGGGAGGCTCAAACTGTTAGCCCCAGGACTGAGCCCCATGCAGGGGGGAGGTGTGGGTGATCCCGGTGCAGGGGAGGGGGGTGGGGTGGGGCTCGGGCTGTCAGCTGCAACCCTGGGTGGCAGGGCTCAGGCAGGCCCTGCATGTGGGGGTGGAGCTCGGGCCAGCCCCAGGCAGTGTTCTATTTTCCCTTTGGAAATATGGTCACCCTATTTGTAGCTAGAGTTGCCAGCTGAGACTTCCTCAATGAGAAAATATATAATCTGTTTGGATACTTCAGTGAGGAATGTGATATAAATGCCTAGATAAATAGACGTTTGCAGTGTTGTTGTAGCCATGTTGACCTGAAGGAGACCTTTGCGTAGCTCAAATGCTTGTCTCTTTCACCAACGGAAGTTGGTCCAATAAAAGATATTTCCTCACCCACCTTGTCTTTCTTTGATAAATAGATATCCAGGCTTTGAAGGAGGATCCCAGGACAAGAGGCTTTTAGGCACAGATGGGCTGTGACTGGGAGCTGTAAACAGAACAGAAGAAATTGATAAGAAACTTGAAAGCAGAACAACAGGGGTTATTTGGCTTCTGGAAATTAAGAGTTGAAATTGAGATGAAGAGATCAGAGCTAGAACTCTAGTCTGCTCTTACTTAGGTCTAACTAAGGGAGTTGATTATATGTGACCCGAAGTTCTCAGGCCTTAGAGAGAGCTCTCTGAAGTGCTTGACCTGCAATGAGTAAGGCAAGGAAATGGTTTCTTAAACTAGAGGGCAGAAGCAGCGTAGATACCAAGGTGAAACAATTTCTGAGCGACTGCATTTACTAGAGGTTAGTCAGGAATACATAGTGGAGCTGCACCCACTTACATGAACCTGGTTCAGTCTCTGTGCACATGAAAAGCATGTGAACATCACTTAAGGATTAAGATATGACAGGCAGCACATTTTTGGGCTTTTGCTCCATATCTCAGGTAGCTTTTTATAAGGCACAAAGCTGAAAGCCAAGTGACCACAACCACCTGAGAAATGCAGTAATCCTCTGGAAATATACAACTTGGAGTTTTAATGCTAACATGATCTGGAAAATGCTGTTCTAGATTTGTCCCTAGAATAAGCCCCACTGATGTGGTCCTTATGGGGTGAAATTCACTGCATTTCTCACATTCATGGTGTTGTGGAAGCTGAGATAAGCTACAGATCTTTAGCCATCAGACCATATATTTAAATGTGAGGAGGCTGCAGGCAGGGCATTCTCAGTGGATGGTCCTGCACTCTAAAACTGGCTTCCTCAGGCCTGAAAAAGCCTAATCTTTAGTGCACAGTGCACGATCCATATCTTTTCTCAGGCAGTTATCTTAGCAGAGGCTTGAATAGGTGGGGATTGTTTCCTTTTCCTTTTGCTTTTTGATTAGGACAAAAATTGTGGCCAAAATTTGACAGAAATAGGAACAAAAAGTTCAGCACCTAACTAAATTACAGCCTCGCTTTCAGAAATGCTGAGCACTCATGGGTAGAGAATGGAGAAACTTTTTCTATTCCATGGGGGAGGGGGGAGGCTGGAATATTCACTTCTGCCACCATGTGGAGCTGTCTGAGGCCATAAGTGGGGCACTTCCAGTTCTAGCCCCAATTGCAGGCTTCTAAGATGGCTTCCTGTAGTAATTATTTCTGGTTTCTCCAGGTCCTTAGATCCAAAGGAGGCCTAGACTACTGAGGAATTATTCTCCTGAGGTATAAGAGTGCCCCACTCTTTATTTCTATAAAATAAGCGGCAGGTCAGTGGAGGAAACTGTCTCTGCAGTGTGCATTTAGCAGCAGAAAAGTCTGCTAGCCCTCTCTAGGAGACTCCTAATTAACTCCATGGAAAGATTTTAGTATAAATTAGCACAACCTGCTGGGTTAATCCTTCAGCTTCTCTTCTGTTTGGGGATTTCCTCTTCCACAGTGGTGGGTTTCTCCGTCCCATTGACCTGAAGCCAAAGTTGGTTGGGATTTGGATCTGAGATTTGGTTCAGGCCCATTTCTAAGCATGGGTTTTATTTTTAAATTTCCTCTGACTCATTAAATATTAGACACAGTCAGTGACTAAATGCACCATTGCTTCCAGGCTTCTTGACTCAAGGCTATGTTTGTTAATGCATGCATTTAATAGGAGCTAAAGGTGACGTCCTCTGCCAGTTGAGCTACAGGAGTAGTTTCTGGAGTTGGGGGACAAGATGAATGGTTCTTTTACTTGCCTCCCAACTGTGTGTCGGGTGTGCAGCACAAAGACTTATTTAGTACAGTACAGATGAGTGGCTCCCTTTCCTGCTCCATTCAGATCAGAAGGGGAAATAGAATCTTTTTCTAGAAATGTGGTGCTATGCTTTTCAATACAAATAGGAACCACCTTTAAACCTACACAGAGCTGTTAGGAAAATGCTCCATTTAACCCTTTAGATGCCTGGCATCTGAATGTGCCTTTGAGATCACTGATGCATATATATATAGCACCATCTGACATCTATAAATTGCAATATTTAAAGAGAAACACTGGGCAGCCTGCTCCGCTTCACAGCAGCCAGTAAACCTCTCTGTTACCCAGACTAGAAGCCTCTATCTGACCTGATTCCAGTCTGTAAAAGTGTATTTACAGCCAAAATCAGACTTCCCTCTCTTTTCCAAGAGGAGGCAGAGCCAGAATTGCGGTGGTGATGTTGCCTGATGTCATGTCTGATGCTTCTTTTATAAGGGAAAAAATGAAAGTAGCGGGGCCAGAGCTGATCTCTGGGAGCAGCCCTGCTCCAACACAATAGGCTGCATCCTTTTTTCTTTGTTTTCAGACTGTCGGGATTTGCCTGCCATCAGCCCCTCACAACTGCCTGTTTGTGCTGGTCTATGACACTGCCAGGACATTTTCACAACCCACTGCCCCACCTAGTTCAACTCTATGATTTCCAGGCAATGAGCAATCCCCATGGGAATTTCAACATGCAGAGCTCTGATGAAACAAGCAGGAGAAATGAAATACACCTCTACCCTGCTATAACACTACCTGATATAACACGGGTTCGCGTATAGTGCTGTAGCAGCAGGGCTCCGGCGGCACTTTAAAGGGTCCATGGCTCCGGCTGCTGCAGGGCTCCACCGGCGATTTAAAGGGCCTGGGGCTCCCAGCAGCAGTTGGAGCCTGGAGCTCTTTGAATCACCGCTGGAGCCGTGCTGCTGCTACCCCAGGGCTGTGGCAGCAGGGCTCGGGTGGCGCTTTAAAGGGTCCATGGCTCCGGCTGCTGCGGGGCTCCACCGGCGATTTAAAGGGCCTGGGGCTCCCCACAGCAGTTGGAGCCTGGAGCTCTTTAAATCACTGCAGGAGCTGTGCTGCCGCTACCCCAGGGCTGTGGCAGCAGGGCTCGGGTGGCGCTTTAAAGGGTTCAGGGCTCCAGCTGCTGCGGGCAGCCCCGGGCCCTTTAAATCACCACTGGAGACCTGCCGCCGCTACCCCGGGGCTGTGGCATCGGGGCTCCACCGGCGATTTAAAGGGCCTGGGGCTCCCTGCAGCAGCCGGAGCCTGGAGCTCTTTAAATCACTGCTGGAACCCTGCCACCCTACTCCAATATAACGGGGTTTCAGCTATAATGCGGTAGGAATTTTTGGCTCCCCATGACCGCGTTATAGCAGGGTAGAGGTGTAAATGACTGTTGATCACTTTGACACTGACATAGATATACTACAGTCTTCTTTGGTGAGCTCCTCAGTCACAACAAACTCTGCCATATTGTATTATGCCCTGAAGCCAGTGAAATATATGCATCTACACAGAAGAGGGTTTCTCTTCCAAGTTTTATTTCATAGTGAAAGATGCTGAAAAAAATTCTGCCTTCAAGACCTTGCAGTGTTTAAAATCAGTGGGATCTTTCCGTTTAAATCAGAGTGAGCCATTAGCTTCTGAGCTGCCATATTGTGCCTGGGAATCCAGTGGTTTAGGAACGGTTTCATAGTTCTCATATTCGCAGCATTCCTGCAACATCCATTGTACGTGTCTTGAAGAATGCTGGAATTTTCCAGATTGCCAGCCAAATAAGTACTTTGCCGTATGTAGCTTCATTTATAGATGGAGATGATCTTTGCTTCTGAAAGAACCCTGTTTTGTACTGCAATTTCAAAAGGAGAGATTTCCTCACGGAGAGTTTGATCACTTAGAGGTTGATCGTGATAAAGTGTACCATAAATGGTGTGTTTGTAAAGGTGAGCTAACGCACATCAAAAATTGCTTTTAATTTGTGTGTGTCTAAGAAACAAATTTGTCCGTTACAAAGTTTTAGCAAGTTGTCACTGGGTGTTTGTAGCACATTTTGCTCTTGGGTGAGAATAGGTCCAGGTATATGAGATGAATGCATTTTCTGAGGTGCCATCTTGGCTGGTTCAAAATGTTTAGAGCATTCTTGGGAAAATTCCAAAAAAATTGTACAATAATCTACCCTAGTCTACTAAAAGTGGAGAGGCACTTGAATTCCAAGTGAAAGTTATTTTGCATTTCTTTGTCTTACAGTCACACGCAGGGGATGGTTTAAAGCAGGAGCATTTCATTAAACTTTTGCCATAATCAAAACAGCCCAAACAGCTTGCTCAAGCCCACTGCTGTGGGAGTCTTACAGGAGCACACTTCACCCTGCTCATCAAAGCTGTGTCCTTGATGCCTTTAGCAGAGCTCCAGTGCTTGAAAAGGACAGGAGTCAGGAAAATAACCCTGGCATTGCAGCTGGTTCTTAAACAAAAAGATGAAGTCCCTACCCCAAAGAGCTTACAGTCTAAGATCCTGATTCTTTAAGTGACTCAACATGGGAAGAACCTGCACCTTCCTGGAACCCCTTGAAGTGAATGGGATTCTGCTTCGGTGAAGGGACACGTTGTCTGTGCTTGAAAAATGTGTAACCAGATGCTGGCAATAGTACAGCACACCAGTGTTAACAAATATGGTCACTATAGAGATCTGCCCAAAACACCTGAGTCCTGTTTACACTAGGGCTTAAAACCAATGCAGCTGCACTCGTGCTGGAAGTCAGATATGGGCACTTGCAGAAAGGAAGATTCAGTGGCATTGTTGTATTCATTTGTTGGTAATGAAAACTTACCCTCAGTCACATTTTCAAATATTCAGAAATAATATCAATTTTGGTGTTTTGGCATTCCATTCTCAACCCCAATACACTCCTCATCCAAAAAACTCACACCCCGAAACACCAGCATAAAACTAACCCTAAATGTCCAACCATTGTTGTTTACAGTCTAGTGCGATTTAGATTGTACTCCCAGTAAATTGGTCCCCCTGTTCCCTTTTATTTTGTACAGAGGTAAAACTATTAGGTGCTCAAAAAGTGAGGAAGTCACAAAGAAGACATTGTCTCTAGTAAGGACTGCTCACTTGATCCTAGGTGCATGAGTAGCAACAGAGAAGACTCTTTGGCCAGTCTCTCAGCAGAAGCTATATAGATGTTGCAGTTATGGATAGAGTGGAAGCACAAGTGAACAGGAGGTGAGGTTGGAGAAAGTGGCCTAGGAATTTGGGGAGGGCTCTGAGTTACTACAGAGTTCTTTCCCAGGTGTCTGGCTGGTGGCTCTTTCTCCCGTGCTCAGGGTCTAACTAAGCCATATTTGGGGTCAGGAAGGAATTTTCCCCCAGATCAGATTGGCAGAGACCCTGGGGTTTTTTTGCCTTCCTCTGCAGCATGATGCAGGTTTAAATTAGTGTAAATGATTCTCTGTAACTTGAAGTCGTGAAACCATGATTTGAAGTATCAGAGGGGTAGCCGTGTTAGTCTGGATCTGTAAAAGCAGCAAAGAATCCTGTGGCACCTTATAGACTAACAGACGTTTTGCAGCATGAGCTTTCGTGGGTGAATACCCACTTCTTCAGATGCAAGTGGTGGAAATTTCCAGGGGCAGGTTTATATATGCAAGCAAGAAGCAAGCTAGAGATAACGAGGTTAGTTCAATCAGGGAGGATGAGGCCCTGTTCTAGCAGTTGAGTGAAAACCAAGAGAGGAGAAACTGGTTCTGTAGTTAGCAAGCCATTCACAGTCTTTGTTTAATCCTGAGCTGATGGTGTCAAATTTGCAGATGAACTGGAGCTCAGCAGTTTCTCTTTGAAGTCTGGTCCTGAAGTTTTTTTGCTGCAGGATGGCCACCTTAAGATCTGCTATTGTGTGGCCAGGGAGGTTGAAGTGTTCTCCTACAGGTTTTTGTATATTGCCATTCCTAATATCTGATTTGTGTCCATTTATCCTTTTCCTTAGAGACTGTCCAGTTTGGCCGATGTACATAGCAGAGGGGCATTGCTGGCATATGATGGCATATATTACATTGGTGGACGTGCAGGTGAATGAACCGGTGATGGTGTGGCTGATCTGGTTAGGTCCTGTGATGGTGTCGCTGGTGTAGATATGTGGGCAGAGTTGGCATCGAGGTTTGTTGCATGGGTTGGTTCCTGAGCTAGAGTTACTATGGTGCAGGGTGCAGTTACTGGTGAGAATATGCTTCAGGTTGGCAGGTTGTCTGTGGGCGAGGACTGGCCTGCCACCCAAGGCCTGTGAAAGTGTGGGATCATTCTCCAGGATGGGTTGTAGATCCCTGATGATGCGCTGGAGGGGTTTTAGCTGGGGACTGTATGTGATGGCCAGTGGAGTCCTGTTGGTTTCTTTCTTGGGTTTGTCTTGCAGTAGGAGGCTTCTGGGTACACGTCTGGCTCTGTTGATCTGTCTCCTTATTTCCTCGTGTGGGTACTGTAGTTTTGAGAATGCTTGGTGGAGATTTTGTAGGTGTTGGTCTCTGTCTGTGGGGTTAGAGCAGATGCGGTTGTACCTCAGTGCTTGGCTGTAGACAATGGATCTTGTGGTGTGCCCGGGATGGAAGCTGGAGGCATGAAGGTAGGCATAGCGGTCGGTAGGTTTTCGGTATAGGGTGGTGTTAATGTGACCATCAATTATTTGCACCGTAATGTCTAGGAAGTGGACCTCCCGTGTAGATTGGTCCAGGCTGAGGTTGATGGTGGGGTGGAAGCTGTTGAAATCGTGGTGGAATTTTTCCAGAGTCTCCTTCCCATGGGTCCAGATGATGAAGATGTCATCAATGTAGCGTAGGTAGAGAAGGGGCGTGAGTGGACGGGAGCTGAGGAAGCATTGTTCCAGGTCAGCCATAAAAATATTGGCATATTGTGGGGCCATGCGGGTGCCCATAGCGGTGCCACTGATCTGGAGATATATATTGTCATCAAATTTGAAATAGTTGTGTCTGAGGATAAAGGCACAGAGCTCAGCAACCAGTTGTGCTGTGGCATCATCAGGGATACTGTTCCTGACAGCTTGTATTCCATCAGCGTGTGGGATGTTGGTGTAGAGAGCCTCTACATCCATGGTGGCCAGGATGGTCACCTTCCAGAAAACACCATCCTGGCCACCATGGATGTAGAGGCTCTCTATAAGGTGCCACAGGATTCTTTGCTGCTTTTACATGATTTGAAGGCTTCAGTAACTCAGATAGAGGTTAGGGGTGTATTACAGGCGTAGATGGGTGAGGTTCTGTGTCCTGCAATGTGCAGGAGGCCAGACAAGATTATCACAATGGTCTCTTCTGGCCTTAAACTTTATGAGGTATAAAAGGGACAGACCATATTCTGACATGAGGGAAATTACTACCATAAAGATGATATGCAAGTCACAGGAAAAACTACAGCAAGACTCCATGCATTTGATCACATTTTCACTCCACAGAATTCCTTGACTGGATTGTCCTGTTTAACTTAGAATTCCTTTCCAAGAACAATATTGAATGCTAAGGATATGAAGTGATCTTGTGATGGGAGAGAATCAAAAGGAGAAAAGCAGATGCCAAGAAAAATAGATATAAACATTTATTTGGGATGGAAGACATAAAAAGTTGGCTATACATATATGTGTTATGGAATCTTGTAAAACATGCCTTAAATGTGATACACACTGTAGGCTTAAACCTGTATCTTATATAGTATTTCTCTCCATTTACTTATGTGGCCCTTGTCACTGTAGAAACTGAGTGCCTCACAATCAAGAATGGATTTTATCTTTGCAAAACCCTTGTGATGTAGGGAAGTATTATCTCCATTTTACATATGGGAATCTGAGTCAGAGAAGAGATTAAGTGACTTGCCCATGGTCAGGTAGAGAGTCTGTGGCCCAGCTCGGAACAGTCTCCTGTGTCCCAGGCTGGTACCTTGTTTGTGAGGCCATCCTTACTTGCTTAGATTGCTTGGGCTTGTATTAATAGGATTAATAGTTAGAGCTGTGTGGAGGTTCCATTTTGTGAAGGATTTCAAAATTTTGCTTTGTTCTGACTTGGAAAGAACTCAACATTTTGAAATTCTCACACAAAGGAAAACTCAAAAAAAATATTTGGGGGTCAATCAAAATGTGTCATTTTGATTTCAGGCTTTTTGTATTGTAATATAATCATAATGTAATACAAAATCAATTTCAAAATGGAAAGTCATTTTGAAACAAAAATAAATGAAATGTGTCATTCTGAAAATGTCAATGGGACTTTTGGCATAGCTGAACCTTTCTTTTGGTTTCCTTTGTAAACAAAATGCTGGTGGAATCCACCTGGTTTTGCAAAGCATATTGATATCAACGGAACTGCATATTCCAATGGAATATGGGTCCCTCAAAGTTTCTTTGCCCAGCTCTACTAATTATCCTTTTAGCCATTTGTTCTGCTCTATCAGATCTACTTAATCCCTCTACTTGCTGACAACATACCACTGTGCTGTGCTTTGATTTTGGAGGTCAGAGTATGTCTTGCACTCTGTCATGCAGCCTCCAAATGACGAAAACTACTCAGACAAAAGAGGCATTAGCTATAGGAAAGCAGTCTGAAATTTTTGTTTTGAAAAATGTGCGTTCCTTCTAAAATAGTTAGAAGGAAAATATTTTAATGGAAATAAATAGCTGCATTTAGGTAATCTTGCATGAAGAATAGAGATGGGGGTCTATAGTCTTATTTTTAGAGTGATGACATTGTTTTTCAAGATAGTTCAAGGTATGATTGTGAGATGGCCTTGATTAGCTCGGTAGTTCATCTTAGTTAACTTTCTGTGGCAGAAATCAGCCTGTAGATGTCCCCCAACACATGTTGTGCTATGCCTAATAGTTCTGCTGAAAGCAACTATCGTCTATAAATTACCAGCAGCTCAAGTTAAAGAGAGCAGGGGAGATGAAAGGCTGCCCAGGAATGGCTATTCTGTGGGAGGATAGTGGAGGGTAATGACAGAGTGAAGAGCATCTCAGACCCAGGGAAATATGAGCTAAACAAAAGCTGATAAGAGAAATAGGAGTGAGAGTCTTAAAGGAGAGTAGTTGGCTGAAGATGTCAGAAAAAGGGAGCCAGAAAGTGACACACTTCATGGTGAATTTTAGATATGGGAATGAGAGATTCTCCCCTGACTGAGAGTTGCAGAAGTGACCCTAGTGCAGTAGTACTGGATGAAAAGAAAGCAGTGCTGCTTTGGTAAAATGACAAGCTTGTGAAAATATGGCTTCCATGGTAAACCTTGGCAGTTTAGGGGGCAGGATAATATCTCAGCCAATTGAGATGACTCTTGGTGACCTTTACCTGTCTTTATTGGTATAATTAATTACTGAAGTAACTCCACTGATGTTAAAGGGCTTGCACCTGGGATGAACTTGGTTCTGTGTTTACTAGTGCCATTTGAAAACTGGAAAATGTTCATAAACATGTTGGAATTCTATATAGGTGTTTGGTTCAACCATTTCAATCCCCAGCTGTTTTCTGCTAATAAGCCTTCTGGTTTTGGTTCACATAAATGTTTGATAAATGGCTGCTGTTCATATAAATATCCATATTCCCATGGAAACAATTGTATTTGTGCATGATTGAGTATTCACTGGTCACTGTTACTTATCGGTCTAGTATTTTTCATTTTGTTATTCAACTTTAAAAAAGTTGCAATTTGGGAGCAGAAACAATATCAGATGATCTGTCACACATCACAGATAAACAATAGTCAAAGCAAACAGATTGTGAACAATCCCTGGACTGAAATTTCTTATTCAACACTGTATTATAATATTACTTCACTTTTATTGGTTATCCTAGTGCTTTTTATTCACAGATCTCAGAGCAGTTTGCAAAGGAGGTATTATCCCCATCTTCCAGGGAAACTGAGGGATGGCGGTGAAATGACTTGCCCAAAGTCACCCAGTAAATACAAAGACATAACTAATATGTGAGTAGGAATCGAGATCTCTCTCTCTCTCACTTACTTACACACACACACACACACACACACACACACACACACACACACACACACACACACACACACACACACACACACACACACACACACACACACACACACACACACACACACACACACACACACACACACACACACACACACAAAAGGATTCAGTTGAACTGTTAATTGAAGAGGAACCATTTCTAGAATAGATACAACTTTAGATAATGCTTTCCCAGCCAGAAAGCAAACATGTATTTGCTTCTAAAAGTCAGTTTGTGGTGGGTAAACCACAAAAAGTTATATAAATAAAAATGCCATTTTTATCTCTCTGTTATAGGTTATACGTTTAATTTTTAAACTTAGCTTTGCCGTGTTATTTAAGTAATGGGCAAATCAACTCTGCTGAGTGAAACGTTTAGCAAAAAGCATAGTGCACTTTCTTACAGTGTCTTTAGCATTCCCATGGTTTTGCTCCAAGATCTGAAGTAAATTGTTCGTTCTGTGGATGAGATGAGGTGAAGAAGCTTTTTGTAAGCCCACTGTCCTTACCTCTCTGAGAAAGTGTAAATGAGCTCTGTTGCTTGTAGAGGGAACCCCAACCTAAAGGAGTGTTAAAATTTACACTATTGAGCTTGTGAGAAATTGAACCAGTTGCACACGTGAGACTTAACAGTTGAAAAGTAAGGTGCCAGAACATTCATAACAAGATAAACACATGCAACATGGTCTCATGCTGCAGAATGATTGATAGAGTTTTTTGTATTGTTGTGCTTTTTGGTTGCCTTTTTCTGACACAAGCCTGTAGCTGGTTTGAGTAGGAAATGTGAGGGCGGGGAAGAAGACTTAAGCAGCTTGAACTGCTGGTTGCTTCAGTGAGATTGAGGGAGAAAAGGGCAGCTCATGTGTAGTTTTAAGTTAGCTCTGAAAAAGCATCTAATAGTGTGTACCCTGCAGCAAAAAACCTGAGGTTGAGACTCTTAGCGTCCGGGGCAACCGACAGAGGCTCGTGTTACAGAGCTAAGAACAGCAGTGGAGACGTTCGGGCTCTGAAACCCAGCACGGTGGGTGAGTCTCAAAGCCAGGGCTCTGGCTGAAGGCCAAATGCCTACACTGCTGCTTTTTAGCCCTGCATTGTGAGCCCAAGTCAGTTGAGCTCTCATGTTAGTTTTTTTGCAATGTAGCCAGAGACAGAGAGGAGTGTGTGAGCAGTACAGTTATTCAGTAAACATTCTGAATGAAATATTTAACTTGTCTTGACTTATTTATGTATTGTTACCCCCCAATAATAATTAATGAATGTGTGTGGGGGGTGGGGGAGTGGTAGTGGGGGGTGGTGTGGGGGAGGAGGTGTGATAAATCCTGATCCTAGTGATGAATTCATTTTGGTATTGAGGGATTAGGAGAAGCAGGGTGTGGACACGACATCCCTCCCCGCTGGGTAGGGTGCAGAGTGAGGGAATGTATTCTGCTGTGGAACAATCCACAGCGTTGGGAAATTTTAGTTTTCATAATCTCCTCTGTGTCATTGGTGATGGTTTGATCCCACTGATCTCACTAGACCTGAAATACAGTTCCCTGTGGTCTGTTGGCTCCCTACCACCACCTGGGCCTACAATATCCTTGGTGTAGGGAAAGGTTTGATTTCAGTGGAGCCAGGATTTCATCCTTCTGGTAAGGAGTAGAAGAAGATGCGACTCTTTCCCCTTGCATGGAAACAGTGGCAACCAAAGAGTGAAGAGGTCATATGTAGTGGGTTTTATGGAGTTGGAGAGAAGAGGGTGATTCCATGTTGGTTTAATTCTCCTTCTTCTGACAAAATTTTGGGACAAGAAGACTTTCTGTCCATTTCTCTCCCTTCTGTAGAGAGAACAATGATCTTCCTAATGAAATCAGATTACATTGTATTGATCTGAACATCCTAAATACTTTGTCAGAGGAACGTTCTCTTTGGTTTATGTGCCTGGTGGACCCAAGTTGTAATAGCTTTAGGTCTAGGTGTATACATTATATTTCAAAGAGAACTTACTTAATATAAAACATCATCCACGTTATTCAGAAACTAGAAGTGTCTTTGTAGAATAGACTGGCTGAAACACCTCTTCCTAATGGAGCTGTTTAAATGATAAAATTGTTATGGAAACTTGAGCCCTGTATTGGGAAACTGTAATGTCTCATTGATGACTAAGCCAACTAAGCAGCGTTTTTTTTTAAACAAAGAATAACACATGTGTATTGTTTATACCAGCTGAGGATCTGGCCCAAACTGGTGTTGCTCCACTGAAGTCAATGGAGCTGCACGTCTTACCTCTTGTTTGTATCCTGTACCATCTGAGGGATAGTCATGAGAATTCCAGCTTGGAGCTAGACTGTAGGCACTAGGAATTTCAACTACAGCAGTAGGATTTCCTTGTGGGTTTCTCTCAGAAAAATACATTTTCCTCTCATTGGGATATGGGTGAAACTTGCACTTTGACGCTGCCTTGGTAGACTACGGGAGAAAGTTTTTCTAGATCAGAGCTGGCAAAAGTGTTTGAAATATTTCATGGGGGGAAGCAGGCCCTCTTTCTGGAGCGTTGCTCTTACCATGCTGCATGCAGTAACAGGCCAGACTGTGATTAGCCCTGGGGGGATGCACAACAGGAGGAAGCCCCAAGGAGCCCCTTGAATCTTGTGCTTTACACAGAGGCTTGCCACCACATGGTTGAGGAGCGCAGACCCTGCTAGTACCCCCATATATGCTACCTGTCCAACCGAGGGCAGGAAAAGGCAGGGTGAGGGCACTATAGCTCTCACCACAGGACAAGGTGCAGAATAAGGGAGCATATTTCAATCTCTCCACCGGTGTGTGGCAGTGTGCTATCCAGGGTACCCCTCTTTTTCCTAAATGCCAAATTCTTTATGGGGACTCTGGCTGTAGCATGACTCAATCCCATCCTCTCCAGCCAGTCTGAGGGTTCCAGAAGGCTAAAATAGTTGAGCTTGAGTGGCTAGCCTCAGTATTGAATAATGTAAAATGTAATACACAGTTGATGAGGTTTGCAAACGTGTAACTAAATTTCTGGTTACTTGATGAAATCACTGTGATTTCTATTGTATTCTGTGGTATAGAGGGAAAAACTGCACAAGCTTTGATTCCAGATGACAGCCTTTCTCTCCATTTATCACAATATCAATTTACAGAAGGTTGTAATACTTAGATAAAATGCTAATTGTTCACAGTCATCACATTGTATTACATGTTGGCCACCCACTATAAACATTACACTGCAGATTCTGAGGGGAAGCTAGAAAGTAAACTTTGCTTTTTACGTAAACACTCATCATGAATCTTGCTATTTTTTCAAAGTCTCCACACCAATACTTGACTGAATACCTAAATTATATGATTTGAAGGCTTGGCTGAACATTTTTTGGTACAGATAAACAATATTCTTTAAAGTAAACACTGCTACACAACATATGCAAGCTTAGAAATGTACTATTTTAATGATTACCACTGAATAAAATATAGTCCCTGATACTCCTCTGTTTACACTGATGTAACTTCATTAATTTAGATGGAATTACTCCCACTGGTGTAAGTGGGAGAAACTGGGGGCCTGATGCGCCTTTAACTGTATTTGATTTCTGACTTGGCCTATTATGAAGAGAGGGGTTGTACTGCATGTCTGGATCTTAAACAGCCCCAAAATTTGGGAGTGTTTCTATGCGGGGGTTTGATTTGGGGCTCTCTCTGTTCACATGTATTCTGTTTCCTCTTGCACATGTAGCCATGAAACTGTGATGCCTCCAAAGAGGCACAGGAGGCACGTGCCTAGTGGCACCGGCATATAGGGAAGCCTAAAAGTTAAAAGTGAGTTAAAATTATAGAAAACACGAAGGTCATCTGTGGGGCGGGAGCAGGGGGAGAGGCACTAAACATGCTGTGCCTAGGGACACGTAAGGTGTAAATCCAGCCCTGGGTGCCTCTAAAGATTGTGTGCTGTACCTTCAATAAGGACCATGTTGCAAACACCTTACTCGCTTGAGTTATCCCATAGCAATATTTGCTCACCAGTGTGAAGAAGGAACCCCCCGTCTGGCCCTAAGCACAGTTCTTGTGTGCACAATTCAGCAACTGTTTTGTTCTCAGGGTTCAATTAAAACTTTTGAGAGAAAACACACATTATGTTCTGTCTCATGGAGCCTTTGCTCTTGTTTTGTTGTTCTCTTACTCTAACTTATGGTTGCTCTGACTGAAAGTATCTGTGTGCTCTTTGTGTCTGGAAGAACACACTGCTCCTCATTAATTTAAACCAGTGTCACCAGAATTTCTGAAATAAACGGTATCACAATTTGTATCCTCCCACCCTGCTTTCCTAACGTGGCTTCTCATGACAAGTGTTGCAAAGCAGAAGCCAATGTGGAACACACTTCTGAGAAGAATAACAGTTTGAAATGAAAAATTACAACAAGAGAACAAAGAGTTTATCTTTGTGGAAAAGATAACTGTGTGAACCCCCCCTTAAATGAGAGGAAAGTGCGTTGGCGAGGTTAGGTCAGCAGGCACATGTTTTAAATTAGTGGTTTCTAAACAAGGAAGTGACAATTATTTGTTATGATTATTTTTCAAATAATCACATCTGTACGTAATTACCACATATGCTCCAGTGTGTGCATTTCTCACTAGGAAGAATTCATCGGCAACAGTTTGGAGTGATAAATTTTCAGTCCGCCTTTATTGGGCGCACACACGTTCAATACAGTGTAGTGTTAAAAGTTATAGATAAAATTCCTTAGAGCTGGAGTTGAGCCCACTCTTTATCTGTTGTGTTTACAAAGAATGGGAATGAATCCCATACACACCCCTCGTGATATGAGTTTCTTTCGTTCCCAAAGATCCTAACTTCTGATTGGATCAAATATTGTCTGTTTTCTTTTTGCAAAACTAGTTGTTTTATGCAATAAACCAACTGCACATGGGGCTGTACAACATGCTAGCGTGATGGAAAAAAGGGGGCTGGCCAGGCCAAACCTGAATGATGCTGCAACCCCTTGTGCCAGAGTGGGGAACTGGCCCCAGCCTCAGAGAGAGGAGTTGTTGGAGTCTCCACTCTGGGGTGAATTTTTTGTTTTATTTCTCTTTATGCACTGACTTTTGTTTTATTTCATGTTATCTTGCATTTGTGAAAAACACAGGGCTGTTATCACAGTAGACAAGCAACTCAGTGTGAGCTTCCAGTGCGATGCTGTGGCAAAAAAGGCTAATGCAATCCTCAGATGTATACACAGGAGAGGAGGGAGTTGGGTTTCCCTCTGCCTATGCCAGACAAATTCAATTTGGAAATAAGGCACAATATTTTAACAATGAGAGTGATTAGCAATTGGAACAAACTACCAAGGGAAGCAGTGAATTCTCCTCCATCTCTTGATGTCTTCACCTCAAGATTGGATGCTTTTCTGCAAGTTATGTTTTGTGAAACACAGTTACTGGGCTCAATACAGGGGTAACTGGGTGAAATTTAAGGGCCTGTGTTATACAGGAGGTCAGACTGGATGATCTAATGATCCCTTCTGGCCTTAAGCTCTGTGAATTATAGGTTCTTTTCACATCATTTTCTATCATGCCCAGCAAATGTAGTATTTTTTCCTACAGTATAATTTCTAAGGCTGTGCCCAGTCTAGTTTTAAGTGTCCCAAATAGAGCAGATGAATACTATCAAAAAGTATTTCAGCATTCATTTGAATAAAAATAATGAATTCTCTTTGACACTATTCACAATCCCTCTGATGATTCTTGTCTCAAATTCCATTCACAAGACTGTTAGCAGAAAGGGGAATTGGAAGTATATTAGTGTTTGCACCAGAGGTGTTTGTGCATTCATCTTGAAAATTTTTGAGTTTAGGCGTTATTCAAGGACCATGGAAAAAATAACATGGGCTTTAGGTGACTGATCACATAGCACAAACAGTAAATTGGGACTCCTCAAAGTGGTAGCAATGTACAGTTCAGGGGCAACCAACAAGCTGAGATGTTTGCAGGGCCGGCTCCAGCTTTTTTGCCTCCCCAAGTGGCGAAAAAAAAAAAAAGACAAAAAAGAAAAAGTCGTCTGAGCTGCCGCCGAAAGCGGAGCGATTGACCTGCTGCCGAAGAAGGACAGAAGGACCCACCACCGAGTCTCCGCCACAGGCCGGGACATGCCGCCCCAGTAATGTATGGAGTGCCGCCCCTTTCTATTGGCCGCTCCAGGCACCTGCTTCCTTCGCTGGCCCTGAATGTTTGCATGGACTGTTCATAACATTCTGAATAAATAACAAATCTGTACAACTCAAACTCTGTTTGTGGATAACTGTCAACCAAAAAAGAGGCTACATTTGTCCAAATAGCTTCTTGAGCTCAGGCCCCAGCAACAGGCCTTCTAACTATTCCATTGGAAGACAATCCCATAACCTCACAAACCACGTTGTTGGCAGGTTATTACTGATTTCCACCTAACTTTTGCATTTCTTAAGAAAGTTTATCATCTCTTAAAAATTTTCTCCCAAAAGCCACCCTCGTCTTTCTTCCTAGCCTTCCTAGTCTCTTTTCTGATAGTTTGCTGTATAATCTTTCCTGCACAGCTTTGTAGCTTGTACAGAAAGGACTCTGACACATTTTCATCGTTTGATCACATAACAGAGATATTAGGTGAGATTCTGAGAGTACTTTCAGCTCCAGTGCGGGCTAATGTGTTTTAAGTTATCCTTGTGCCTATTGATTCTGGGCTGCTATGCATGGAGGCATGGGAGGGAAGCTTTCTAAATTACCTGTCTGCACCTGCCTATGGGAAACAATGCTGCCCAGAATCTCCGCAGTGCTGCATGCAGCGGCCTCCCCCGCACCTCCGTCCCTTAGGCCAGAGCTTTTGAGGTGGTACTTGAAATATAGGCTGCTGCTGTCATCCTTCAGTTCCTGTGCTGCGTGAGCTCTTCCCCAGCTGAATCTGGGTTTTAGAGCTTCTCTGCCATTTTGGCCCCTTTACCCATCTTAAAGGGGTTGGAATGGGGATGAGAATTTTTCCCATTGTTTTGTGGTCTGCATCCACTCCTGTTCATGGTCAGAAAATATCTGTGACAGCTACAGATATTGTTTAGATGGAAAAGTTTTGGGGTAGTGATCAGTGGATGCACCCATCCTTGCTTTGGTGATTGTCCTATGATTGCTGTTTACTGCCAGGGCATGTGATGCTTGTCCATTTGGGGAGTTCTGAATGTTGCAGGTCAGGGTTATCTGCACCTTTATTCACTCTTTTGGTCTCTCTGAGTTTACCCTTTACCCTTGCGCCTTTTACTTCTCTCTGGGTGGAATCCCTTGATTCTCCCACTCCCACTCAAACAGTTACTGGGCTACAGCAACCTGTGCACCAACCATGATTACTCAGCAAGGGATACGAGAAACAGAGAAATGTAGGGCTGGAAGGGACCTTGCAAGGTCATCTAGTTCAGCCCCCTGTGCTGAGGCAGGACCAAGTATATCTAATAGAAGGTTTTTAACACAATAAACAATCTATATGCAAGTCTGTCTTATCTGAAGGCATGGGTAGGCTTATTTTATCCCAGATCCCCAAACTCTGGAGTCTGAGTCCACATTAGCTCAAAACTTCTTGTCTTCCTATAGTGAGATGGAGTGGCCTCCCTCTGGACTTGAGAACGAGAGACCACTACACTCCCCCTGGTGGGCAGAAGTACCGGGGTGGGACAGAAAGTAGAAAGGGAGGGTCCTGCAGCTCAGTTGAGCGGGAGCAGGGAAGGAGACAGACATTTCTATTCCGCTGCAGAACTCAAGTGCAGATGAACTTGTGCTGTGCAGCGCTCTGCCCCTGGAGGAGACCAACCCTGGAGAGACGTTGCTGGGACTGCTGTCCACTGTGTACCCTAAGGAGACAAAGGACCCATGGATTATGGAACCTCCCACCCAGACTGTGCCGGAGCAGGGGTCAGCGTGTTTCGGTAGGATCCCCACTGACCTGGTGGAGTAGGGTGGGGCCGGGTCCACCTAACCTGTGCTGCCAACCCCACCCCTGGGATGGCAGCCTATTTACCCCAGGTCAGAAGGTCTGTGCATTACTTGTGTCTTGCCCCAGCCAGGACACTGTGGGCCCAGACTGTGTGTTTGTGGGCTGCCTTAGCTGGGTTACACTAAAGACTGCTTGTGCTCTGCCCAGCTCAGAGGGCCAGAGCTCACCTACAGACTGACAAATGCTGTCTGCCCCAGCCACAAGGCTGTGGGCTAAAGACTGCTTATGCTCTGCCCCGCTTAGAGCATAGACTCTTGATTAAGGCAGCCCTAGCCCGGAGACTCTGGGCTAAGGACTGTTTACTGCTCTGCACCGCCCGAGAGGGCTAGATCTCCACACTGTTAATGGTGGTTTGCCTCTGCTAAGAGGCTCTGAGCTATTGACTGCTTGTTCTCTCCTGATCTGGTGGCCCACCAGGAGGGCAGGGATAGACTTCCAAGCAGTTGTTTCTGCATTGTCTCAGGTGTTTGCAGAGCAGTTGTCATCAGGAGTCATTGTCCACCCTTCCTGCCTCCCTGCAGCTATCCCCTCCTTGAATTAACCCCTTGTATACATATAGTAAACAGCACAATAACAATCAAACAGAACATATAACATTCGTATATTGTTACAGCGTAACCACACATTCTTCACATCTCCCCTAATTAAACATGAATGTAACTCAGATACCTAGGAGAGTTCACATGTACCCTCCTGGTCCCCCTTTACTCTCCATTCAGCTTTGGGGATTGAAGCTGGGACCTGATCTTGTTACTTCCTCTTCCTATTCATCTAGTAGGGTGTGAGATGGATGGTGAGCTCTCTTTCATTAAGGTGCCAACTGCCCAGGCTGCACCTGTGAGTTTTCCTTGAGGTTGTATAGGACTCACTGCTTTGGTCAGTCCAGATGGACAGGACTGTCCTGGCTCCTTGCAGAGCTGGCCTTAACCAAGCATTAACCCCTGGTTTCTTATGACCTAGTGTCAGGTGGGACAGAGATTTGCACCCCACCCCAGCTTTGACATGTCCTCCCAGAGTGTGTCTTCTATGCCTGGGCTATGTGTATCTGAGGAAACCATTTCACTCCTCAGGGGCGAATTCTCAGAGCCAGATTCCTCTCTTTGTCCCACCTCCTTTCCTATGGCAAAGCCCTAGTTTCCTGATAAGGGGAGGTTGTGAACTTGCCTTCTGAGTTTGGACTCTGTGTGCCTGCCCTTGAGCTAGTTGCTTCACTCATCCCAGCATGTATGAAACAAATGTCCCCTCCCCCACCCCCTGACTCATTTGCATTTTCAGTCAGCATGGGATGGTGAGACACGCTGAGAGAAAATCACTGCCCCGTCTTTGCGCGCTGGGGTCTAGAGCCGGCCCTTACTTCTGCACTGCCTTCAGAGCTGGGCAGCCGGAGAGCAGCAGCTGTTGGCCAGGCGTACAGCTCTGAAGGCAGTGCCCTGCCAGCAGCAGCAATACCATACCAGGCCACCCTTATTTCTGCGCTGCTGCCTTCAAAGCTGGGCAGCTGGAGAGTGGAGACTGAAGGCCCAGCTCTGCAGGCAGCAGTGCAGAAGTAGGGGTGACAATACCAAACCATGCCATCCTTACTTCTGTGCTGCTGCTGGCAGCAGCTCTGCCTTCAGAGCTGGGATCCTGGCCATCGGCCGCCACTCTCCAACTGCCCAGCTCTGAAGGCAGCACCACCACTAGCAGCAATGCAGAAGTAAGGGTAGCAGTACTGCGACCCCCGCCCCACTACAATAACCTTGTAACCCCCGCAACTCCTTTTTGAGTCAGGACCCCTACAATTACAACACCATGATTAAATTTAAATAGCTGAAATCTTGAAATTTATGATTTTTAAAATCCTGGACCGTGAATTTGGTAGGGCCCTGCCAAGGATATATCAAAACGAATAAACGCTGTCAATAGGAATGTCATCCAGTATTCCCACCACCAATTTCCGGGACCCCTTCTGTTTTTATTAGGAATTTGGGCTACAGGCACAGCAAATGGTTTTGCCATTGGAATCTTCGCCCACATCTCTGCCTGCCAGCCCCTGATGAGATTTCATCACATAAGGTTTTACCAGGGAGTGAGCAGTTCCGTTGTCCCTCTACCTCAGGAATGTTTCCCCATTAACTTCCAGTCCCACTGGGGATCAAGTTGTCTGTATCCATGAGAGTTCAGCAAGATATATGTTCACATGCCTAGAAGGATTGAAGTCACCAGTTTGTATGTTGTATGCCACAGATGAGCTGGCTGTGTAACTTTCTTCCTCCGGAGACCAAATAACATGTTTAGCTCCATACAGGTAAGGTGAAGGCTGCCCCAGTAAGTTACCCACTATGACTCGCTGCCAGCCCCCTGGTACCTGAGCAGCCTGCCTACTTCTGCCCTGTCTCCTGGTAGTTAAAACACCTCAGGTCTGTGGAATCTCTTGGACCCAGACCTGCTATCCTCATACTCACCAGCCAGCTGGCCTGCACTACTGAGATGTTTTGCCTTCTGATACCTTGCCCACATTCTAAAATGATGTGAATACACATCATAAAACTTTTCAAACTCGACCATTTCATGCAGCTTGTTTAAAACAGTGAGTCCTGAGCCTTTGCCACATTTGTGGCGGTAATCCCTCAGCAGATTTCTCACTTCCATAAAAGTTATCTCCCTGTGCTTTTGAATCCCCTAAAGATCTTTTCCATAAGCTTCGGGAGTCAGTTCAAATTTAAATTTCTCACTTCCAGGAAAGGGGTGAGAAAACAGAGAGTCTTCAGGATCTATTCGATTTAAGTCACAAGCCTTCCCAAAGATAGTGAGATCCCTCCCTTCCCCCTGTGAAACTGGGACAACAATTTATCCTCTGCTTCCTGCTGTGTTGGCATTCCATCTTCTATCCCCTGTTTACTTGATTACTCTGTTGTGTGAGGTCCAGATCATGTTGTCACTGTGCCTCCTCATGTTGGTGCTGCTTTGCCTAGTCCACAGGTTTTCTCCTTCAGATGCAGTCTTTGAAAGAGAAACTGAAGCTTTTCCCTTTCAAACATCAAAATGACCTCAGACATCTGTGATCTTTTCAGGGATCCTTCCTGTCCTGTGAATGAAGGAAGATAGAAGGCAGAAGGTTCTGGGAGTGAACTGCTGGCTAGATAAATGGTTTAGGGTAGAGGGTTTGGGCTTAGTGGTACATTGATCTACTTGCTATGGGGAGAGAGAACTGTACGTCTGGAGGGCATCCACCTCAGTAGAAGGGGAACCAATTTTCTAGGGGGAAAGGTGGCTAAACTAGTCAGGAGAGCGTTAAACTAACAACAAACGGGGCGGAAAAGGGGAGGAAATTAACACTTGCTTAGCACAAATTTAAGATTGAGAACAAAATTAACGAAGGCATCAAAGAATGTGAAGAGAAGACATTTTTAATTGCCTATACACCAATGTTAGGAGCCTGGGTAATAAGAGGAATTGTAATTACTAATTTGCCCTAGCTGGTGTTACTGAAATCTGGTGGGACCGTTAGTGTGGTTGGAATGTTAAAATCTATTTAGGAAGGAGCAAGTGGTCAAAAAGGAAGGGAGAATGGCAATCTGTCAAAAATGGTATTCCCTGTATTTGAGTCACTGACAGGTCAGAAGCAAATGATCTTGAATGCCTAGGGATTAGTTTTCTAACAGATAAAACACAAGATGGGGTTATTAGTTGATGTCTGCTACAGACCACCAAATCACATTACAAAACAGGATGGCTGTCTCCTTGGTATTTAAAAAAAAAAGCTGAGTTATCATGAGGGACTTCTGTCTGAGTGATATATGCTGGAGGTCTGACGCTGTCAATACTAAAGCATCCTCAGAATTTCTAATTATTATACTTGAGAATTTCCTAACTCAAAAAGTATTGCATGGGGGAATTCTATATTAGATCCCATCCTGACTGATGAAGAGCAATTGATCACAGAATTAAAAATTAGTGGCAGGTTTGGTGCAAGTGACTATGATTTGATTATTCGTTTTGCATGTAACAAATGTAAAGTCCAAACTGATAATGTATGTACTTAGCGCTTTAAAAGGGACATTGAAACAAACCTAAAAACAGGGCCCAGGGCACAATATGGATTCAAGTTCCTGACAGACTTAAAAGGAGTTTAGGGAGAAGGTGGATGTTGGTGAAATATGAAAGCAGTTAAGCCAAAAAGTTTTTTGATTCTTGATGAAAATCCCACACTAGAAGAATTCAGAAGCTTTATTGACTTTAGGCCCTAAAAATAGATGCAACTCATACTTTAGAAGTCATTGTAATCTATGCCAAAATAGCACAAGATTTTCTCAATAGTCAGTTAATATTAACAACGTTAATTTTATTTATACAAATGTCAACAATAAAATCAAGATGAATGTTTACAGCTCTCTGGATGTTGTCTTTACATGAGTAGCATACCACACCCCCACATCCTCTTTATAACTGGAGCAACTATTTAATATTAATGCTTCCTGTGGTGGTTGGCACTCCATGTTTAGTCCCCCACTTACTGGATTATTAGGTCCCTGGTTGTTGTTAGATCCCAAAGCTGAAAAAAAGTATTAGACAGATCAGCTGGAAGAGGGAATTTAAACAGAAAAATGTGAATGATAATTGGGAACTGTTTAAGAACTAGTGCCCAAAAAGCCACAGTTGAGATATCTATCTATCTAGATACATATATGGAAATAGTAGTTGTCAATAATAAAACAGAAAAGGCAGAAGCATTCAATAAATATTTCTGTTATGTATTTGGGAAGAAGCCAGATAACCTATTAGTATCATGTGGTGATGAAATACTTTCCATTCCAACAGTAACTCAGGAGGATATTAAACAGCAGCTAATAAAGTTAGACTTTTTAAATCATTATGTTCAGATAACTTTAATCTAAAGCTATTGGGGGTTGGACTAGATGACCTCCTGAGGTCCCTTCCAACCCTGAGATTCTATGATTCTATGAAGAGTCTTAAAGAGGTAGCTGAGGAGCGCCGTGGATCGTTAATGTTGATTTTCCCCCACTACCACCACCTTCAGTAAATCTTGAAACGCTGGGGAAGTTCCAGACGTCTGAAAGAAGGCTAATATTGTTGTGCAAATATTTCAAAAGAGTAAATGGAATGACCTGGGTAACTTTAAGCCTGTCAGCCTGACTTCAGTCCAAGGCAAAATAATGTAATAGCTGATAAGGAACTTGATTAATCGAGAATTAAAGGAGGATAGTATAATTAATTCCAGTCAACATGAGTTTATGGAAACTAACTTCATATCTTTTAATGATTTGATTATGGGTTTGGCTGATGAAGGGAATAGTGATGATATAATATACTTAGATTTCTGTAAGGGATTGGACTTGGTACCATATGACATTTTGATTAAGAAATTAGAAAGATACAAAATGAACATGGCACATGTTAAATGGATTAAAAAGTGACTGATAGGTCTCAAAATGTAACTGTAAATGGGGAATCAACATTGAGCAGGTATGTTTCTAGTGGGGTCCTGCAGGGATTTGTTCTTGACCCTGTGCTATATAAAATAATAGCTTTTTACCAATGATCTGGAAGAAAATATGAAATCATTACTGATCAGATTTGCAGATGACACAGACTGGGGAAGTGGTAAGTAATAATGAAGTCAGGTCAATGATACAGAGTGATCTGGATCACTTGGTAAGCTGGGCTCAAGCAAACAATGTGTGTTTCAACAGAGCCAAATGTAAAGTCATATATTGGGGAATCAAGAATGCAGGAAATACTTATGCAGGGACTCTGTCCTGAGGAGAAGTGACTCTGAAAAAGATTTGATGTTCGTGGTGGATAATCAGCTGAATGTAGCTCCCAGTGTGGCCAAAAGAGCTAATGAAATCCTTAGATGTATAAACAATATTAGGTAGGAGTAAAGAGGTTATATTATTTCTGTATTTGGAACTGATGTGAGTGACTGTCCAGTTCTGATGTCTACAATTCAAGAAGAATGTTGAAAAATTTGAGAGGGTTCAGAGGAGAGCCATGAGAATGACAGAAGGATTGGAAAGGATGGGTGATTTAATCACAGTCTATAAGTACCTACATGGGGAACTGAAAGTTGATAACAGGGGGATCTTAAATCAACCCTCCCCCCAAAAAAAGGTATAAAAAGATACAATGGCTGGAAGTTGACAAAGCTAGACAAATTCAGAAAGGAAATAAGGCACACATTTTTCACAGTGAAGATAATTAACCACTAGAATAATTTACCAAAGGTTGTGGTGGATTCTCCATCACTGAATCAAGATTGGATGTTTTTCTAAAAGACATGCTCTAATTCAAACAGTAATTAATTCAGGAAAGTCCTATGGCCTATGTTATGCAGGACATCAGATCAGATGATCACAGAGGCTATTCTGGCCTTAGAATTTATGAATCTATGAAAGCGATGTTAGAACAAGAGCCGCCTCTTGGGAGGGAAATAAAACATCCTGGATGAACCTGGGTGAACCTTCTTGGTGTTCACTAATCTGACTACCAGGCATTTTATGGGTAACACACAACCCCACAATGTAACTAAGGTACCTATTACAGTAAGAGAATTATTTGTATGATTTGATCTTGAACCATAGTTTGCCCAAAAGAAAAAACCTGTAATTTGTTAAATCACTATGGCTAGTTACTTTTTCCTTAAAGAAGGAATCTCAAATTGATTGTGTACTATGCATTCTTGTTTCTTTCATACATGTCTCTGCCCAGCCATGCATAGTAATAATAGACTAATCATAATTATTCTAATCATATAGTACCTGATGCATCTTGATTTTTTTCTTTATGTGCTGTAAATTTGCTCTAATATTGTAAATGACTGGGCATTTCGTTTTTGTAAAAGATCTCTTGAGTTTCTCTTAGGGTTCACATTGGTAAGGTGATTGCCATTACAAAATGGTGCCTAATATATACCACTCCATGTTTCCAAAGGAAAATAATTTTGTGTATTTGTTGACAAATGTTGGCTTCCTGTTGGTTCCCAATAGCATTTATTAATGCAATATAACACACTTTTAGGGCCCAGATCCACCCTTGGATGACCTGGTATGTCTCCCATTGCCTTTATGAGCAGCATAAGTGCTTCTAAGCATGCAATTTGGCTAACACTGGCAAAACCTTTCAAATTTTAAAGTAATTAATTTACTTTTGGGCACTGTCATCACTTCTGTATCTGTAGCCATGGTGTAGCCTCTGTGTGTGTGTGTGTGTGTTTTGCAGACCTGTACTGCACCAGCAACTAGTTGTCACTGCCACTGTACCTATGGAGTGCCGAGGCAGACAGAATGCCTTTGTGAGCACCAGGAGAGGCATGCTCAGATGTGGCTCCTTCGTTTCTTTAGAGGTGTAGTCCATGTTTCTGATGGCGTTGGCTTCCAACCACCATGAGTATGAGCGTGCATGTGTGTGAGCCAGAGGAGAATAGGAAGTACCTTTTTTTCTGTGTGGGGGGGGACAATTCTCTGTAATATAAACAGGCTTCATTGTTCACCTTCCTTCCCCCATAAAACTATCTTCATGAGGATCTCTGCTAATAAACATTTTGGGCTAAAAGCATCCCTGGTTATAACTTCATTGACTTAATTAGAGTTGCATCAATGATTAATGTGTCATATTGTTTTTACAGGACTTCTCCTTGAATGTGAATATGTTCCAAAAAATAGCTTTCCTCAAGGGTATGAATACATCTAAAGTATATGAAAACCTCCACTGAAGTTTTTCTAGGAAGCTGAAAATCTGTGTTAGATATGCAAATATTTCGCTATAGGGTGTTTTATTACTCTATACATGCACAAATGTAAATCCTTAAAAGATGACTATAGTTACTTTTATCATTTAATTTTATTTTCAGATATTGGGTCCTGAATTGTTCCTAATTGTAGCATTTTGCAAATACTTCGAAGTATGAATCTATGGGATTATTGTGCTTCCCAAAAATAACAGCCCTGCTGCCAACATTGTTTATGAAAGACTGGATGCTATTAAAATTGAAATTTATCGTTTTTATGTTTACTCTGACAGTTTTACCAGGAGTTGGAAAATGTTCTTTTAATTTCACTCATTTTTATCTACCTGTTTGGCTGAACTTTCTTAACTTTCACGGAACCACCAATAATATTGCTGATATGAGCATCTTTTCTTTATAAATCTTTGCAAGAATCAGTCTATGCATATATTCAGTGCGACAGGGTGGGGGAGGTAATCTGTTTTATTGGACCAACTTCTGTTGGTGGGAGAAAATAAACAATATTACCTCACTCACCTTGTCTCTCTAATACTTAGGGATCTGGGGCAAAAAATTGGTCCTGCTAGCGAAGGCAGGGGGCTGGACTCGATGATCTTTCAAGGTCCCTTCCAGTTCTAGGAGATTGGTATATCTCCAATTATTACCTATTACCTAACACTACTACAACACTGTATATATTCAATTATCAGAGGGGTAGCCGTGTTAGTCTGGTTCTGTAGAAGTAGCAAAGAATCCTGTGGCACCAAAACGTCTGTTAGTCTATAAGGTGCCACAGGATTCTTTGCTACTTCTATATATTCAATGTTTCATTTTACCGTAAGTGCCACCTTGTGACTGACTGTGGGTACTGCAGCTGTAAATTTACAATAATCTCTACATTCTGTGAGATGATGATAAAATGAGTAGTAACATGGCAGTGTGTGTTAAGCATTAGTACAAAGCTCAGTTCTAACATGTTCATTTCCATATTTCAGTACATCTGCCCTTAAATCTGAACCCAACTGCTACACTTTTTAATATCCACTTTCTCTTTCTTGACACAGAGTACCTGTATTGCAGAAGGCCCTGAAGGCATAATGCTCAGCGGCCTAGAAGTTGACAGATCTGTAGAACTCTAGGGAAATCTCTTCTCAGCACAAACTAGTAGACTGATAGGGAATATGACGGATGATGTAGTAGATTAATAGGGAAGATGATGGAAAAAAATCACTATATTGGATCAGACCATTAGCCAAACTGAATAATCTTCCTTGATTTTTCACCCACATTTCATTTCAGTTAGAAGTTTCCATAAAGTTGTTGCAATTTCATGAATCTTCAGAATTAAAAAGATGGGGCAACCCTGTCAAAAACATCGCTATGAATATTTCAGCTTGTTCTTGAGTGAAACAGAATTTTCTTTTATTTGTTCTACATTTACCAGCCATTCATTTGTATTAGTGTCCCCTTCTTTTTTATAATATGGAAGTGTAAAAAAGGATGGACTGATCAGGAGTTTGTATTTTTTAGGGTACTTCAATGTCTATAATTAGGATCTGTATGACATCGGTACAAAAATCTTTGTATCACATCAACATATGTTTAAATCAGGATGCTAACATAGCTTCAATTAAATAACCACAAACTCCTCTGAGTTTCTTGGCTCAGTGCCAGAAATACTAAAACAGATGATTCCTTCTTCTTAAGTTAGGCCAGAGTCATGCCATCTACCAGTAATGGCTCACACGGTGGCTCTGTCCCCTTTGCTATGTCAGTGATCTGGGATGTCATTCATAGAAGGTGTGATGTCTGAGAACTGATGGCACAGTACCAACCACTCAGTGTTTTGCTTGCTGTAATAATATCATTCCTGAAGTGGTGCTTTGGTGGTAAGACTTCTGAGAATAACAACAAAAACAAAGCCGCTCCCTCAGTGGGTAAAGAATGGAGCTGAAAAATAAATACTTGGCAATGCACAGAGCTGCTACTAACCTTAGCACTGGATATGCTCCCTCAAAGCTCCTATCTTTGGTTTATTAGCCAAACTCCTTCTGACATGAGCATGTTTTTGGTGTATTTCTACCTTACAGCCCTTGTTTATGTCAGTTTTGATGTAGCTGCTATGTTTAAAATCAAAATCAGCCTTGTTTTACAATCCCAGCATTGCCGGTGGAATCTGAGCAGTGTAAGCATTCCATTGGCAATGTTATTTCTCTCTCTAGTCACTGTCACACTCAATTTAACTTGATTTTTACATTTGTTGTAAAATGGCAGCCACAAAAGTAAAGAAGAATCTGATTGGTCACTGTAATACCATTATCACAACGCTCTGAGAGACAGCATGTGGATATTAATCAACTAATAACCAGGAACCTTGCTTCGCTGATGGTACCCAGCGGATTCATAGCCTGAGGTGGTATGGCTGTAGGCCATGTTAATAATTGTCCAACACAGTAGGTTCGCTGCAGCTCAGTGTGCTGCCTTAGAAGAATGTATGTTTTGGTTGGGTTGCAGCTCTCTGGCTGTGAGGGGCGAGAATGCTGAGCAGTTGGACAGGAAGGAAAGGGCTGTTTTGTTTAGAAGCAGATGGAAGGGAATGGGCAAGCCTCAGAATTAGCCAAGTTGAGATAATCTGGAAAGAGGCACGTCCAGCCCTACCAGCTAGAGGGGCATTGGACATGGGGCTTTAAATACAGTTAAAATATTTTATTCTCTGGTAACAGGACCGGCTCTACAGTTTTCGCTGCCCCAAGCAGCGCACCGAATTGCCATCTCGGACGGCGGGGGCAGTCTGTGTGCCCTTACTAGGGGTGGCTCCAGGCCCCAGCACGCCAAGCGCGTGCTTGGGGCGGCATGCCGCGGGGGGCGCTCTGCTGGTCGCCGGGAGGCAGCTCCGGTGGACCTCCCGCAGGCGTGCCTGTGGAGGGTCCGCTGGTCCTGCAGCTTTGGTGAAGCATCTGCAGGCACGTCTGCGGGAGGTCCACCGGAGCCGCGGGACCATCCGACCATCCGCAGGCACGTCCGCGGGAAGTCTACCGGAGCCGCAGGACCGGCAACCGGCAGAGCACCCCCCGCGGCATGCCGCTGTGCAGGGCAGCGAAATGGCTAGAGCTGCCCCTGGCCCTTACGGCGGCAGGTGCATTTCCGTGGCAGCGGCAATTTGGCGGCAGCTTCTATGTTTAGCTGAAGCCGCCGCAGACAGCTGAACATAGAAGCTGCCGCCGAATTGCCACTGCAGTGGAAATGCACGTGCCGCCCTAAGGGCACATGGACTGCCCCCGCCGTCCGCGGCGACAATTCGGCGCGCTGCTTGGGGGCAAAACACAGGGATTGCCGCCCCTTGAAAATTGCTGCCCCAAGCACCAGCTTGGAATGCTGGTGCCTGGAGCTGGCCCTGTCTGGTAAAACACACTTTTTAAACTCCTTGAACAGTTGTTAGGTTTAAAACAAATTTTAATGTCTGTCTGTCTGATGGGTAAACTCTCAAGAGTTCTGCTTTCTGTTCATAGCTCCTCTGAGAAGATTTATCATTTTGTTTCCCTTTAGTAACATATTCTGTTTCCTTACAGCTTACCTTGAGTATTGCTTAGCCCTGAGAAGCTTTTATTGTCATGCTCTGACTGCCCTTCAGTTTGCAGCAGGAGGGGTGGCTAGAGACCTGCATTGGCATTTGACCAATTAGAAGGCTGATTGAAATTAATGATGGCTCAAAATAACTACTACTTTTTATCAAGGAAAGTAAAGAAGTCTGTAAAATGAGGAAGTAAGTTAGACTTTTAAAGAGGCAAACTACTGACTGACTTCATTTTGACTTTATCAGGTAGTGGCTGCATGACTGGGCCCATGTACTGTACCTCCCTAGCGGTAGGTAGATCTACTCAAGGTATCTATAACACCCCCATTATAGGAACTAAGCACAAAACAAAGATCACTTTTTTTTCCCCTTTGGCTGGCGTCTCTGCTTTCTTGGTCACAGAGTTGTCTTTATTTTCCACATAAATTAGGAATCTCTTTGATATCACATATTTGGCTTTGTTAACCTGCAGATACCTGAACAGATAAAACCCCACATCCTTGCCACAAGAAGACCGAACAAAGTTGATGTTTTTGTAGGAGCCTTGATTTTTTCCCATTTCCTGAATTTTTAGAAATGATAACTTCATGTTTTAATGTAGGAGAGACTCTCACTCTTTAATCAGTGCTTGGATTTTCTTCTTGTTGTTAGCTGCTTTGGCTACTAAATATTTCATTCTGCATTTTCGCCTCCATGTTTTTGCAGAATTTAACTTCACAAATATGTTGTTTGCTTTATTATTCCTTACATCCATGGCTCTCTTTATCTCCATGTAATAATTACATAGGCTTTCCTTTTATTATTGGTCTTTTGGCAGTTGTAGAAGAGCTCTTAAAATACTCTCTCTCTCTCTCTTTTCAATTTGTCTCTCAATATTTCTACCCATGGAATCCAAACTTCAGTTCCTTTAACTTTCTGTCCTTTTTTTTAAACCCTCCACACCAGGGGTTCTCAAACTGGGGGCGGGAACCCTCAGGGGGTCGCGAGGTCATTACATGGGGGGGGTCGTAAGCTGTCAACTTCCACCCCAAACCCCGCTTGCCTCCAGCATTTATAATGGTGTTAAATATATAAAAAGTGTTTTTAATGTATAAGGGGGGGGGTCGCACTCAGAGGCTTGCGATGTGAAAGGGGTCGCCAGTAAAGTTTGAGACCCACTGCTCCACACTATCCTGGCTTTGATACTTATAGTTCTCCTGTCTCTGAAGTATTGTAAACATGATCATTTTGTGAATGCTTGCTCCAAGTGTCCACCTTATTTCCAAGTTTTCTCTTATTTCCTCCCTGTTTTTCAAATCTAAATCTAAAATTACATTATCCCTGGTTGGTTTCTCTAGTTTCTGGAACAAGAGATTATTTTCCACACAGTTCAAGAATTTGCGGTCTCATTTTTTTGTTGTGTAGGAACATAGGATTTGCCACATCAGATCATAGGATTTGTCCATCAAACCTCCGTGTGTGGCCTATTTTTCTTGATGGTTTAGAAGACGAAAACTGCTACAGTGCAACTAGCTCATTGTTTAGCATTGTGCAGGGGAGTCAGGGAGAGGGGAAAGGTGGAATCCTCCAGCAATCATCTTGTGTCCTGAGGTGTGAGATTTGGTTACCCTGATCATGGCAGCACTGACTATAGAGGTCATTGCAGCTCAACGGTGGGCCCAGGTGAACGAGGTAATGCTAAGCTTTTCAGAATGCAGCTTCTGAGGTGATTTTTGGTTGTTATCCAGTTCAGGAAGAAGGCAGACTCATTGTTTGTTTCTCGAATATCTGTAGTACTGATCTTCATGTATTGCATTTAGGGCCCAATTCTCCCCTATATAAAATATCCCAGATAGGGTAGATATAACTCCCTGTGTTCTCAGTGGCAGTGGTTCTCAACCTTTCCAGAGTACTGTACCCTTTGCAGGAGTCTGATTTGTCTTGTGTACCCCCAAGTTTCACCTCACTTAAAAACTCCTTGCTTAGAAAATCAGACATAAAAATACAAGTGTGTCAGCACATTATTACTGAGAAATTGCTTTTATTCTCATTTTGCCATATAATGATAAAATAAATCTATTGGAATATAAATATTATACTCACATTTCAGTGTATGGTGTATATAGAGCAGTATAAACACATCATTGTCTGTATGAAATTTTAGTGCTTTTTATGAAGCCTGTTTTAAAACTAGGCAAATATCTAGATGAGTTGATGTACCTTCTGAAAGACCTCTGAGTATCCCCAGGGGTATACATACCAACTGGTTGAGAACCACTGTCCTATGGAATACTTGAGGTTGGGATTCCTGTTTTTTTTTCCTTTTCTTTAAGTTTTGAATCTTAGGGGAATTGCAAGAGGCATGGAACATCCATTCTATCACTTAGACCTTAGAGAGCACTGCTCCCACAGGAGTACATTTCTAAGGCTCACCTGAGACCTCACAAAGGGAATTCTCAAGGCACGATATATAGTGTATGTTAATTCAGCCTCTGGCTTTCCCTGTGGGTTTTGAGTGGGGAGAATTGAAAAAGGAACCCGCAGTTTAACACTTGATGTGGTGGGCAAGAGGGAACCAGGGGAGACATTTGTGGAAAACAGTGGCATGGATAACTTTAGCAGCTGTGTTTTGGATTGACAGAGGGAAGTGATCTGGGAATCAGGGAAAGCTAGAGAAGAGGCAGGAGATGAGACAGGAATGAACAAGCATTCTGGTTGTCAGGACAGAGGAGGAGGAAATGGCAGGACTTGGTAACAGCCTGGATGTGTGGGGACAGGGAGAGGAAGTGTGCAAGGCTGAGTGAATGAGGAGAAGTTGATTGTCTACAGCAGTGGATGAAGGAAAGAGGACAGCATCGTGTTATGGTCAGGATGCGGCTTGGGAATCAAGAGATCTGGGATCAGTTCCTGGCCCTGGTGCGGACTTTCTGTGTGACCTGCATCAAGTCGTTCATCTCTTTGTGGGTTTCAGTTCCCTTCCTGTAAAATTATCCACTATGTCTTGTGTCTTACTATATGCTTGTTAAGCCCCTAGCACAATGGGGTCCTCAATCTTCTTTGTGTTCACCAGGCGCTGTGATATTTCATCCCCCCAAACCCCTGCATTAAAAGAATGTTAATGTTGCAATATCAAGCACTCAAAAAGTAGGAAAAATCATAATTAACATTGCCTGGACAACCTCAATTTGCCCCCTCATGGGTAAGCATTGAGATACAGTTTTAAATTACAGCAACTCTTCACTTAAAGTCATCCCAATTAACGTTGTTTTGTTGTTACGTTGCTGATCAATTAGAGAACATGCTCGTTTAAAGTTGTGCAATGCTCCCTTATAGCGTCGTTTGGCAGCCACCTGATTTGTCCACTGCTTGCAGGAAGAGCAGCCCATTGGAGCTAGTGGTGGGGGCTTGAAACCAGGGTGGACCGGCAGCCCCCCCATCATCTCCCCTAAGTTCCCTGTGGGGCAGCCAATTGGCTATCAATTGCCGGCAGTTCAGCTGTCCCTCCCTCCACTGCCATGTTCTGCTCCTGCCCTCTGCCTTGGAGCTGCTCTCCAGAGCCTCCTGCTTGCTGGGCAAGGGGGGAGAGGAAAAGGGGATCTAATGTCAGGGTGTTCCCCTCCCCCCTGCTCCTGGACCCGCTTACCCCATTTCCAAAGAGCAGCGGGGACACACAACAGGGCTCAGGACGGAGGGAGCTTGCTGGCAGCAGCTGCTGTCTCAACTTGCTGATCTATTTAAAAAGGCAATGTACTTAGAGTGGGGTCAGCTCACAGGAACTGAACAAAGATCCTGAGAATCCTATTTCAGAGCCTTAACCGTCCTGTATCTCAAATTAACCCTCACTGCAGGGTTGTCTTTTTTATTTGTTCTGTAAAGGTCTTGGCACCCTTTAACTTCTGAATTGATAATAAATAATATAAATACAACACCTCTTCCCCCTATGGGTTATTACTGCTATTGTATAATAATAGTATTTCACTGCTGCTGCATAAGCAGCAACTATAGAAACCTCACTCCAGGTAACTACCGAGAGGTGCATATTTCAGAACCTGAATAAAAAACAAGTTATAACCAACAAACATCTTTTTTTTTTTTTTTTTAAAGTCTTCTCTTTGTTAAGAATGTGACTAACATTCTCAGGGCAGGAATTCCCAACAGATGGTTACCATTTCAGCATCAGATGGCAACAAGCACCATAACTAAGCAATTAGAGCTTTTTTGATACAGAACCAACTGAATAGACTGGCAGACTCTAGTAATTTCTCCCAAATTAGACACACCTGGCCCACCAGAAGGTGTTGCAAGTTGTATGGTGGAGGTGTGTGATGAAAATATATTCTTTGTGCCACCAGCCACTTCTTGAGGTCAAAGGCCTTCAATTAAGTGGCAGAATACTTAAAAATTACCTTTTTGTTTTACCTTCTCAATGTAATGAAATGTTGTAAACTGACCAGTAAAATAATTTAAGAAATGCTTAAATAGGCCAGATTGTGTTGTTTTTATCTGTCATTTCCAAAATATTTCACCACCTTTTGAGGAATGCTTGGCAGCATGTGCTTTTTCTGCAGCTCTAGCTTAGGACCTCAGCTTAGGACCGATTGCCTTGGTAAGGGATCTGACTTGGATCTGTAATGTATCCGACTGGACTTGTAAAATGTCAGTTTGCCTCTACCTCTTTTTTCCTAATTTATTTACTTGCTGCATAGTAAACTCCAAGTGGCTGGAGCCAGTGGGATTTTACAAACACTGCGGTCAAAACACCAGGGATGCTGTGGCTGGTTCTGAAAATGGGGACAATCCAGGATTTTGGGGCCTCATGTTCACCATAGGTAGGTATTTAAATAGCCAAAAAGTGCAGTTAGACTAACTTGGTTCCCCACTCCCAAATTCTTAGGGCTCATAAACCCAGATAGGAGAGTTCTGTATTGGGGATGCACAATAAAGTTGGCTGAGGGATATGTTTTGTTTAACTTGGCCATTGAAATGGCTAATTCTTGTCTCACGTGGCTGATGTTGTGGTTATCTCATCCTTATAGACAGCATGGCCAAGACAATATTTTTTTCTAGCTTGGCTACTTTCATATGTTTAGGATCAGATTTCAGTTTCATGAAAATCAAATTCAGAAGAACTCTCTGTGTATAAATGATACAAATTTAGACAGCTGATATCTGTACTTTTTCATTTCCCTTGTCCAAATTATATTTGACTTACTTATTTTATGTTACTATATAAAATAGCCTTTTACACTGAATACATGGCAGAGAGATGCATCAAATTGAATGCAATAAACATTGCAATGTAATTGTTTGCTTTGGTTTGAGATTTGGGAATTAGTTATATTTAAGTGGACTGGATTTCAAGACATGGATGGAGTTGCATGCTTTTGTCTGTTCACTGGAACAACCTCAATAACACAGTAAATTTGTGCTTAGTACATTGTAACTCAATTTGCTCGTTTATTTTCTCAAAAAAATCAAATGTATCTGTATACATGTTTTTACTGTCGGAACAAAATAATGCAGGAGGTGGTCAGGCATTCGTCTCATCTCAGTTCTAGGAAGATGCTTAAACACAAATAGGGAAAATTTAAAGGAAACTAACCAAGCAGTATTACACTGCAGCATATTTCCAAACCCATCTTTCACCCCTATTCCAAAGAAGCCCAACCAACCAAAAAACCCTCTACAGAAACAATATGCCTCTATTTCTTCTTAATCTTTTAAACTCCACTACAGTGCTTGCTACTTTTGTCTTTCATGCTTTTCTTTCAACCCAGCATTTTCTTTGAGATAAGATAAAGTATTTGATTTCTGTTCTCAGGATTAGACATTTTGAGATTGTGTGATGTCAAGGCACAGATGATATTAGCCATTTTGTGATGTGATTAAGTGCCATGATATTGCAGACCCTGGGGTTTAACCATGAATGCCTGCACTTCCTGATGCAGAGAAGATAGTGCTGTTGAAAGAAAAGCATTTGGAAATCCCCATTAAGGGAGAAGGGATTAAGAAGCAATTGGAGATTTGTTCTTTGAATGAGGTGCAGTTAATGGTGCATATAAATTGAAAGAATCTGCAATGCTTTAGTTTGCTGCTTAAGTCACCAGTTCTCTCATAAAGCAGGTTGAATGAGTAGGGGGAAAAGAAACTTATATTGCTTCCGCAGCAGTCCACATTGATAAAAATAATTGGGAATGGCAGCTTTAGACAGGTGTCAGGCATTGCTGGGGTGTCTTGTATTGAATGACAGGTGACGAATCTGTCTGGTGAAGTCTGACTATGTTATGATCACAAAACTACAGCAAAGAGATAAGTAACAATCATGCAAGGTCTAAATTGTGTGCACTCATTTTCTTATACCTGGTAGCAGATGCCGTGTCTGACTGGCAAAAAACACCGTTTGTTCTGCTTCCATTTCAAGGATGGTAAATTAGTAATCTAGCAAATTTGCATGATTAACTATGGAACTGGACTGTTATAGCAGTAGCAAGTGAGACATTGCTGGTTTGCATACCTATCAAATGTAATTAGACAAACATCATTGTCCCACTTATCTTTTATCAGAGTGACCCTTCTGCTTCATAAATGATGTCAGCTGTATCGCCATATTTGGTCCACTTCTCCCACAACTGTGTCTGTGCTTGTTTGTGTGGTGCTCCCTCTATGACCAGAATGCTCTTCCTGAGCTGTTCTCCAAAGCTGCTACACTCTCCCCATTTAAATCTTTCCTGAAGATCCACTTCCTCTAGGAATCCTACAAGAAAGTACTTGCCTAAATTATCCAGATTAATACATTAATATATATATTTGATCATGAATGAACTGCTGATACATAGGCTGCGAAGGGTTAGAGGACCACATGGGCACTGAATGTGAAGAAGAGAGTTAGTCTGGTGAAAAGATGACAGCTGAATTGTGATGGGGAGAGGAGGATTTAGTATATTTAACTAACTAAAAGAAAACCATATAATTATGAAAATAAGCCTATCATCACCCAAGATGACCCGGCATGTATGTTATACGCTTGTCC
The DNA here is from genome assembly GCF_020497125.1 of Mauremys mutica. Taxonomy (NCBI): domain Eukaryota; kingdom Metazoa; phylum Chordata; order Testudines; family Geoemydidae; genus Mauremys; species Mauremys mutica. The sequence continues at coordinate 35,927,011 of NC_059073.1, read as the reverse complement.
CTCATTCTTTGCCTGTGATTGTCTGGTTAGATTATGTAATCTTCAAGGCAGGGATCATGCTTTCCTCTGTGTTTTGGGTGTCACCATGATCTAGGGCCCAGCTCTGCAAGGCTATAGCATGGGTGGACCAGTAGGCCTGAGTGGAGCTCCATTTAAGTCATAAAGGGCTCTGCATAGGTCCAGGGGTTTGCCCACATGGAACAGATTGGAAGATCATGGCCTTAATAATGATGAGAGGTACCAGGTGTTTGGGCTTTAAAGAGGAAAATGTGGTGAGGGGAAAAAGGTATCAGAGATCCCCATGAAGCAAGCCTCTTCCTTTCTTGTGTTCCTATATCCCATCTAGCCTTATTTCCTCTGCTCTTCCCTTGGATTCTCTTCTCCCCTCTTGAACACCACTTTTCACCTAGCCCTGAACTTTAGGTTCTCTCCTTTGGCTTCTCTGCCAAAAATGCCCCCTCCCCCTCCTCTCCCTGGTGACATAACTAACATGCATTACCTATTCTACTCTAAAATCCTAGTGGAGACATATCACTGTTGTTTTTACACTTTTCCCCGTCTCTGTATCTAGATGAGGTCAACTCTATAACTCCGTCAGTGGTTGATCTTGCTTAGCCTAACTAGCAGTAAAAGCCACAACACCTCACCTCACTAGGATTTTACCAGTGGAACAGCTAATGCACATTAGTTATCCCGCAGTAAAAAAATTATATCTTTTTTTCACTGAAGACCTAGCTTCAGTTTTCTCTTCATCTCCATATCACTTCTATTGAATTTAGAGGTCCTGAAGTTGCTGATTGTAATCTGCTTGGTTCTTTGCTTTGCTGAAATGGTCCATCTGTGGCAGTGCCATTTCTTGCAGAATAGACGTCAGAACACTAGGGCAGAAGGGCATTTGCAATAAGAGAATTTTTAACAGCTTATCCAATACCTAGTCCTAACGAGTACAAGGTTTGGTTCCAAATATGAGCAAAGCTTGCTCAAGTCTTCTCTTACTATCAGAAGCACTTCATCCGTCCATATGTGAAAATAAATTTGAATATACAGGACCTGATTTTCCTCTGCCTTGCATCTTGTATGGTCATTCACACCTTTTCAAAATAAGTGTTAAACATACCAAATTGGAATTTGAAATATGGCCCATTAAATTCTGCCAACTCCTAAAATTTAAGGCCTATTTAAGTGGGTAATTGGGGCTGTTTTCGCATCAAAACTCCCTCCTGGGTTCTATATTGGAAAGATGGCAGGATTGTCATTCATCTGGCATCATGTGTTGCTTGTGACATTCTAGTTTCCTAAAAGCAAACTGAGTAGATTGTATGTCTGTGGCAGAATCTTCTGCCCTTAAAGTCCAAACCAGGGCATGTGTCATATAAAGATCAGGGAAGAACTGCTTACAGAATTATTGGCATTACTCCTGCTTTAAAGTTTAATCTCTACGAAGGAGAGTTGAGTTGGTGCTGTCTCCACACTGTTCCTAGTGAAAAGGAATACTTTTTCTTTAGTCCATTAAAACTCACCTGCAGGCAAAATCCAGAGGAAGGCACACTTCAACTGCTCTAACTCCACTTCCATATGCTATGGATTTTTTTTATACTTAACATAAAGAATGCTTGATTGTTGTTTGCCCCTCTGATATGTGCATTTTTCTTGGAAGCTGTTCAACATGGAGAACAGCCCCTGTGTTGTTTATGCTTAAGGGACAATGTCAACTTCTCCAGTTACAAAAATCTCAAGCGGGATCACTGGAGAAAGTTTTTAATAGACAACGAAAATAAAGACTTCAGTGTTGTTAGGAAAAATCCAGAATGATTACTAAACTATTAAGGTACATTTAACATTAATGTATTCAAAGCCTCCTTCAGGGAGGCTGCCTGCTTCCATTAAGAAGTTAAGAGTGGCACTGGAAGCCTAAAGAAGTTGACGGTGTCTCATAAAAGGAGGCAAGTGGTAGGAGACTCAGGTCCTGATCCAGCAAACCACTTAAGCACATGCTTAACCTTACATACATGAGTATTGCCCATGTGTATGTGGAGCACATGCTTAAGAGCTTTGCTGGATTGGGGCCTTAGAAACAAGGTAAAGTAGTCTGGACAAAAGTCTAATTAGGTCTTGCAATTAATCACCAAAGGCTAGAGGTAGCTTAATAGAATGCTACCACGGCAGCTATCTGCTCTCATAAAGCTCCTGTGTAAGTCTGATTATACACATAAACATTTCCTTGTCCCGCAATAAACTTTTAATCCAGCAAAGCAGAAATCAAAATAACACACAACAAATAGAGAAATTAGCAAGTACACCTCTACCCCGATATAATGCTGTCCTCGGGAGCCAAAAAATCTTACCGTGTTATAGGTGAAACCGCATTATATTGAACTTGCTTTGATCCGCCAGAGCGCACAGCCCCGCCCCCCTGGAGCACTGCTTTACCGCATTATATCCAAATTCGTGTTATATCGGGGTAGAGGTATAACTAGTAGTTGAAAGCCCATGCTGTCACACGGGTGGCAGTTAGGCCAAGTAATCTACCATCTGTGCAGTCTCCTTCATACAGCCAATGAAACTGTTACATGCAAATAACTTAAGAATAAGGGTGATGATTGGTTGAGTTGCCTCTGATGTCACAAAGGTCTAAGACTCTTGGCATGGCATAGATACATGCCTTACTGTAGCAGTACACTGCATGAGTGTAATTCATAAAGTCAAAATGGTGGATAACTTAAAAATTAGACAGTAACAGACCATGAATCCCAGCGATGATTGAACTTGGTGATATTCTGAACAAAAAGTTCTCAACCATGTTTGTAGCTGTTGCCATAGCTTCACGCTGACAACATATAGTCCAGGCTTCAGAGTGACAATCCTGGAATCTTATTATATAGAGAATATACTTGCTGCTCTTAAAAAAAAAAAAACCCACCGATTCCTCTCTGCGGGAAAAATGGGTGGACTAGGACTCATTTTCAATAAGCTAGCAGTGTCCCAACAATACCTTGAAAATCCAATGAAGGAAAGAATAGCATTGCTTAATTTTATGAGCAGTGTAACATGCAGTAAATATGAAGAAGTACCAGATATAGTAAACACTCTAGATATAGACTTTAACTTTGTTTAATTTTTTTTGTCTTGCCTCCCATTCTCCCATGAAAGAATGAAATAAAATTCTGGCACCAAGTATTACAGTTATACTGATAAAAAGCTATTGTTTAAAAATGTGGAACTAATAAGTATATGCTAAACAACATAATTCAGTCATCTTGCTTAAATTACATCCATTCCCTGTCTTTATCTGCTTACAATGTAAACTCTTTGTCTACAGGCCTAGACAAGACCATCAGCTACATCGTAAGAAAAGCTGATATGATGCCAACTGACCCTGCTCTTAGAGTATTCCTTAAGCATGGAAGAATCCTATAGTGGCATAGACCCACCACAGTAGCGCCTATGCTGGCTCCTGTCTAGATTGTAGTCTCTGGCCAGCCCCAGGAGCAGATGGCATAAAGCCACAGTCACCCTCACCCACCTCCTAAGATGAGCTCTGCTTGGCTGAAATGCAGCCCCTGATAATAATACCTGGTTCCTATATAGTGTTTTTCATCAGTAGATCTTAAAGCATTTTAGAAAGGAAGTCAGAAATAAATGGTCGAAAGATAAAAGTTCCTCTGATCAGTATCAAAGCATCTTGGCAAATAACATCCCCTCTTGTGAGACTGCAGGCAAGGCACGCTACAGGAATGAAAATCATTAGAGATGGAACCAATCTATCCACTCAGCAAGCTGTGATGGGAACAGGCGTTAACATCTGCTTTTGACTGTGTTGCTGTAAGGAAAGTGATGCACTTTGGATTTGACACCTTGAATCAAGCTCTTACAAAGGACCCTGTAATAGTCACCAAATTCATTCTTGAACTTCATGGCATGATACAAAGGTGCCAACTTTCTAATGTGCTCAACCTCCCCCACCCCCGGCTCTCCCCCAGGGCCCACCCCAACTCCATCCCTTCCCCAAACCCCCACCTTGCCCCCCACTCCACCTCTGCCCTGCCTGTTCCTGTCCCATTCCACCCACTCCCCCAAGCGTGCCCTACCCTTGCTCCTTCCTCTTCCCCCAGCGCCTCCTGCATGGCACAGAACAGCTGATCTGTGGCAGCCGGGAGGCACTGGTAGGGAGGGCAAGGCGCTGATCAGTAGGGCATGCTGCTTGGCTGGGGGAAAGATGGGAACTAACTGCTGATGGGTGCTCAGCATCCACCATTTTTTTCCCATGGGTGCTCCAGCCCTAGAGCACCCATTGAGTCAGCGCTCATGGCATGATATGATTGTTGTGGGACAAGATGACAACAAAGAGGTCAGTATCATTATTCACATTTTACAGATGGGTAAACTGAGTCACAAAGAGGCAGATGACTTCTCCAAAGTCATCCAGTAGGCCAGTGGCAGAGCTAATAATAAAAGCCAGGATTCCCACGTCCCAGCCCAGTGCTCTGTCCACTAGGCCACACTGTTTCCCACAGGCTGAAAGCCAAAGTCAAATTCTCTGTTTTCCACCTAATGTACTGATGGTGCTAGTCAGATCCCTTTGGCTCATTTATAACTTTTAATAAATACAAATAATTGTGCAAACAGCACACTTCCAAAATAGTGGACAGTAAAATGTTTGAAGATTCCAATAATAGCTATTCTGTTGCATAATTTTGTTTTTGTTTTTTAATGTATTGTCCTCCTCTGCCAAATGTAGTTGATTACCGTAGTATTAAACACATTTTAGAAAACCAGTAATAACAGAATCCTTAGATGCTGCTCAAAAACAATAAACAAGTCCCTCCTAAAACTTTCCCAATTAATTATCTCTTGTCATATTGTAATCTACTAGGACTTTTTAATAGTGTTATCATTTCATGTGCAATAATGGAAGTCTGGCAATAGATATGTTTGTATTCTAACCTTTTTTGGCAATAATATTTTCTTATTTGAGGAACTGCAGTAAATTCCCTCCCTCTCTCTCATGCAGAGAGGGATGAAGTCACAGCATCATGGGCAGTCTCTTAGGCTACAAATCCATTTGTAAGCTATTATTTATACAGAAATTGCGTGCATTTTGTTTTCAGCAGGGAAGGGCAGGCAGAAGGAATTTCCTCCCAGAAAGAAAAAAGAAGTGTAAGGCATCTTTGTTTTAATTAAGCAATAAGTACCACAGCTGTGGTGACACAATTTATGTTGTAAATACATGTGAAATAATCATAGTAATTAAAATGCAATAGCTGTAATATGGGACTCAGTTTACTAAAGATTTATTGTAGTACCTTACTCCGTCTGGTGTCCACCTGTCCAGGCAGTTATGTACCAGATACATGCTGTGAGTTCCTTAAAGTTTAATGAAATATTATTAACAGCAGGAATTCTTGACTGATGTCAAATTGATCCCAGCTTTTGCTGCTAAAGCACCTCCTGTAATACAGAGTAAGACTTAAAATGAGCATCTCTGGTTGTGCATAGAAGCCCAAGAATGATATTTTGATTATATTTTCCAACTCTGGCCTGAGCCATAAATCTTACCCATACTGAACTCTGTAAATCTGCAAGATAATTCAAAGAAATCACTGCTATATTCAGGCAAGTGTTTTCTCCCCTGCCGCACTATATTGAATTTAGTGTTGAAAGGTGTGGGATTGACAGCTTGACCTCAGCAACACTCCCCTGTCAGGCCTCAAGACCTCCCCTTAATTGTCTGAAAGTTTATAGAAAGAACATCAGAAACAATCTTTGTTTCTGAGAGACACAAATTCATGGTATTTAATGCAGGTGCCAAGCTGCTTTTTCAAAACAACTGGTTGGTGTACCTTGCCCTGCTGATGCTACCAGTCTGCTGATGGGTGTTTGCAGCACTTTTTTATAGACCTTCACAGCACATATACTGTAACTCATTGTATAGGACATAGAGTTGATTCCTTGCAGACTGAGAATTTTGAGTACAGTTCTCTGCAAGTCCCATCCCTATGTTTCTGTGCCTCTATTAATAACTCTATTAATAACAGGAGTGTCTCTTCAATGTCTGCCCACATGACAGAGAGACACCCATTACCCTCCTCTCCCATAGATCAGAACTCACCGGTGTCCCCATATTCAGTATGATGTTTGGACCAAGATGCAGCTGACAATGGATGTTCCTGATGTGTCCTTGTAATTTTATCTGAAACATCATCAGTTTGGGGTAGCAGAATGCTGCAGTAGCCTCACCTGGAGTACAGTCCTGTCCTAAAACTTTTCTTCAGGAGATCCTTTCAGCAGGTGTAACAAACATCCACAACTCACTCAAGAAGCATTTGCATTTTTTGTATCATGTATGGTTCTAGGGTATGACCAAGAGCCTTCTTGGCTTTCTGATGAGGGTTCAAGAGCAGTGAAGGAACATTTTTGCATTTGGCACCTAGTGGGTATAGCAGTAGCTGGGTACCATACCCTATTGTGACAGATTTCTTTTGAAAATTCCCAAGACTAAAACTAGATGACTGTTCAGAGTGCCCAGGAGCTCTGGTGGCTAGAGCATATTCAGAACTTCTGGACCACCAAATCTCAGCTTTGAGAATTCCCTGAAGTTTAAGTGTTTCCATGTAATTGTGATTTATATTAAAATGGTGCTGTGAGACCCCAGATAAGATTGGGGCCCAGATGTGCTATACTTTGATATAGTCCCTGCCCTAAAGGCAAGGCAGACAAAGGGTGGTGGTGGGGAAATTGAGGCAGAGAGAAGTGAAGTGACTTGCTCAAGGTCACACAGCAAATCAGTGGCAGTGCCAGGAACGGAACCCAGATCTCCTGACTCCTAGTCCAATGCTAGGAACACTGGTTCTCCTTCCACAACTGAGTGCTCTAATTCTATGTTATATGCCCCTTTGACAATTGCCTTACATGTGATTTACTCAGGAATCCTGTGGCAGACCTAGCAATGGAACTCAAGCCTTCCCATTCCTGTGGTTAAAGCACAAGACCATGCTCCATCCCACTAGCACAAGAGCTTTGTAAAATAAGAGAATAGGAGATGAACATGCATACATAAAAATATAAATGCATAAGGATTAGAGATGTGTAAAACTGCCCAGATAACTGACCCACAAATAAGACCTTAACCAAATCTAATTCAGACTGAACCTGGCAGATCGAATTTGATGGTTCAAAATACCTTCAGATAATACAAACGAGTAGAGGTGCAATTTTTCATTTCCATGTGGCAGCTCCACTTCTTGGCTGTAGGTGGGGTCAAAAGTAGAAGTGCCAAACACTGCCTAGATCTGCTTCCATGATATGTTCACCCCAATCAGAAGCAGAAAGTGATGGGATTATTCACAGATTAAAATGATACCCGAGGTCATTCATACGTACAGGAGGCAACACTGTGACCAATATGGGCTCGGTTATGGAAACAAGATATTAATTGAATTTATTGAGAGATTTATGGTTAAAGCCAGAGATGAAAAATCCTACTCAAAATATTATTATTCTTATGCTGCTGTGGACAGTCCATAGGTGCTCCTGTGAGAACATCCCCAAAAGGTGTAGCAACGTGATTAGTTGCAACCTATATAAATTATAGTACTGACATATGTTTTTTAATATACTCTTCCGCACTCTTTATTTCTGTTGCTGAGTACAATGACTGTTTTTTTCCTATGGAAACTTTGTCAGACAGTACAAATATTAAGTAGAATGTGAAATATAATGAAAATATAATTTAGTTATGCTTGGCACCAGTGGGTTAAAGAATATCAAGCAGTATCAGCAAGAGATTTTCCTTTTTTGATGGAACATGATATGGTTGTAGAAGAAGGCATGGTAGGAATAGTTTGAAATAACTAGATTGGCTACAGCACTTTAATTACAGATTTGATTTGAAAATAGTATATTTTTAAATTAAGTTTGTGCCTATTTTTAACAACTCCATGTGCCTTTATCTCTGTTTAATGAATCAGAAGTTTTATAGGCATGGGTTATGTACTACAACATATTTATTGCTGAAACTCAGCAGATTCCCTGCCAAATAACATCCCTAGTTGTTATAAGCGCCAATAAGTAACAGATATGCTTTTTCACTGACTTTTTCTCCACTGTTTGGGCCACTGAAAACTTCATAAGGTGAATATAGTTCTCCACTCCAAGTGGAGGTCTCATTAGTCAGAATCCAGATGTTTGCTACTTCAGACCAGCATATCTTAATATTTTCAGTAATATCAAATAGAGCTTTGGTGTGTGACTCTTCACCGTTTTGCACCTTGTGCAGTAATTTATGCTTGACAAACCCATATTTGAATATGCAGATTAACTGCATATGTAAACAAATACTTATCCACTGAACTCTGGCCTCCAATTAACTTTTTGTCTGCAGAAAGAGGGTTTGTGCACACAAATGTAGGTGCATGCGTGCTCAGATGAGTTGGGGTATTTTGCATTTTTATCTCAGACTTTGGAAGATTTTGCCTTGTAATAATAGCAAATGCATAAATTTAGGGTAGTGCTACATTGCATTTGAAAAATTAAATATATATGTCAGGAAATTCTAAAGTTGTAGTTCAGGTCCCAAATCTGTCTTGTTTATCATCAGCATATTTTGTTAACCTTACACTTTTTCATTTCCTACTTTTGTGAGCTTGATTTCTCATGCATGCTGTATGATCACTTAATTCCTTCCTTAGAGAAGGAGAAAGGAGATGAGAAAAGCATAACTGAAGTGCTCAAAAGATGCCTCATTTCTTCTTAATGTGATCAAGGGCTTGTCAACATGGTGAGCTAGTATGCATCAAACTGGTGCGTGACAGATTTACATGTTGGCATGCTAACACGCTAACTCACAATGGAGGCAAGCCTTTAGAAGCACGTCACATTGCTAATTCCTTTTACCAGTGCATCCTTAACTTATTACGTTTATGGAACTCTTAGCAGTTCACATTTCTTCAGCTGTAGATTGATCTTGTTTTATCATTGAGGATTATAATCCTACCAATTTGAAGTTTCTAATTTCAGCTGTTTTTGAGTTATTTGACCACAGAATTTAGGAAAATATTTTGTCATACCTGCATAGTATTATTATTTATTAACAATCTGAGTTATAACAGCACCCATGATGAACTGGGCAAGGATGAAGATATAGTCCCTGCTCTGAAGAACATTTTCTAATGCAAAAAAATGTCTGCATCAGTTTTATTCAAAATGAGACCAAATATAGAATTATAGGACTGGGAGGGACCTCAAGAGGTCATCTAGTCCAGTCCCTTGCACTCATGGCAGGACTAAGTATTATCTAGACAATCACTGACAGGTGTTTGTCTAACCTACTCTTAAAAATCTCCAGTGATGAAGATTCCACAACCTTCCCAGGCAATTTATTCCCGTGCTTAACATGGAAATATTTAGACTAAAAGAGAGCTTTTTCAGAAAGTTACTAGCAAAGGAGGAAGAGGTTTAGTATGGAAACAGCTCTTCAGAGTCAAGTGTTATAATTAACAACTAAAAGGTTGAGCCTTCTAAATATCAGATTTAATAACATGTGGGATTATTTAGCATTTTAAGAGCCTGATCCCAAAGCCCATTGAGATCAGTGGAAAGAATACCATTGATGTCCCTGGGCTTTGGATAATGCCCTAAGAGGGTAAACTAGCATCTGGATTTTTGTTGCATGCCTGCCATTATGTTTGTTATTCCTTCATTTTGAACCTTCAAATTGATATCCACATCACTGCTCAGAATGTCACCGCCACTTGCATTTACTTCAAGGGATTGGTAGGGAGCTGAGAAGTACTAAGACAATCAGCAGTTTTCACTACCTTAGGTTGTGGTTTGCACAGAGCACTAGGTGGTTCTTTCCTCTGTGTACATGGGTATGCCTGTCTTTGTAACATGCAGTAAATTGAGTGCTTTGCACTGGCTTTTTGTCTAATACCTCCACAAGTGTGTTTAGAGCTCTTCCCCTATAAGTATTCACCTTTTGAAATTAGTTTTTAATTGTTTGTTGTTGCTAGCCTAAAGTCTACAAATAGAATATAATGTAACTATAGCTTCTGGTCTTTCATCTGTGCTGATGGGGATCACCGCGTAGACAGTTTTATTACCGAACTTGTGGTCTTGTTTGGGGAAGATGGTTATCGGCAGTAATGTGACACCAGGGTCAGTAAGTGAACAGCTCCACTGAATGCGGGTCAGAGATCTGGTTTCTTCAAACCAAGAATGCCCTTGAAAACATTTTTTGCTAACGTTGTGGTCACTGTAAATCACAACCCTGAAGTTTCAATGTTTTAAAACATGCACGTGGGGAATCTGCAATAATCACCGAGCAGGATTTTTCTCCTAATCACTATAATAGTTAATCTGTTCATTCTGGAGAGCCCAGCCTTTTCAGCTGGATAGTTGAACATTTATTCCAGAAAGATCCATGTTCTGTCCTGCAGGTGTTCTCTCTTGTTCTGTTCCCTTTGTTCGCTCTGGCATCCACTCCCACAGGTTCTTACTTAAGACTTCCCTGGTGTGGGGAAGTCTGCCCAAACTGCTGTAACCTTGGCTGGGTCAGAGACTCAGGAAGCCTCAACTCATTGTTGAGTCTCAACTTCTCCTCTTTTTCCCTCTCTCTTGGGTTGCGGCCTGGGTGAAGGGAGTCCTACTTTTTTAGGCACTCTCCTAGCTTGGACAGAGTCATATATTCTGCTCTCCCTGGGATCCTGCAGATCAGCAGGGAAGCAGACAGTGGAGCAACCAGAACTACTATCTTTCCTCCAGAAGGTGGTCAGTGGGGAAACTGGTGAGGTGAGCAGCTGCAGCGGGGAAGGGACATCAGTGGCTCTGAGCACTCCCAATTCACACTAGTACTGCCCCTCTTGGGTCTGCAGGGAAGTGGTGGGAAACCACTGGAGAGGAAATCCCAGGTTGTTAAAGGTATTTGTGTGTTGCTGCGTTCAGCTTTGTGACACCTAATTGATTTAGGAGCCTAAATCTTTTTTCCAAACAGGATTTAGGAACTTTGGAACCTAAATCCCATTGATAGCTGATAGGATGTAGGCTCCTAGGTGCCTAAATTACTTTTAAAAATGAAATTTAGGCTCCTAAATCAGTTAGGAATTGCAACATCAAGTGCCGTAACACCTAAATACCTTTAAAAATCCTGGCCTTAGTGAAGTGACCCCTGTCTTCTCCATGTAGTGACAGGGCAGATCCAGACTCTGCACTTTAACAGTCACAGAGTGAGGTGCAAGGAACACATTTTCAATTCATTATCAAATCTACATTTTCTTCTTAACACAGTCTCCCTTAAGGGCCACAAATTGGACACCATTGATTTATGCAATCAAGCTATTGGCATCTTGATCACTTTTTCATTGGTTAGCTTGCCAGAAGCCAAGCAGGCATTGTTTTTTTAGGAGAAATTTGTAGTTACGAAAAACAGTTAAGAGGTTGTAAATGTCAGCAATTAAGATAATTGTACTTCACCATAGAATTCAAAATCCAGATTCGTGTTAGTGTTTGTTAGATTTAGAAAATGAATGTTATGAAAAAACGTGTATTATTGTTAACATTCACAATCACTGGTTAGTATTTTAGACTGTTATAAAAAGGCAGTCAGCAGCGAACCAGCTGAGCGTCGGACAGCGGAGGCTAACAGAGGGAGTTTGTCTGGGAGTTCACCTGGGGAGAGCCCACTGAGGCTTTCATCTTGCAGGCTTCTCTGAGTAGTTACTGCAACAGCTGAGGATGCTCTTAGAAGGAAGGTAATTTGGAAGGTGAGTGATCAGCTGTTGTGACCTGCACAGGATGTGCCATGTTTGTCTTTCTTCCACAGGACAAAAGCGACTTTGTCTGTACAAAGTGCAAGCTTGTCTCCATATTGGAAGAGAAGGTTTGAGGTCTGGAGAAACAAGTATCGATGCTGCGTTGCGTAAGAGAAAATGAAGATTTCCTGGACAGACATCAGGATATGCTTCTACGGGCACAACGTTCTGAAGAATCAGAGCAGGCTGCGCAGCGGGGACAGAGGGATGGTGAAGAAATTTGGCAGCATGTGACCTCCAGAAGAAGAAAGAGGAGCATCCATGTACCAGCAATGGAGACACAGGTGAGCAACCGTTTTCATGTTCTCTCCCCAGGTACTAATGTGGAGAGTGTACTAGATGATACATCTGAGGGAAGGGAGCAGAAGGACACTCCACTGATTGGCAGACATGAGATGCACTGTCCTAGGGATGGGGGTTCCACGATCACCGCTCACAAGAGAAGGAGGAGGGTGGTGGTGGTCGGGGGCTCCCTCCTCAGGGGGACTGAGTCATCTATCTGCTGGCCCGACCGGGAAAACCAAGAGGTCTGCTGCTTGCCAGGAGCTAGGATTCACAATGTGGTGGAGAGACTGCCAAAACTCATCAAGCCCTTGGATTGCTGCCCCTTCCTGCTTCTCCGCGTGGGCACCAATGATCCTGCCAAGAATGACCTTGAATGGATCGCTGCAGACTACGTGGCTCTGGGAAGAAGGATAAAGGAGTTTGAGTTGCAAATGGTGTTCTCATCCATTCTCCCTGTGCAAGGAAAAGGCTGGGGTAGAGACCGTTGAATCATGGAAGTCAACAAATGGCTACACAGGTGGTGTCGGAGAGATGGCTTTGGATTCTTTGACCATGGGATGGTGTTCCAGGAAGGAGGAGTGCTAGGCAGAGACGGGCTCCACCTAATGAAGAGAGGGAAGAGCACCTGTGCAAGCAGGCTGGCTAACCTAGTGAGGAGGGTTTTAAACTAGGTTCACCGGGGGAAGGAGACCAAAGCCCTAAGGTAAGTGTGGAAATGGGATACCAGGAGGAAGCACAAGAAGGAGAGCACAAGAGGGGAGGACTCCTGTCTCATACTGAGAAAACGGGACAATCAGCGAATTATCTTAAGTGCCAATATACAAATGCAAGAAGCCTGGGAAACAAGCAGGGAGAACTGGAAGTCCTGGCACAGTCAAGGAACTATGATGTGATTGGAATAACAGAGATTTGGTGGGATAACTTTCATACTGGAGTACTGTCATGGATGGATAAAAACTGTTCAGGAAGGACAGGCGGCAGAAAAGGTGGGGGAGTTGCACTGAATGTAAGAGAGCAGTATGACTGCTCAGAGCTCTGGTATGAAACTGCAGAGTCTCTGGATTAAGTTTAGAGGTGTGAGCAACAAGGGTGATGTCGTGGTGGGAGTCTGCTATAGACTACCAGACCAGGGGGATGAGGCTTTCTTCTGGCAACTAACAGAAGTTGCTAGGTTGGAGGCCCTGGTTCTTATGGGAGACTTTAATCACAAGAAGGAACCTCAGAAGATCATCTAGTCTAACCCCTGCTCAAAGCAGAACCAATCCTCAGACAGATTTTTGCCCCAGATCCCTAAACGGCCCCCTCAAGGATTGAACTCACAAACCTGGGTTTAGTAGGCCAAAGCTCAAACCACTGAGCTATCCCGCCCCATATCTACTGAGAGAGCAATACAGTGGTGCACAGATAATAAAGGAAGTTTTTGGAAAATGTAGGGGACAATTTCCTGGTGCAAGTGCTGGAGGAACCAACTAGGGGCAGAACTCTTCTTGACCTGCTGCTCACAAACTGGGAAGAATTAGTAGGGGAAGCAAAAGTGGATGGGAATCTGGGAGGAAGTGACCATGAGATGGTCGAGTTCAGGATCCTGACATAAGAAAGAAAGAGGAGCAGCAGAATACAGACCCTGGACTTCAGAAAAGCAGACTTTGACTCCCTCAGGGGACTGATGGGCAGGATCCCCTGGGAGAATAAAATGACAGGCAAAGGAGTCCAGGAGAATTTTAAAGAATATGTGTTTTAAAGAATCCTTATTGAGGTTGCAGGAACAAACCATCCCAATGTGTAGAAAGAATAGTAAATACAGCAGGCGACCAGCTTGGCTTAACAGTGAAATCCTTGCTGATTTTAAACACAAAAAAGAAGCTTACAAGAAGTGGAAGATTGGACAAATGACCAGGGAGGAGTATAAAAATATTGCTCAGGCATGCAGGAGTGAAATCAGGAAGGCCAAATCACACTTGGAGTTGCAGCTAGCAAGAGATGTTAAGAGTAACAAGAAGGGTTTCTTCAGGTATGTTAGCAACAAGAAGAAAGTCAAGGAAAGTGTGGGTCCCTTACTGAATGAGGGAGGCAACGTAGTGACAGAGGATGTGGAAAAAGCTAATGTACTCAATGCTTATTTTGCCTCTGTCTTCATAAACAAGGTCAGCTCCCAGACTGCTGCACTGGGCAGCACAGCATGGGGAGGAGGTGACCAGCCCTCTGTGGAGAAAGAAGTGGTTCAGGACTATTTAGAAAAGCTAGCTGAGCACAAATCCATGGGATCGGATGCGCTGCATCTGAGAGTGCTAAAGGAGTTGGCGGATGTGATTGCAGAGCCATTGGCCATTATCTTTGAAAACTTATGGCGATCGGGGGAGGTCCCGGATGACTGGAAAAAGGCTAATGTAGTGCCCATCTTTAAAAAAGGGAAGGTTGGACTAGATGACCTCCTGAGGCCCCTTCCAACCCTCATATTCTATGATTCTATTCCATTTCAAATAGAAATGTCTGAATATAAGTAAGTATTTTTCTTTTTCAAGTGTCCTCTGCATATTTCCACTCTTGGGATATGCGTTGACCAGGGCTGTTGAATGGTGCAGTGTTCTACTAGAAGTGCCTAGTCAATCGCTCACTCACCCCTCTCCACCTCCTCTCTCAGGGCTAGTCTACACTTACCTGCCAGGTCGACACGGTGAGTTCGACTTCTCGGAGTTCGAGCTATTGCGTCTAATCTAGACGCGATAGTTCGAACTCCCCACGCACTCCGGTCGACTCCGGTACTCCACCACTGCAAACGGCGGTGGTGGAGTCGACCTTGGAGCCATGGACTTCGATCCCGCGGCGTCTGGACGGGTAAGTAGTTCGAACTAGGGTACTTCGAGTTCAGCTACGCTATTCACGTAGCTGAACTTGCGTACCCTAGTTCGACCCCCGTCCTTAGTGTAGACCTGCCCTCAGTCACTGAGCTCGTTCTGAGGGCATGTCTATGAAAGGGGATGTGCTAGCAGTTACCACCTCAGGGTCCTTCCAACTGTTGACACAGATGGATATGATTATTCTATGGATCAAGATTCTTCAGATAGTTATAGTGTCTTGTTCCTTGTTTTATAGATGTTAGATATATTTTAATGTTAGTGTTGTTCTTATGGATGAATCTGAAGAACAGAAAGCATGGATTTAAGAGATATGTGTCATGTTCATCAGTTTCCCAGATTTGGATGCCTATGCTCGCTGCCTAAAGTGCTTAGTAGAAGGACAATCTCCTTCCAATTGTTCGATCTGGAGCGCTTTCATACCACAAGCCAGAAAGCAGAGGCAGAATAGAGCCCAAGCTCTCTTTCTACAATTAAGCCTGATCAAGAAGAACTTCTAGATGCAAGGTTTCTATGGCCCTGGAAGATAAAAACAAAAAGCCTGGATCAGATTTTAAGCCCGTCTGGTTCCAGGAAGGCTTTTCAACATTAACTGTCTAACTTGGCACCAAGCTCCAGTTCTAAAGAGAATGAGCACTTGGTATCAAAGTCATCTGATCCAATACCAAAGAAGGTGCTAGAGTCAAGGAAAACAGGCATGGAAGATACATGATCAATGCCTAGAACTTCCACAGAACCAGGGCCTTGAGTTCAGAAGAAAAAAACCCAAGACTGAACACTTGTCTGTGGACTGATTGGATCCTTTGGATTGTGAGCTGGCAGATCAGGGACACATGGAGTGGAACTTGAAATCCACCAAGCAATCTCTTTGCACAGTTCTGAAGTCATCTATGGACCTGGGTATTATACCAGTACCAAAGGCATCTAATGCAGAAGAGCATGGACAGACAGGTTTTGGACACTATGAAGATCACACTATGAAGTTACACCATCCAGTTTGACACCCTCTCTTCAAACCAACTTTCCCTTCCCTTTCATTTGTTTGTGTTAAGAACAGAAATCAATTTTCTGTTAGCAGAGGGAGCAATAAAGGATGTTCCCATAAATCTCAGTAATCAAGGGTTCTATTCCCAGTATTTCCTAATTCCAAAGAAAGATGGAGGACTCGTCCAATTTTGGAACTAAGGAAGCTAGATAAGTACATTCCAAGGATTTGCTTCAGAATGGTGACACTAGGTTCCATTATTCCTTTTTTGTCCTATCTAAGGTGGTTTAATGCTCTTACTCACAAAGATCCTTGCTTTCATATTTCATTAAGACTGTCACACAGAAAATACCTTTACTTTGCTTCACAAAATGCAAGACCATTTTCAAGAGAGGGACCTCCCCTTTTGCCATTCCATGGCACTCTGTGTCCTTACAAGTGTTTCTCAGGAGACAAGTGATTTTCATGTTTCTATATTTAGATGACTGGATCCTAAAAGCCGCATCAGAAGGTAAGCTGAAAGAAATCACAAATATCACATGCTCTCTATTCCAAAGTTGGGTTTCTTAATAAATTAGAAGAAATCTGCACTAACTCCATCACAGAAAATCCTATTCATAGGAGCTCTTCTTGATTCCATAAGAGCAATGGCTTACCTTCCAGAGTAAAATTTCCCAAAGATGAAATATATCATTCAGTCTGTACTGCAGAGTCTGTCTCAGAAAGTAAAGTTCTTCCTATCACTAGTGGGTCTGATGGTGTTAACTACATATGTTACACATTATGCAAGATTAAGGATGAGACTACTGCAACACTGGTTGTCAAAAAACTTGACTGGTAGTTTACAGTATGGATTGATATTTAACATTTCCAGAGAAATCTAAAGATCCCTCTGGTGGTGGATGGATCAGGGTAATCTCTGAGCGGGTGATTTTCAGCCGTCTCTCCCCATCTATGGTCATCACAACAGATGCCTCAAAAATAGGCACACCTCAACAAGCTTGTAACAAGGGGTCTCTGGAGTTGACAAGAAGATGGTCTTCATATCAACATGCTGAAGTTCATGGCAATTTGGTTGGCATTCAGATTTTCTTCCCAAGATACAAGGGTTAGTGGTTCAAGTGGTCAGAGACAGCATGAGAGCAATGTACTATGTAAACAAACAGGAAAGAGCCTGATCATCACAACTCTACCAGGAGGCAATTAAACTTTGGGATTGGTATTATGATGGGGCAAGGCCAGATGGCTATAGAAAATTAGAGGGAGATAGATATATTAGCCCCAGGTTAAACAAATCCCTGGTACCCGGATAAGTAAATGGCAGCTGCTCCAAGTCAATTAAGACACCAGGGGCCAATTAAGAGCTTTCCAGAAGGCAGTGGAGATTGCTAGGTTGATTGGGACACCTGAAGCCAATCAGGGGTTGGCTGAAATTAGTTAAAAAGCCTCCCAGTTAGTCAGGTGGGCGTGCATGTCAGGAGCTGTGAGAAGTTGTGCTGTTTGAGAGACTGAGCTGTACACACCATACTAGGTACAAGGAAGGAGGCCCTGAGGTAAGGGTGAAGTGAAGCTTGAGGAAGTGGGGGCTGCTGTGGGGAAGCAGCCCAGGGAATTGTACGTGTCCTGTTCCTAAAAGGTCAGCTACCATAGCTGATACTATTAGGGTCCCTGGGCTGGAGCCCAGAGTAGAGGCCGGGCCCAGGCTCCCCTCCCCACCTTTGCCCCCTGATTAATCACTGAGACTGGGACACAACAGAGACTGCAAGGGAGGATAGCTTCTCCTCACTAGACTGTGACCCTTGTCTCTAGAGAGAGAAGGGTTAAGGGGAGGGTCACAGTGAGCCTCTGAGGCTAGCAAAATCCTTCAGGAAATGCAGGACCCATGGAGACAAGGACAGAGCTTTGTCACAGTATACACTTCATGAGGTATATTCACTAGCTCTGCATTTTGCCAGATCCCTTAACCAGTTAGTGGACTGACTGGGTAGGGAATCTACCCAGCTGCACAAATGGTCCTTGAAAGACTGTGACCTGAGACATCTTTGCTCTTTATGATACTCCAAAGATAGATCTGTGTGCTACAAATTTCAGCACAAGTGAATCTCGCAAGAGTGTTCAGGGATGCTGAAGTTGGCAATACTAACTGTGACATTACACTCCATGTTCTTCATAGAAATATTGTTATGATATGAATATGGCATAACTAAGACATGTTCTATGCAAGATGGGTCATGTGAGATATCATTGGAAAGGTTATGATTTACTGAATGTGTTTATCCAGTTTGTATGCATGTATCATTTCTGTATCTAAAGTTAGGAATATTGGCTATGTAACAATTACAATTGTGTGTGTACTTGGGAAATACCCACCAGACAGCAGGCCATCAGCCTTGATGTGCCATTAGGAAGAAACAATAAGACTTTGAAGATACTAATCTCTCTCCTTCCTGAGAAGGTGATGGTGCTTTTACATTAACAATGTCAGGTGGTCATGTCACCTGGTACTAAACACCATCTTGGACTTCTAGTGATTTTCCACAAAAAGGAGGGGGACATCAAGACTGGGAAACAAAAGATTCCTGCCTTATGTAGATTCTATTTAAGGTTGGGGAATAAGTTGATCTTGGTGCACTCTTCACTGAATCCCCATCCAGGATGACAGCTGGAAAAATCTGAGAAACAAAGACACGGGGGGTGGGAGGAAGAGTTGGGCCCAGACTGGAAAAGGGATCTGGTCTGTGAATATGGTGTCTGAAGATTTAAGCTGCAAGCAGGGTAGCTAACCTTCAAGAATTTCTGCAACCTGCCCAAAAGCAACATTTAGGGTGAGAAATTACTTCTTGAAACCAGTCTCTTTAAGATCTTAAGCTTAGTATGTGTGTTTTGTTTTGTTTGATCAGTAATCTGCTTTGTTCTGTTTGATATCCCTTATAATCACTTAAAATCTGCCTTTTGTAGTTAATAAACTTGTTTTTGTTCATTATAAAATCCAGTTTGTGCAATTTATAACTGGGGGGAGGGAAGAAGTTGTGCATATCTTCCTCCACATTGAGGGAGGGGGTAAATTTATGAGCGTACGCTGTATAGATTTCTCTACAGTGCAAGACAATATTATTTTGAGTGTACTTTACAGAGGGAAGCTGCACTTCAGTGCTGGGCAATTTCCTAGGTAAGTCTTCCCATAAAGAGCTGTTTGCAGACTGTTTGATTCTATAGCTGGTGCATCCCTACCAGTGGGTGTGTGCTGCCAGAGGCCAGAGACCCTGATTCAGCAAACAGGGAGAGGGAGCCCAGGCTTGTGGAACAGGCAGGCTCAGTGAAACCCCAGTACATCAGGTGGCACCCTGGAAGGGGGGTCCAACCCATTCACTGATCACAGGTTGCTCGTGGCCATGGGGAAACGGAAGCTGAAGGCAACTCAAACCACACCTTCCTTTAGCCATTTAGGCTTACAGAAACTAATTGATGATGCTGTCAAAATGAAATTTGCTGAATGATTTGATGGTCTAGCCCTTGCAGATGAAAGCCTTGAACATGAGTAAATCAATAATTTGTGGGATGGTTTCCAGTCTTCTGTTATGGATACTACTAACTAAGTGCTAGGGAAAAGGTGCCTCAGTCCTAAACAATGTCAGCAGACCCTGTATGTCATAGATAAACAATGTGCGGTTCACTTAAACAGGAATAATCAAGAATACTGATGCCCCAAATGCCTTGCATAATGCAGCTTTAAAGCAGGACCATGAGATGTTTTGGGCAAATAAGTCTCAATTCCTGGAAGCTGCATCAGCCAGAGATGACTGGCACTGTCTATAAAGAATTGTGCACCTTAAAGCCAGTCCACGAAATAAATCCTCACTTGTCAAAGATGGACGTGGAAACATACTGAACACCAAGGTGGAAAGTCTGAGTAGATGAAAGGAACACTTTCAAAAGCTTCTTAACCACCTCATCAGAGCTGCAGATCCACAGCACCAGGAGGATGCGAAGAAGTCCAGTGACCATGCAGAGACCATATAGAAGTGCGTCCAATGTAGAGGATGTTGTTGTCAAGGAGGTTCGAAGCCCAGCCTCTAAGCTTATGAATGGCTGTGCTGCCGGTGCTTGTGGTATAGGTGTTGAGCTGATCAAGCATGGTGGGAATTCCATCTTGAAGTAGTTGTCCTATATTATCAACAAAGTATGGATTCATGAGAAACTACCTGATTGGTGCTGTGGGCTTATTCTCCCCCTTTGGAAAGGGAAAGATGTGCTGTAGTGTGTTCCAATCACAGTGCATCACTTTGCTTTCCATTCTAAACAAACTGTTTATGCTGGTTCTTTTTGAGCATGTTAAGCCCGCCATAAGGAATCTGTGCTGACTGCAGCATGCTGGGTTTATTCCCTGGCTGATGAACCATGGAACAGATTTTTACCAATAGACAAAATATCAAAAAAGCCTAAGAGTTTTGGCTCAGGAAGGATGAGGTGTATATAGCCTTTATTCATTTAAAAGCTGCCTTTGACTCTATTGATCATCACTCCCTTTGGCTGTGCTTGCAAGCTGCTGGTGTGCCTGGCAAGCTCCTCAAACTTCTTGTAGAAATGCGTCATCAGAGTGAGAGCTGTGTCTGCTTAGGTTCTAGGATGTCCCACTGGTTTGAATATAAAGTGGCCTCCATTCAATCTATTCAATACCATCATTGTCTGAATGATGGAAGCCATCACTAACTACATACAGAGGGTGGTACTGGATGACTTCTGCATAACAGACCTGGACTATGTGGATGACATGGCTATGTTTGCATCCTCACAAACTAATCTCATCAATGCCTTGAATATATTTACAGAAGAAGCAAGCAAGTGTGGACTTCATGTCAATTGAAAGAAGACCAAACTGTTGAAAGTGGCTGATGGACCTTTACATTTATTTATTATAATCGATGGACAAGAAGTTGAATTTGTCAATTCATTTGAGTATCTTGGCTCCATTGTCACCAAGGAGGGAAGTGCCTTGCTGACACAAGACACTAAATCAGCAAGGCTATGAGTCTTATGCAAACTCTTTGATAACCTCTGTGGTATCAACACCACATAGCAACTAAGATTAAGTTACATATCTATCAAGCAGCAGTGGCTTCTGTCCTCTTGTATGGCTGTGAAACCTGGTCACAACAGAGATGCATATATGCCATCTGGACACTTTCAATGTGAAACAGCAACAACGTATTGAAGGTACATTGTGGTTTCATCATGTTATAAATGAGATCAGGTGTATGACAAACTAGCCTCCCATGTCTGCCCAAGTGATTGAATGCTGGATCAGGTGGCTTGACCATCTGCTCAGTATGCTGGAGTCCATATCAGCCCACCAGCTTTCTCTATTTGATCCAACAAAAGCTCGATGGAAAAGTCCCTGCAGATGGTCTCTCACATGCTGTTTATGGCTTCCAACATCACTGTCTCAGCCTTCACCTAGAACAGGCTGCAACATTGGCAGGAGAACAGGCTCTCTGGAATCTGGTGATCTAAAGCGTGTATTTTATGCTCCACAAGCAGGAGAATGAATGAATGCAGGAGTGGATACTCAGTCTCTAACAGATGTTCCTCCTCAGCTGAGGGACAGAGCTTATATATGCTTTCCTACTTTTTCCTGTAATGGTGAAAGAGGTGGAAAAAATCAGACAGGACGTGGCCAGGTTGATACTGATTGCCCCAGTGTGGCCGAGAGAACAACAATACACAGACTTGCTCCTTCTTTCCAAAGGAAACTACAGATGCTTACCAGTGTTGACAGACCTTCTGATGCAACAACAAAGACGTGTACCATCCAGACCTGTTGTTCATCACATCTGACAGCATGGGCTATATGACTCCAATGAAGTTGGAGAAGTCTTTCTCTACAGATATTCAACATGTTCTACTTAATGTTAAAAGGAAATCAACTAGAAAATGTTATGAGTTAAAATGGAAATGATTTTCACTATGGGTATCTGATAGGGGTATAAATCCTGGGTCAGCCTCATTCCATTTAAATTAGAATATTTGCTATATTTAAGCATAAGAGTTAATCTATTTCATCACTAAAGATATATGTAGATGCAATAACAACTTCTCATTTAAATGTATAGTAAATTATTAAAGAGTTACTAAATTTGTACCTACCAGTGAGAGATCCTGTTGCACCCTGGGACTTGAACTTAGTGCTACCACAACTTATGTCTTCACTCTTCAATCCCTTGTCTTTGTGTTTATTTCATTTTTCAGTTAAGACTGCTTTTATTATAGCAATAACATCAGCTAAGAAGATTAGTGTTTCATGCCTTAATGGCTGACCCTCCATTTACGACTTTTATAAGGACAAAGTAGTTTGTCCATATCCTAGATTCAGACCAAAAATCATTTCTAAGTACCATGTGAATCAATCCATTGTTTTTTTCCAGACCTCATTCAAGTAAGGGTGAATCAAAATTGCATTGTTTGGAAGCAAAATTGCATTGTTTGGAAGTTTTTTATCATTCTATTTGGATAGGATTAAGGACTTTAGATCTGTGCATAACTTGTTTGTTTCATATGCTGGTAACTGTAAAGGAAATCATATTTTAGCACAAACATTACTGAGATAGGCCTGAGAGTGTATAATAGAAAGTTATGTGTGCATCATGATCTCCCCATCTTCAGCTGAGAGTACATTCTACTAGAGTGATGGAAGTCTTGGTAGCATGTCTGAGACATGTTCCACTACTAGACATTTGCAGAGCAGCCAAATGGATTTCAATACACATTTTAAACTAAATATTATCTGTTAGATATTGCAATCTGGTCAGATGCAGTTTGGTAGATCAGTGCTTCTGTCTTTGTTTAGTTAGGACTCCTTACCCTTCATCTGAATTAATATGTACGCTACTGACTAAAATATCCCAATAGTGGTGAATATGCAGAGGACACTCAAAGTTATGAAGGTTTCTTTACCTGTAACCAAGGTTCTTTGAGATGGACTCTGCATATTCATACTTCCCACCTTCCTTCCCCTCTTTTGAGGAGTTCTATTTTCTACTGGCTTGGTATTAGCGGTGCAAGGAATGGAGACAGTAACCACTGTTGTGCCCCATTTTATAGCCACACTCTCAGAATGTGCTCAGAGGATGGGGGTGGGGGTGCAGAGCTGTATGTGAAGAACCTTGATTATGGTTAAGTGACCTTCATTTCTAGATGAACAAAAAATTAGTCTATGCTCATTTTGTTCAGAACTGATTTAGAAATGAATAATTCAATATTAAATCACAGAAAGGTAAATATATGGATTTTATCTCTGTTTATACAGATATGCACATATATGTACATTATAGTTTGTAAATACATATATAAATATATATATGTGTGTGTGTGTAATTTGAGTCTGTTTCAAATCCAGCACAATAGAAACATCTTCAAATTTTCATCTTTTCACAGTTATTTTGTTTAGATCAGTTTTCAGTTGATGGGAATAACTTCTTGTGTTTAAACCAACACTTAAAAAATATATACCTATATATAAAGTTGTTTTCATTTTGTATGGTTTTAAATGGACCCATTTTCCATTTACATTGAAATGGTAGTAAAAAAATATTTTGAAAACCTGTATTTTGGTCTATGGTTTTCTATAACACTTTCAATATGTTGTTTTTTATATGTGTAACAAACATTCACATTTGATAACATTTGATAACCACATTTGATAACATTTGATAACCTCTGTGGTATCAACACCATATAGCAACTAAGATTAAGTTACATATCTATCAAGCAGCAGTGGCTTCTGTCCTCTTGTATGGCTGTGAAATTGAAATTTTTTGTTTTTGATTTAATTTTTTAAAAATATTTCAACCAACTCGAGTCTCTAGGTGTCTTTGACAAACATCAATAATATCAACATATTCAAAAGCACGTTCTCCCTCCTGCTAATAGTTACAATTAATCAGACAGAGAATTGGGAAAAAAATCAATGGTTCATTCTCGCTATAATTTTATTCCTTTTCACCTCCACTCCTCCCCTCAAAACTTTACCTACATATATATATATATATGTATAGGTAATCACAAAGATGGGAATGGTTTAAGAAGCTTGATGGGTAGATTAGATGTTAGTTCAGTGTTTCCGACATTTTTTTTCTGCCTTTCAAATATATTAAATGACAAGAAATAAAATTGTATAAAGTGAAGGATGTGACATTTGAAAATATGTATTCCCAATGAGCTCTCTCATCACTAAACATTGGCATAGGCTCAAAAACAAAGTTTTATTCCATCAAAAATCAATCTCAACTTGTGGATATGAAATGGGACCTTTGGGAAGTGAGGAAATGTTTAACACAAAAACAGTCTCGTGAAGGATTTAAAAATGATGTACATTAAGCCATATTCTGAGCTGGGTAAGATTCTCTCCCAGATGGTGTGCCTTTGATCTCCATTGGTGATACTGAAGTGGGACAATGCACTCTCTGATCGTGGGATGGCGTACTCTATGAAAATTGATGCTGAATAGACATTTGACACATCCTAGATTTGTGTTCGTTCTGAGGATGGTTGCTGTAATGAAAGCCTTATGTTCTCACTTTGAATGTGGCCTAACATTGGCAAGCTCTGATATTTACATGATCTGATGTTGACATGCTCCAGTATTATTAATCTGATTCATCTGTGTTTGCGTTTTATACACACACACATGCATCCTGAGGATGAAGGATGTGTTGGGCTTTTTTTTTTTTTTTTTAAGCCAAATATACTAGCCTGAGGGGTAATCTGTTTTGATGGTCATTCCTCTGCTTCCCATATTAGACAGGAAAATGCTTTAATACATCAAGCAAAAAATACTTTACATTTCCAACTTATCCTAGTAAAATAATAAGTGAATGCTGCCCCTACTTTTGTTGCTTGACAGGTTCTTAGCCATAAAAACTGCCATACTGAGTTAGACCAATGGTCCATTTGGTGTAGTATCCTGCCTTCATTCAGTGGGCAGTACCACAGCTTCAGGGGGAGTGTACAGAACAGGGAGTTGGAGTGATCCACCCCCATCTTCCCCTCCTGGCTTCTGCTAATTAGAGGCTTAGGGTCACCCTGAGCATGGGGTTGCATCCCTGACCATCTTGGCTAATAGATGGACCTACCTCCATGAGCTTAGCTACATCTTTTTTGAACCCAGTTACATTTTTTGCCATGACAACTCTTGACTCTTAATATTATTTTTCTTGGCACAGATTGGTAAAGTATGAAAATAAGTGGCTTAAAATCAGTTCTGGAGTACAGCTATTTAGATAGAGGCAATGGGTAAATTTTTCAAAAGTATTTAAGTCCCAAATTTACCTGGATTTTTAAACTTGCATTTTGATATGAAGATAATTATTCATAACTGTGGCTGTTAGGGGTTGTGTTCTCTAAAGTAACTCAGCTACTCGCCTTAGGCTGTGTCTACACTGGCAATTGAATTACAAAACTTTTGTTTTTTGGAGGTGTTAACACCCCCAAAAGACAAAAGTTTTGCTGCGACAAGCGCCAGTGTGAACATGGCATTGTCGGCAGGAGCGCTCTCCTGCTGACAACGCAAATGCCACTCGTTGGGGGTAGAACAAACAGTGGCTACACTGCATGACTTTTAGTGGTACGACTGTAGCGACACAGCCATGTTGGTAAAAGCTGTTTAGTGTAGACATAGCCTTAGTGTTCATTTCAGTTCCCTGCCTTCTGTGTGCGTAATACATAACCATATACTCATTTATTATACCCCTGTCTTATTCAATACACAGAATTGACAGTGAATGAGGCAGAGGGATGCAAGAAGTGAAAGGATGTTCTCTTGTTCTACAATCTACGTCTTAACCACTAGAATTCAGAAGTGCTGGGTTCTATTGTTAACTCTGCCACAGATTTCCTATGTGGTATTGGGCGAGACTATCGGCACTTTGCTTCAATCATCAATAAAGATGATAATGTAGAATGGTGGGGAGGGGGCAAAGGCAGGATGGCTAATGGGAGTGAGTGCATTGAAATAGAAATTAACTCATTTGAGGTGATAGCAAAAATCAAAACCTTTAATGCATTCAAATTGGGGGAACTGGATTATCTCCATCCAGAATATTGAAAGAAGTGGCACATGAATTGCAAGTCTAGTAGCAAGGATTTTTAACCAATATATCAATTTGAGGGGGGTTACCATATGACTGGAGAATAGCAAATATAACTATATTTAAGAAAGGGGAGGGAAAAGTGATCCAGGCAACTACAGACTCGTTAGCCTGACCTCAATAGCATGCAAGGCTTTAGAACAAATTTTGAAGGAAAGACTAATTAATGTCTGGAGGTCAGTGAACAATAGGACAAAATGCAAAACATGGGTTTATCAAAGGTAGATCATGCCAGCCTGATGTGATATCTCTCTTAGATAACTATTAGCTGATTTGTTTTAGACAAGGGCAGTACAGAAGATCTAATGTAAAGTATTTGACATGGTACCATGGGGGAAATTATTAGAGCTTGAGAAGATGGGAATTAGTACAGTAATTAAAAGATGGATAAGGAACTGAGGAACTGGTTAAAGGGGAGACAACAGGTTGTACTAAAAGGGGAATTATTGAGCTGGAGGGGAGACTATTAGTGGAGTTCCTCAAGAATCAGTCTTGGGACTGATTTTATTTAATATTTTCATTAATGACCCTGGTGCAAAAAGTAGCATTGTCAATAGAGAGGAGGATCAGAATATTATGCAGGAAGAATTGTGTGGGGTTCTCAACCTTTTCCTTTCTGAGCCCCTCCACCCCATGCAATAAAAACTCCATGGCCCACCTTTTCCATAACAACTGTTTTCTATATATAAAAGCCAGGGCTGGTGTTAAGTGGTAGCAAGCAGAGCAATTGTCCAGGGCCCCATGCCACAGGTGCCCCACGAAGCTACGTTGCTCAGGCTTCTGCTTCAGTCCCAGGTGGCGGGCTCAAGGCCCTAGGCTTCAGCCCTGCACAGCAGGGCTTAGGCTTTCTGCCCTGGGCCCCAGTGAGTCTAACACTGGTCCTGCTTGGCAGACCCCTGAAACCTGCTCCCTGGTTGAGAACCACTGACCTAGAGAAATGGAGTAATAGAAATGGGATGTAATGTAATAGTACACAGTGTGAGAATACGCACTTATGAACTAATGACAAGAATTTCTACTATAAATGAGGTGCTCATCAGTTATAAATGACAGAGGATGAGAAAGACCTTGAAGGTCACAGGATGACTATGAGCCACCAATGTAATATGACTGTAAAAAGGACAAATATGGTCCTAGGATGTATCAGGAGATGTATTTCCACTAGAGATAGGTATTGTATTAATGCCAGCATACAAGGTACTTGTAAGACCTCATCTGGAATACTCTGTTCAATTCTGTTCACTCATGTTCAAGAAAGATTAATTCAAATTGGAGCAGGTGTAGAGAATAGGCTACTAGGATGAATAATAATAATAACAACAAAGAATCCTGTGGCACCTTATAGACTAACAGACGTTTTGCAGCATGAGCTTTCGTGGGTGTATACCCACTTCTTCAGATGCAAGTAATAATAATAACCACTCAAGATTTTGGAGGTAAAGCACTTAAGTGATGACCAGGCATTTCTAAAAAGCTTAATTAAAATATTTTTTAAAATGTATTAATTTATTTTCCTCTTAATGGTTTTTACAGTTGGATTTATGTTTAGCTAAGGCACTTAGCTTTTTTAATCCCTCAATAAAATTTTAATAAGACTTTAAACCATTTCTAATATTGTTCCAGTTAAATTTGCAGCATCCCAAGAATAGATGATGACATGCTGTGAACTCAAAGCTACTACTGGTACTTGTTTCAGTTGACCTGTCTAACTTGTAACTTTGCCACTCATGATTTATACAGCCATCCCAAGCTAATGCTGATAAAACCTTTGTACCACATCACTTATTGTGTATTTATATAGTTATGATGTGTCATTTATAATTTGTCATATCGGTATCATGTACCCTCACATGCAAAGGCCTTATTACTAAGGAAATATAGTCAAACATGCACTGAAGTCAGTGGGAGTTTGATTGAGCACGAAGGACTTAATCCTGTGCTCACTGATGTCAATGGGAAGGCTCCCACGGACAGGATCAGGCGCACACACACATTAATAATCACTCAGAATCTGCCCCTTAGAGAGGAGCAGTTAACGAAGTAAAACATATTATAACTGCAAGTGCCTCCAAACTGCAACATACAAACCTAATAGCACAATGTAAGTCTGGAATAGCTTATATAAATCCATATATTATTTGGCCAGTAAAAGTTCAGTGCTGAACACCTGACTGTAACAATTTTAAAACCTGGCAGATACTGTATAATCATAGTTATTAGACTGCTAGATAAAGAAAAGAAATGGGATTATCTTTGCTATTAACAAAATTGTCTTGGATGTATCACCCCCAACCCCAGTTATCATTGCCCTAAACTGTTTTATAATCCCGGTAATTAGTGCCCAGAACTTCATGGCTGATAGGACATGCGAAGCATTGCATTTTTAAGTACAGGGAGTCCTCACCCTTATGACACAATTCGTTCCTCAGACTTGCGTTGTAAGTTGAAATGTAAATCGAAACTGCTTTTCCCATAGGAATCAAGGGTATGAAGGGAGATTGGTCCCTGAACCAAGGCTTGATACGCTATTTTCACCACCATAACCCACCTTTTTGTACTAAATGAATTATAGATGACTAATATTGCAACATCAATGCATTTACTGTACACTGTATTTTGTAAACAGCATTCAGATAAACATATAAACTTACACATGCTGCTCAGAATGCTGGCAACACAGGCTCAGAAAGCCAGGGATAATGGTACACATGCTGAGCCACAGCCAATCACTGTTCAAGCTTTCTGATTGGCTCCCAGCCCTGGGATCAGCCAATCAAAAACAAGCTACAACCCTACCTGGCAACAAGCTACCCTGCTGCCTCAAAGCCAATCAGAAGTGACCCCTTCCAGTTCCATACCAGTATAGTGATTTCAAGTTAATTTTATGCAAATCACGCATCGTAAGGGGAAAACGAGCGTCGTAGGGGCGAAACGGGCAGTCAATTGAAAACCGTTGTAAGTGGTGTCCGACAACTTCCTGTACACTCAAAAAAATTGCACACTGTGTCACCCTAAGTACATTAACCTAAGGACTAAGCCTCTCTCTGAGGTGGAGTTATTACGTCAATGTAGTGGGCGACTTACATCGACGGAAGCACCATTGTAGTATAGACACTTACATAGTTAGGTCAACATAAGCTGCCTTATGTTGACTTAACTCTAGTGTAGAACAAGCCAAAGTAACTTCTTTAGCAACTGTAGTATGCTCCTATCTGCTTTTGTTTATCTATCACTAGAGGGGGACAAAGACACAATTTAGCATTAGTTACACCAGCAGCAACCAAGTTCAAGACTATAGTTTTGCTCTGCGTTGACAACTAACTTATTTTGTAGAAACACATTTTTCTCACATTGAACGTGGTTTTGAGTGAAAGATCACAGAAGATTAAGCACCAGATTGTTTTATGAAATATTAAAAAAGAATTCTGAAACTTTTTCCAAGTCACCATCATATTAACACTTAGCCAAAATCATACATGGGAGAATAGCAAAAAAAAAATTACATCAGTCAAAGAAATTACAATATTTGCATGAGCGTGCTGCAAAAAAGAGAAGCTAAAATACTGATTGACCTAATTTCTATCAGTTGACTATTCCACCCCATACTGTATTAGACAGAAATCCTATCCAAAGATCGCCAGTCTAAGTAAATAAAATTCTCTCTATCATGCCAACAACATGATGTCCTTTTAATACTTATGGTTATTGTATTTATTGTCTTCCCATCAATATTTGTTATGAGTTTATTAATATTGTAATTATCTATTGAATTAAAAATTAGATTAATTGAAGTGAAAATAATTCTTTGTTAAACAGAGAGATAGAGAGATTAGGGTCAGACAGCAGCTGAACTGAATCACATAGCAAGTTTTGCAAGCTTTTCTGTAGGGTAAAGAAAGGATGGGACCCCAATTATTTGGAAATAAGGAGAAAGAGAAATTCTTGTGACCCCACCACACCCATTCAGACACAAAGCCACGATCACCACCACTTCCAAGTCACCTAAATTTAAATGCACTTCACTCTAATTTTAAAACATTTACCTTTGATTCATTCCCCATCGCGATCCAGTTAGCCTAAGAGGTAGTGCTATATTAAAACACCTGGGATTTGTCAAAAATATTCTTTTACCCACTGGTTTAGTTTGATCAATCCAAGATGCTCAACAGCTAAAGTTACATATGAATTTGTAAATTGTTTTTGGCCAAAACCAGGTTCAGCTTCCCATACCTTAAAAGTGGAAGGACTTTAAATAGGTGTGAGTTAGAATCAAAGACATTTAAAAAAAATTTTTTTTTTCAAGTATAGATGAGCTGGTCAGGTTACATCAATTTGTATAGTTTTACTGGCAGGACTGGTAGCTCCACCTATCATCAAAAATGCTTGACACCTTCCATAAGACTCTGTTTTCTGTTGCTTATAATTTTGTCAAATTTTAACTATTTGGACTTAAATTTTCCATGCTGGGTATCCATCTCAGGCTGAATGTTTAGAAAAATTTCAGTCAAAATAGGGACTTGAAATCTGGGAGAGGGTGGGCTTTGTGTCAGGATTGTGCCTTTTGTCATCCCCATTAAAAAACGGTCCAAATCTGGCCAAATTATAAAAGGTCTGAATTAGGATTGCCCAAGATGTCAGCCTGTTTTGGGGCTCACAGTGGGAGCTCTCCCCCTCCCCAGGGCTGAGAGCTCTAGCTGTGAGTCTAGTGCTAGGCTCAGTTTCACAGCAGGGAGCCTATCAGCAGTGAAATTGACATTCTTGTCAGTTTCACAGCTGCTATTATTTCACATTTGGTCTCTGGCTTCTGCCCTCAGCCCTGGAGCTAGGCGCTCCAGCTGTGAGGTCTGGGTGGCTGTCAGTGTCCCATACTCCGGCTGTCAGTGCCCCACAATGTCCCATGTCAGTTGGTGCAAGAGTTCCTGGTGAGGATGCAAGCGACTGGCAGAAGGAGGGTAGTATGGACACCAACAGCCGATTCAATTACTGTGGTGGCTGTAGTTCATCCTAATTTAAGTTGACCTAATTTTATAGTGTAGAAAGCCCTTAATAAGTAGTGGATGCTCATGCCTTTAATGCTGTCTGTCCTGAGTTTAAACCCTACTGTTGGCCCAAGCCGGGTCATTATAGTACTGGCACCCAAGTTTTACAATTGTACATTTACTTTTACCCAGCTTAGGCTGAGTGAGGAGTAGGCCTGAGGCCTACAAAATTAAAAGCAAGCTATTCTTATGGATTGAGTTTACAGCTCTCGAATACATTTATCATTTATGTGGACTAACAACTAGAAGGGATTAAAAATTCCTCTGTATCCCCCACCCTAGTATGGCTTACACTGGCATGAGTCCAGATGCATTGTGGGAATCTTTCTCAAAATTTTAGGGCACATCTTTGCTCAGAGGGACCTATTTATTTCTTGCCTTATTGTTTCTGTGGAACTGTGTTTCCAGAGCCATCTCCTAGTACTCTGCATCTAGGTACCCCAAATCTCTCTCATTACTTTTGCTTTTGCTGCTGTTTGAATCTTTTGCCATAATCTTATTCATTGCGATAGGGAACTGTCATTCAACTATGCATGTGTGCGCTTGTCCATGCACACACACACGCCACCCCCTGAAGTTGTATTGAAGAGAGATTTTAACATCATGTTGTTCAGTTTCATTTGAAAATGTCAGTGTTTAAGTATGTACTGCATCATATATAAAAGCAAAGTTTTATTTTCTAGGATGGACTGGGGGGGATATACTTAGCATTTGTCTAGATAGGCAAGCGTCTCTTCCCAGAACATAGCAATTCTGTCCCATGTTAAAAGTAAAACTTTTGTTTGCAAAACGTTTTTAAAATTGGCTTATAACAGCTAAGACATCTCACAGTGCTGTCATTTTAAAAAAAATATAAAAGTGCATATTGTCAAGACAAATGCAAGAGCAAATGTTATCTACAATCTGATTTGGATAAAAACACTGCAAGGATACATTTCAAATTAGATTAAAAACTTGATCAACATTCCAAGAAATTTAAAGCCAATATATTAAAATAAGTAAATCAATCATGGCAACAGAAATAAAATATAAATACTATGAACAAAGATTGTGTTCACTTTCTGTTAAAAGGAGACCAACTTTGTTATAATATTAAAAATGATATTTTAAAATTAACATTAATGATCTAATAAAAAAATGAAAAAAGCAAGATAACTCCAAGATAAGACTGTACTATCTCACCCTGTTTCAAGTCTCTTGGAGTAGTGAGTGATTTTGTATAAATTTATGATGTGATGCCCTATGTATAATAGAGTGAGGATAGGCTGGGAATTGCAGACATGATGTTGAATTTCCTTGGTTGGTTATTTTGTTGGACTCTCAAAGCCTACATTTCAGACTGAATGCTAATGTTTGGCGTGAAGATTTAACACTTTCCATCATTTGGATAATTGTGCTCCTAACTGTACGTGTCTCAACCTTTCGAACACCTTAATGTGTAATGAGTGTCAAAACCCAAAATAAAGTAAGGGGTACCAAAATATCTGTTACAAGAAACTTAAAATGCAGTAGGATTCATTATTTTAGAGCAAATAAACTTCTATAACCTCAGTTATATGATTCTTTATTAATTCTGTAAATAATTTTCAACTATAAAAGTGAAGGGACACCACATTTGTGTGGAATATAGAGGCCTTTGGCACTGAAATGAGGTACACTTGAGAGGTATGCCTGCCTAACTACCTCACTGTTAGTAACTGCACTCTTTGATTTGTATGTGCACAATTTGTGCATGCAGTGTGAGAGACCAGTTTGAAAATTTGGTTCAAAGATTTTGTTTGGTAGTGAAAGCATACAGAGATAGAATGCTGAAGAAGAGGAAGTCTAAGAACATCTTCCCTCTTTAATGTGGCTTTTGTTTGTCTAACTTCTGGCTTCGTGCCTCTTTCGCACTGTTCCTGCTGCTTGAAATAACATGCAATTTCCTGGGCTCCAAGCGTCCTCCATCTCCATGAAAACAACGAGGAGTCCGGTGGCACCTTAAAGACTAACAGATGTAATTGGGCATAAGCTTCTGTGGGTAAAAACCGCACTTCTCCATCTCCATGTTAAATCTCCCATTCAGTGTAACCTAGCCTTCCATTGTTCAACAGCTGCAACTATCGGCTCCCACCTTCATGTCTCATCTGTAAAATTATGCACTGGACTGATACTATGTGGTTCCACTTTCAGAGCTCTGCACGAAAGGGTTCATTTATCGCTCTTACAAGCCTAGTCTGTGCTTGAGAGGGAGAGGCGGTGCACTGCTTGAACAGAGGTTCCACAGGGTCACTATACTTCCTCTAGAGGCCTTGGGGAAGGGGGGCATGCGGGGAGATGAACCCTCTTGCTACTCCCATTTAATAGATGAAGGCAGCATTCCCTCAGTAGAGCTGTCCAGGTGTACAGAAAAGAGGGAGCTAGGCTCATTCTGCCCAGAGATGCCCCCTTTAGGGCTGAAGGCAACCCCAGCCCAGCACTCCCCCCAGTGCCCTTCTATTTCCCAATGCTGGGAGCCAAGTGGTACCTGCATGTAGAGTGATACTAAATCGTCACTTGAAGAGTCACCATTAGCCAACCATTAGGCACAGAGGCATCTGAAATATTGTTATTTTTCTCCTGTAGGTAGAATAGGATATATGTCCGGTACTGGTTGGCAAATGCTGAATTCTTAATGACGACTGTAGCTCTTTTATGTGAGGAGATTTTTGGAGCTTCTGTTTCAATCGGTGCTCTTAATTCCTGATCCATTTATATTACATAGGTGGAGCCCTGAGCCTATATGGAGCCTGGCCCTGTGGTTCCCTTCACAGAACTGGAGCTTTTGAGCCTCTCTGTCATGACTATTAAATCCACTCGCTGCTGAGTGAATTCTCTTTGGCACTAAATGAAGATCAGGTGTCCATGCTGATTATATCTGATTTATCAGTTGCCCTCAGAAGCACAGATCATGCGGTGTTCTTCCCTAGTGTTTCTGTCATGAACAAATACCCAATTAGCAGAAGAGCCTTTAGTCTCAGCATGTCCTTTTCATTAGCTCTGTAAATCAGGAGCTGCAGTATGTCTAGCAGTGCTAGGCCCAGCTCTTTATTAGTTACATTCATTTTATAGGTTTTTTGACTGTAGAGATCTTGTTATTTAGTGACTAAGGGCTTGTCTACACGACAGGTTATGTCGGTATAACTTATGTCGCTCAGAGGTGTGGATAAGCCACCCTCCCGAGCAACGCAAGTTACGCTGACCTAAGCGCAGGTCTTATAGCTATGGCCTTTTGCGGAGGTGGTTTTATTATGCTGATGGGAGAGCCCTCTCTCGTTGGCATAGAGCATCTTCACCAGACCCACTACAGCAGTGCCATAGCACTTCTAGTGCAGACTAGCCCTACATTTAATAAGAATGAGCCTTTAGGAGCCTTTTTTTCCACTGAGTGGGCCAGATCCTTAGCTCATGTAAGCTGAGCTCGCTTCATTGCATTCAATGGAGATACGGTGATTTGCACCAGCCCTGGTTCTTTGATGCTGTATGTGTGGCTGCTGTAATGTACTAATGCTGTTACTGATTTGCTGGCCGATAATAGACCCATACTTAAGCTCAGTGGGCAACAAAAGAAATAACTGGTGTATTAAGTATTTGCCAGATTTATGTATTGAAGTGCTGTTTGGCAGAAGTACAAACAAAAGGGTCCAACCGCTAATGTATGGTCTGACAGTATCCTCCAGTGGGTCCACCAAATCTGGTAGTCATTGTGAATTTCAAAGGATAAAGCGTGCCACACTGGGAGTAAAAATATATTCTTTTCTGCTAAGACTAATAGCATAAATTGTTGTCAAAAGGGGGCTGAGAAACACGATTAAATGTTCAGTTTCCTTCAGATCAGTGGAATAAAATGTAAACTTTATACAAAAATCACCAAAGCAGATTGTGATGGTGATTAAAAAATCCACACTTTGAATTTAACCATAAATTATTTTGGACACCTGCAAAACTGAATTATTAGCCAACGGATGTAAGTGGAATAACTATCCACCATACTACTCTTTAGGAAATGGAAAGACAGCCATAGCAAACAGACTGATTTTTAGACATGGTAAAGTGGCAGCATATGAGCAATTAACTTACAAAATACGAGACATGATTTAATTAGCACCACATGGGTTGAGTTTTACTGAATTAAGGATGCAGCAGATGTGAGCCTTGTGAGCTCTTTATAAAATGGGAGAAGAATAAAAGACAAGTTCAGTTTTGGGCAGGTGGGGAGTTGGTATGATGGGGGGTGTTTTACTATTGTTATTAGCCTTGGCAAGTCATCTTGTTTTCAGGTGTGAAGACTGGTTTACTGGCAATATACAAGATCGATCAGAAGCAGGTGCAAGTCCGAGCAGATTTCTGTGGACAGTCATTTAAATTACCGAAATGTGTATAACTGGCAAGGGTCAGATTGAGCCAAGCCTCTCCAAAGGGAGTGCAAGGAGGCCCTGACCCAGGAGCAGAACAAAATTACAATAGTGTGCTCGAAAGTGCAGAAGTGACCTGTACCTGCCGATAGCAGGGGGACAGAGTGAGGGCAACACTTCTGCAGACAGATGTTACTGTACTTGCTCAGTCCATGTAAATACAAGCCAAGCAGCAAACCTGGGGAGAGGGGCATTATGCCCTCCCCATGCGCTGCCTCTGCCAAAGTGCAAGAGCTGCACAAAGCTAATGCTCACAATTGCACGAGCCTCTCCAAAAGGAGAAAGAAGGAAATGAGGAATTAATACTGCACCCACTGAATGGATGGTGCTTCAGCCATTCCCAGATGACTGAAGGTATTCTGCATGCCTGTGGCACAATGCAGGTGCTTCAGCTAGAACACTGCATCTCAGGCCATAGGCTTGATTATATTGAGCCACAGGCATAGAATCATAGAATATCAGAGTTGGAAGGGACCTCAGGAGGTCATCTAGTCCAACCTCCTGCTCAAAACAGGACCAATCCCCAGACAGATTTTTGCCCCAATCCCTAAATGGTCCCCTCAAGGATTGAACTCACAACCCTGGGTTTAGCAAGCCAATGCTCAAACCACTGAGCTATCCCTCTCCCCAAGTCAACATGCTGGTGGCCCTATCCTCCTGCTGTTGATGTCATTGTAATTTTTTTCATTGATGCTAATGGAAGAAGGGGTGGATCCTGGTTTATTGAAACAATGATTTTTAATGTAACTACAAAAATGCTTGAAATTTGACCACTGATGCAATTTCTGAGCAACTTGAAATTGTATTCATTTTTGTCCCTTTTTATGCTACATAAATTATGTTAAAAATTAAAGATAAGGGGATCTGTGGATATCCTTGTAAGAATCTTATGAAATATTTTTGTTCCTCTTTACAAGCACTACAAATAGTGTGATGACTCACAATGCCTAATATTAAGCATGTGCATATCTTTGCAGCATATAGTGTAGTTATAGCCATGTTGGTGCCAAGGATATTAGAGATATATCTTTTGCAGGACTGTGGCCTTAGTAATTGTAATGAAAGATGTGTGCAGTTCACCTTTCAATGGACAACTTGCCACCATTTCCATTGAGTGCCATTATAACGAAAGACCAAGCCACTAAAAGCACACAGCACTAATCAAATCAGACTTGTGTTAGGGCTGCTATGTAATGCTACACAGAATCAGAACAATGCAACACTAATGTGATCGTGCTGCTGTTATAAGCAAAGCTGATCCCATGCTGATGCCATGGAGTGCTTTGTACTGGAGCAGACTGCCAATAATTTAGTTGCCATAAAAATGTGAAGCGTTTATTAGGGGGTTACTTAAAACTGTAATCTTACCCCTGAGGGATTATATTTTATCTAGTTAGACTGGTTTTGTATTAAGCGAGTAATTGTTCTCTCTGTTTACTTTAACTAACTTTGCTTTGCCAGTAAAGTTTAGAAAATGTCTCTGACATTTCTTGAGAAGAATCTTTATGGCACAGATTTATCAGGGAAACATTTTACTGCAACACAGTTTTGTCACCCTACCTTAAACATCTGCTTAAAACTGCCCCTTCATTTTTTCTGCTTAACCAAAACTACCTGATGCATGGTGTTTTAACACCGCTAGTGCTGGTTGACTGTCCAGGAAAATTAGACTTTAATAATAGCAAAGTATGACTTTGCATCTGAGATAGCTGCCTTCAGCAAATACTCGGCATTTCATGTCTTTCATACACTTTCCAATTCTTCCAGATAGTAATCCCTTTTTATTTTTTTGTAATTTTTAAAGAAAGCAAACTGAGTTTTGAAATATGTCTTTCTTCCACACTTCTTTTTCTCCTTGGAAGATGGGCATTGGTAGAGAAGATTTCAGTTGTAAATTGTATACTTGCAATATTTGTTGCTATTTGGACAGTAAGATCTATGGGACATAGTTTGTCTTTTACGGTAATGGTTGTACAGTGCCTAATACAATGGTGTCCTGATCCTGACTGGAGCTTCTGAGCACTACGTAATACAAATAACAGTTTCTACTGTGTTATATTGGTTCATATCCTAAGAAAGATATGACCACATTTTGCTAAGCACAACATTTGAATATTTTGCTTTTTTTCTCTTTATAACAAAATCACGTTTTCAGCCAAAGCTTGGAAACAAATATTGTCCCTGTCTATTGGATCAACCAGTTGGTTTTTATCTTCTATGAAGATAGCCATCTCCTTGGGGCTGGGATTGTGTTTTTGTTAAGTGTTTGTACCATGCCTAGCATGATGGGACTGGGGCCCCAAGGCAGTACTGCAACAGAAAGAATAACTAAACAACGCTGATACAGTATCCTCTAAGTGGACATGGGAAATCCTGTGAGTTTAACAGTTCTGAATAGATGAATAGAACAAAGAGGAAGGTAAATTTGGTGTTTTTCATTTTCATTTTTAATTTTTCTAACTGGGGAAATCCTCGAGTTTTCCAGTGGTATAACTGCCATCAGCAGCCTGTGCTCAGCAAACTCTTCAAATTTGTTTTCATGGAACGTCTACTGTGCCAAATAAACTCAAACAACAAAATCCCAACAACATGACACTTAAGGGAAAATATAGCGCAAAAGATTCTGGAGTTTACATTTGCCACTATGCTATATTATAGTAACAGTATGATTTGCTTTTATCCAAGTAGGCTAAATGACATCATTATTATTGCACTGTGTGAGAAAGAAGTAGGTTTAACTTGGAAATGGCATTATACAACATCTTATCAGTCCTATTTATGAAAGTACTAATATTACCTTGGGGAAAAAAATTGAACTGAAATCCTGAAAAATGTGTTTTATATTATAAACTTCCATAAGCCATAGACGTTAAGCAGCATTAGCATTTGGCACAAATTTTTTCTCTCTGAAATCTGTTTATGGCAGAGGAACAAAAATTTTGTTTATCATATTTTCTCAGTTCTCAGATTTCTGTATTATTGATTGATTGATACATTTAAGGCATCTGTGTGCCGTGTGTGTGCATGTATGTATAGACATACGTAGACAGACTTCAATAATTCAATCGTTTAATCACATACTGAGCCCAAGGACCCTGCAGGAGGTTAGCTAGAAACATGAGAAATTAAATGGTCTTGATTTAAGCTGACCCCAAAAGAACAGCATGTGTCATTTTTCAAAACTCACAGAAGGACTCTTCTCAGTTTTCTTAGGGAGTTCCTCGGACCTACCCTCCAGTTCTGTCCAGACTGAACCACAGGTGGTAATTGTTTGTGCACATTTTGGCATCCTCAGTGCCCTCATTCACATTTTCAAAAACATTTTATTTAGCTTTGTATTACAGTTTGCTTCCTCTATAGAAGGGCCTTCTCTAAATGTGTTAAATCAGTGCTTGTTATTGAACTGAATGTCTCAGGCCTATGGTGCAAAAGTCTTTCATTTTTTTGTTCTCAAAATAGGAAGTTATGGTTTTTAAGAAGAGAATGTTATTTGGATGTTTTAATTAAAGTTGACTGGTTTTATTAATAAGCCAGAGTAGCAAAAATGCTTGAGACATGATTGATGGGCAACATAAAATAACTGTCTCCTAAAAAGATCTTTGGTAAATTAATGTGACTGTGTAAATTAGAGCGAGACACTGCCCAGTATGACACAGGGATGCAAATAGCTGGAATGGAGAGGAATGCAGGGTGCACACTAGACAACAGCAGAACTGGCATTGAGACATGCTGTCCTTTGAACCTTAGAATTTCTACTGGGACTTCCACTTCAGTGTGGTTTGTTTTTTATCCTGTTTCCCTCTTCCCCCCTCATTTGTGATACTAAGGAAATGAAATAAGGGTAGATTTAGGAGCAGAAATTCTACTGAAAATCAAGGTGGT
The DNA here is from genome assembly GCF_020497125.1 of Mauremys mutica. NCBI lineage: Eukaryota > Metazoa > Chordata > Testudines > Geoemydidae > Mauremys > Mauremys mutica. The sequence continues at coordinate 35,887,583 of NC_059073.1, read as the reverse complement.
CTGTGCTCCTAAATCCCTGTGGGTGCTTTTGGAAAATCCTTTCAAATTAATATCCTCATTTCCCTTGGTCTGTTAACTGGCACACACAAGCTTGAGTATTGCCTGTGTTGATGATATCCATGGTTACTGTGTGCTGAACTCTAGAAAAGTTTGGATTCAGATGTGCACTCTGTGGCTGTGGTCAGTCTAATTTTAACTTCAGATTTATGACCAGATCCTGCAAAGAACTGTTCTCTTCAAGTGGTGTGTGGCTGGATAGGGTGACCAGATGCCTTGATTTTATAGGGACATCCCCACCCCCGTCCCAATTTTTCACACTTGCTATCTGGTCACCCTATGGCTGGCATCTCGGAGGAGGTGCTCAGCACCCCGCAGCTTCTTGCTGTTAATGGACCCCTTTTTTTTCCCACTGATTTTCACCTAGACCATCTCAATCGGTTTTCAAAACTTCACTTCTTAAATCTCTTATGCTTTCCCTACTAGTGGAGATGTTTATTCAGCTCAGGTTGAATGGTACATGAGATGGGAGGTCAATGCTTATGTCATGTATGGGGAAAAGTGCCTGATTATATTTCTGCTGGAAATAGCTATTATTGATGATCTAAGAGATCTGCCCACTGGTGAGCTCAAGTATCATGTTTCCATGTATTTTTCATGCTTGTTACTTGACAAGTATCTGTGAAAGTAAAACCACATTCTTCACCCTACTAACACATTTCTACATATATGCAGGTTTGGGGAATTGGCATAAGAAAGGAATCGCAAGACTCAAGGTTCATTGTTCCCCCTATGGCCATACTATTGGACCAGGAACGTCCATTTGCAGGAAATACATTTAAAATTTATCAAAGTACAGTAAAAACTGCACTCATGTTTTATTATCACTAGAGGCTAAAGGACTATTTCCACGTAAGAGCTAAATAGCTTAATGGTGTCATAGATATAAATGAAGGGTGGGAATTTCAAAAATGCCTATGGGACTTAGGCGCACAAACGTCATTTGATTTTTTTTTCACGGGACTTGTTTTCCTAAGTCAGTTGCTTTTGAAAATCTCACACTAAAGTCCTTTTTGTGTGATTAATTTTTATTCCTGTGCAAAATCTTACCTTGATCCTGCAAGGTTCTGACTTTTCTGATCCAACAAAACACTTACTGTAGCTTTAAGCATGTGAGTCGTTCTACTGCAGTCAATGAGACTACTCGAGTTTACAGTTAAGTATGTGTTTAAGTGCTCCGCTGGATCAAGGCCAGAGTGCTCAGCACCTTGCAAGATCAAGTTTATAGTGAGGTACTATCCGTACACATACTGTGATCAAAAGACTTTCTCAAAAGTTGGCCCGTGTGAAGGGTTGGTAACTCAGACACAAGAAAGCTGAGATACCGTTCACACACTACATCATTTGATTGAGCACAGGGCCGGCTCTAGGTTTTTTGCCGCCCCAAAAAACCTCCCAGAGCGCAAATGCAGAAGCAAAAAAATAAAATAAAAATGCTGCCTCTGAAATTGTGCCGTCCCAAGCACGTGCTTGGTTTGCTGGTGCCTAGAGCTGGCCCTGATTGAGCAGATGCAAGGAGTAATCAGAACAAAAATAATGTGCACAACAGAGAGAGAGATATTTTGGATTTCAGTACCTATTTCTATCTCCAGTGCAACAAGAGCGAGCCCTTAGTTCTCAAGGTGCCATCTGCATCTCATGCCAGTGCTCCTGTGACGTGTTAGGGATTCACCCAAACCAGTGAGGGGTTCTGTCTCTGCCTGCCCTGTAGCCTTGTGTGCCTTTAGGCCACGGCCGGCTCCAGACCCCAGCGCAGCAAGCACACGCGTGGGGCGGCCCTTTCCCAGGGGGGCGGCAGGCTGGGCCGGCGGACCTGCCGCAGTCATGCCTGCGGGAGGTCCACCGGAGCCCCGGTACGACCGGACCTGCCGCAGGCATGACTGCGGATGGGGCGCTCGTCCCGCGGCTCCAGTGGACCTCCCGCAGGCATGACTGCGGACGGTTCGCTGGTCCCGTGGCTCGGCTGGACCTCCCGCAGGCATGACTGCGGCAGCTCAAGCGGAGCCGCCGGACCTGCGAACCGTCCGCAGCTGCGGGAGGTCCAGCCGAGCCGCGCGACCAGCGGACCCTCCGCAGTCATGCCCGCGGGAGGTCCGCTGCTCCCGCGGCTCCGGGGCGCCTCCCGCGCATGACTGCTTGGGGCGGCCAAAAAGGTAGAGCCGCCCCTGCTTTAGGCTATTCAGCTTTGTCTCAGACCATGACGCCAGCAGTACACCCTCAGCATAAAGGTCTCTCCCTGAGCTTCCAGCAGTCCAGCGACTCCTTGCAGGGTGACCCCAACAGCCCTTCCAATCCTGAGTCTCCTCCAAACTGTCCCTCTGTAGTGTCCAGTCCCTCCTACTGGATGCTTATAGAGGTGACTAAGTTTGCTGCCTCCTCCAAAGAGCCAGTACATGCAACAGATTGTTAGCTTAACTGGAGTTATACACTCCACCTTAATATACTGCACTGAGATGGCTGTTAGTAAAACTGAGAATAAGTTTATTAACAAAGAACATAGATTTAAGTGATTTCAAGTAAGAGTGAAAGACACATAATAAAAAATAACAATGTATTGTCTAAAATTTAATTCTAGCAATATATAGCTTTGTCTAGCTCCCTTTCATAGTCACCAAGTTTTCAGCATTCTCCAACTAGTTTTAGCAGGAGGCTCCCTCTTTCAGAGATACAAAGCTCTGGCTTTTTTTGTTCTCCCAGGTGATGGATAACCCCAAGTCTCTTTGTAGCTTCTTATATCCTCCAAAGTTCATTGTCCTAGTGGTCAGAGCCATGAAGACCTGTTAGGAATCAGTCCCAGTGTCCCCCACTGAGCCAACACGGTGTTACTCCTTTTGCCCCTGGAGATTTCAAATGCAGATGTTTCTCCTACAAATTCTGCTGTAAATGTCCCTGGCTTCTTCCTGCTCTATTTGCATGGGAAATGGCTGTCTCACCCCTTTGTCTGGAAGGATAGTCCTTAGTCTGTTTACAGACTCCAAAACATAATATTGGAGAGTGCCATAATTTCACATGCAGCATTTTTACATACATTTCATGGTGCTAGTAATCACCAGCATGTTGTTAGTTTTCAAATGATATATTAAAAGGCACCTTTTAAGTAAATACCATGACAACAGGGTGTTGGGGCTGATGTAAGGTACAGTAAGGAGTGCCCTCTGCCAGTTGGTACTGAGGGGCTTCCAGGGTCACAGCTCCCTAGAAAAGACCCCAAGTCTTCCAACAGCTCTCTATTAAAGCTCAGCTTGGAAATCCTTGACCAACTTAAAAGAGCTCCCATTGAAACTCAGCACCATTTGGCAACCATGTTTGACACTTTGGGTATTCTTGAACCAGCTATGTAAGCCCCAGTGTCCATTTTCTAGTAACACGGTAGAAACAATTGGTATAGATTAACTGGTATTATCAGAGGCCCAGTTTATGGTAGAGAAATTACATTCCTGTGGCATGCAAAATACTGACTTCATTCCCTCTGACTTTGAGTTAGGAATCACAAATACAGATGTGAACACTGTTTGATGCCTATAGTGTTCCCCCACCCGCTTCATTAGCTGAGATTTACCCTCCACTTCCTGTCTTCTATTTTAATTTCTGAACATTGGAAGAGTGAGTATTTTTAGTATCTCAAGTGCAAATGTAATAAAGTCAACATTGTTGATTTAAAAAAGTAAAAAAGATTCTCAGCTGAAAGGTTAACAGCAGCATGTATCCTTGCCTGCAACAACTTAAGGCGAAAGAAAAATGGAATGAGAAATCAAGATCTGTAAGAAGCACTGGCAAAGATTTGCTGTAAATTTATAGTACCGTTATCACCTCTATTTAGGTCATGTAGAAGAGCCAAAGAAAATGGAGAGAGCTGGGGATTTGGAGTTAAAGTATAATTTATATTATTAATGCATCTTCTCAGAAGAGAATCTATTGAAAACCCGATTTATCTATTATGGATCACATGTATTTTGCTTATGTTCAGAAAAGTTAGCAAAGAGGTTCATATTACAAACTTTATTCATAGCCAAAGTTCATTTTTAATGTAAAACAAAGATCATATAGTTTTTGGCTCTTTGTGAATTATTTGTAGATGCACTAAACAGTGTGAAAGCAAGACTTGAGAAGTCAATAGATATAACAGATATTGAAAGTAAAATTCCTATTAGCTGATGCCAACAAATAAAAAATGCAAAATATATCCCCAAAAGAGAAGACAACTTTATGTTTACATCAAAAAATCCATGTAAAATCCTTCATGGAAGTGAAGGTAACATGAGAGACTGAAAAAGATCTGCTGGATGACAACCTCCAACATCATCTCTTGTCTATCACTGTTTTTTTTCTATGAGAATTCTCAAGGTCTGATTACCTTAGTATCTGGGTCTTTGAGTAAAAATATAAAAACATACAATTCAGAAGTGGACATTCATAGTGAAGTGACAGCAGGAATATCCTAGGAACTTTTAAATAGACTGACAAGGCATCATGTAAGAAGCAGTTTCTTAAGAAACCAGGTCTCAGACCATTTATGAATTTAATGATTTATAATCAGCACCCTTTGAAGTACACATGGGAAAAAATGGGTAGCTAGTGTCATGTGTACTCAGGTCAACCTACAGCACCCAACAGGCAAACAGCCACCTTCTGACCTAGCTACAGCTAGTAGTTAAAGCCTAGTTACAGCTTCAGGACAATCTCCAAGTTTAGCACTAAATAATGAGCATGGAAGTAATCCTGCCTGAAAGTGACAAAGGCTCGGACGATTTATAAAGACTACATTAGAGAGGAAAATCTCTAATGCAGTGGTGTTTTAAGTGTGTTGGTCCCAGGATATTAGAGAGACAAGATAGGTGAGATAATATCTTTTATTGGACCAACTTCTGGTGGTAAGAGAGACAAGCTTTCGAACTACACAGAGCTCTTCTTCAGGACAAGAAGCTTGAAAGCTTGTCTCTTTTACCGGCAGAAGTTGGTCCACTAAAAGCTATCCCCTCACCCGCCTTGTCTTTCTAAACTTTTGGCTGGCAGTTGATGTGATGGTGGAGAGAGCACAACAGGTTAGCACTATCAGTTGAAGAACCAATACAATACTATGGCCCCTGTCATTGAAAAACAATGTTTCCTTGCCAGCTTGCCCCACTTTTAAAAATTGCAGCTTTAATTGCTACATCATTCAGGTAGACCTTCCTCTGATCATGCTATCAGCCAAACACCGGTTTTGTTTTACATTGTTTTATTATCTCTGTCCACTGATTTGTGGAAAGTTCCAAGAGTCAGGCACCACACGTCCCTCTGGGCTTAATTACAGTGCAGTCCATAGAAGGCAGAGCTATCCTGGGGAGAGAAGATTATGGCTGATGGCCTTACAGTCTTTGCAGTGGAAACAGCAATGAGGAAAAGCTCTCGCTATAACTATGCTCCTCCAGAGCTTATTGGTGGGTGATATCTGGTGCATATGTGGTTGTGATGATGACTCTGCCTTCATCTCCTGTCCTTTTAAAGGCCTCTGCTATCTCTGCAGATAATACTGCCTGGAACTCCAGAGTTCCTGCAGCTAAATTATGGTGGCTTTCTGCAAAGGTGGACTTGTGAGGAAGAGATTGCCTGTGTCCACTTCCCTCTAAAATTGAAGAGATGATTAATTTGCTTCTGTGTTTTGTGAAGCATTGAGCACAGTCAATACTTAATACCATTAATATTAATAATAGAAGCTACAGCATAACTGATCTCACTAAGTGGAGACCTGTTGCTCCTCTGTGATGCTATATTTGAACTTATATTGTTACTTTTGATATTCTTTTCAACTGGAATCTTTTCATTTTACTTTGTGGGTGTTTTCAGGCTCTGTCTTACCTTGACTAACATTGTCTTTATTTAAACCTAATGTATGTTCTTGATTTAATATTGAATTATATGCTTGCTTGTTCTCTAAGCTCCAGCACTGTTGGGGTGCTGTCAACACCAACCTTCAAAATGAATTCCTTTGGATAGCCTACCTTCAACTGCTGGGCCCCTCAAAGTTTGCCCCGGTGGAAGGTTGTCTTGCTGATTCAACGTCTGTGTTTAAAGCATGACTTTAATTTTGTTTTTCTAATGGTTTCCACTTATTGAGTTACTGTTTTCTTTGTAAATCACCTTGGAAGGCCATATGAAAGGCTGTGGTTATAGAGAGAGTCATATTGTATACAAGGATCTGAAACTGTAAAGGTTTTATTTACCCTCCTGTATCTTAAAAAGTATTCTTTAAAATGCAATTGTACAGGCTCTTATTCCATACCTCAGAATTAAAATTAAAGTTTAAAATAGTCAAGAAATCAAAATTTAAAGGGTTTATGTATGCCCACCACCTCACTTAGTATATATTCCCATACGTTCAGTATTAATTTGTACCAATACTGAGCAAAAATAGTCCTCATTGTTGTAGTGAACAGTATACTTTGGAAGTATTAGAAAAACCACAGAAGTAAAATTTTGGGTTGACCTGCATAAGTCACTTGTGAGTTATCCACTCATGGGTAACCTAACCCTTCCAAATGAGTGTCAATGAAACCTTTGTGACAACCCACACCACCCCAGTTCTTTTAATTTTCTTCCTTTGCTGATTTACTTTTCATTACTCTCCCCTGTGCCAAACTGCCATGATAATATTCCTAAAGTTGCAGAATGCGGGGGGAGAGGAAATTATTTGAACTTAAGAATGTCTGCCCTCTACATGATAAGATATTTCTTTGAGGAACAAATTGAAAGACAAGTCAGTAAAATATAATGGGACAATTTTTTTTCTCGGATACACCCATAAATTTAATTGAACTGAATCATCTTGGATGTAAGTTAGAAGATAATTTCCTGATTATTGACCCAAAAGATTAATACTGTGCAGACTTCAACATCAAATTGTATTTCAGAGACTATTGTGGGAATGTGCGTGTTAAAACACCCCCAACCCTTGGTAATTACCAAAGCTGAGTGTGGCTGTCGAGTGGCACAGTGGCAGCCCATCTGCCAGTGGGGAACACAAAATGCATCCAGAGGGAGAGACCAGTCCCGAAGAGTCCCCTCTATCTCAAGCTTTTCCCCCTTATTTATACATTAGTAATACAATAACATGTCCCTTCAAGAAAACTTGTCAAGCAAATAGTTCCAATGGGCAAGCAAGAGGCTCCTTCTGATTATTGATTAACCAGGTGTGGGTTTTTCCAAAGTCTGCAGCCTTGAGACCCCAATAGATATTCCTGGGGCATATCAGCAACTTCAACACAATTCTTATCAGGAAGGACATAGGGTCAAGCTACCCTTTCTGTGGCACCCTAAACCCCTCTCCCCTCCTGTCTTGGTCAAGCTGCATGGCCACTTTACAGCCTGCTGACTAGGTTGCTTTTTAACAATAAGCCATAGTGGTTTTAGGCACTTTACTGGTTTGCCAAAGTCTCCCCATACATGTGCATGTCTCAATCTTGTATTAAAGAAATGATTAAGAGAAATATAATCCAATCACGTTCTGATGTTTCTTAGAGGTGGGAATAGAAAGAAGCCTCATATTTCTTCATCTATTTTTTATAGTCCCAAAACACCCCAACACCAACCCTCTGTCATCCCTGTATTAAGGATGGGCAAACTATTGGTTTGGATAAAATAATAACTGACCTGAACCTTTGCCCTGTACTCAAAACTGAAGATGTGGCTTTCAAGAGAGACTGGGAGAGGATACGAAAATTATTTATAACTCAAATTTTTAAAAATTATTTTGGGTGTGTCTGTACTTCTTGCTTTCACTTGGGATCTGACATAATGCTACTCTGGCTGTTCTTGTAGCATATCCAGCCAGAGCCAAACCAGGAAAACTCCAATCTTGTGAGATTTGTATCTTGCTCTTCATGCCACCATGACAAGGTTTTGTCTACGTTACAGCTGGGAGTGAGTTTCCCAGCCTGGGTAGACAGTCTTGTGCTAGCTTTGCTCAAGCTAGTGCTCTAAAAATAGCAGTGTGCATGTTGCAGCTCTGGTAGAGACTCAGAGTAGCCACCCATGCTCAGATGCAGGAGGCTGGGTGAGCTTGCGAGCAAGATGCAACATTCATGCTGCTATGTTTAGCACACTAGCACAAGCCTGGGTGGTGTGCTACCAGCTGCAGTGTAGACGTACTCAAAGACAGGTTCTCACTTGGATGGCAGCAAAACTCTCAACTCTCCTGAGCCAGAGTTCAGAGCTCCCTCTATGAGGTTGCAAGAGGGGTTGCAGAGACTGGGGCCATTTGAGGCTGAAATGCTAGGGAGTGGGAGCATCAGGAGCCTGAGGTTAGTTACAAACAGGACAAAGCCCACAACTGATGTACGTCTCTAGCAGATAAAGGTATAGCATGTTGAAGCTAGGCAAATTCAGACTGAAAACAAGGGTTATATTTGTTACAATGAGGGTAATAAGTGGTTCCAATGGTTAACCGTGGGTCATGGTGGATTCTCCTATCACTTGCAATTTTAAAATGAAGATTGGATGTTTTTCTAAAGTTATGTGCTAGGAATTATTTGGGGAAAGTTCTATGGCCTGTGGTATATAGAAGTCAGACTAGAAGATCATAGTGGTCCTGGCTGGCCTTGGAATCTGTGAAACTGTGATAATCTATGAATTGATGGTTTTCTGTTCTGAAAAGTGACTACACTATGCAAACAATAGCATCTTATTGAACCGAGCTGCTCTCTGTGTGCACTCAGTGGTGTGCCTGCTTATTCTGGGCTAAATTGTGCTGCTTTGAGAGAGAGCGAGGAGAATGGAGTTGTGTGTCAGGATGCAAAGTGGCTTGATTCCCTTTTGACTGCATTGACTTCCCGAGAGGTTCAAGAACCTCATCCCTCTTCCTCTTTTCTATTCATAATTCTCTTTGGCATGTGGTGCAGTCCTGCGGTCACAGAAGGATAGTCCTTGCACTTCTTGAGTGGATGGACTGCAGTTGTCCCTCGTTCTTGGACAGGACTGCATGCGGCTGGCAAGCCTTTTGTATCCTCCCACTCCTTCCACACAGCCATAAGGGTCAATGACAACTAGTCTTTTATTGAGAAGAAAATATTTGTAATTCTTTGCCATTACATTAGCGGTTCAGAGTCAGTACTGCTGAGACAGAGCAGGCTATATTCCAGTCTGGCTTGCAAAGCTAAGTTCTGTTGTCACCTACATCTGTACTTTCTAGATGTAGCAGGGGGTTGGATTAGGTGCAACAGATGGAAGAATTTAGGCTGGAATAATTGCTGCTGGTGGTGATGTGTGGGCTTGCTTAATTGCCAGATCCCTGGGTGAATTTGGAGGGATGAAGGTAAAATCCTTATGCCTTATTGTTCACTCTATTATTATTTATTTGTTTTAACACCTACTTGTGCTAGATGCTCTCCAAACACTTAAGGAGGATGGTCCCTGCTGTGAGGAACTATAGTCAAAAGATAAAGAAGTAGACAGCGGTCGAAGGGGACTATGTTGAGTTTTTATGCTGGTGTCGTTATAATGAAAACAATGTAAAACTGGTATGAAAGAACAGAGACTGTCTCTTTTTAGTTGTAAATTGAGCAACTGTGAGCTGGATATCTTGGAGAGAATAAACATTAAGCCTCGCGATACTATTCTTGCAGAGACCCTTTGCAGAGTAGAATCTCACTTCAAGATGCTAGGGTTTTATTCTCATCTCAAACCTGGATTACTGTATATTCAATTTAAGCAAAAATAACTGATACAGATATGAAATTCTCCTGAACTATTGTGCAATTAGAGGTAGAAGAAACTTGGCTAGACTATGGATTAAGGGGCCAGTACAGGATAGGACAGGGAAGCACAAGTGATTTATTAAACTGCTTCTGGGAAATATCTTAAAACCAGCTAATGAACACTGGGAAATTATTCTGGTGTTTAAGTATACCCTCCTCCCCATTTATTATCCTCTTGCTGGTATTTTTATTCCTCCCCCCCCCACTACTAAATTAGTAAATTACAAGAAACTGTCATTCATTTATGTATTTTTATCAGTGCAGAATGACATCATTTTACTTTCATTGCTCATACTCAGTGTGACTGAGCTTCTTTATATCTGTTTAGTGTCTTGTTAAAGATATGGATCTCTTGTTCATTATTGCAATAAAGTATCATTTTAGTGCTAATTAGACACACACATGACTGTTTTCAGTGCTATTTTAAAGACAATATTAACAAGTTTCTTTTTTCAGAAACAAATTGATTAAAACCTAAACCAAGCAAACAAAAACAAAAACAAAGAAACAAAAAACAAAACAAACAAAAAAATCAAAACCAAAAGCCAAAAACAACCCTCCCCTAAATACAATTCCCTGCCACCTTTCTATTGCCATTAAGGAAAAAAATTTCAGAAGTCCTGTAAGTGCTACATTTTGCCTGTTCCATTTGATGATCTCAAATAACTTTAAAACAATTTAGGTAACTCAGAAACAATTAAGCCTGCAATAAGGAAGTGACTTGCTCTGTGTTACAGAACAAGTCACTACTAGGTTCAGGAATAGAATTCAGGAATCCTGACTCGCGATCCCTTACTCTAACCACTAGGCATGATTTCTCCTCCATTGAGTGTACGGTACGTATGAATTTCTATATATTTGTTTTAAATTCTACATTTTTCTTTTCCTTTTTTTTTTTTAAGAGACTGAATTGAGGCTACTGAGTTCTTTTTAAGTATCAGAGGAGTAGCCGTGTTAGTCTGGATCTGTAAAAAGCAGCAAAGAGTCCTGTGGCACCTTACAGACTAACAGATGTATTGGAGCATAAGCTTTTGTGGGTGAATACACACTTTGTCAGACATGACATTGTGTCTGATGAAGTGGGTATTCACCCACAAAAGCTTATGATCCAATACATCTGTTAGTCTGTAAGGTGCCACAGGACTCTTTGTTGAGTTCTTTCTAGTCATGTACATTTACAAATGGACAATGAACATTACTAGATATTCTGTTACCCATAAAATGGAAATATGACTTCAATGATCATCATACAAAGAAACTAGATTTTCAAGGGACCATCCAAACAACTGCTTTTGTTTGGCATTGGTGAAAATTGGCTCCAGTGGCAAGGACTTCCCTTTATAATCTGCAACCTAGTACTTGGAAAAGTAGCAAAAAATACCAAAATAAAGAGTTGCATCCTGGCACTAACCAGCTGGGCATAATATGGTTGCAAAAGAAAGACCTATGCCATATGTATCACTGAATGAGGCTGCTTTCAATATACTTTGAAACCATGGTAAAATTAAAAGATAATAATCATTCTCTTGTATCCCTCAGGTGGTTTTTGGTGTTTCCAACTTTCTTCAAATTAGTTTCTTAGGCTATGTCTACACTACCGCGGGATCGACGCTGCTGCGATCAATGCACCAGGGTGTGATTTAGCAGGTCTAGTGAAGACCCGCTAAATCAACAGCAGAGCACTCTCCGGTCGACTCTGGTACTCCACTGGGAACAAGAGGAGTCAGGTAACTCAATGGGAGAGCGTCTCCTGTCGACCCAGCATGGTGTAGACACTGCAGTAAATCGACCTAAGCTACGTTGACTCCAGCTACATGAATAACATAGCTGGAGTAGTGTAACTTAGATCAACTTCCTGCGGTAGTGTAGACATGGCTTTATTTTGTGTGTTAGAAGTTGGATGGAGCACTGGTGATACAGTGGGCAAAATGCATTGTATGTGACTGGAGACCCCTACATACAATACTATACATATACTTTTCATAGTGAAGTGTTCCAAATATTACTTTAATGTCTAATGGGTTCCTAATGGGTTTCTATCTATTTTTAGATGGTTTTCAGATCTGTATAGGTAGCATGAACAAACTGCCTCTTTTTCAGATCTAGCTCAGTTCTTCAGGAGACCCAGCTAAGGATGCTTTTCTTCCAGAATCTGAATATGTTCATCCTGCTAGACTGAATTTTCTTTCTTTGCATTCTCCTCTTACTTGTCTAGTCCAGGCAATATTTACCCCAGCCATAGACTGCGAACAGCCGCTCCCCATGTTCCATTTGCAGATCACACATCAGAACATATAATTTTGGGGTGACAATATGCTGCAGTAACCCAGTACCTGCTATATAATCCTCTTCTGCAATATTTTCTTGCACCTGGCTTGAGAAGGGTATGAGCAATGTGAGGGATTGCCCAGGTCAGTCTGAGAATTATTTGCATCTCTATTGTCTTGTGTGTTTACTGAATCTTGCTATTATTCAGTGCTTACTACATTGGCTGTGTATGGCACCCTGCTGAGAACTTGAACCCACAGCAGGAGAGAGGCGCTGTGACAATAAATGACATCACCTCCTGAGTATCATAGCCTTGTGTGACTGCTGACTCTTGAAGGCCCAGATGACTGAGTGCAAGCTAGAGACAATGTGTCCAGGCAGCTTGTGTTCCTAAAGCAAGGTCTAAATTTTCAAAATCTCCTCACCTTTGCTAGTTTCACAAGTGAGTGACCAAGCTCCCTGCAGCACATCCAGAGCATCCCTTTTAAAATCCATCTGACAGTGGTTAATTTCTCTTATGTTTGAATCTAATAACCAAGCGTAACAACTTACTGGTTTTCTGATTTGAGCTTTTGTGTGTTTGTCACCTTTACTTCTAAAATAAATAGGCTTTTGCAAAAGGAAATCTGGCTTAGGAAGGCTTGGATATTGTCCTTTGTTAGCCACCGTCTCAGATAAGAGATCACATTCTTCAAAATAAATTTCCTTCTACATGTGGAAAATGTTATGGATATATTCCATGTATAGAAAATCACTAAGAATTTGGGTCTATTACTATAGGTATTGGTGGTTACAGATATTGGGTAACTCTGAGGTTGAGTGTTGTGGATGCTGATTCCAGTCTGGCTTAGGTCCTAGCTCAGAGTGACATAGGATTGATAGTCTTATACTAGTTCTTGTGGGATATCTGTCTGTAACATAAAATCACCACACAACTGAGCACAACTGGCAGGAGTTAGGTACTTGGCTTACATAGCATTTGCCTGTGAGATGGCTGGCTCTGGCTAGTGCTGATTAGATTCTCACTACAACAGATGCCAAAACTATACAATCAATCATCAATTGATCATATAAAAAAATTAAAACAAAATCAGGTATTTTCCATTCTGCCTTTATCAGTTCTCTCAGGTGATGAAAATATTACAGAAAATGAGATCTTGTCATACAATAATTCCTGAACCTAATGTACCAAAAAGTAGATCCTAATGTGATAGGCACTTTGTACAACTCTTAATCACTGCATTTATCCTGCTATCTTTACCCATCCTCTGGCAATATTTTATCCAATACCTATCTGTGCATCACTCCCTTTGCACTGATGAGATAACTTCTCTTTGTTTCTGATGCAATCTCTTAATTCATTACGGATGAGATAAACTGTTCAATGGAAAAGGAAATGATGGCAAATAGTATGGTTGAGGATGGAGCTTGAAGTAGTGTACTATTTGCTCTTGAAATCTGCTTCCCCCATAAACCCTTCTTTATTTTAGAAGAAGGGTCTTTATAATTGAGATCTGGTGAAGATTAAAATAAAAACCATGGTGCTAGATTCTAATCTTACTTACATTGATGTGAACTGGCAGCACCTCCACTGAAACTAATGGAGTTACAACTGCGTGAAACTTCTGAGAGAGCAGAATAAGGCCCGTTAATTTAAATGTGTTTTTTCTTTGACTCCCATTTTAATAGCTTAAACAAACTGTTCACTCAATATAGCAAATGAAGAATGCTTGCTGGAACTGGAAATATTTCTAAATATCTTCAAATCATTATTTTAGTACCTCTGCTACCTGTCTCTTTCTGAAATTGTAAAGAGCTCTCACAGAGTGTTTGAGTGAGAATAACTGCAGGTGAGTAGTTATTTGGAACTGCCCCTACATCAAGAAGTAGACAAGAGGATCATTGGAGTCTCTGTTATGCCAGATAATTTTTTTTAATTTAAAGGTTTTAAGTTGTTTGGACAATCAAACAAACAACTGGGCTGTGCATGGACAGCTGTTAATTTTTTCCCCAATCCTTGAGGAAATAGGAATCCTTCCATTCAATCTAAATTTTGACAAAACCCAGAAATCATTTGTGAGACTTGACAAAAGAGATTTTCTTCTTAGCTCTATTGAAACTGCATTTAAGTAATTCTTGAAACACTCATGTACTGGGATTTATAAACCACAATATACTATAGCAGGAGTGGCCAAGCTTACCGACCCTCTGAGCCACATACGATAATCTTCAGAAGTTTGAGAGCCGCAAGACATGCACAACCTTTACACATGTATTTTTAAAAATATTTTCATCCTACTTACTGTATCATGTCTAGAGCTTACTGCTAGAGCTAGATGCCTTGTAGGTCTCCATCCTGGTTGTATGTCTTTGGAAATCCGGTTGATATGTTGTCAAGGTGGTATGGAGGAGATTGGTCAGATGTTGATTTGTAAGCACTTCATGATGTTTTGACTTTATGAACTTTATCACAGAGTACAGCGATTTACTGCAGCATTTTGTGCTGAAAATTGTCATCTTAACACTTGTCTTCTTGAGTTGAGGATACTTCGTTCCTGGCGCTTGCTTCCAGAACTCAATTGCAGACTGTGATTTATGCATTGTCTTTAGAGCCTGGTCCTCCTGGCGTTCCAATAGTTCCATTTCTACAGTAGATGTTTCTGTAATCATGGTTTAGGGAATCGGACAGCCGTCATTGATCACATCAACCATAAATGGGTTTACAAGAAAGGTGAAGCAGGATCTCACCTTCTGCAAGTCTTTAAACCCTGGGCCAAAAGTCATCAAGCAGTCCTTGCAATTTACTTCTGTATTCCTCGAGTTTGGGATCTTCTACTTCATTGCAACATCAGCACTGATCTGGGAGATATGCCTTTCCGTAATGTGGCACAAAATTAGAATTTGCTTTATTAGTCGTTGAAGTTTTGTGTTATTAGGATCTAAAATTACAACTACTTCTGCAATATTCTTAACAAATTCTCCATCACAATATGGACGTTTAGCACGAGCAATATTCCATGACATAACAAAACTAGCTTTGGGCATTGTGTCAGTTTACTTACTGAATGCCAAAAGTAGTGTCTGTTGACTGTTTAGGTGTAATTTTAATGTGGTTAGCTGTTTTTTTCTTAATTCTGATTCAGGAGGGTATTTAGATGAAAAGTTATTGTGATTCATTTTGTAGTGATGTTTCACATTGTTTGCTTTGTAGTGAGTGAGTGATGTATTGCAAATAAGGCACAGGGGTTTGCCACCTTTAACAGTGAATGCAAAATCTTCCTCCCATTATGGCTTAAAAGTTCAGTTTTCTTCTTCATACTTGCAGTTCTTACAATTTGGAGATGTCATTGTCATCCATGAAATTAAGATAGAGTTAACACTTCAGTCTAAAACTATTCAAATGTGACTTATGAACAGTAAACACAGCTTGTATTCTGCAGAATGCAGGGAGATTGCAAGCATACGAGGTCTGCACAGCACAATGTCTGAATATAGAATGATGCAATTTCCTGATATTATGCACATGTGTGAACTTCTCTTTCTGTTGGTTTCACACATACACTATCTGGTTCACCAAGGCTTAAATTCTCTTGAAATATTTCCCAGAGGAACTCCCTGTGATGAGTTCAGTCACAGAGACCCCTTTGAGGCTGTCACCTGATGTTATGGAATTACCTCTGATCCCATTTTCCACTGCCAGCTTGGGATTCCAGAACCCTGCCTTGTTGAGCCAAATGCACTAGCCTGCTGCAACACAGACCCAGGTCTGAACCACACTCCTAAAGCTGCAGAATATAACCAAAAACTGCTTAGCAAGTCACCTATCTCCAGCACCCAGACACAAAGTTACCAATGGGATCCAAACCCCAAATAAATCTGTTTTACTCTGTATAAAGCTTATACGGGTAAACTCATAAATTGTCCGCGCTCTATAACACTGATAGAGAGAGATGCACAGTTGTTTGCTCCCCCAGGTATTAATCACTTACTTTGGATTAATTAATAAACAAAAGTGATTTTATTAAGTATAAGAAGTAGGATTTAACGGTATTAAGTAATAACAGACAGAACAAAGTAAGTTACCAAGCAAAATAAAACAAAACAAGCAAGATTCAGCCTAATACATTTAAGAAACTGAATACAGGTAAATCTCACCCTCAGAGATATTCCAATAAGCTTCTTTCACAAACTAGACTCCTTCTTAGTCTGGGCCCAATCCTTTCCCCGGTACAGTTCTTGTTAATTCCAGCTCAGGTGGTAACTAGGGGATTTCTCATGACTGCAGCCCCCTTTGTTCTGTCCCACCCTCTTTTATATCTTTGGCACGAGGTGGGAATCCTTTGTCTCTCTCTGGGTTCCCACCCTTCCTTCTAAATGGAAATCACCAGGTTTAAGATGGATTCCAGTACCATGTGACATGTTCACATGTCCTGTGAGACTTCATTACTCACTGGCTGGCACTCTCATATACAGGAAGGCTTACAAGTAAACAGAACTATTTACAACCAATTGTCCTAGTTAATGGGAGCCATCAAGATTCCAAGCCACCATTAATGGCCCACACTTTGGATAGTTATGTTTGGACTTCAGAGTAATACTTCATATTTCTAGCTTCAGATACAAGAAAGATGCATTCATACAAATAGGATGAACACATTCTGTAGATTATAAGCTTTGTAATGATAACTTACAAGAGACCTTTTGCATAAAGCATATTCCAGTTACATTATATTTACACTCATAAGCATATTTCCATAAACATATGGAGTGTAACGTTACCCTCCCCCTGCCATTCTCCACCTACTAGACTCAGGAGGAGGGAAAGCTTGGGGCTTCTGCCCTGCAGGGAGGGAGATCTCAAAGGGTGTAACATTATCTGACTAAAATATAACCGTGTAGGTCATTGTTGCTACCACTGTTATATAATTGCAACAAATCTTAGGCCTGGTCCACACTGGGGGGCAGTGTCGAAGTAAGATACGCAACTTCAGCTACGGGAATACCGTAGCTGAAGTCAAAGTATCTTATCCCGACTTACCTCCCATCCTCACTGCTCAGGATCGACGTCCACGGCTCCCCCGTCGACTCCGCTACCGCCACTCGCTCCGGTGGAGTTCCGGAATCGACGGGAGCACGTTCGGGGATTGATATATCGCGTCTAGATGAGACGCGATATATCGATCCCTGCAAAATCGATTGCTACCCGCCGATTCGACGGGTAGTCTGGACGTACCCCTATACAAAGTATGTTATGTAGGGTGTCAATGCAAAAGTTATGGTTTGCTGAATGTGATTATCCTATTTGCATGCATCATTTTTGTATCTGAAATTATGAATATTGGCTGTATACCTATATTTCAAATGTGCTTGCTCCTGGGTAACACCCACAAGGTATTTACATCCAGTCTAGCCAGCACATTGTGAAGGGAATATTTAAGTTTATTATATTTAATATTTCAATGAACACAATCAGACATGGAAGAAGCTTATCCACACTTGATGGGCTTTCCTGAGAATGTTTAGCAAATGACTAGAGGATAGCTAATGTGACACCAATTTTTAAAAAGGGCTCCAGAGGTGATCCCGGCAATTACAGGCCAGTAAGCCTGACTTCAGTACCAGGCAAACTGGCTGAAGCTATAGAAAAGAACAAAATTGTCAGACACATACATTAACGTAAAATGCTGGGGAAAAGTCAACATGGTTTTTGTAAAGGGAGGCCAAGAATTAATTAATAAAGGTTTGAAGGGATCTTAATGTATGTTAGCTAATTAGCAGAGGTTAAGATGTTACCCTGTATCTGGTGCAGAGTGAATTGTGTGAAGAGTCGTTACGACCTTGTGAATTGAAGTCTTGTTTTCTGTTCTAGTATTGCAGACAAATAAAATAACGAATAGGCTTATGTATAAACAAATGCAAATGTTTACTTTTACTGTCTCCAGGTTTGCTAGCCACTGTCTGTTAAGAAGGTATAAAAATTATTATGATTGTTTACTAATTGAGAGAGATCCGTCCAGGACAAGGGGCAACCCAGTTCCTAACACTCTCTCCCTCTTGTGTTCACTAAAAAAATAATAAAGTATTTTGATTTTGCTGCACCCAAACATAAAAGCGAGAACTGAGTTTTTCTTCGACAAGGGAAATCATGTCTCACCAATATACTAGAATTCTTTCAGGGGGTAAACAAGCATGCAGACAAGGGGGATCCAGTGGATATAGGGTACTTAGATTTTCAGAAAGCCTTTGACAAGGTCCCTCACCAAAGACTCTTAAGGAAAGTAAGCTGTCATGGGATAAGAGGGAAGGTCCTCCCATGTATTATTAACTGGTAATAGATAGGAAACAAAGGGTAGGAATACATGGTCTGTTTTCAGAATGGAAAGAGGAAAGAGTCCCACCAGGGTACTGAACTGGGACCAGTCCTATTCAGCATATTCATAAATGATCTGGAAAAGGGTAAACAGTGAGGTGGCAAAATTTGCAGGTGATACAAAAGCTACTCAAGATAGTTAAATCCCAAGGAGCCTGCAAAGAGCTATAAAAGGATCTCACAAAATTGGGTGACTGGGCAGCAAAATGGCAGATGAAATTCAATGTTGATAAATGCAAAGTAATGCACACTGGAAAACATAATTCCAATTTTACATATAAAACAATGGGGTCTAAATTAGCTTTTACCACCCAAGAAAGAGATCTTGGAGTCTTTGTGGATAGTTCTCTGAAAACACCCACTCAATGTGCAGTGGCAGTAAAAAAAAAAAGCAATCAGAATGTTTGGAATCATTAAGAAAGGGATAGATAATAAGACAGAAAATATCATATTGCCTCTATATAAATCCATGGTATGCCCACCTGTTGAATACTGTGTGCAGATGTGGTCTCCCCATCTCAAAAAAGATGTATTGAAATTGGAAAAGGTTCAGAAAAGGGAAACAAAAACGATTAGGGGTATGGAACAGCTGTCATATGAAGAGAGATTAATATGACTGGGACTTTTCAGCTTGGAAAAGAAACGACTAAGGAGGGATATGATTGAAGTCTATAAAATCATGACTGATGTGGAGAAAGTAAATAAGGAAATGTTATTTACTCCTTCTCATATCACAAGAACTAGGGGTCACCAAATGAAATTAATAGGCAGCAGATTTAGAATAAACAAAAGGAAATATTTTTTCACACAACACAGAGTCAACCTTTGGAACTCCTTGCCAGAGGATGTTGTGAAGGCCAAGACTATAACAGGGTTAAAAAAAGAACTAGATAAGTTCATGGAGGATAGGTCCATTAATGGCTATTCGCCAGGATGGGCAAGGATTGTGTCCCTAGCCTTTGTTTACCGGTTGCTGAGAATGGGTGACAGAGGATGCATCACTCGATGATTACCTGTTCTGTACATTCCCTCTGGGGTACCTAGCATTGGCCACTGTTGGAAGACAGGGTACTGGGCTAGATGGACCTTTGGTCTGACCCAGTATGCCTGTTCTTATAGTCTTTAATATGTGTAGTGGCCCCTATTATGACGCATTGAAGCATGGAAGAGGATGTGACTAGATCATATGGTACTGAACTCCATCTTGTGTACCTGTACTTTTCCACAAACTGTGCTGAGGGCTCTGCTTGGAACAATGAGTTTACCTCCATGTGGGAGAAGCTATAAAAGGCCCTGGAAACATCTCCATTTTGCTTGTTTCCTGCTTTGTTCTCTGGACTATGGACTTATACTAATGGGAGCATTCTAATCAAGGGACTGAGAGCCTTCCAATCATTTGGAAGCAACCAGAGACTTGATTTAAGCCAGCAGTTTATGCCATCACTACTTCAAGCTTGATTCAAGTGCTTTGCAATTATTGTATGTATTTGATTCTTTTAACCAATTTAAACTCTCAGCTCTTTCTTTTCTCTTATAAATAAACGTTTAGATATTAGATACTAAAGTATTGGCAGCAGCATGATTATTGGGTAAGATCTGAGTTATATATTGACCTGAGTATGTGGGTGGTTCTTTTGGGATCAGAAGAACCCTTTGTTTGAGGAAACTGGTTTTAAATAACCACTCATCATTAAGTCTAGTGTCTGGGTGTTGAACCCAGGACTGGAATACCTAAGAAGGCTGCATTTCTGACTTCCAGTGGGCGAGACAGAAGTTTACTTTTGTTGCTGGCTTGGTATAGCTTATGGAAGAATAATCACAAGTTTTGGGGTGTGTCTGCTCTATATCTTAGCAGTTTGTCCTGAATTTGGTATTCTCAGTTGTGACCCACTTGTGCATGGTGACAAGGGGCTTTAGCCTGGGGGGAGGGGGCACTGGGGCTCAGGGCTTCTGCACCTACTGAGCCCTGGCTTCTGAGACCCCCCCCCCTCCCCACAGGGCAGAAACCCTGAGATCCCCCCCCCAAGTCTAGTAGTAGAGAATTGAGGGGGAATGGGGGTCTCCAGGAAATAGTTCAAGAGAATTTAAGCCCTGAGTGGTGTTACTAATTCTAGCCGCAAAGTGTGTTGGACCATAATTTCTCCGCAAGCTGCAATTTAACTGTAAAAGAGCCACATGTGGCTTGCTTGTAGAATGGGGAATGGATGCATTATGACTATTATACATCTATGTGGAAAACCCTGTTTTTAGCATATAGAATAATGGAGCAGAGTGGTGCCAATTCTACGACTAGTCCTTGAGTCCTCCCACTGGTATAAAGCAGAAACTCTCAGGGAGATTTGGGGTGAACGTGCTGTCACATATACTTCCCTGATCTGTTAAAAGGAATCTCTGTTTTCTCTGAGCACATGGGGGCTGCCCCCAACAGCTTACACACCAAGGAGAGGGTGCTTTCCTGCAGCTCTTCCAAGCACCAAATCTGGCCCTATTGTTGTGTAAGCCACGTTGCAGGTATGGAAAGAGGCTCCTTAGCCTTTTGTTAACACCACAGGGCAGGATGTGGCCCCAAATGAAGGGAGAAATCTCTTCACAGTTGTCATGTGTCCATATTTCACAATGGTCAGAGGGGTAGCTGTGTTAGTCTGGATCTGCAAAAGCAGAAACGAGTCCTGTGGCACCTTACAGACTAACAGACATATAGGAGCATGAGCTTTTGTGGGTGAATACATCCAACGAAGTGGGTATTCACCCATGAAAGCTCATGCTCCTATATGTCTGTTAGTCTATAAGGTGCCACAGGACTCTCTTCTGATTTCACAATGAATCATTCAGTGCCCTCCGTTGTTTGTAATAAATGGTTAGGAAATGGTTTGGTAGTGTTACAGTCTAGACTGACATTAGACTTATAGACTGCAATACCGTGCATTGCCAATTTCCAAGCGTTAGGGAGTATTCCATCTTGTAATGGTATATTGGAAAGGAAAAAAATATATAAGGAAAATAGATAGTAAGTGTAGCCAGCATCAACAAATGAGTTTCCAACTCTTCAGGACCTAAGCATCTATTTCATTTCATCCTAACCAAATGATCCAAAACGTCATTCCTCAAATTCTGAGAAATATAAAGAAATACGTGAGAATAAGATCATTTAGCTAATGTACATGACCAGCAGAGCTGGCGTAATATGAGAAAAGGCCAGACCATATGGAGAAAAATGTGGGCCAAGACCCGAGAACCTGGGTGAGTAAATGTTTTCATTAAGCACAATAATTAGCCCTGCTGTCTATTAGTTATTGCTCCATGAAAAATCCAGGTTAGTATCTAATGTCTGATACAGTGGCTCCACCTCAACTGGCGTAAATCTGATGATTAACCCCAGCTGTGGATTTGGTGATTATTCTGTGAAATCTTTCATTTACCTAGAACTCTACAAAATGAAATGTCTATAGTAAATGTTTGAAAGTCAAACATTTATTCTTTTCTCATTTCATACCAATGTTCTTGGTGAATTTAGTGCTTGTTGAAAGCAAAAAAAATAATAGCACTGGCTAAAGCAAGGTATATTGCTGGCAGATGCTGTACAATCTTTGGAACTCTGTCACAATGTTTCAGTCCTGACCTGTATTGACCCCGCTAGTTAGATGCACACACTGCCAAATCAAAAGGTGAATTTGAGGTGTTGACAAATGGCTAGAGACAATAATGATGCCATCATATAAGTGCTCACTAGGTGACTTTGGCAAAGGAGAAAGTTGATGGTCTTTTCAGTCTCCAGCTAAGTCCATGCACACTTAAGGCCTAAGCAGGACATAATTAAGCAGATGTCTCTGGGGTGGGAGGTCTAAACAATAACAAGAACTGTTACAATTGCTGCCAAATCTTAGGATTTATACTTATTCATCTGAACATTCATCTGTTACACTTACTGTAAAGAATGCGGACATATTCAGTCATTTTCAGTTGACAAGATGGGTCTACATTCTAAGTATGATCTAACCAGGTTAATCTAAATTGTTACAGAAAGCTATTACCCACATTACATTTTGCTAATAAAATAAGTATATTAACTCAGACAGAGAAATACAACAAGGAACAGAGAACATACATTGTAAATGAGATTATATATTGACAATAAAAGAAAAATTGATTAGGTATGGAAGCAAGTACAACTTCTTACAATCAGCAGAAAAAACATTGAGACTATTGATCATAAGGCATTGGAAAAATGATGTTTCAAATCCAGATCCTGTTTTCATAGCTTTAATAGTGAATTCAGAGTGAAAACAATCCAACAGCTGTAAGATATGGAATATAATTTTGTCATTATGTTACAAAATATATGGGCTGTTAGCCACAGAGCTGACCAGTGTGAAACTGTGTGAGGAATACTCCCTCCATACATGATTGTATGATAGTGCAAGTCCATAATATTAATTACAGGAAGTCAGGTTTACTTTTGTAATTTTGGACTATGTACTCTGTAGAAATGAACTAGAAATACCTAGACATCACTTCCAGCCCTAGCTGCTTTGGAGAGGCAAGAGGGTTAATAAGCATTTTTGGCTGCTACTAATGCAAATGTAATACCTTATCTGATTACGTATGGCCAAAGGAATTTCAGAGCTCTCCATCCCCTGACACCATCAAGAAGGGTGGATGAAGAAATGGTTACAGTTCAGTCAAATGTAGCCAGAATTAAAGATCAGAAAGAATAGAAAGAGAACTTGTATAAGCCTATAACTTTTGAACAATGTTCTTTTAGGATCATACTGTATCTGGTACAAATGATAGGGTAATGTATTGAAACAAATCTAATTTTAGTTCTCTTTGGTTGCACTTCAGAAATACATTAGCTATATTAGGGTACCTTCCAAGTAAACGGTAGACGTTTTAAAATTTGAGCTAATTCATTGACCTTTCTTTTGAAACATCTTTGGCGCCTGGCTATTATATTGTAATTCATGGAGATTTTCTTACTACCTTAAATTGATACTTACTAAATATGAGGATGAGAGGAAGCAGAAGCACTGCAGTGCTGGGCCTCATTATGAGGCGGGTGCTCCAGGACTGTGAGTTGATTGCACCACGTCAGGGCTCCTAGCCCAGAAACATCCTTCACTGCCCCACCACCCTTTCAAAGGAGATTGGAGAGGGTGATTGATCTTCTTTACAGCTAATCCCATCCTACTGCTTTGCAGATCTTCACAACAGGGCCAGCTAGCTGTGGGCTTTTGTAGAGAAGCTAGTTAACCCTTTCTTGACTTCCCCAGGGATGAAGTGTACTCGTAACTCCCTCATAGGAAAGGTACTGTGCAGAAGTGACAAGTCCACCTAGGCATGGTCCTTCACTGGCTGCCAGTGCACTTGGAAGGAAATTCTATTCTATATAGGTTTTTATTAGGGCTGTCAATTAATCGCAGTTAACTCACGTGGTTAACTAAAAAAAATAATTGTGATTAAAAAAATTAATCGTGATTAATCCCAGTTTTAATCTCACTCTTTAACAATAGAATACAAATTGAAATTTATTAAATATTTTTGGATGTTTTCCTACATTTTCAAATATATTGATTTCTATTACAACACAGAATGGGAAGTGTACACTGCTCACTTTATATTATTATTTTTTTATTACAAATACTTGCAGTTGAAAAATAATAAACAAAAGAAACCGTATTTTTCAATTCACCTCATACCAGCACTGTAGTGCAATCTCTTTATCGTGAAAGTGCAATTTACAAATGTAGATTTTTTTTGTTACAAAACTGTACTTTTGTAGATGGCATTGCAAGATATTTACATGCCAGATATGCTAAACATTTGTATGTCTCTTCATGCTTCGGTCACCGTTTCAGAGGACATGCTTCTATGCTGATGATACTCATTAAAAAAAAATGTTAATTAAATTTATGACTGAACTCCTTGGGGGAGAACTGTATGTCTCTGGCTCTATTTTACCCACATTCTGCCATATATTTCCTGTTATAGCAGTTTCGGATGATGACTCAGCACATGTTCTTTTTAAGAACACTTTCGCTGCAGATTTGACAAAATGCAAAGAAGGTACCAATGTGAGATTTCTAAAGATAGCTACAGCACTTGACTCAAGGTTTAGGAAGCTGCAGTGCCTTTCAAAATCTGAGAGGGATGTGGTGTGGAGCATGCTTTCAGAAGTCTTAAAAGAGCAACACTCTGATTTGGAAACTACAGAACCCGACCCTCCAAAAAATTAAAATCAACCTTCTGCTGGTGGCATCTGACTCAGATAATGAAAATAAACATGTGTCAGTCCGCACTGCTTTGGATTGTTATCGAGGAGAACTCGTCATCAGCATGTATGTATGTCCTCTGGAATGGTGGTTGAAGTATGAAGGGACATATGAATCTTTAGCACATCTGATATGTAAATATCTTGTGATGCCGGCTACAACAGTGCCATGAGAAAACCTGTTCTCACTTTCAGGTGACATTGTGAACAAGAAGTGGGCAGCATTATCTCCTGCAAAGGTAAACAAACTTGTTTGTCTGAGTGATTGGCTGAACAAGAAATCAGGACTGAGTGGACTTGTAGGCTCTAAATTTTACATTGTTTTTTGTATGTAATCCTACATTTGTAAGTTCAACTTTCACGATAAAGAGATTGCCCTACAACACTTGGATTAGGTGAATTTCTTTTGTTTTTTACAATGCAAATATTTGTAATAAAAATAAATATAAAGTGAGCACCGTACACTTTGTATTCTGTTATAATTGAAATCAACATATTTGAAAATGTAGAAAACATCCACAAATATTTAAATAAATGGTATTCTATTATTGTTTAACAGTGCGATTAATCGCTTGATTAATCATGATTCATTTTTTTAATTGTACAATTAATCACGATTAATTTTTTAATTGCTTGACAGCCCTAGTTTTTATACTATGCTCATCACCATAGTATCTGAGCAGCTTCCACTGGTGCCGTATGTAACATGACTACACATCTGTGTAGAACTCTAGGACCAAATACAAAAGCATTGTGCAGTGAGTCATATTCATCCTCCATTAATAACAGTTTGAACAGTGTATGGTTGGTAATGGGATAGCCCAGAACATGGTAGCAGATGGAGTCAACAGCCCACTTGATAGTCTCTGTAACAGAATAATTTTTTCATGAAGGAAGGGTTTGCAGCTGAAGTATAGGACTGGGGGTTCTGAGGTCAGTTTTGGGAGTAATTTAGGCCACCATCTTTAAATTTGGGAAAAGTGTTCTGGTTAAAATCTGAACAATCCCTACTTCCACCCTCACTTACATATGTCACTTTGCTGTGGGCCATCCTTCAATGAACATACCGTGGAGGAATGATCATTTTTAAGAATCTTGATGGTTTGTCAGTAGATGAAGCCTTAAAAGATGAAGGACCTTACTAAGCTATAAAGATGAGTGTGATTATTATTTTGTATTCCAAAGTCCAAGAAACTTCAATGTAAATGAATATACATCGATTATAGATATGGCTCTAAAACAAAGAACTAGAGAACATTTTGTTTTAACAGTGAAGTTCCAACATTGTATTACGTTAGTACCCCAAAGACAAATCTGATTTTGGCAGGTTTGTAAGTATTTATTAAACTGTTGATTAAGTGATATTCACATTTGCACATTTCTTTTATTAATTACTGTCATTTGGACAAAGTCATAGAAGGTGTATTAAATTTACAAATATCTGTTCAATAAACTTTGTAATAATTAAAATGAATTTATCTGCCAAGACTAGATTCATGTTCAACAGTAATTTGGAGAGTCCATGGGTGGCGGGTGGAACCACACTTCAGGGAGGCTAGCCCACAGCTCCCCCCTCCCCCTCCCACGGCTGGAGCCCTGAGACCCACCCCCCACAGCCAGAGGAGCCCCAGGCCAGCTGGAGCCCTGATCCTGCCCCCAATCTTGCCCAGAGGAGCCCTGGGCCAGTCAGAGCTACCGCAGCCGCGTCTCCTCTTGACAGACCCCAAGCTGCCCTGCGGGAAAATTTAAAAGCTCTTCTCTTTTCTGGAAGAAGAACCTGAGCTTT
The DNA here is from genome assembly GCF_020497125.1 of Mauremys mutica. Taxonomy (NCBI): domain Eukaryota; kingdom Metazoa; phylum Chordata; order Testudines; family Geoemydidae; genus Mauremys; species Mauremys mutica. The sequence goes on along the minus strand of NC_059073.1, from coordinate 35,861,103 downwards.
TGATATGCCCCAGGCAGGTTCCAAGGAGGCTGAGGATGTTATGTAAAGCCTCCACTCAAATGCAATTGTAAGATCTGTAACGTGTATCATTAAGTTCTGCAACCTTTTTGCAGACTTTGTAACTTCAGTTATTGTTAGCATAGCCTTTTAAGTTTTGTAACCTTTGCAAGCTCTGTGGCCTTTTCAGGTTGCCACTTGTATGAACTTCCAAGCTTCGTAACATCCCATCCCTCAGACAGAGTGTGAACGAGGGAGTGTGAACAAGGGAGTGTATGTGGGACTGGGCGGAGAGACACTGCAAGGAGCCAGGAGCCAGGTGTGTCTGGTATAATCTGCCCTGAGAAGGCAGTCATGAAGTGCTGAAAAGAAAAGAAGAACCTGGTATGCATGAAAGGAACTGGTCTGGGAATGCTTCTCGGTAACGGACACAGAAAGGAAACTCAGTGTATGTGACAGGAGCCGCCCAGTTCCAAAATAAGAGGAAGAAGGCATGCACACAAGCCCCTGTTTTTTGACCCTCTAAGCAGCCTGGATTCGTGACCGCAGACAGACACACCAGATCTACCATGCTTCGGCTTCTCGGCCTCCATGCTGTCTCCAGTAACTCTCTGCCTGTGTAAGTGTGTGGGTGCATGGGGGTGTGAATGTGTGCGTGTATGAATAAGCTCCATCTCTTTTCTATCTGACCTAACAGTGGCATTGTAATAAAACTAATACAAGTGTGACTCTGGGGTGTTTTTTAGGGGAACTTAGGTAACAGAGGAGGTGGTATGTGTTACTCAGACTATGTCTACTACGCAACTTTTAGTGACATGGTTGCGCCATTACAGCCATGCCGCTAAAAGGCGCACAGTGTAGCCACTGTTTGTCGGCAGAAGAGCTCTCTCCTGCCGACAAAAAAAAATCCATCCCCAATGAGCAGTGTTAGCTTTGTCGGCAGGAGAGCGCTCCTGCCAACAAAGCGCTGTTCATACTGTCATCGGCAAAACTTTTGTCTTTCAGGAGGGTGGTTTTTTTTTTAACACCTCTGAACAATAAAAAGTTTTGTCACTTGCCAGTGTAGACAAAGCCTCAGCTTTCTGGGTTCATCAGTAATCCTTCTGGAGTCTAGGGAGATTATTAATGAATCCAGGAAGACATAGCGCCTCCTCAGCCAGCTCGAAACTCGCATGGGGCATAATAAAAAGCAAAAATTTTCCCCGTCAAACCCGCAGGTGGGGTCCGGCAGCAGGAGCTGAGCCAGGGGAGGCTATTATACCCACTGCCCCTGGAAGAGTCCAGAAATCAGATCTTTTTGGATGCAAGCATCTTTCCCAGAAGAAGATAGTTGCTTTCAGTATTTACAGAGGTTCATATTCAGCTTTTCTTCATTTAAGGACCTGACTAATTAAAACATAACACCTTTTACTTGGCCATCTCAAAGTTTTTATATGATCAATGCGAAAGATTTTGGCATCCCCGACTTGAACTACTATGATGTCTAGATTAAAACTGAAAGATTCAACCACAACCACAAACCAAACTGAAATTGGGATAGGTTTTGGGTTCTAGTGGGTGGAAGCCAACAAAAACAATACAAGGCCCCTTTCTATTAAAGATGCTCTTTAGTCATCATATCTGCTAAATGCTTCAGGTAAGTGACAGCTAAGGGGTAAAAATATTCACACAGTAAAACTGTGAAGGAGTAGAGCAGGTTGAATTTGATTTTTCAAATTTTATTTGATCTAAAAAAAATCAGTTCTGGATGTATGTGTAAGGGAGTTCCCTTTATATCCACCGCACCTGACAAGAGGATAATTATAGATGGCTCCCTACAGGCTGGTGACCTCCATGGACAATCACACAACAGAAAGCACTTGGACCCCTTGGGAAGCCGGAATGCACATAAATCTTCTGGAACTGAGAGCAGCATGAGAGGCTTGTAAAACATTTCTACCCTTCCTACAATTCCAACACAACCTGCTAATATTGGGCAACATAATTACTATTTTCTATATAAAGGAGCAGGGCTGTGCACATTCTGTCCCTTTATGTATAGAAGTGGTCACCTTATGGTACTGGGGTGTATGCAGAACCACATCACTCTATTGGCAGTGTGCCTCCCAGGCCCTCAAGAATTCACAGGCAGACAGCCTCAGCAGGCATTTTGCCACCAATCATGAGTGGAAGTTCTGGAAGTTACACAATTTGGTAGTAAAGAGCATCTTCATTCAGTGGGGAGCTACCACCTGGGACATGTTTGCCTGTCAGGCATCCAGGAAGTGCAACATATACTGCTCCGGGGAACTAAAGGTCAGTACTCCATAGGTCATGCTCTCCTCGTACCTTGGACAGAACACTTCAGTTATGCCTTCTCTTCCATCCTGCTACTACCTCAGGTTTTATGGAAGATTCAACTAGATGGGGCACTAATTATCTTCATTGCCCCCAGACGGCCCAGACAATTCTGGTTTCTGAGCCTCCTGCAAATGTCATCCTGTCCATCTATCAGCATTTTGGACCCTTTTGGATCTCTTTTCTCAGAAAAATGGCATGGTCAGGCATCCCAACTGTGATGTTCTTCATCTCACAGCTTGGTTTTTGGATGGGTGTTGAGCCAAATATGTTCCTGCTCTGAAGCTGTGCAAATCATTCTTAATAATAGCAGAAAAGATTCCACAAGAAAATATTACCTAGCCAAGTGGAAAAGTTTCTCTGTCTGTGCCCAGAAAAACCATATATCTCTAGAGACAGTGGATATTCCTGCTTATTCTCAAGATGATGGGCCTTTCTCTTAGCTCACTGTGGGTTCACCTGGTGGCAGTTAGCGTGTGTCATCCACCAATGGACACTTACTTGATCTTTACCCACCTTGTAGTAGCCACATTCTTGAAGGCCCTGATCCCGGGATATTTTCTGCCAGTAAAGAAATCAACCCTTTTTTTCCACTCTTGCATCCGACGAAGTGGGTATTCACCCACGAAAGCTCATGCTGCAACACGTCTGTTAGTCCATAAGGTGCCACAGGATTCTTTGCTGCTTTTACAGAACCAGACTAACACGGCTACCTCTCTGATACTTAACCCTTCACTGTAATCTTTAGTGTTTTCGGCACTAACCGAAGCCACGTTTTGAACTGCCAGCAACGTGTTCCATGACTGACCTTTCAGTGAAGGTTGCCTTCCTTACTGCCATCACCTCAGCCAGAAGAGTAGATGAACTTGGGGCCCTAGTGGCAGATCCATAATACACAATATTCCATGAGGATACGGTCTCACTATGACTACACTGAAAATTCATTCCTAAGATAATTTTGGAATTTCACTTAAACCAGTTGATTTACTTACCTGTGTTTTTTCCAAAGTCCCATGCCTCCAGCAACGAGAGGAGACTTCACTCTCTCAATGTGTCATGAGTATTTGCATTCTACCTGCAGAGAACGAAACAGATCAGGAAGTCAGCTAGACTGTCCATTACTGTAGCAGAATGAGTATGAGTACAAGCTGTGTCTTCTCAGAGGATCTCAAAGTCGATCTCCAGCTGTACCCTATGTTATCAGTTGACACAGCTTCCTGACTCACATGGGGTAAGGGCTCACTCTACAAGGGTACAAGCAGCCATACTAGCATCACTTCAAGAGATATGCTTGCTTGATATTTTCAGAGTAGCTACATGGAGTTCCATCCACAAGTTTATGAGACATCAAGCCTTGGTCCAGGACTCCACTGCTGATGCATCCTTTGGAGGCAGCGGTTCCATAAGCACCTATACTGTCTTCATCCTTGCACCCTCCTCATCTCTGAGTACTGCTTGCCATTCACCCACATTGAATACACTGAAGGACCAGCAAGTGAAGAAGAAAGGGAAGTTAGATACCTTATTGGAACTGGAGTTCAAAGTATGTGTTCCTGATCTGTATTCCACTACCCATCCTCCTTCCCCTCTGCTTTGGATCATGACTAGATTCATGACAGAGAAGGAACTGACTCATAGCCCCAGAGGGGCACAGGCATGGACCAGTGACACACACAGAAAAAAGTCTGAACATTTTCTAACAAAAGAAAAATGAACTTCCTTTTCTTTTTTTGGGGTGGGTTGGGTGAGGGGACATGGGCTGTTAAAGGGGTGGAATGTAACCAGATCTACTAAGAAGGGAGAGGAATTGCAGATTTTTTTTTAAAAATAACAAATGTCAGTTAGACACCTAACTCTTGTTTGTAACTTTTGAACATTTATCTTGTAGTCTGGAAGAAAGGGAATAACCAGAAATGAATGGATGCTATGAAAAAGGGAATGCTACTGACTATAATGAAGAACTTCCTTGAGAATAAGATGTATTAGGTTGTGAAATTCTCTCCAAAGAGCATGGGTGGAAGATCCATTAATTGAAACATTCAAAACTAGACCTGACAAAACACCAGCAGATGTACTGTGGAAAACAAAACTGCATTGACATTAGTTTCTTTTACCCAAGTATTGGCCCACAGCCGAACCCTGAGAAAGTCCCCTGGTGAGGCAGTTACGAGTATATTCCATCCCTGGGGAAGTCAAGAAAGGGGTAACTAGCTTCTCTACAAAAGCCAACAGCTAGCTGGCCCTATTGTGAAGACCTGCAAAGCAGTAGGATGGGATTAGCTGTAAAGCAGATCAATCACCCTCTCCAATCTCCTTCGAAAGGGTGGTGGGGGGAGTGAAGGATGTTTCTGGGCTAGGAGCTCTGACATGATGCAATCAACTCTCAGTCCAGAAGTACCCGCCTCATAATGAGGCCCAGCATTGCAGTGCTTCTGCTTCCTCTCATCCTCATACACTATAATCAAACTGATTGAAGATCAGCACTTTTAACTAAGAGTTAAATCGCTGCAGTATTTTCAGTAGTCGTGAAATCCTGCAGTACTCAGAAATGAGGCAAGCTGGAAAGGAAAGTCAAGATGGCAGTCTACTCAGATGAGGTGGTAGAAATGAGTCTGAACCTGTCTTCAAATAATGAGCAATGCTGAGCCAATAAATGTCCCCAAATGGTTTCCAGAACTGAAGCAGGGTAACGACCTGTTGTAAATCTAGTGAAAATTTACAGAATTTTACCATTTTATCACCAGTGACAGTCTATAAAATGAACCAGTATTACTATAATAGGTCAGTATAACACCTTATGGTTGAAAGAATAAAAGCCATTCTGTTCCATCCTTTTTTGACAATAACAGCTGTTTCTGTTATAAATGATTCAACATGAATTATTTTGTGGTCTTATTTGATAACTGTAAAAATAATATTTCTCCCTCGGCAACTCAGCTGCATTGAATTTTATGGGTGGAATGTTCTGCTATAAAAGACACATTAAATATGTGCATTTTAAAATTCAGAGGATTGTTTTCTGGGAAGAAATTAATTTTTACATCTAGATCACAGGTTGCACAGTGAGATGGGACATTACTGTTAGAAGCTGGGATTTTCAAAGATGCCTATTGGATTTAGGTGCACAATTCCCATTGAATTTCAGATGGTCATCCCATCCCACATCCCTCACAACTCCACTTGTATGAATGTGTTTTGATTTGTTTTCCACCAAATGGTCAGATAAACATTCACTGGGATTGTTCCACTATGCAATACAGTAAATTGATAGGAAACTTTCTGTTTACTTCAGAGGCCCATAGCAACTAAATGCTAACTGGTAATTCTAAATTTCATAAACAGGGACACTAATTTCTCAAGGTAGTATCTTTATAACATATACGCACTAATTTTTGCATGTGTTATGTAACACAACAAAAAGAACTTCTGAATGTTTAGTCTAAAGAGCCTGGAATTATCTGCAAGATTTTTTTCAACTATTTCCAGTCTATATCATCCATATGTTGTTTGCAGTGTTGTTGTAGCCATGTTGGTCCCAGGACATTAGAGAGACAAAATGGGGTTTTTTTTGGACCAACTTCTGTTAGTGAAAGAGACAAGCTTTTGAGTTTACACAAAGCTCTTTAGGTCTGGGAAAGCTACTCAGTGCGTCACAGGTAATACAAGGTGGAACAGATTGTTAAGCATAAGGAGTTAATACATGTTGCAAGAGACCTTTCAATGTGAAGTGGGCAATTAAAACCTTTGCAATAGAAGGACAAAGGAAGGTTAGTGGATTACTGATTGTTGTAAAAACAACAAGGAGTTCGGTGGCACTTTAAAGACTAACAGATTTATTTGGGCATAAGCTTTCGTGGGTAAAAAACGTTCACTTCTTCAGATGCGTGGAGTGAAAGTTACAGATGCAGGCATTATATAATCACACATGAAGAGAAGAGAATTACCTCACAAGTGGAGAACCAGTTCTGACAGGGACAATTCGATCAGGGTGGATGTAGTCTACTCCCAATAATAGATGAGAAGGTGTCAATTCCAGAAGAGGCAAAGCTGCTTTTGTAGTGAGCCAGCCACTCCCAGTCCTATTCAAGCCCAAATTAATGGTGTTAAATTTGCAAATGAATTTTAGTTCTGCTGTTTCTCTTTGAAGTCTGTTTCTGAAGTTTTTTTGTTCAAGAATAGTTACTTTTAAATCTGTTATAGAATGTCCAGGGAGGTTGAAGTGTTCACCTACTGGCTTTTGTATGTTACCATTCCTGATGTCCAATTTGTGTCCATTTATTCTTTTAGGTAGGGACTGTCTGGTTTGGCCAATGTACATGGCAGAGGGACTTTGCTGGCACATGATGGCATATATAACATTAGTAGACGTGCAGGTGAATGAGCACTTGACGGTGTGACTGATGTGGTTGGGTCCTCTGATGGTGTCACTAGAGTAGACATGGGGACAGAGTAGGCAACGAGTTTTGTTCCTGGGTTGATGTTTCTGTGGTGTGGTGTGCAATTGCTGGTGAGAATTTGCTTCAAGTTGAGTATTTGCTTCAGTAGTTGCTTCTGATTGTTGTAATAAGCCATAAAGCCAGTGTCTTATTGAGTCCATGATTTTTAGTGTCTAGCAAAAGTATGACTTTGAGCTCCCAGGCTCATCTTTTGAAGGTGTTGTGCAGGTTTCCTTTGAGAATAAGGACTAAGAGGTCAGATATTAAGTGATTATTTTGTGAAAAGTGTTCGTCCACAGGTGTTTTTGTTTTTTATTAATTTTTTTTGTGAGTTCATTTGAGAGCATAGTGATTGTTTGGCATCATCCACATAGTTGTTGTTGGGGCATTTAGTGCCCTGAATGAAGTATACCACATGTTGTGATAGGAATGTGTAGGACCAATGGACCTTGAAAGGTGTGTTGTTGGGGGTCTTGGTCATCATGGCAGCGGAGATATGTCATAGAATCATAGAAGGAGCCTCAGAAGATCATCTAATCCAACCCCCTTCTCAAAGTAGGACCAATCCCCAACTAAATCATCCCAGCCAGGGCTTCATCAAGCCTGGCCTTAAAAACCTCTGAGGAAGGAGATTCCACCACCTCCCTAGGTAGCCCATTCCAGTGCTTCACCACCCTCCTAGTGAAAAAGTTTTTCCTAATGTCCAACCTAAACCTCCCCCTCTGCAACTTGAGACCATTACTCCTTGTTCTGTCATCTTCTACCACTGAGAACAGTCTAGATCCATCCTCTTTGGAACCCCCTTTCAGGTAGCTGAAAGCAGCTATCAAATCCCCCCTCATTCTTCTGCTCTGCAGACTAAACAATCCCAGTTCCCTCAGCCTCTCCTCGTAAGTCATGTGCTCCAGCCCCCTGTCTGCAGGCTTTGTACCTGTGTTATGGTAGGGTCTGGTGCCACTTTGAATTGGTGTGTCTTGGTCTGTGGGGAGCTTGCTTTTGATGATGAGCTTGACCAAGTTGGAGGGTTGTTTGAAGTCCAGAAGAGGGGGTTCAGGAAAAGAGTTCTTTCATGATGTGGTTCCCATCAAATATGGGTTGTAAATTGCTTAACGATACCCTGCATGGGTTCCAGTGTGGGGTGTTTACAGATGGTTGTAATGAGCCATAAAACTAGTGTTTACAAATTGTCTCTGAATCTACTAGCCCTCCTTTGTCCTATGACTGCAGAGGTGTTAACTGCCCATTTCACTTTAACGAGTCTCCTTCAACATATATTAACCCCTTATGTGTAACAAAAAGTGAGACAGTGACACTCTGGGCTTGGCTACACTGGAGAGTTGCAGCGCTGGTGGTGGGTTTACAGCGCTGCAACTTACTCACCGTCCACACTTGCAAGGCACATACAGCACTGCTGCACTCCCTGGCTGCAGCGCTGGCTGTACTCCTGCTCTGCCTCGAGTATAACTATTGCAGCGCTGGTGATACAGCGCTGCTCCGCCAGTGTGGCCACCAAAAGCGCTGTAATTGGCCTCCAGAGGTATTCGGAGGTATCCCAGAATGCCTGTTCAGCCACTTTGCTCATCAGTTCGCACTCTACTGCCCTGGCCTCAGGTGACCCACCCTTTAAATGCCCCGGGAATTTTAAAAATCCCCTTCCTGTTTGCTCAGCCAGGTGTGGCGTGCAAACAGTGAATCTTTCCAGGTGACCATGCCTCCACACGCCAAACGAGCCCCAGCATGGAGCAATGGCGAGTTGCTGGACCTCATCAGTGTTTGGGGGGAGGAAGCTGTGCAGTCCCAGCTGCGCTCCAGCCGTAGGAATTACGATACCTATGGGCAGATATCAAGGGCCATGCTGGAAAGAGGCCATGACCAGGACGCGGTGCAATGCAGGGTTAAAGTGAAGCTGCTGTGGAGTGCCTATTGCAAAGCCCGCGAGGGAAACCGCCGCTCCGGTGCTGCCCCCATGACCTGCCATTTTTACAAGGAGCTGGACGCGATACTTAGGGGTGACCCCACTGCCAATCCGACGACCATGATGGACACTTCAGAGGGGGGGAGTGGGGGAGAGAGGAAGAGGAGGAGGGGGCGGCGGGAGGAAACCGAGAGTGAGGGTACTGGGGTCGGGGGAGACACCCCAGAGTCCCAGGAGGCATGCAGCCAGGAGCTCTTCTCAAGCCAGGAGGAAGGTAGCCAGTCGCAGCAGCCGGTACTTGGTGAAGGACAAGCAGAGGAGCGGGTTACCGGTAAGTGGCTTTTATTTTTAGGATGGAAATGTTTCGGGAGAGGAGGAGGGGTTAGGGCTGCATGCATGCATGCATGCCTAGATGTGGAATAGCCCATTGATGTGGTCTATCACGTCGTGGTAATCGGCCTCGGTAATCTCTTCAAAAGTTTCAGCCAGAGCGTGGGCAATGCGCTTGCGCAAGTTTATAGGGAGAGCCACTGTGGTCCTTGTCCCAGTCAGGCTAACGCGTCCATGCCACTGTGCCGTGAGGGGTGGGGGCAGGGCCGCCCAGAGGGGGGGGCAAAGGGGGCAATTTGCCCCGGGCCCCGGGCTCCGCAGGGGCCCCCAAGAGAACAGCGGAGGCTCCCGCTTCCGCCCCTCTCCTGGAGCCTCAGCGCATCAAGCGACGTGTCTCCGCCAGGGCCCCTGAGCCCCGCCCCGCTCAGAGCCGCGTGGTGAGGGGGCGGGGCTGGGAACTCCGGGCTGAGCTCAGCTCCCTCCGCTCAGCCTGGAGCTCACAGCCCTGCCCCTTCACCATGCGGCTCTGAGCGGGACGGAGCTCAGGCCCCGCCGGCCACACGCTGCGGCTGTTCCGGCGAGGCGCTGAGACTCCGGGTGAGGAGGGAGCTGGGGGTAAGAGGCTGGGGCCGGGGCGGGGGGGAAGCGGGACCCGCCGCCAAAGCGCAGCTCAGTCTTCGGCGGCGGGGGGCCCCTGCTGTTCCGGGCCCCGCCGCCGAAGTGCCCCAACGCCCCGCGGCGGGCCCCCCCCCCCGCCGAATTACCGCCGAAGACCGGGCTGCACTTCGGCGGCGGGTCCCACTTCGGCGGTAATTCGGCGGCGGGGGGCTCCCGCCGCGGGTCTTCGGGGCACTTCGGTGGCGGGTCCTGGAACGGAAGTGCCCCCCGCCGCCGAAGACCCCGGGCCCCCGGAATCCTCTGGGCGGCCCTGGGTGGGGGGACCATTGCTGCACACAGGCAAGCTGCATAGGGGCTAGGGCGGAATCCACATTGCTGTAGAAGACCCTACCGCTCTTCCCAGGTGACCCGCAGCAGCGAGATATCTTCCAGGAGTAACTCCTGTGGAAAATGTTGGGAGAGTGTTCAGTGCAGATGCCCCCTGTAGCTGTTTGCTGTCCCCAACGCACAGAAACCCCTGCACAGCCCTGAAGCTATCAGTCCCCCTTACTCACCATTTCGTGGCTCCTGTGGGTTATGTGCGCTCTCTTTGGTATGGGAAAAGTATGCTAAAGTGAAGACTGTAAACTCCTTCACTGTGTGGGAATAACTGTCTGGATGAGATTATAAACAATGCTGCCTCTGTTAACTGTTGCCATTTTTGCCTTTCGAAAAGTGTCCTTGACTACTGGACTGCCCGTATCATCGACTGCTCAGAGGCTACAAAACCTCAGGAAGAAGCCGCGAAAAAGCAAAGAAGACATGCTGAAAGCAGTTATGGATCAGTCTGCCAGAGAGAGTAAAAAACTGCAGGACTGGAGTAAAAAACTGCAGGACTGGAGGGAAAGGGAAAGCAGGATCCGCCAGAGAAACGCAGCGGCTAAGAAGAAAAGCACAAAGCAGCTGATAAGCATCCTGGCGCGCCAAGCGGACTCCATCCAGTCACTTGTAGCCATGCAGGCAGAGCACTACCGTGCCGGCCCCCCCGTCCCAAAGCTCTTTCCCTTGTGCCCCAATGTCAGCTCCAAACCCCCTTCCCCAGCATCCAGGTTCTTACCACCACCAGCTGCCTCCAACACCTGTACGTTCACCAACCAGCCCTGAGAACTACGATCCTTACCCTCTGCACTCAACCCCCATCACCATGCAGTATTTTCATCCTGAAGTGCAGCAGTCATTGCACAGCACTCCAGACAGGACATATTCAAACCTGTGACTGTACAGTTCACCACCCCACCCCCCTGCCCTTTTAGGTTCCCAAAATGTTGTGTGTCTGTCAAGAAAGTTATTTTCTTTTCAATAAATGAATTCTTGGCTTTGAAAACAGAATTTATTATTGCAGAAATTGAAAGATACCGTAGCCCAGGAAAGAAACAGGCACTGCAAATCATTTTAGGAAAAACAGATTCCTACTAACATTGTAACCACTGCACTTCACTCCCATGCAAGGCAACAAACATTACTGTTGGCTTTCAGACTCAAATTCCTCCCTCAAGGCATCCCTAATCCTTGTAGCCCTGTGCTGGGCCTCTCTAGTAGCCCTGCTCTCTGGCTGTGCAAATTCAGCCTCCAGGCGTTGAACCTTGGCGGTCCATGCCTGACTGAATGTTTCACCCTTCCCTTCACAAATATTATGGAGGGTACAGCACGCGGATATAACCGCAGGGACGCTGCTTTCCCCCAAGTCTAGCTTCCCATACAGAGATTGCCAGCACCCTTTTAAACGGCCAAAAGCACACTCCACAGTCATTCGGCACCGGCTCAGCCTGTAGTTGAACCGGTCCTTGCTCCTGTCAAGTTTCCCTGTATATGGTTTCATGAGCCAAGGCATTAACGGGTAAGCGGGGTCTCCAAGGATCACAATGGGCATTTCGACGTCCCCTACTGTGAGCTTCCGGTCTGGGAAAAAAGTCCCGGCCTGGATCTTCCTGAACAGGCCACTGTTCCGAAAGATGCGTGCATCATGCACCTTTCCAGGCCAGCCTGTGTTAATGTAAATGAAATGCCCACAGTGATCCACAAACGCCTGGAGAACCATAGAGAAATACCCATTCTGATTAACATACTCGGATGGTAGGTTGGGTGGTGCCAGAATAGGAATATGCATCCCATCTATTGCTCCTCCACAGTTAGGGAAACCCATTTGTGCAAAGCCATCCACAATGTCCTGCACATTCCCCAGAGTCATGGTTCTTCCTAGCAGGATGCGATTAATGGCCCTGCAAACTTGCATCAACACGATTCCAACAGTCAACTTTCCCACTCCAAACTGATTCCCGACCAATCAGTAGCTGTCAGGAGTTGCCAGCTTCCAGATTGCAATAGCCACCCGCTTCTCCACTGGCAGGGCAGCTCTCAATCTCGTGTCCTTGCGCTGCAGGGTGGGGGTGAGCTCAGCACACAGTCCCATGAAAGTGGCTTTTCTCATCCGAAAGTTCTGCAGCCACTGCTCGTCATCCCAGACTTTCATGACGATGTGATCCCACCACTCAGTGCTTGTTTCCTGAGCCCAAAAGCGGCGTTCCACGGTGCTGAGCATTTCCGTGAATGCCACAAGCAATTTAGTGTCATACGCGTCAGGCGACTCGATATCATCATCGTCGGACTCCTCACTGTCACTTTGGAGCTGAAGGAATAGCTCAACTGCCAAACATGATGTGCTGGCAAAACTCATCAGCATATTCCTCAGCAGCTTGGGCTCCATTTCCCACAGAAATCGTGCTGCACAGAAACCGTTGGGAGAGTCACAATGGCGCCAAACGTGGACGGAAAAACAGTGACTGCTGGGATGTGAAGCGATGCATCACAGGGCATTGGGACAGGAAGCGGAATGACCCGCACCCTTCCGTCCCCTTCCCACAACCCACGGCGCCAAAATGGGACGAGGTGCTCTGTGGGATAGCTGCCCATAATGCACCACTCCCAACAGCACTGCAAATGCTGCAAATGTGGCCACACTGCAGTGCTGGTAGCTGTCAGTGTGGCCACACTCCAGCGCTTTCCCTACACAGCTGTATGAAGACAGCTGTAACTCCCAGCGCTGCACATCTGCAAGTGTAGCCAAGCCGTCTGATTACTTTTTTCAGGTCTGAAGAAGAGCTCTGTGCAGCTTGAAAGCTTGTCTCTTCCACTAGCAGAAACTGAAAGAACAAGGAAGTGGGTTTTAGCCCATGAAAGCTTATGCCCAAATAAATGTGTTAGTCTCTAAGGTGCCACAAGTACTCTTCATTCTTTTTGCTGATACAGACTAACATGGCTACAACTCTGAAACCTAGCAGAAGTTGGTCCATTAAAAAATATTACCTCTTCCACCTTGTCTCTCTCATATCCTGGGACCAACACGGCTACAACAACACTTCAGACAACATGTGATAAAGCATGCAATGCTCATGGTTGTGGTGCATGAAGGACAGGTTTCACTATAAATCATCCATATATAGTGTAGCATATACTAACTAATTTAGACAAATGCAGGAAATAATCTGTCATAAATAAGAAAATTGTTAATATTATGCTGCAAAAATATTTCTTGGGTCAAAGATATTTTATACTGAGGATAAAATCTCTGTCACAATACAGCAATCAAATAAACTTTAAAAATACACAATATTGTAGTCATGATTAAGAATCAGAAAATAAATTTTATATCATGGCTAAGAACCAGGATTTAAACACATCCATCTTTAGAAGATTCTGTGTTCTCTTCATTTAATAAGAATTGCCATCCAAAATGATTTTGGCCTCAGTCAATTAAAAACAAATATTTCACTGCAATCTAGACTGCGTGATTTAGCCAGATAAAACACACTTGAGAGAGTGCTGGTATGAACTAATTCATCTTTTAAAGAAACAAATCTTCAGTTAGTATTCTAGGCCTAATCTTGCCCTTATTAAAATGAGTGGCAAATCTCCCATTGACTTCAATGTGAGGAACATCAAGATCTTTAGGAAGTTCTGGTAATTTTGGAAAATAGACCTACAGAAGCCTGGAGATCCTGGGAGACCTTTTTTTATTGCTACAGCTCATATTCAGTTTACAGCAATAATTCAAAGTCAACATAATCCTGTGTGTAACTCTTCTGTCAGGTGGCACTGGCAGCAACAAGGGCTGGGTTCAAAGTATAGGGGTTCCTCTTAATAATACAAAACAGAATCTGGTTGAGTCCCCACCTAGTGATCTGGGAAAACTAAACACTGCATCAGGTGCCTCTAAGGGTATGTCTACACTACAAGAGTAGTTCGATTCAACTTAACTCGAATTTGTGGAATCGACCTTACAAAGTCGAATTTGTGTATCCACGCTAAGGACACTAATTCGACTTTGTGAGTCCACACTAACGGCGGGAAATCTGTTTGCGCACTTTTCTGGTCAGTGACAGCGCGGACGCTACAGTGCTGCGAGCATGGAGCCCGCTGCGATCATCGCTGCACTTATGGCCGTTGTCAACTCCTCGCACCTTATCGTCCACCTCTTCCACAGTCAGCTGCTGAGAAATCGGGCGAGAAGGCTCCGGCAGCACGGTGAGGACATGAAGTGTCAGAGTGGCACAGACCTCTCAGAAAGCATGGGATCCCGCGCCATGGAGATCATGGTGGCAATGGGTCATGTTCATGCTGTGGAACGGCGATTCTGGGCCCGGGAAACAAGCACGGACTGGTGGGACCGCATAGTGCTGCAGGTCTGGGATGAATCACAGTGGCTGCGAAACTTTCGCATGCGTAAGGGCACTTTCCTTGAACTGTGTGACTTGCTGTCCCCTGCCCTGAAGCGCAAGGACACCCGGATGCGAGCAGCCCTGACTGTGCAGAAGCGAGTGGCCATAGCCCTCTGGAAACTTGCAAAGCCAGACAGCTACCGGTCAGTAGCGAACCACTTTGGCGTGGGCAAATCTACCGCGGGGGTTGCTGTGATGCAAGTAGCCCACGCAATCATTGAGCTACTGCTCTCAAAGGTAGTGACCCTGGGAAATGTCCAGGTCGTCATAGATGGCTTCGCCGCGATGGGATTCCCAAACTGCGGTGGGGCTATAGATGGAACTCACATCCCTATCCTGGGACCGGCCCACCAGGCCAGCCAGTATATTAACAGAAAGGGCTACTTTTCAATGGTGCTGCAAGCACTGGTGGACAATAGGGGATGCTTTACCAACATCAATGTTGGGTGGCCGAGCAAGGTTCATGACGCGCGTGTTTTTAGGAACTCTGGTCTGTTTAGATGCCTGCAGGAAGGTAGTTTCTTCCCGGACCACAAAATAACTGTTGGGGATGTGGAGATGCCTACAGTGATCCTCGGGGACCCAGCCTACCCGCTAATGCCCTGGCTCATGAAGCCCTATACAGGCGCCCTGGACAGTGACAAGGAACTCTTCAACTACCGGCTGAGCAAGTGCAGAATGGTGGTGGAGTGTGCTTTCGGACGTCTCAAGGGGAGATGGAGGAGCTTACTGACTCGCTCGGATCTCAGCAAAACCAATATCCCCATTGTTATTGCAGCTTGCTGTGTGCTCCACAATCTCTGTGAGAGCAAGGGGGAGACCTTTATGGCGGGATGGGAGGTTGAGGCAAATCGCCTGGCTGCTGATTACGCTCAGCCAGACACCCGTGCGATTAGAAGAGCTCAGCGGGAAGCGCTGTGCATCTGGGAGGCTTTGAAAGCTAGGTTCCTCAGCAAGCAGCATGACCTGTGACTATTCAGTTTCTTTACAGAGAAGCTGAACCTGCCCCTGTTTCTTTACCCAGTTACTGTTGACTATCCTCTGCAGTTACATACCCCATTCACCCCGTTTCCCCCCTTCCAACACACATGTAAAAATAAAATACATGTTCCATTGTTACTTAACAAAGGTTTCTTTATTAATGACTTTGCGTTAAAGGGTTGAAACTGGGACGCAGACTGTGCTGGGTAGGGTGTGCAGTGATGTAAAGACCGCCTCTAAACTCGAGGAATGACAGGCTCCTGCTCCTAGAGCGGTCCACAGTGCCGGACTGGTTGTTTCAACGGAGCCTGCCATCCCTCCTTTTTGGGACTCTGTGTGCAGGGGCTATGTGACCTTGTTGCGGGGGAGGACGGTTACAGATTCCCCTGCTGCGTGGCTCTGTGGTCCAGGACAAGGACCACTGCATAAGATCTGTAACCGCCCTCCCCCGCTACAAAGTCACGTACCCCCCGCCACCCACACAGAACCTGGAAACCACCTCCCATACCGACCAGGGTGCCTACTGACTGCACTGTGTGTGTGACCTGCTGATCCTGCCCCCGTGTCTGTACCCTGGTAAAGGTGACTGTCCTATGCAATTACCAACCCCCTTCCCCACACCCCCCTTCAAACACAGTCTTCTGTACAAAAACATGACGGAAACAGTAATTAACAGCAAAGTATTTTTAATAATCAACTAGACAGTTAGGGGATGAAACTGGGATTGGGGCTTGGGTGAGTCAGGAAGGGAAGGACTTCTCAAAATTTAGGGAATGAGAGCTTTTGGGTAACTGAGCACTCTGCTGGGGTGCAGTGACAGTTTTCACGGCCCCTGGTGCCCCTCCTTCTTGTTATTTTGGGTGAGGGGGGTATGGGACTTTGTGGCGGGGGAGGGCGATTGCAGATACACTGCAGGGGGGGCTCTGTCCTCTTGCCTGCGGTCTTGCAGAACATCCACAAGGCGCCGGAGCGTGTCCGTTTGCTCCCTCATTAGTCCAAGCAGCGTTTGAGTCGCCTGCTTGTCTTCCTCACGCCACCTCTCCTCCCGTTCGCTGTGTGCGCGCTGGTACTGAGAGAGGTTCTCCCTCCACTGGCTCTGCTGGGCCGCCTCGGCTCGGGAGCAGCCCATAAGTTCAGCGAACATCTCGTCCCGTGTCTTTTTCTTTCGCCGCCTAATCTGCGCCAGCCTCTGTGAGGGGGATGCTGGGGCAGGTCTGGAGACAGTCGAAGCTGTGTGATGGGGAAAAAGGGAGTGAATTCCTTGCAAAGATACATTTTTGTGAACAATGAACACAGTCTAGTCTGTCTCTGTGAACAAGACCATGCACAGCACCTATCTCATGCACACTCCTGCTGCAGGCAATCCGGAAAGCATAAACTCTGCCCCTGTTCCACCCCCTCGCAGTCTCTCCGCCCCTTGGAATTCTGGGTTGAGATCCCAGTGCCTGATGGGGCAAAAATCATTGTTACGGGTGGTTCTTGGTAAATGTCGTCAGTCATTCCTTCCTCTGGGAAAGCAACGGCAGACAATCATTTTGTGCCCTTTTCCCCTGGATTGCCCTGGCAGATGCCATAGCGTGGCAAACATGGAGCCTGTTTTGCCTTTTGTCACTGTCACCATATGTGTACTAGATGCCACGGACAGAGGCGATTCAGCAGCGCTACACAGCAGCATTCATTTGCTTTTGCATGACAGCAGAGATGGTTAGCAGCCATTCTGTACTGTCTACCATGCCATTGTAAATTGGCAATGAGATGACGGTTACCAGTCCTATAGCACTATACTTTCTGCTGCTGTTATAGGTGCCCCTGGCTGAGATCAGCCAGGGGCGCAAAAGACAAAAATGGGAATGACTCCCCGAGTCAATCCCTCCTTTATGGTATCTAAAAATAGAATCAGTCCTGCCTAAAATATGGGGCAAGTGTACTAGAGATCCAGTGTATCAGAGAACCAGAGAGAACAGCCGCTCCGTGTCAGATCATGCAGGAATGATGAGCTGCATGCCATTCACAGGGGGTGCTCCTGCAACAACCCCACCTGTTGCTTCTCTCCTCCCCCAGCCTTCCTGGGCTACCATTGCAGTGTCCCCCCATTTGTGTGCTGAAGTAATAAAGAATGCAGGAATAAGAAACAGTGACTTGTTAGTGACATGAAATGAGGGGAAGGCAGCCTCCAGCTGCTATGATATTCCAGACAGGACATTAAGCAGTGTGGGGGAGAGGAGCCCAGCATCCCGCTGCTATGATAGTCCAGGCAGTACAGAATCTTTTCTTTACACATGAAGGGCGGGGGCTGATGGAGCTCAGCCCCCTGTTGCTATGATGAAGATGGTTACCAGCTGTTCTGTACCATCTACTGGGAATGACTGGGAGGCCAGTCAGGAGCACTCATGGGCTGATGACGAGGACGGATAGCAGTTCTATTGCACTACACCATCTGCCACAAGGCTGATGATGACGACAGATATCAGCCATATTGTACCATCAGCCACCAAGGAGGGGAGGCGTGGATGCTACAGTACAGTGCCGCAGCATCGCGTCTACCAGCAGCATTCAGTACACATAGGGTGACATTTAAAAGCGTCAAGAGATGATTTTTTTCCCTTTTCCTTCTGGGGGTGGGGGGGGGGGGTACATTGACGAGCTATGCCCTGAACCACCGCGGACAATGTGTTTGACCCTACAGGTATTGGGAGCTCAGCCAAGAATGCAAATGCTTTTCGGAGACTGCAGGAACTATGGGATAGCTTGCGTCCTCAGTCCCCCCTCCCTCCCTCCATGAGCGTCCATTTGATTCTTTGGCCTTCCGTTACGCTTGTCACGCAGCAGCGTGCTGAGTCTCTGCTATGGCGTTTGTCTGGAGATTTTTTAAAAATACTTTGGACCAAGCCTAACATTACACTAATTCCCCTAATTAGATGCAGGAGTCGCCGAGCGAGATCACCCTGAGGAGGGTCACTGAAGGAGATAGAGAGCACATGCTGCGTGAAAGCCAGCACAAACCAGGGGCCTATGCTGCCATGCTCGTGGAGGCAATGCTCCCAGAATACCTCATGAAAGCCTGGCGTGGAAAAGTGTGCTACCACGGAGCACCCAATAAGGCAGCTCTCCCCAGGAACCTCATGCGGAGGCTTTTCGATTACCTCCAGAAGAGCTTCGTGGAGATCTCACAGGAGGATTTCTGTTCTATCTCCATATATATAGACCTCCTTTTCACATAGTTCAGATTCCTGTTACATTAATAATAAAAGTTTACGTTTAAAGCACTTACCGACTGATCCTTCCCCTGATTCAGGGTCTGGGGTAACTGCTGGGGAGGGTTGGTAGGGGATCTCCATGAGGGTGATGAAGAGATCCTGGCTGCCAGGGAAACCAGCGTTATAAGCGCTGTCGACTGCCTCCTCCTCCTCATCTCCTTCCTCATCTTCCCCGTCCGCGAACATCGCCGAGGAACTGGCCGTCGACACTATCCCATCGTTGGAGTCCACAGACACTGGTGGGGCAGTGGTGGCAGACCCACCGAGAATGGCATGCAGTGCCTTGTAGAAGCGGCATGTCCGGGGCTGGGCTCCGGAGCGTCCGTTTGCCGCTTTGATTTTTTGATAGCCTTGTCTCAGGTCCTTGATTTTCACGCGGCACTGCGTTGTATCCCGGCTGTATCCTCTGTCTCTCATGGCTTTGGAGACCTTATCGTAGGTCTTTGCATTCCGTTTTTTGGAGCGCAGCTCCGAAAGCACAGACTCATCGCCCCACACAGCGATCAGATCCAAGACTTCCCGGTCAGTCCATGCTGGGGCCCTCTTTCTACTCTGAGATTGCATGGACTCCTCTGCTGGAGAGCTCTGCATCGTTGCCGGTGCTGCTGAGCTCGCCACGATGTCCAAACAGGAAATGAGATTCAAACTGGCCAGACAGGAAAAGGAATTCAAATTTTCCTGGGGCTTTTCCTGTGTGGCTGGTCAGAACATCCAAGCTCGGACTGCTGTCCAGAGCGTCAACAGAGTGGTGCACTGTGGGATAGCTCCCGGAGCTACTAAGGTCGATTTCCGTCCACACATAGGCTAATTCGACGTAACCATGTCGAATTTAGCGCTACTCCTCTCGTCGGGGAGGAGTACAGAATTCGAACTAAAGAGCCCTCTAGGTCGAACTAATTAGCTTCCTGGTGTGGACGGGTGCACGGTTAAGTCGAATTAACGCTGCTAAATTCGACATAAACTCCTAGTGTAGACCAGGCCTAAGATGCAATACATTCCCTTCTGCATGCACTGAGTCTGTGTATAACAAAAGAGAACATTTATTAAAAAGGAAAAGGGAACTCAGCATTAATTTGAGAAAATGTCACAACTAGAATTCAAAAGCATGTGACCATAAGCAAACATCTACCCCAAAGTACATTGGGCAGTGTCCTTTATCTCAGTTTCCCACCTTGCCATGTGAAAGTCTGACAAATGAAGGTCCCTATAACATAACACTTCCCTTTCCCTCCACTGCACCTCACGCACAAGTGGTTGTCTTTGGTCAGTGAAGACCCAGAGTTCAGAGGTGCATTCATGTGGGTTCACCTCACACCCTGAAGTGAGGTGGGGAGGGTGGCTTTCAGCAGTGTCCCTGCTGCATGCCTCTGCAACTGGCTCACTGCTGCTGCTAGCTCTGCCAATATTTGTGGCTGCTGTTGCTCACCACTGCTGCCACTGTTTTCTGTCACCGCTTGCCAGTCACTGCCACTTTCATGATGCCATGTTCTGAGGTTCCCAGGAGTGAAAGTAACTTACACGACTTACAGGTACTGCCAGAGTCCTGAGCAGGACATGGCCTCATCCGGAAGAGGTGTGGCCTCAAGCAGAAGAGGCGGGGCCTCAAGATTTAAAGGCCTTGGGGCAGCGGCTGTGGCTGGGAGCCCCAGGGCCTTTAAATCAACCAGGGGCTCCCAGCTGCAGAGGTGGGTGGGAGTCCTCAGGGGCAAATTAAAGGGCCCGGGGCTCTAGCTGCTGCAGGGAACCCCGAGCTTTGCCAGGCTGGGGTCGGGATTTAAAGGGCCCGGAGCTCCTGCTGCTGCGGGGAGCCCCGAACCCTTTAAATCCTGGCCCCAGCCCAGCTGCTGGAGCCGCGGGCAGGATTTAAAGGGCTCTGGGCTGCCCGCAGCCAGGGAAGCTCTGAGCCCTTTAAATCCCAGCCCCAGCCTGGCCGCCGGAGTTGCAGGCAGTATTTAAAGGGCTCTGGGCTGCCTGTAGTGGCAGGAAGCTCCGAGCCCTTTAAATCCTGGCCCCAGCCTGGCCGCCCAAGCTGTGGGCGGGATTTAAAGGGCTCTGGGCTGCCTGCAGCCACGGGAACTCTGAGCCCTTTAAATCCCAGCCCCAGCCCAGCCGCTGGAGCCACGGGCGGGATTCAAAGGACTCTGGACTGCCCGCAGCTGCAGGAGCTCTGAGCTCTTTAAATCCTGGCCCCAGCCTGGCCGCCTGAGCCGCGGGCGGGATTTAAAGGGGTCTGGGCTGCCTGCAGCCAGGGGAGCTCAGAGCCCTTTAAATCCTGGCCCCAGCCCGGCCGCCAGAGTCGTGGGTCGGATTTAGAGGGCTCTGGGCTGCCCACAGCTGCGGGCAGCCCAGAGCCCTTTAAATCCCCGCTGAAGAAGCCGGTGCGGTCCGGCACGGTGTACTGGCTCTTTCCGGTACGCCATACCAGGCCGTACCAGCTTACTTTCACCTCTGGAGGTTCCACAGCTTAACCCAGCTCTTAGCATTTTCACTGAGTAGTAGGAAGCTCAGTGTTAGTGCAACCTCCACATTGATCGTTCTCTGCAGCTCTCTCCCCCGATTAGATCGAAGACTTAGCCTCGCTTATCAGTGATTCAGCTCTAGCAGTTACAGAACAGAAAAAGGAACTCTCAGTTGAGTCTAATCAGCTCTGTCTGCAAACACTGGAGAAAGAAAAGTCAAATGGTGTCCAGGATGCTAAGCAAAATCCACACTACCCAAGAGAAACATCTATCTCCATATTCTCTCACTCTCTCACTGGCATTTGGCATCCCTACCACTGCTTCGCAAATGAGGTTCTGTTTGGGGGGACCCCTTCAATCAAGGCATGCTAAGTACAGTACTGATGACCTTTACTCATACAATAAGGATGATAACATTTCATCCTCCCTGCATTCCATAGTAAAGTGAATTGTAACCCAAAATCAGCCAAAATTGTTCACTTTGGCAAAGCAGCTCCATCCACTGAGTACCTAGGCAGAATATGTGTGTCTATGCAAAGTCTTTTCCCCCTAGTTCACCACTAGATGTGACCCTGCTTACATTCAGACCCTGCTTACATCTGCAAAGAACTAGGTGTCATTGCAGTGCCAACTATGAAACCTAGTAACAGCAGATTTCCAGCTTTAAATGGTTCTCCAAAGTATTCAACTGCTATTTTGAAATCTGGCCCTCCAGACAGAGGTTCAGAGCCAGAAAATGGATGTTGAGGAAGTCGACAGATTACCCTCTTTGTTGTCTACTGAGTGTGGCTTATAGACAGTTTCCCTTGTGGGAAGAAACGTTTGATTTTTTAGCTTTGGAGCAATACTCACTAAGGCTGCAGAGGCTCCAAGAAGAAAGTAGGGGCACACTGACAAATTATCAACTCTACAAGTAAACCAAAACCGAAACCCGAGTGTTTATACTGATTACTCAGTGCTCATCAAAGAACTCAGCAAGGATGCACTTTTCCATGGACGGGTATATGCAATTCAGTCAGGAGTGGCGGAAGTGCCTTAAAGTGGGGAGACCACAGGCACTCGAACTGTGGCCCCCACCTCCCACCACACCCCCTGAAGCTTCGGCCCCACCCTTCTACTGCCCCTTCTCCTCAAACCCCTGTCCTCGCACAGCCCCTTCCCCTCAAGACCCTGCCTCCTGCTTGCTCTTCTCTGCCTCTTACCCTCATTGCTCACTCTTAAGGCTGGTAGAAAAGTGGGGGGGGCATGGCCCCCACCCCTACATTCCTGTGCCTCTGAATTTAATATGAAGGAATAACTTTTGTAGCTATATGCATTGTCCTTTGTGGAGAGTGACTCAGGGTACGTCTACACTATGGAATTATTCCGATTTTACATAAACCGGTTTAGTAAAACAGATGGTATAAAATCGAGTGCACGCGGTCACACTAAGCACATTAATTCGGTGGTGTGCGTCCACGGTCCGAGGCTAGCATCGATTTCTGGAGCGTTGCACTGTGGGTAGCTATTCCGTAGCTATCCCATAGTTCCCGCAGTCTCTCCCACCCCTTGGAATTTTGGGTTGAGATCCCAGTGCCTGATGGGGCAAAAATCATTGTCGCGGGTGGTTCTGGGTAAATGTCATCAGTCACTCCTTCCTCTGGGAAAGCAATGGCAGACAATCATTTCGCGCCCTTTTCCCCTGGATTGCCCTGGCAGACGCTATTAGCATGGCAACCACGGAGCCTGTTTTGCCTTTTGTCACTGTCACCGTATGTGTACTAGATGCCGCTGACAGAGGCGATTCAGCAGCGCTACACAGCAGCATTCATTAGCTTTTGCATGATAGCAGAGATGGTTATCAGCCGTTCTGTACCATCTACCATGCCATTGTAAATTGACAATGAGATGACGGTTACCAGTCCTTCTGTGCTGTACCATCTGCTGCTGTCATAGGTGCCCCTGGCTGAGATTGGCCGGGGGCGCAAAAGACAAAAATGGGAATGACTCCCTGAGTCAATCTCTCCTTTATGGTATCTAAAAATAGAATCAGTCCTGCCTAGAATATGGGGCAAGTGTACTAGAGAACCAGTGTATCAGAGAACTAGAGAGCACAGCCGCTCCATGTCAGATCCCGCAGAAATGATGAGCTGCATGCCATTCACAGGGGGTGCCCCTGCAACAACCCCACCTGTTGCTTCCCTTCTCCCCCAGCCTTCCTGGGATACCGTTGCAATGTCCCCCCATTTGTGTGATGAAGTAATAAAGAATGCAGGAATAAGAAACAGTGACTTGTTACTGAGATAAAATGAGGGGAAGGCAGCCTTCAGCTGCTATGATAGTCCAGACAGGACATTAAGCAGTGTGGGGGAGAGGAGCCCAGCATCCCGCTGCTATGATAGTCCAGGCAGTACAGAAACTTTTCTTTACACATGAAGGGCAGGGGCTGATGGAGCTCAACCCCCTGTTGCTATGATGAAGATGGTTACCAGCCGTTCTGTACCATCTACTGGGAATGATCAGGAGTTTTTTACCCAGGCGCCCCTGGCCGACTTCACCGGAGGCCAGCCAGGAGCACTGACGGGCTGATGATGAGGACGGATACCAGTCCTACTACACTGCACCATCTGCCACAAGGCTGATGATGACAATGGATATCAGCCATATTGTATCATCAGCCACCAAGGATGGGAGGGCGAGGATGCTGCAGTTCACTGCTGCAGCATCGCGTCTATCAGCAGCATTCAGTAAACATAGGGTGACATTTAAAAGAGTCAAGAGAGGATTTTTTTCCCTTTTCCTTCTGGGGGTGGGTGTGGGGGGGTAAATTGATGAGCTATGCCCTGAACCACCGCGGACAATGTGTTTGACACTACAGGCATTGGGAGCTCAGCCAAGAATGCAAATGCTTTTTGGAGACTGCAGGAACTGTGGGATAGCTTGAGTCCTCAGTCCCCCCTCCCTCCATGAGCGTCCATTTGATTCTTTGGCTTTCCGTTACGTTTGTCACGCAGCAGTGTGCTGAGTCCCTGCTGTGGCCTCTGTCTGGAGATTTTTTAAAAATGCTTTGGAATTTCGTCTTCTGTAACGGAGCTCTGATAGAACAGATTTGCCTGCCCATACAGCGATCACATCCGTACAGTCCATGCTGGAGCTCTTTTTGGATTTTGATTTCGGACTGTATCGCCACCCGTGCTAATCGGAGCTCCACGCTGGGCAAACAGGAAATGATATTCAAAAGTTCACGGGGCTTTTCCTGTCTACCTGGCCACTGCATCCGAGTTCAGATTGCTGTCCAGAGCGGTCAGTGGTACACTGTGGGATACCGCCCGGAGGCGAATACCGTCGATTTGCGGCCACACTAACCTAATACCGATATTAGCGCTACTCCTCTCGTTAGGGAGGAGTACAGAAACTGGTTTAAAGAGCCCTTTATATCGGTGTGGCATTAAATCGGTTTAACGCTCCTAAAACCGGTTTAAACGTGTAGTGTAGACCAGGCCTAAGAGAAACAATTTTAGATTCTGGGTCAAGTTGGCCTCCCAGTCAAGTAAATGGAAGTTTTGCCTTTGGGAATAGGATACATATTTCACGATCTCTCTTTTCCATAATTGTAGTGATAAGTTATTTCTTTAATATGAATGACACAAACCCCACTGTAATTTTAGGTTAAATTGGGGGTGTTCCTGAAATCTGTCTCTGATAGATGGTACAACTTGTGCAAAGTCCTTCAGCATGAACACTGCTGTATGAAAAAAGACTATTTGTAAGTCTAGCTTCTTATCCAATGCAAAGAGTTTAAAAATGAGCCCTGGCAGTGTGACTTGAAGACTTAAATGGACAGACATGAGTCTATACATGTTGTTTAATCCCTGAGTTTATAGCATTAGTTTTAGCTGGTAATAAAAAAGTTGCCTAATATCCTCCTTGACTGATCAAGTCCTTGTGGTAAAGTACACAGACATGAGGTTATTCATAAGGATTGTTCAGAATTGCCATAAATCAACAATAGTAAAATTGGTTGGGAAGTAACCTGAGCCTTTTTATCACCACTCTTAATTCTGATTGCATTTAATTCAGAAGCTCTGTATGCCTTGACTACAGTTAATAAAGTTGCCAATTTTTGTGATCATTGTCAGAGAATATTTTTATTTTTAATGTTGGTGGACAGCCTAATGACCAAAATGGAAGAATAATTTGAATGTCCGGATTTTAATAAATAAGCTGTACAATCACATGAAACATTTCCTTTAAATCTTCAACTGAAGCAAACATAGATGCAAAAGCCATGTGATTTGATTGCCAGTTAAGGGTTTTTTTTGTTTTGTTTTACTTTGATACTAACAATGCTTTAAAAAAAGTGTAAACTGGAATCTGATTGCAAATTGAAATAGCTTTTCTCCAGTGTTGCAATTTGGGTTTTGTCAAATAATATCTAATGAATATTGAGGTAATTTTCTTGCTGATAGTCTGGTCTTTTCTAGTTAGTATCTGTGACCATGATATACTGTTGGGTGCATATAATATATGGGAAGTTGGCAGGGTGAGCATTTCTAGCCATCCCTCTCAAAATATAATAGCCAGCTGGCCACTCAGTCTGCTTTTGATAAGTACTGTTATTCCAGGATTTCCTATCATTTAGAATTCAGCCAGGCACATGCTTACTTACATGGGCAATCCTTACTTAGGTAGCCCTATGGAAGTTACATTGACTGACTGCATGACAGAATAAGGATTACTTATATGTAGTAAGTGTTGCAAGGTCAGGCTCTCAATCTTCTAAACAAATATGGGGCCCTGTCATGCATGCATTAAAGTCATAGGCAAAAGTCATTGACTTCATTGTGTCCACAATCAGGCCTTGGATTTGGATAATCTTTTATCCCATGGGTGAAATTAAGATGTTACAAAAATGAAAGAGCCGGAAGCATCTTTTAAATTAGAACAAGGGAGCAGGCCAAATATCTTTGATCCCCTTTGCCACTTATTAGCAGATGTATAAAGTTTTCTGTGTGTAGGATCTTGCCATAGATACACTGTAGGCATAAAGATTAAAAAATGGTTTCTCAATAAACTCTGTTTAGCCTGTCCTGGAACACAAGTGAAAAGGGGCATTCAGTGGAAATACTCAGTCCTCCCTATTCCCATCCTAGAACCCTTTTATCTTTAGTAATATTGCTATGCAACCAAAAATTGGTAGGTGTTTAGGAAAATATAAAGAAGGCCCCTGGGCTAAAAGTAAAAATTTAAAGAAAACCAATGTGGCCCAAGAAGCTCAGAAAGAAATCTAGCCACTCATATGTGTATCAGACTCTTCTCTCCACTCCCTATGATATATAAACCCCCTTCTGCATGCGTCTCTGAATAATAGGAAGGCCTGATTATATTTTAAATATAGCGGTAAAGCAGAGTTAAATATTACCATACTGACCATGGAGGGGAAGAAGTCTAGGCACTTTAGCCATTTGGATGGCATTTTAGTATATTAGTAATCTTAAAATCCTAATAAGGAAAAACTATGACATCAATAACATTGCAAGAGACAAAAAAAATCATCACTTTCTATTGATAAAGAGCACTTCTGTAAATAATATAGTGAAGATACTTGTATTTGCATTTGATTGGAATGCATAGAAATGTAGTGTTAAAAAATTTTCTCCCAGAAAATCCCAATGGAAAATATTAACCTTTAAACTCTTTTGGCTGTTCATTTTGAAAGACTGTTCATAATTTAATTTAGAGGTTTTAGGTTTCATAATGGCCAGTTATCGTGTGAAGATGTCTGAACTGTGAACAGTGTGCTTAACCACTTCCTGAGTAATCTTAATATGAAATGATCTCCTGGGCACCAAAAGCAAAGAGGCTTTGGAGAATTTGTTTATTTCTGAATTGCTCAAGAAGAGATTTTAATTTTTGACAAATGTTTGCAATCTGTAATTGTTAGACAAACACGTCATGCAAACAGGTTTCAGCCTATTGGTTATTTCTGAATTGTCTCCACTGCATGTATTCATTCTTTGTTATTACCACTCTGTGACTGGTCACCATAGTAACATGATAGTTTCTATTCCCTACTCAGTATTTTCCAAACTGTTGGAAGCTGAGTTCCCTTCAGGAAAATGAAATGAAATGAATTGTGCCGCCTCCTGCTGCCCCACCATATGCTGTCAGATATCTACCCATCCTAATTTCCTGTGCCCCCCGGCTAGTCCTTTAAGCAGTGAAGTAGCTGACATTAACATTTGAAGTATCATCATTGACATCTGAATAAGGACACATTGGCATGAATGGGATAACTCAGGGCTCAGAGGTATTGTTTCAGACTGTCTGCAGTCAGGCAGACAACACTTTATAGACTCATAGCCTTTAAGGTCAGAAGGGACCATTATGATCATCTAGTCTGACCTCCTGCACAATGCAGGCCACAGAATCTCACCCACCCACTCCTGTAACAAACCCCTAACCTATGTCTGAGTTATTGAAGTTCTCAAATCGTGGTTTGAAGATCTCAAGCTGCAGAGAATCCTCCAGCAAGTGACCCGTGCCCCATGCTGCAGAGGAAGGCGAAAAACCTCCAGGGCCTCTGCCAATCTGCCCTGGAGGAAAATTCCTTCCCGACCCCCAATATGGCAATCAGTTAAACCCTGAGCATGTGGGCAAGACTCACCAGCCAGCACCCAGGAAAGAATTCTCTGTAGTAACTCAGATCCCACCCCATCTAACATCCCATCACAGATCACTGGGCATACTTACCACTGATAATCAAAGATCAATTGCCAAATTAATTGCCAAAATTAGGCTATCCCATCATACCATCCCCTCCATAAACTTATCAAGCTTAGTCTTGAAGCCAGATATGTCTTTTGCCCCCACTACTCCCCTTGGAAGGCTGTTCCAGAACTTCACTCCTCTAATGGTTAGAAACCTTCGTCTAATTTCAAGTCTAAACTTCCTAGTGTCCAGTTTATATCCATTTGTTCTTGTGTCCACATTGGTACTAAGCTTAAATAATTCCTCTCCCTCCCTAATAATATTTGTAAAGAGGAATCATATCCCCTCTCAACCTTCTTTTGGTTAGGCTAAACAAGCCAAGCTCTTTGAGTCTCCTTTCATAAGACAGGTTTTCCATTCCTCCGATCATCCTAGTAGCCCTTCTTTGTACCTGTTCCAGTTTGTATTCGTCCTTCTCAAGTACTAAGCTTAAATAATTCCTCTCCCTCCCTAATAATATTTGTAAAGAGGAATCATATCCCCTCTCAACCTTCTTTTGGTTAGGCTAAACAAGCCAAGCTCTTTGAGTCTCCTTTCATAAGACAGGTTTTCCATTCCTCCGATCATCCTAGTAGCCCTTCTTTGTACCTGTTCCAGTTTGAATTCATCCTTCTCAAACATGGGAGACCAGAACTGCACACAATGTTCCAGATGAGGTCTCACCAGTGCCTTGGCTAATGGTACTAACACCTCCTTATCTTTGCTGGAAATACCTCGCCTGATGCATCCTAAAACCATATTAGCTTTTTTAACGGCCATATCACATTGGCGGCTCATAGTCATCCTGTGATCAACCAATACTCCGAGGTCCTTCTCCTCCTTTGTTACTTCCAATTGATGTGTCCCCAATTTATAACCAAAATTCTTGTTATTAATCCCTAAATGCATGACCTTGCATTTTTCATTATTAAATTTCATCCTATTACTATTACTCCAATTTACAAGGTCATCCAGATCTTCCTGTATGATATCCCGGTCCTTCTCTGTGTTAGCAATATCTCCCAGCTTTGTGTTATCTGCAAACTTTATTAGCACATTCCCACTTTTTGCGCCAAGGTCAATAATAAAAAGATTAAATAAAATTGGTCCCAAAGCCGATCCCTGAGGAACTCCACTAGTAACCTCCTTCCAGCCTGACAGTTCACCTTTCAGTATGACCCATTGTCGTCTCCCCTTTAACCAGTTCCTTATCCACTTTTCAATTTTCATATTGATCCCAATCTTTTCCACTTTAACTAATAATTCCCTATGTGTAACCGTATCAAATGCCTTACTGAAATCAAGGTAAATTAGATCCACAGCATTTCCTTTGTCTAAAACATCTGTTATCTTCTCAAAGAAGGAGATCAGGTTGGTTTGGCACGATCTACCTTTTGTAAAACCATGTTGTATTTTGTCCCAATTACGATTGACCTCAATGTCATTAACTACTTTCTCCTTCAAAAGTTTTCCAAGACCTTACACTCACAATACATATTTTGAAGGG
Source organism: Mauremys mutica (assembly GCF_020497125.1). Taxonomy (NCBI): domain Eukaryota; kingdom Metazoa; phylum Chordata; order Testudines; family Geoemydidae; genus Mauremys; species Mauremys mutica. The sequence goes on along the minus strand of NC_059073.1, from coordinate 35,831,783 downwards.
ATTCCTCTGACCCCAACCATAAGAGCTCATAGGTGCTGGAACTAGGGGTGCTTGGGATGCTGGGGGTGCTACCGCACCCCCTGGCTTGGAGAGGTTTCCAGTATATACAGGGTTTACAGTTTGGTTCAATGGCTCTCAGCAGCCCGACTATACAAATTGTTCCAGCGCCCCTGCAAGAGCTAGAGACTTGCTTCTTAAAAAATGAAAACGGAAACTCTGTAGAACAATTGAAGTCTGTCAGTGCCAACTGCCTCTCCCCAGGTTAGTCCTTTGCATGTGACTACCCCACATTTAGGGAAACGGCACCTTCTTAGTGGTTTGAGCATTGGCTTGTTAAACCCAGCGTTGTGAGTTTAATCCTTGAGGGGGCCACTTAGGGATCTGGGGCAAGAAAATCAGTACTTGGTCCTGCTAGTGAAGGCAGGGGGCTGGACTTGATGACCTTTCAGGGTTCCTTCTAGTTCTATAAGATAGGTATAGCTCCATTGGCTGGGCTGGGGATATTCCATTGCCAGTGGCAGGAAGCCCCTATCTTGCAGGGGAGGAAAAGCTCAGTGGTTTGAGCATCAGCTTCCTAAACCCAGCGTTATGATTTCAATCCTTGAGGGGGCCATTTAGGGATCCAGGGCAAAAATCTGTTTGGGGATGGGTCCTTCCTTGATCAGGGGGTTAGACCTCCTGAGGTCTCTTCCAACCCTAATATTCTATGATTCTTGCAGTGTAACTAATAAAGAGGGGGAGATGTTACCAGGTGATAATGTCTTTGATTCCCTGGGAGAAAGCATCAGAGCAGTTTGTGGCATAAGAAGGGCAACAGGCTACCAGGATTAGAACATTTTTAGCAATTTTGAATCTTTTCTTCTCTGGGCCGGTCTAGTCAGCCCTTGTCTGAGACATCACTTTTAGGAAATTTAGGTTATTGTATTACAGTCTTATAGTTGGGGGTTGGATTTAAAGTCATTGTTTCTCAGCACAGGATAATTTTGCACAACATGGACATCTGAAGTTGCACTGTATTGGTAGCAACTGTGGGACATTTTAAGAGTAGACACAGCCTAAAACCTAGAGCTGGTATCTCTTGGTCAGGGTTGAAAAGCACTGGTAGAGAATGAGGAAACATTAGTAAGAAGCTTCCATGTGAGAAAATGTAGGATTTCAATGTCTGGCACAGTTAGTCAGATACCTCTCACAAGCACAAAATTCAATTTAAAATGAAAGGTTAGCGGGTCCTGTTGATTTTTCCATGAAAAATCCACAGGCCTGGATGTGGGTTTGTCTGACATATATTTAACCTAAATAAAGCAGTGTGAGAGCTGGATATTTGACAACAATGGGTTTGTGAGCCAATGACTAGGGACATTTTGGGTTATGTCTACACTGCATTTGGGATCGAGCTTTCCAGCCTAGGTAGACAGGCTCGCAGTTGTGGGGCTTGAGCTAGTGTGCTAAAAATAGCAGTGTGGACGTTTGGGCTCATTCTGGATCTCGGTCTCTGAAGCCTACAGAATCGCACGGGTTTGAGAGCCTGAGCTTCCATGCAAGCCAGAATGTCCACACTGCCATTTTTAGTACACTAGCTCAAGCCTGGCTTTTATGAGTCTGACACCTAGGCTGGGAGGCAATTGCCCAGCTGCACTGCAGACATAACCCTAGGGTTTTTTTGCTCAGATAAAAAGGTAGACCCTAACTGATTGCTGTGCTTCTGTTTCCCTCTTTCCATGCTTTCGTCTCTCAGTTTCTTTCCTAGAATGGTCCAGTTGGTGACCGTGTGGTTCTGTGCCGAATGGCACTCAGCAGGTCAGCACTCTGGCTGTATTGGGACACATATTTGCCTATGATAGTGACAAAAATACATTTTTATGACTGTTCACTCTTGCAATCATATGAAGATGATGGACGTTTGACAGGTGTCACTGTCTATAGATGCCCTTAGTGGGCATGCACAGTTGTCCATCAGGGCGTAAAATGGATTGCAGATCCTTTAATGGTGACGGTGCACAAGAATAAAAGTACCTGGCTGAACTCTCAAGGCCTAGGTTTTGGTTTGAGGACAGGCACTTAGGCCTGGTCCACACTGGGGGGCAGTGTCGAGGTAAGATACGCAACGTCAGCTAAGGGAATACCATAGCTGAAGTTGAAGTATCTTATCCCGACTTACCTCCCATCCTCACCGCTCGGGATCGACATCCGCGGCTCCCCCGTCGACTCCGCTACCGCCACTCGCTCCAGTGGAGTTCCGGAGTCAACGGGAGCGCGTTCGGGGATCGATATATCGCGTCTAGATGAGACGCGATATATCGATCCCTGCAAAATCGATCACTACCCGCCGATTTGGTGGGTAGTCTGGACGTACCCTTAGAAAACATTTCTTTTTTACTTATATAAACTCAGCACATTAGATAGAGAAATAAGAGTCAATAAGCATTGACTCTCACAATGCCTTTTCAGGGTTGATTTTTGGAGTAGAATCTTACTTTAAGTCAAACTTCCCTCTAGGCTGCCAATCTCCACTTTTTGGAACTGCCAATTTTAGAAGTAGCCATTTTATTAAGGAAATAGAGGAGCTGCTGTTCCTGGAGATGCTGACTCTGGGTATGTCTACACTTAAACCACTACAGTGGGCACAGCTGCAGCACTACAGCTGCACCATTTTAGCAGTTGAAGTATAGACGTACCTACCTACTAAGGTTGTCCCTTTGGCATAGGTAATTCACCTCCCTGAGAGGCAGTAGCTAGGTCAATGGAAGAATTCTTCTGTCAACCTATAGCACTGTCTACACAGGCGATTAGGCTGGCTTAACTATGCTGCTCAGGGGGGTAGATTTTTCACAGTGACAGCAATGTAAGTTCCCAGTATAGACCAGCGCTCAGGTAGCCTTGCAGGAGCTGTAGTAAGTGTCATGGTTTTTACTTTTGTTTTAATGGACCCGGTGATGGGGCACCTGCCCCACACTGGGATCTCAAGGGTTAATAGAGCCCTAGGGAGGCTGCACAGGAGGCAGCCAATCACAGAAGGCCTCTTAGGAGCAGCCAATCAAGACTGGGCTGGCCCATGTAAGAAGAGCTGCAGTACAGAGCAGCTTCAGTCAATCTCTAGAGCTTAAGGTGGGAGGAGGACTGGCTGCCTTGCAGGTGAAGGGCAGCAAGCACCCTGGACATAGCAGTGCTGCAGCCTGAGGCCCTGAAGTTAGGGCAAAGAGGGTGCTGGGGCCACGGGGAAGTGGCCCAGGGACTTCTACAGAGGAGTCCGAGGGGACACAGTAAGTGGTGGCCATCTTCAGGGTCCCTGAGCTGGGGCCCAGAGTCAGTGGTCCCAGCTCCCCCTCTCCCCCACCCACTTGGCACTGAGGAAGTGGCTGGACTGAGGGACTGTGATACTGTTCCCTGGAAGGGGGCAGCACAGAGTGCGGCACAGCTGGAGGGCTGTGTCATAAAGAGGATGCTGCGGTCCTGGGAATGACATGGGTCCCTGGAGCAGAAGACACTACCAGAGGAGGGCGCACTGGCATAGAGAGTAATCCCCAGGACAGCCAGCAGAGGGTGCCACAGTGGTGAGTCAAACCCTATCCCAGGCCCCTTTAAAAGTCTGATACTTCTGAAGAAATCAGAACTCAAGACAATGTGTTCAGACTTCTGTTCAGCAGCGCTTAATGTGAATTTTATAGAGTGTAGTTTTTTTGATAATGCAGCAGCAGGTTTATGCACATAACTGAAGACATTCAGTCCCCAGTTGGTATGGAGCTAAAGTCGTCTAGTCCCTTTGTAATATTAGCAATGAGAAATACAGTTAAATGTGGAGCTAATATTAACATACCTTCTTGTCTCTGTAATGTGCTTTCTCTCATGGCCTTGCAAGCTTGAGGGTACATGTAAACTACAGAGATCATACTGGCATAGTTACACTGGCATAGCTAAGCCAGCAGAACCCTTTAGAGTAGATGCAGCCTACACCTATGGAAGCATTCTTCCATTGACATAGCTGCGTCTACACCGGAGGGTAGGTTGGCATAGCTATTTTCATCAGGAGTGTGGGTTTTTCACACCCCTGACAGACGTAGTTGTATTGACCTAACTTTTAAGTGCTTGAGTTGTGGAACCCTGTGTGATAGGCCTTGCTAAGGTCTATCTATTTACTCAAGCTCTGACTCTCCAAGTATTTAGGCACCTAACTCCTAGTGATCTGGGCCTCAGACTTTTGCGTGAGATGACAGTGTTGCCAGCTATCACAATTTTGTTGCAAGTCTCACAATATTTGCCATTTTCCTTAAAGCCACAGCTGCAGGAGTCATGTGAAAACAGGCAATCTTGGCCTTCATTTTTAAAGCCTTTATGGTTGGGGTGAAAAGCTTGAAAACATAACCAGAGTGCATCATAATGCTTCAGGAAATGAAAGTGAAATAAAATGAACCCTATAGGTGTAATACATGATTTTAAATCTAATTTTACGATTTTATGGGACCTGATTCATGGTTTTGAATGCTTGGGTGGGCGGTACCTGCGGTGTCCTGAGGCAATGTGTGGTATTGAGGCACAGTGTGTTTTTTTGGGCTTTTTATCATTTTAGTTTTGTTTGTGTGGTCTTCAGTTGACTATATATATGCATTAGAAGGTGTTGACAGAGGAAGTTTAAAATTGAAAAATAAGTTGTGCTCCAAATGCGAACATTATTATGAAGATTTTTCTGCAATGTAAGGTTGAAATATTCAGTAACTATGGCAATGGAAGTTCCATTTGTGGTTGAGAGTATGATAGTATATTTAGTACATTAACAATTTTCTTTGGTTTGCACTGTAATTTTAGGACACTGAGAGGTTAGAAAGGAGAGATGCATGATGAGAAAAATATTAATTTGGCCAATTTAGTTAACAAGAGGACAAATATGTTAATTTGTTGGCTCCCAACAAATCTTGTTTTGAATCTGGGCATTCTTTGCAGGTCAGACATTTTTTAATCAGTTCCTTTGAGTGACCCTCCTTCTTGGTGATGGAAAAACATAACTTGGAATTTTTTTCACTTCTGAGGAAGAATCTGTTGTAATAGACAAGGTGTCAGGAATAAATAGCTTTGGCTGGAGTGGAAATACATCACTTGTAAAGAATTCCAACTAGAAGTGTTGATAAATATGTTGCTATTTTGCCTTCTTTCTAACACCTGTCTAGAGATTAAACAGAATGTAGCTTGTGCTTTGTCACTTACACTTGGAGGCCAAATTTATCTCTGGTGTAACTTCCATCTATTTAAATACAACAGTAGATAAACACTAAATACCAGGCTATAGACAGTCTTATTCTTAAAATGGTTACAAGATGACAGTATGCCAATCTGAAGATCAGGCCATGACTTCACCAGGTGTTTTATTTTCAAAGTAACAATTGGGATATAACTAAAAGCCATGATTATGCCCTCTTTCAGGTCTCTTCACTGTTTTAGCACTTAATTGAATTATAGTGCACCTCACTCTTCATCTCTAGGTAATTGTAAGAAGAATGTCACTTCCAATTGCCAGATGTTCGTCATCAGCATGAATCTGTAGAAAATTGAAAGGGAAAGCTGTCTCACCTGATTTCTATATTTCCCTGCACAGTAGAAATGAAAGCGAGTGATGAGTGTTTTATTGGTCAGAACATATGAAGACTGTCAGTACTTGACCAGCCTGTTCAATTGACATTTGCAACATGTTATGGATTTGGTGAGGGAGTTTCTCCTCCGTTTTCATGAACTCTACATTAATAAGGCTAAATTCTGCTCTTAGTTGATCTTAATGCATACTCCTGTTGTCTTCAATTAAAGATTGATTTCAGTGAAGTTGTGCTGGAGTTAGAGATCTGAATTTAATCTTGTGTGTGACTGAACTTTAATAATAGTCAAAGAGAAGTATATTAATAGAATGATATGAATGTTTATTCATGTTAATATACATATGGGGTGTGATGTTATCCTCTCACATGTGTGACTGCCATTAATATTTATGAAGAATTACTTTTTTGTTCTGGACCCAATTCTGCAACTGTGCCATGTGCCTGATATGGCTCCCTGTGAAGTCAATGGGAGTCTTTCCATTAACTAAAGTAAGCTTTGGATCAGATCCTATGTGTGAATTTCTCATGGACTTCTAGTGGAGTGTCATGCAGGGAAGAGCTGCAGTATGAGACCCCCCTAAAAAATATATTGTCCATTAGGTATTGAAAGCCAGTAACATTTTCCAGAGATATTCACAGTGAACAGAGGTATTGCTTTGTTTTGTGGGATTAATTTTGGATGAAATGTTGGGGTTTGTCTATTTTCTGATCAACATTGCCTAAAGGGCCAGGTTTGGATTACTACAAGCTCTGGCACTTGATATACACTTTCTTTGCTCATGACTGCGGTTCTCATACAGATGGAAGCATTCTGCTGTTATGGAAGATAAGAACGGCTCTACTTGGTCAGACCAAAGGTCCATCTTCCGACAGTGGCTGGTGCCAGGAGCCCCAGAGGGAAAAAACAGAACAGGGAATCATCAAGTGATCCATCCCCTGTCACTCATTCCAGGCTTCTGGCAAACAGAAGCTAGGGACACTATTCATGCCCATCCTGGTTAATAGCTTTAAATCTTTAAATCTGAACTTTAAATCTGCTTGATAGAAGGCTGGCAACTTATTGAAAACTGAAGTCAATGTAGTTATGCCTATTTACACCAGTTGAGGATCTAGTCCCAGGTGTTTTTCTAAATATCTTTACTAAAATAATCTTGAATTCATTTTATTAGTAATATAAAATTGAATTAGAAAACAGTTTTGGAAATAATTTTTAAAACATTTAATAGGGGTTACTTCATTTTTATTACAAATGCTGATTTTGTAGATCTAGCTGCTAAGAAGCCAGTTTGTCTAATGAAGTAGCTCCACCTAGACAGAGGCTGAACATTACCCAGAAATTTGGCTAAGAGCCATTGTTGTCACAAGTCTTATTACATTTTAGTTGAAATATAAAGGGAGCAGAAACTGTCTGTATTTAATAACATATCCTCCCCCCATATTATATATATATGCATGCACAGGGTTTGATTTGGTAAGGTCTGGATTCTAAGCGTTGTTGAAGAATATTGGTATTGAAATTATTTTCAACCCAAAGGAATTATATATGGAATTACATTATATCCAATTTTTAAATGCTTATACAGTAGACTCAGGAAAACAACTTCTTTATAAAGCAACAAAGAGTCCTGTGGCACCTTATACACTAACAGATGTATTGGAGCATAAGCTTTCGTGGGTGAATACCCACTACGTCAGACGCAGGGTATTCACCCACAAAAGCTTATGCTCCAATACTTCTGTTAGTCTATAAAGTGCCACAGGACTCTTTGTCGCTTTTTACAGATCCAGACTAACATGGCTACCCCTCTGATACTTAACTTCTATATAGAATATTTTATGAGTAGACAGGATCTGTTCACAATTAAAAATTATATATGGTACATGTGACATTAAAAATATCCATGAATTCTTTACTCCGCCCCATGTAATGGAATATAATGAAAATGTCTACAATTCAACAAGTGATTTAACAAGGAGCAATAACTTCCTTAATAGATAATAAAATTCTATCCAACTGACATTTATTAGGTGTCATATTTCAGTAGCTACAGTATTCAGTATATTTGAGTTAATTGTTTTACATTTTCATTTACTCTTTCCTCTAAAATTAAGAACAAGCTTGAGAAAGGTTTAGCAATACAGTTTTGTTATAGCTTGCATATAAAGAAGCAAAAGAAGTTTTCATATTCAGTCCAATAAAGATTAAGATTAGATTAAGTCAAATAATTTTATTTCCTTTCTGGAGGAAATTCTTTTTGACTCATCAAAATTGGTTTCCTATTGAAGAATACCCTAAAAAAATTATGCATAAAGAAATTTGGGTGGGGGGTGGGAAACAAGCTTGAAGGACTACTGTTAGAACACCTTCAAGGGAGGACTTGCAATTTATCTGATCAGGTTCTGAGCCACCTCTCTGCTTTCACAATCTTGGGACCTTCCTGGCACTGGTCTAGTCTCCTTTGCCTACCAGTTGCCAAGAGCTGCAAGGGGCCATTCCAACAGCCAGGAATTGCCAGCATTTAAACAGCCCCTGGCCGCGCTCCCTCTGCTTGCAGATGCCCTTGTATTAGGTGCCGGGAGGAGAGTGCTGGAGGAGCCAGCATATATGTGTATGCCTAGGTAATATGAATTCCTCCTTTGTAGACATACACATTGGGATTATAGCATCTAGCAATGTTGCTCTTGTATTAAAGTAAATGTGACTTCCTGTATGCTAAAAGCCTACAGAAAGATCGTTTTCAGATTGCCAGCCCAATCAATGCAGGGGAAGATGGGGGTTTGTGTGAGTGCATGCATATGTGCACTCTTCAAAGGGTCATGGTTTTCAGCCTGTTTCTGTATGTTGAACAACAGCAGTCAGTGTAGATGATCTAGATCTTGTTATATTGGTTAAACAAGACTAGCTGGCTCACAGCTTTATTTGATAGGCTGGGCTTTGTTTCCTTTCAAATGTGCATAATTGGTTTTAACATAGAACATAAACATTTCAAAAATATTTACATATAGCAAGTTACAAGTGTCAGTAATTTTGGGTCAACACTTAAGAAAGGAATTAATCACTTCTGTTTAATAAAACAAAAAGATCAGCAATAAAGATCACAGATTTTATTTGAACCGCCCAGTAATTCTGCATTTGTATGACAACACCCTGCTCTCCTTACATGACCCAAAGCTCTATATTTTACTCTTTTGAGCAGCTGTACTACTCTTGCGAATCATCCATCATCTACAGTTCAATCTCTGCATACTGTACTAACACGATATGTGAGCAAATAGCGGCATAAATCGGTGCTCAGATATATGGGGATGGTGGCTGTATGAAAAGCAGCATAGGATGGAATGCAGTGTATGTAAGAGATTTTATTTTATATAAAAAGACAGCAATTTTCCACTTGTTCACAGGATTTTTTCTATGGCTATATAGGGAACAAGCATGCCTTCCTGTTCACAGAATGTATTACTATTTATAACTATATATTGCCATCAGAGTGCATGGCATATTACTAACATGGAAGAGACCATTCATTGCGCCCTGTGGTAATAAGAGTTTAGAGTACTCATTACTTGAGGAATCAGGCCCTTTATTAGCTCATAGAATAGAAACCCCCATGGAACACGAAAGACTGCCAGGCAGCTTTCTTAGCATCCACATCCCTGCTTAAGAGACTCCTTTACAACAGATCATTCAGTTCTTCCAGATTCTGCTGAATTCCTACCATTACCTAACTCAAGTACTACCTTTCCATATCCAGTTGTTCCTGCCAGATCCATAGCTGGCTTCATCTGCAGCGATCCTGCCATGCCCTTCCAGTATCTGAGATTAATTATGTTTGCCATTTTCAAACTCATGGCAATCTATATGTCCTTGTCCTAGGGAATATGTTTTACAGTTAAATAATCTACTGGTATACACATAATTGGCAATAATATTGCTCCTTTTTAAATATTAAATGTAACATTTCAGAATTTTTTTATATTCAAACATTCCCAAAAACTTATGATTATAGTTTCCTACAGTATATGCTTTTGAACATCTTCAGCACCAATTTGTGCAGATGTAAGAGAGTATGGTATAGTTGATCATATAGTTTAATATACATTATTTATAGGCTGCTATTGCCATTTTTCATAGCAGTTTCACTGTTATCCTACCATGTAATTTATATTCATCTGTCTTATTATTAGTATTGATGGTTTCTGTGCATAGCTGAGTTCTTTAAGAAGTTCCTTAAAAAGAAAGTATTTTTTTTAAAAGTATCAAAAGATTTAACATGTGGAATAATTCATAGATTTAAAGAATCCAAGGCCAGACTAGATGATCACAATGGTCTTGTCTGCCTCCTGTGTAACATAGGCCATATAACTTCTCCAGAATAATTCTTAGAGCAGATCTATTAGAAAAACATCCTGTCTTGATTTTTTGATTTGATCTTGATTGTCAGTGATGGAGAATCCACCATAACCCTTAGTAAGTTGCTCCAGTTACTCACTGTTAAAAACGTATGCCTCATATCCATTCTGAATTTGTCTAGCTTCAACTTCCAACCATCAGATCATGATATACCTTTCTCTGCAAGATTGAAGAGTCCATTATTAAATATTTTTCCCCCCGGATAAGTACTTATGGACTGTAATCAAGTCAACCTTTAACCTTCTCTTTGTTAAGTTAAATAGATTGAGCTTCTTGAGTCTATCACTATAAGGCATGTTTTCTAATCCTTTAATCATTTTTGTGGCTTTTCTCTGAACTCTCTCCAATTTATCAAAATTCCTCTTGAATTGTGAATGCCAGAACGGGACACAGTATTCCAGCAGTGGTCTATTCCTCTCTATTCCTACTTGAGAGTCCCCTTTTTATGTGTCCTAGGATTGCATTAGCGCTTTTGGCCACAGCGTCATACTGGGAGCTCATGTTCAGCTGAGTATCCTCCATGACCCCCAGAACTTTTTCAGAGTCACTGCTTCCCATATTAGAACCCCATAATTATGGCCTACATTCTTTGTTCCTAGATATATACATTTACATTTAGACATATTGAAACACACATCATTTGCTTGTGCGCACGATCTAGATTGCTCTGTTTCTGTGACCTGGCCTGTTCATTCTTTACCATTCCCCATATATATCTGGTCTGGACTTTATTTTGTTTGCATGTGATAAATGTGATCATGTTATGATCACGTGTTCCTAAATTACCATTAATTTTTAGTGCTATGGTCAGTTCCTCATTATCTGTCAAGACGAGGTCTAATACAGAATCTTCCCATGTCGGAGATAACACTTTTTGAGTTAGGAAATTGTCATCCATAATATTTAGAAATTCCAAGTAAAAGTTTTAGTACTGTGTAACCTTTGATTTATATTCCCAATTAGTAGTTTAAAAATAAGGACTAAAACCAAACTGAATTCTTTAAGGTTCAAACCTCCAGGGTGGTTACAGATAATTTAATTTACTGGATGATTTTGAATGACATGAGTGATAAAATTAAAGACTTTATTTAATATAAAATAATTAGTTAAGCACATGGGCATTACAATATAACCATACATTGCATTTATGCTCACACACTAAAATGAAATGGATTCAGGAGTGATCAGTCCTTGAATGAGAACAGGTCTAATCCTCTCTCTAATGGTACCTTGATGGTGGATGGGCTCGCCTAACTAAAATCAGCGTACTACTCTTTTTATAATCAATTATATTAAGGCCCCTTAATTAGCATTAAATCCACCTTTTTACCATAATCACATCATTTCTAATTTCTCATTGGCTGTTTAACATTAAGCATCATTGTAATTAACATCTGCATAAGTGCCATATCAATAATCAATACAGATACCATTTTCCAAAGCATTAATATTTTATCTTAAACACTTGTAAAAATCAGTTGGGACCAAAACATGTGTACAGCATGACCTTTGGTCATGTCCTAACATATCTCTAACTGCCTGTGAGCTGTCTCACTTTACTTCATTCATATTATACCAGGCCTCACTTGGCTATTGTCAAGCCTATTTTTAGGAAATAGATTTTTGGGTCCACTTAAATTTCAACACATTTCTACATAACATAAGCAATCATCATATCTATAGGCGACAACTGGCAGCAGGAGACCTCTGGCATAGGTTGCTCAAATTGAAGTGCCCCATGATTACACAGCTTTTTTCCTACACATTATAAACAGGAGTGTAAGAAAGTGGTCATCCTGTTCCTTAGTGTGATTTGTTCGTCTGTACCAGACACCAATTAATTCTGTCTTGTGCTTTTTCTGTTAGAACATTGATCCATAAGCATTTGGGATCATTTGCTTAATAGTGCCTCAAAACCATTTTTGACATGAAGTGCCACTCCTGTTCCAATTTTGCCCATTTGATCCTTCCTAAATAGATTATAACTATTGATTTTAACATTCAGTCATGGGAATCATCACACCAGGTTTCAGTAATACTAAGAGATCAAATTTATGCTCATAAATGAGCAGTGCTAATTCTTTTTTGTTATCCAGGTTCCTAACACTGGTGTTTAGGCAATTAAAGACATTTTTTATTTACTTTTAAGTTGTTATAATCTAAATTAAAGTTTGCAAAGAGAAATTGACATCCTTAATACTATTCATACATCAAAAACTTGGTTGTGACGCAGTTACACTTGCCACACACACATTTGAGACAAACCACAAAAGCAAGGAAAGGAAAGGTGCTGTCATCTGCTTCCCACCCACAAATAGGATTTGAAGATAACCTTGAAAATATGAACAAACTGTTGCTTTCTTGGGTCTACAGATAGCCTGAAATAATAGCTCAGAGATGTGAACTGCCATTCATTCAAATGGGGTCAGTAACTCTGAACCCAAAGAAGCCAACTTCCATGTCAATATGAACCATATCACCATTGTGTCAAGTATCAGAGGGGTAGCCGTGTTAGTCTGGATCTGTAAAAGCAGCAAAGAATCCTGTGGTACCTTATAGACTAACAGACGTTTTGCAGCATGAGCTTTCGTGGGTGAATACCCACTTCGTCGGATGCAAGAATTCACCCATGAAAGCTCATGCTGCAAAACGTCTGTTAGTCTATAAAGTGCCAGAGGATTCTTTGCTGCTTTTACATATCACCATTGCTCATTTGAGCAGAACCATTCAAACCAGGCATGGCTGTAGTGGAGAGGGGGACATATCAGGGAGCCAGTGATTCTCAGCCACTTGGCCAGAGTGTAAAATTAAAGCTGCAGAGGGACAGCTTCAGTCAGTAAGTATATGCAGCTGGCATAAAATCTCATCTGCCACAATAGAGCCTCACTTTGCCATGTTCCTTACCCTCTCCTCCCAGACATCCTCATCCTCAGTGTGCCCTGCCATGCCCTGAACAACCCTGAATTCCCCTATGCTGGGTGGCAGAGTTCCAGTGGAAGAGGCAACAAAGGCCCCTCTGCTAGCTTTGCACCAGCAGAGATTTTGGCTGTGTGGGGACATTCTCCAATGCAAATCTCCAGCTATCTCTGAAGTTTATTTTGCGTTGTGAAATTGGCAAACTGGAGACTCCAACCTGGTGAAAAGCTGCCTTTTGTGAATACAGAGGATTTTTATCTATGTTTTCCCACTCACCATGTTTTGCAGGATGACTAGATTGGTGTGATTAATACAATACTAGTGTTCAACTTTGTGAGTTGAGCAGAACTGGAAGAAATTAGAACATCCACTCAAAGGGCCTGTGATGGGGCTGGGACTCACCACCATGGCGCTTCCCGCTGGTCGCTCCGGGAATTAGCTCAGTCCTTGGCAGGGCACCTGCTGCTGGTGGTGTCCCATCTGTCCTCTGCTCCTTTGTTGTTGTCTGGACCCGCGTTGCTTCCTGCTCGGCAGCGTCCTCTTCAGGATACTGCCCTCCGGCAGTGCCCACTGCTCAGTCTCACCCCCTTCCGGGGGTCTGGTGTTATCAGCAGTCCTTCTCTGTGCCCCAGCCACCGTGGTCAACCACACCAAAAGGCTAACCCCTAGAGTCAGGGGTCTGGTGCAGTCCACTATCACCACATCCACTGGCTGAGTGTTCATGCAAGGGGGAAAGCGGGGTCCCAGGCCCGCCCTCTATACTGGGTCCCAACCCAGGGACCCTTTGGTGGCAGCCTTCCTGCCCTCCTTCTCTCCCCAGGCCGCTCCCCCTTTGAACCGGCTAGGCCCTTCTCTCAAGACCTGCAGCCTGGCAGGTAGTGGGATGGAGTTCCCTTCTGCTCCCTGAACCTGCTCAGGACTGCGCTGTCCTGGCTGCTGGTCTCCTCACTCAGGAGACAGACCTTCCCCTCTGAAGGTCTGGGAGAGACTGCCTGCTCCTCTCTTAGGCAGCCTTTATATAGGACCTAGCCTAGCCCTCATTTGCTGGCTCTAATCTTGGCCCTGATTGGCCCCCAGTAAACCCTTTTCTAATTGGCTGCTGGCCTGCAAAGCCGCTCTGGCCTACTCTAGCCCCCTCTCACATGGGGGTGGGGCAGCCACCTCACCACAGGGCCGCTCTGTGAAATCTTGACTGACAAAACTGTAAACTAATTGTGTCATTTTGTCACTGAGATTAAGTGACCTCTCACAGGACATATAGTAAATCATATGTACCTATATTATACCATTTTTATTATAACTTTTCTAGGGGTGAGAAAGTTAGATATAATAATAGAGCTCTTTTCTTTTTTTACTGAATTATTCACAAATACATTAAAGCTGTATTATGTAGACATTCTTATAGTATTTAATAGATAATTATATCTCTATCGCTGAATTCTGCAGGATAATTAAAAAAAAACTATAGAAAAGAGATTTCTCTACTAAATTCCATGGGTTTTTAGAGTAATTTCTGTAGAAACGATTTAAAATTTCTATAGAATCTAATTGTCTTCATCTTTACTTAAATTCTACACAAAGTTTTAATAAAGAATTCTAGGCTAGACGTAATTTTCAGTGTGTGACATGCTCTGTCTTTCAGGAGCATGAAACCAATAGGGTTTCTATAGGAATTTAAAAAAAGATGCTGTTTACATTTTAAAAAGGCATGAGTGTGTGTGTATGTGTGGCCAGGGGTGGCTCTAGGAATTGCGCCGCCCCAAGCAGGGCGGCACGCCGCGGTGGCCACTCTGGCGGTCGCTGGTCCCGCGGCTCCGGTGGACCTCCTGCAGACGTGCCTGCGGAGGGTCCGCTGGTCCCGCGGCTCTGGTGGACCTCCCGCAGGCACGCCTGCGGATGCTCAACTGAAGCCGCGGGACCAGCGGACCCTCCGCAGGTATGTCTGCGGGAGGTCCACCGGAGCCGCCTGCCGCCCTCCCACGGCACGCTGCCCCAAGCCGGCCCTGTGTGTGGCACTGAGATACTGTAGTGATGGTGGCCATATCAATACATAACTAATATCTGCTATCTGTATACATATCTGCATAAATATAGTGACTGAATTACTCATGAGTGGTGAAGCCAGGAGTTAATTATGCAGGTTATGTAAAGGTTTTGTTGGTATTCACTTGAGATAACTATATTCTGTATATGCCACTTCTGTAGTTAAAAATGTCATGAATTCATTTTTAACTACAGAAGTGGCATTTAAGGCAATTTTTAGTGTTTTTTGACCACCTCCTGAGTGCAATTCAGTTTGAAGCCTGGTACTTAGGACAACTGACAAATATAAGCATTAGTTTTGGGGTCTTAAACTCTTAAAGGATTCCCAAATTGGGTTTTCTGTAAAGTGTGGCATATACAGTCTGTTCTATCATGACCTTCCAGAATTAGTAGCAAGAGTTGTAATTTCCATCCAATGAAATAAAGTTCCTATTTCTAACCCTACAGGGCCCAAGATAAGAGATTTCACAATCATGATTGATAGTTATAATTGTCGCTGATGCAGGACTGATTTTTTGCCTATCCTGGATCTCAGGCCAAGGGAATTTTAGGAGCAATTTTCTCAATTGAGGAGGGAGGGAGAGAAAATTTCTGTGGTGGGCTGATTTAAAAGAAATGTCATCTAATCAACATAGTTTAATCAAGAAGGATCCAACATGATATATTTTGACAAAAGTCTATTATTCAGAGAAACTCACATTTTCTTTGAGAATTACAGTCATTTTCAGAATTTCATTAGCATTGAGCCTAACAAGAGCTCATTAGGGGAACATTTTTTTACCAAAGGACTCTATTCAGCACAGAGTACTGTACATTGTGTCTGGGCTCAAGCATCTGGAGGATTGTTATTTATCAGTTTAATTTTTGTGACCTCGCCAATCTTTTTAATGATCTTTAATGACACCTATGTATGCACCATGACAACACCATAGCTAATTAGATCACAAAGGGAATAGAATCATGATCTTCTTGTTTAGAAACACTTGAGGTCTACCCCATAGGTTAAAGCAGTGGTTTTCAACTAGGGGTACACATACCCCGGAGGTACGCAGAGGTCTTCCAGAGGGTACATCAACTCATCTAGATATTTGCCTAGTTTTACAACAGGCTAAATAAAAAAGCACTAGTGAAGTCAGTGCAAACTAAAATTTGATAGAGACAATGACTTGTTTATACTGTTCTATATACTATACACTGACATGTAAGTACAATATTTATATTCCTATTGATTTATTTTATAATTATATGGTAAAAATGAGAAAGTAAGCTATTTTTCAGTAATGGTGTGCTGTGACACTTTTTTGTATTTTTATGTCTGATTTTGTAAACAAATAGTTTGTGAGGTGAAACTTGGGGGTACACAAGACAAATCAGACTCCTGAAAGGGGTACAGTTGTCTGGAAAGGTGGAGATCCACTGGGTTAAAGGACAGTATCTTCTGTCCACAAAAAATGTCTTCCTCACCAAAGTGAGATGTAATAACTCTTTATATTATCGGTTTGCTGTTTGAAAGAAATCAAATATCCTTGAGAATGCCAATTAATGACAAATTCTACAGAACCAAAGTAAATGAAATAATACAACTCTTGTTTTAATTATTCTTGTTGTAACCAGTATTTCTAAAATTCCTTCTATTTAACACCCCTTTACTACAACAACAACAACAACAACAATAATAACAACAATAATAATTTGTGTTACAGAAATACACAAAACCCCCAAACAGGAATAGGACCCAATTGTGTTGAATACTGTAAAAACACAGAGGAATCAATATGTCTGGGTGCTTATATGACCCACAACATCATAATCTCTTTGTACCTAGGAGAAAGAGTTCCTGACCTGTAGGGTTTACTGTCTAAAAATAGTGTGGTATTAAATAATTGTGTTTGGTAGTATTTTTAAATTGTATATTTTGGTTAATATGTTTCCATAGTTTGCTTTATGTATATGACTTATGGTATTTGCCTTCTATATTTTGTGTACTTTTTAAAGCTTTTATTTCTTTTTGTGTGTCAGATTTAATAAGATGTTAAATATAGTGTCTGTTTTTAGATGGTTTATTAAAGATTAAGGGCCCAAACCTGTGGTATTCTGGGTACCCTCATTTCCCACAGCGCCAATGAGAGTTCTGCAGAGGACAGGCATTCAGAGAGGGTCACATTGTGTTTTATGCTTCCTATGATGGTAATCCTGTAAGCTGTTCTTCATGAACAAACCCAATATTGAGCCAGATTCTGCCATCCTTATTCGTGTGGAGTAGTACTGTTGGACCTGATCATGAAACTTTTTGAATGTGATGGATGCCTGTGCATGTGTGGAGCCACATTGACTTCAGTAGAGCTGACTTCAGGTGCGGGGGTTCACCCATGCAGTCAGCCACAGGTGCAGAGCCCTTCTCCACATATAGTTCAGTTGATTTCAGTGAGACTACTTGTGGGCTGAAATGCTACTCAAGTGTAAAGGTATCAGATTCTGTCTCTTTGTATATTCCCTTGGCCAGATTTTGCCACCTTTACTCATGTTGAGTAGCATCTGACCCTACAAGAGTTCCCACTGAAATGAGTGGGATCACTTATGGAGTAAGGTACTACGCTGAGTAATAGCAAGCTGCATTACATTTTTGTTCTTATTTGTAATTTTTCTTTTTTTTAATCTGTTTTTTCTTAACAAATCCTTATAAATTTATTTAAGTATGTTCTTCTTTCCTTTGTTTGTGTTATATATTTGTTTCTGATTTTTCCCTTTCATATTTTTTAAAGACTTCCCTGATCACTATTAAGTCTCTCTTTAGACATTTGTGTTTTCTTTTTAGTGTGTTGTGGTTTATGGTTTTAAACTGCTGCTTCTTGATCCTTCTCTCGGTTTTCATTATGATTTCTTACTTCACAGTGTGATTTTGGTGTCTTTGTTTAGATATCTTCTCCATCTTCTGATATTAGGCAGATTTTTCATATTTGTTTTTTCTCTTATTTTTTCACTTCTTAACATTTTAAAAGTGCTACACCAAAGTAGATATCTGGGTTATTTAGGCTCAGAAGTGCTGTGCACTCGAGCACCCCATCTATATATCTCAGGGAGGAGCCCAAGTTTAGGGTTTCAGGTCACCAAATTTAATCCATTCTTAGGTTCTGCAGGTTTACCATCCCACACCATATTCTAAAAATCACTTATTGATGAGGCTGTGAGAAACTTCTTGGTTTTGCACTGCAGAAGGTTAGAAGAGCTATTCTTAGTTTTGGTTCGTGCTGGCTCCAACCCACTGAGTTTCACTTTGATTTTCAGCCTGAAAAGTTCAAGTGGAAGTCACCTGAAATAATCAGCTATTGCTTGGGTTGGCATCAAACCATAAATCAATCCAGGTTGGATTCAAACGTGGCTCAAAGTGACTGAAACTCAGCCTGTGGTTGCTTGAAACTTGGCTCAGATTCTCCAAAAGTGCACAGTCTGGACAAACTAGCCTGAGATTTGGGTTTGTTACAAACCGAAATGTCAGATTTTGTGGTGAAACATTCACAGCTTTTCTTTCTTTCTTTCTTTGCACTAGCAATAACAAGAGCTAGTGAGCTTGATTTATCACTATGCTACTTGACCAGTTAAGGCCCGTTTTTCACCAGGCAGCATCCACTTGTGTGGACATAATCTTTATTGCATCAATACCTAAAAGCACAGGTGATGCAGTAGTTTCTATCACTTGAACATTGAGGTGTTAGATTTGATCTAGCATGCACAAGTGCACATGCACATATGCTGGCATGCACATTTTCACATGTACAAGTAAAACTGGGTTTCATTCCTCGGTCCTTGATTTTCAGATGTGCTGAGCACGCATGTCTCCGACTGGAGTCAGTGGGAACAATGAGTGCTCAACACCTCGAAAACTAACACCACTGTGTTTAACTTCAGATCTGATCCTGCTGAGATGTAGAATTTGTTAATTCTGAAGCCTCAATACAAGAAAAGAAGGCAAATCCCATTTTGAATTGTTTCTTTGTTTTTCTAACTTCCATCACTCTTTCCAGTCACTCATTCCAATGGAATTCACCAAATTACTAAAACACAGTTTGAAATGTAACAGGGGACGCAACTACAATCATTGCCATTTATTCAAAAATAACTCATGTTTTTATATGAACTTTAATGCATACCCTTGGGCAGTATCTATTCCATGTAATATCTCTTTGGACCATAAACACCTTCTTTAGCCATGCCCTAACGAATATAATGCACAAGAACAATATTTTACCAACTAAAATTTTGGTTTTATAATCTTCTCATTCATCTACAGAAATTCCTTGTTTCACAGTATGCTTTTATGTCACGCATGTGCATTACTGGTCTCTACAATTCTTAAGAAGAGATCTGTTTTGTGAGCTCTATGCTCCTTGGCTCTGGAAAGTAGTATAATATCATGCAATAATATAAATGCAATTTCTCTAAGGACCACACTAAAGGAATCTATATAGGTCCCTGTGTATGAGCATCTGAGGGTATGTCTACAGTATAATTAAACACCTGCAGCTGGCCCATGTCAGCTGACTTGGGCGTGTGGGGCTAGGGTTAAGGGGCTGTTTAACTGTGGTATCAATGTTTGGGCTTGATACCAGAGCCTGAGTCAGCTGTCACAGGACAGCTGAGGGTGTTTAATTGCAGTGTAGACATACGCTTATAAATGTAATATTGTCTGTCTTGCTCAGAGTTGTCCAGTTAATCGTAGAGGTCAAACATGCACTCACAGAACTCACACTTTGGAGCCTGAGGTACGCGTAGAGAATCCTAGCCCTTCTGAACTGTCAGTACGGTTTTTAGGGAATAAAAAGATTAAACAAACTCCTCTCTGGTTTCTTATGAGTTTTGTTGGCACCACCAGCAGGTTCAAAGAGCAGTCCAGCTCTGCTTTCCTGATAGAAAAGAGGATGAGTGAGAAAGAAGACTGGGAGATTACAGATCACATCTTCTCTCCTCATTTTTGTCAGTTCTTCTCCCACATCGCTCATTTGTTTCTCTCCATTCACTGGCACTTCTTCCATCCACTCCTGAACATCCCTATCTACTCATCTTCTCATTCCCCTGCTCTCGTGCTAGCCATGCAAGGAGTGATGTTCACTCCCAGAAGCTCCTTCAAACAGCCTCCATGCTCTGGCTGAAACACCTGGACAGAAAAACCAAACTGGTAAGTGCCTCCCCAGTTTAGCCCTCTGAGTCAGGTTGAAATGGAAGCCTTAACAAAGGCATGTAGATGAGCAGTTAGCGGTGTGTTCTCCATCCTTTCTCCTTTTCTCTACCTTCACTTTCCCCTTTAATGTGGTCATCATATTCCCCTCTCTCTTGCACATATATGCATGTCTGTGTATACATATTGTTTTACATAGAACATGCTGAAAGAACCTGTCTGTAGCTGAGCTGGTAGTTGGTGTATTAGTGGTTGTGACATGGCTTAGAATCCTCTTCACTGTTTGTGCTGATCCTTGAGAATGGATGTTACATATGTTGGAACCAACAGGGCTGAGGGATGCTTGAGGTTCATCATTGGTACATACAGAACCTTGTGTGAAGTACCTGGAACAAAAGATCTTCTGTTCTGTCTGAGACAGTGTAATGTGGATGGTTAGGATCGGGAGAGAATAATTTGCAACCTTGCAGAAGGAAAGAAGGGCTCAAGAAAAGGAGAGCAGAAAAAGAGAAGATGCTAGCGTGGGGAAGGCCTGTACTCTTGGCTCATTTTTCGAAAGGGTAAAAAAGCACATAATGAAGTTTTTAATTTACCAGGAAAACTTTCATT
The DNA here is from genome assembly GCF_020497125.1 of Mauremys mutica. Classification (NCBI taxonomy): domain Eukaryota; kingdom Metazoa; phylum Chordata; order Testudines; family Geoemydidae; genus Mauremys; species Mauremys mutica. The sequence continues at coordinate 35,811,052 of NC_059073.1, read as the reverse complement.
TTAACTGAAAGTGACTGGCAATAAGCACTTGGTACCTTGGGGCATTCTTGTGAAGCACAAAGTACCTCTGTAAGGTGACAAGTGCCCTCAGTTTCCAGTGACTTTAGTGGAACTTAAGGATGCTCATCACCTTCTGGAGGCTCTCAGCACTTCACAGAATTGGACACTATACCTGTTCTGTGATAGCCTTCCATTTGTAACACTCATCTCTAATCAATACACAGTGCAACAGCAACCTGCAAAGGAAATCCCAGGACAGATACCCTCTTTTAAGGTACTGGCTGCCACAGCTCAACCAGATCTGTAAAACCTGACAGAACAAAACCAAAGCAACCCTGTCAGAGAACAAGAAGCTCTGTGCCTTTAAACATCTGTTTAAAAAAAGTATAAAGGAACTCATCTGATTTTGATCCAACCCTTTGAGGACCCTTAACAAGTCTGATTGTGAGAATAGTAATAAATGACCAACTTCTACAAGGCGTTTTGGGTAGGATTTTTCAGCTTAAAAAGGAAACATTGAGAATCTAAAAAAGAAAATTGTCATTGAGTAAGGATAATATGGCCAGAGAGTGATCAGAAAGGATTCTGATAAATGCTGGAGCCTGAAGGAAGCTAAAAACTCAAGGGAAAAGCAGTGGCCTTTCTGACCTAACTTGGAAGCCTGCTGTGTCTTTTGTTCAGGTGATGTTTAATAGTCTGCATGTACATTGTCTTGTTCTATGATCTATCAAATATTGCCTAGAAATAGGCAAATAAAATAAATGGAATTGCTTTACAAATATGTGTGTACACACAGAATATAATGTAGGTTGGACTGGTAGTGCTGCCTACTACTAAGGTTGCCTAAATGCCTGACACTTCCCATTATAAGACCCTGTTTTCAGTTACTTTTGTTATTGCCACACTTTAACCATTTTGGCTGAAATGTTAAATGCCAGGTGTCTGCCTCAGGCTGAATTTTTTTTCCTTTGGAAAAAATTATTCAGCTGTTTCTGAGAATGAGGCTATGGAAAAAACATTGTTTTGCTGACTTTTAAAAAGTTGTGGTGACCTTTTCTTGGAAAGCTCTAGTATCCCCCATGCTTTGGATCAGGGACTTGAAATTTATCAGGGAACGAGGGGCATTTTTCCCTCTGCCTTTTGCTATCCCCATGAAAATCTGCCCCAACTTGGTCAAGTTATGTCTTTGAAAAATTGCAATTCTGACATGCTCAGGGGAGACTTCTTAGATTTTAACAACTGAAATCTTCCTAGATTCCATCCTCACTGAGCATACTTCAGCCTCTCACAGCTCCTGTGTGCCATCCCCATAGGGCAACAGAGCATTGGGACTCAGTGTAATGTCTTCTTTCAGCTGGTCTGATGGGGGTGGAAGGCAGCACTGGAACTAAGAGCAGGGATCCTGTCTCTTGTGTGTTCTGAATGAGGCACCCCCCCCCCCGCTGGCACCCAGGCAATGTGGAGGAGGAAATCATCTGATTTGAATTCAGGGGGAGCCAAAAGCCTTTCAGGGGGTGGGAAGGAAGTAGATTGGGACAAAATGTCTGGTGAGGCTGGAGGGTGTTGGGGGAGGGACTGGGAATGGCAGATGGGAGGCTCGGACTGGGAACTGCTGTGTGTGTGTGTAGAGGGGAGCCTGGGACTGGTTGGGCAAGGAGATTATGACTGGGAGGTGGACAGGAAGAACACTGGGACTGGGAGCTGGGGGATTAGGAGCCAGTTGGCTGCAGGGGAGATGAGGAGGTGGCAGTGAGACTGGACAAACAGCTGGGGGGAAAGGAGACTGTCTGGACAAGGAAACTGGGACTAGGATGTAGTGGTTCTGTGATCTGGGGTGGGCAGACATCTGACAAAGAGCTGGGGTGTGTGGGGAGAACTGGGACTGGTTGGGCAAAGAGACAGGAACAATGGGCCGGGAAAGGGTGAGACAGAGAACCAGGAGGATGGTGAAGAAGAGACTGAGATTGGACGAGGAGGTTAGGAGAGAGGCTAGTACTGGGAACCAGTAGGGGGAGAGGGGAGTGACAGATCAGATATCAGAGGGGCTGGGAAAGAGCAACTGGGAGTAGCTGAGCAAGGAGACTGGGGACAAAGAGTTGTGGCAGGGGGTGGGGAACTGGGACGGGCTGGGCAAGGAGACTGAGACCAGGATGAGAAGCCTTGAGGAGTGGAGACTGAGACTGGGAGAAAGAGCTAGGGGTGGGAAAGAGACTTCCTCCCCCACCACATAGGAGGGGACAGGGTGCAAGAGGCCAAGCTTGGGGGAAACAGGCAGAAGAGTCTGTACCCATTAGAGCACACTCATTCCCAACCCCTTGTAATGGAACCCAAGATGCCTGAGTCTGACTCTTGCTCTGCTGTCAGAAAATATTGTTGAAACAAAATGTGCATCTTGTCCCCTCTAGTCCTGGTCCTCACAGAGAATGAGTTAGTCCATTGGCTCAAGTGGCAGAGGTCTGTGTGGTGGACCTAAAGGTTCCAATCCTGATGCTGTACCAGGTGGGTGATGATAATATGATGGCACATGATTAAGGATGCACGTCTGTCATGGAGGTCATGGAAGTCACAGATTCTGTGACTTTCTATGACCTCTGTGACTTCTGCAGCAGCTGGTGCTGGCTCAGGGGCTGCCCCGGCAGCAGCAGTTTGCATGTGTGGGAGGGGCTCAGGGCTGGCAGTTGGGGCAGGGGCTCCCCAGCTCCCACTGGCATGTCCCTGCAGCTCCTAGGCAGAGAGTGACTGCCCGTACACTCTCTGTACACTCTGAGTGCTCTGTACACTGCCTGTACCCACAGGTGCCACCCCCCGCAGCTCCCATTGGCTGCAGTTCCCAGCCAATGGGAGCTGTGGAGCCGGCGCTTGTGGTGGGAGCAGTGCGTGGAGCCCCGCTGGCCACTTCTCCCCCTAGGAACTGCAGGGACATGCGGAGATGGGTAGGGAGCCTGCCAGCCCTGCCAACCCCTCCCCAGCACCAGGGGGGGGTCCTGGGCAGCACGCCCTAGCCCAGACCCCTTTCAGCACCAGCAGAGGTCCTGGGCAGCACAGAGCAGCCCAGCCCCACCAGCCCAGCACCAGTGGTGGTCCTGGGCCATGCACAGCCCACCTCTCCACTCTCCCCAGCACCAGCAGGGGTCCTGGGCAGCACAGAGCAGCCCAGCCCCCCAAGCCCAGCACCAGTGGTGGTCCTGGGCCATGCACCACCCACCTCTCCACTCCCCCCAGCACCAGCAGGGGTCCTGGGCAGCACAGAGCAGCCCAGCCCCACCAGCCCAGCACCAGCGGTGGTCCTGGGCCATGCACAGCCCACCTCCCCTCCAGAACCAGCAGGGGTCCCAGGCCACCCCTCCAGAGCACCCATAGCCCCCCACCCAAGTTTTAGTTGTGGGTATATAGTAAAAGTCATGGACAGGTGACGGGCCATGAATTTTTGTTTGCTGCCCATGACCTGTCTATGAGTTTTACTAAAAATACCCATGACTAAAATGTAGCCTTACACGTGATGAAATATCCATTTTCCTATTCACTTCACTTGCAGCTGTGGGTGCTCAGCACGTCTGCAAATCAGGGTGCAGGGTGGGTACCCAGAAAATGAGGAACACACTGTTGGTGACTGCCTGTGAAAATTTTAAGTGACTTGCCCAGCCTCACATAGGAGCTCCATGGCACAGGAAGGCATAGAATATAGTTATAAAGAACAGCATTCAACTGCCTTCACCTTTAGACCACCCTTTCTCTTCCTGCAATCCCCTGCCTCATTCACTGCACACTGTTCAAGTTCTACAATAAGCGAGGCCTGGTCCTACAAACAGCCTCCTTCAGTACAGAATCCCGACTCAATCCCAGAGCAGTGCACTGAATGAGGCAGTGGGTCCTGTGGAAAAAATAGTATGTGATCACTTTAATTATGGCATTTCCTAACTTTTGAATGCTTGAATTTACAACCTTAATACTGTTCTTTTAGCATAGCTTTGTATATATAAATAAAATGAGAGCAAGCGAGAGAGCAGCTGGCAATTGTGAGTTCTGAGGCTACTATTCCATTGAGGTTTTCTACAAGAGTGAAGCTCATGTGAATTATGTTGTCACCTGAACTCCAGGATGGAATTTTGGAATGGACCCTCAAGTGGTATAACGAGGTGTAGCCTCACTGACATCAGAGGAACCTTGACGATTTACTCCAGCTGAGGATTTGGCCCTATATAGTTATATTGCATGGATCTGTCTTCTGAATTCGTTCCCTATGTAGGCTTCTCCCCCCTCCTCCCTTTTCTATTTCTACTATGTAGCATCCTTAAAGGGCTTCCCTTGCTGCTTCTCCCTCTTGTATCTTACAGAGGGTTCTTGACTTCTTCTCAGTTCCCATGTGGTGGATCTTTTTAATTTCTACTGATGCCACCTTTCCCTCTGCTCCGGGAAGGGCTTTACCACTTCCTTATACCTGGACTTTGCAATGTCTTATAAAATAAAAATGCACACGGAAGTAGAAAATCAGAACTTTTCTAGTTGGGTTAACATATACTATTTTAAGGGAGAAAATTATCCCAAAGCACTAAATATAAGAAAGGAGTCTGAGCCATTAAATTCAGATGTTCCCCTAAGTCTGTGAGGTTTGGATTCACACTTCTGCTTTGCGCCTATCTCTGCTAAATAGTTAAAGGTTACTGATGTACCTTGCCTGAAGTTAGCTATTATGAACTTTCTTCCTTAACTGCTTATATGGGTAAAACTCTCTTGTGGGAAGACAAATGGAAAGGGAAAAGGAAAAGGTTGCTTGTGTGCCAAGTTGAATGAAGTGCCTTAGGATTCTGCTAAAAAGAGGTGCAGGATGGAATTGCTATCACCAGATCCTGCTGAATTTCCCTTATCTTCCTAATAAAATTCTTTTAATGTCACTTTATCTGCATGTCACCCTTGAGCCTTGAATATCTACTGAGGCAGTATGAAGTGGTGGAAGCAGCTACAAGCATGACTGAGAGATCTGTTTGGAATATCACCACGTTCAATCATCACTGGATTTGCAGTCTGTTCCAATGCAAACCAGTATATGGAGGCACATGGCTTTAGGAATTACACCTATGCAATTGAATAGGCTTTCAGCTAGTTGTAGATAATGTTAAAATGTGATAAGTAGAAGCTGGAGCATTCATAAAACTTGCAAGCAGGAGAAGAGGAACTGTTTTTCAGTTAGAGGAAGGAAGTTGAGTCCTGTATGGAGTCAGGACTCCTGGGTTTTGTTTGTAGCTCTGAATTACTACCTGACTTAGCCCATGTGTTAAATGTCACTTTACTCATCTGCAGAGTGGTTATAATAATACCTACTACAGAGGTTCTATAACTAATTAATTAATTTTTGAGCTGTACTTAATATTTGTGAAGTGTGTGACCTTCTTAGAAGAACAATGCTTTATAAACACATCATTAATTAAGGAAGAACTAATTTATAACAGTGATGTTTTTAAAATCTGTTTTAAGTTGCATTTGTTTCTAAGTGCACTGTTTGAAAGAATAACAATACTCTCTACAGCTCAGACAGCAATATGTTTCTTATCACATAAGAGGATTTTGAAATAAAAATATGTTTATAAATCACATTTGATTCTCTACAACATTATAATCTCCAGTGGTATTTGAAAAAAAATTAAAGGTGATTTACAAAATGTGTGTGTGGGAGTTTGAACCCTTTTTAATTTTATATGTTCTGTCAAAGAAGCCTAAAGCATGTTGAAGGGTGGAGGTTTGCTGTTTTTCTTTTTTTATTCTTTTCTTAACCTTAGAAATATCAGGAATATCAAGTGTGATCTACATAAGTGTTGCTGGAGTACTTGGTGATTGTCTCTTGGCTATCTCAACTATCTTCTGCAAAGATAATATGCCTTTCAACAATATCTGAATAAAAATCCTGTTCTGTAATTAGATTTCACCTACTTAACAACTGCGGTGTCGTGATCCTGCAAGTTCTCCATTAGCCTGTATAGTCTTTGAAGCTAAACAAAATCTGATTTTTCTAATGGAACACACACACACACACACACACACACACACACACACACACACACACACACAATTGCATTTTTTTGCCATCTATAACACAGAATTGAAAAGGGTACAAACGCTTTTTACTTTCTAGATCATCATTCAGGTTTAAAATATACTGAGACTAAATCTAGAGATGGGGCAATACTGGAGGTATTTATAGTTTTGTAATCTCACTGATCTTCTTTTGCAAACCCAAAGCTTCAGATCTGAACTTCAGTTGCACTAAAGGCACAATGTTTGGGAAGCTTCCTGTATATGGTTCTGGTTTTGGCCCATCTATGTTTCAGACAAGTAGACAAAACTAGGACTGATGGTCATTTTGAAAACTATGGTTGATTTAGGTTTTGTTTTACAAAAACAAGTTCCCTTCTATCCCAAATCTTAACCATCACCCTCTCCCTACTTTGTGTGGTTGGATAAATGTTATTAATTGCGACCGTTCTCTAACTGGGATATTCACAGTCTTAGGGTAGGTTTGGCTGTGTTCCCCATACATAGAAAGAGAGTGAGAGTTTATTCTTGGACTACAGCAAGTGACAATGATGAGTGGAACAGGAAGGGAATCATGCCTCTGAGAGTGATAAATCCTGAGAGTCTATACTAGTAGTAGATTACTTTCCGCAATACACTGTCTCAGCTGCGCTGTCTGGCAAGTAGGGTCAGGCAGAGGCATAGCTCTGCACATTCACGGCCTTGCTCACTTCCTAACCACCTAAGCAGGACTGGGAGTAGCTACCCCTGCAGAGACTGATCTCTCTGCCACACTGTTGTTTTTGATATGGGGCTGCACTCTATATCCCATTGCTTCTCTTCGTAAGTATGTAAAATGAGAGACAAACTTGTGCTCGGTGAGAAGTCATCAGCACAGTTTTCTCATGAGATAATCTTGTAATTAAGCTTCTGTATGTTCAACTGGAAGTAAATCTAATTTTACAAATGTCTTTGTTTTAACACTTGTACTTTAAATGAAAATAAATCCACTTTTGGAAGATGCACCCCCTTAGGTTAATAAAACATACCATCTTTTAAAATTAAATACGTTTTGATTTTTTTTTAATGTAGCACTTTATTTTTTGTATCCAAGTATATTACAAAGGGTTCAAGAAGCTTTAATTTGCTACTTTATTGAGAAAACCCCCCCACCAGGAAAGGGAGATCAAAAGATATGTGACTGCTGAAAACTAAATGCTTTAGTGTTTTAACTTCGACACAGAGTTGTACTCAGGAGTTGGGAGTCAGGTTCACTCTTTTCAGGTTGTAATGTGTGTGGGCTATTAACAATAAAGTCCCCATGTTGCAGGCTTTTGTTGACAATAATTGTGTCACACCCTGATAATACCAGTCTATGAAATACTAAAATTTTGCAACCAGAAATCAAAATGTAGGTTGTAATGGTGAAATATTGTGACTTATCTCTTCTAATTTTTAAAACTCTTGCACTAAAGGCAAGCATAATTTTTCTTTGTTCAGCATATAAAGGAAGAGTGTGTTCAGATGAATGTATCAAAATATACATACTTAGTAGTATTGCAGCTAAAGTGTTCTTTGTTGCTTTACAAACTAAAACACAGAGTAAATTGGACTGGAACATCAAAATCAAGTAATCAACAAATAACACATTTCATAGAACCAGGGATGGAAACACAGGCAAGAACAATGAGAACTCTCTGAAAGGACATACTCAAATTCTGTTTTGTTCCTCTCCCAAACATCTCACCTTCCACCTCTTTCGAAACTCAGTCTCTTGTTAGTTCACCCTCACCCGTTCTGTTAAAGCCTGGCCTTACCTTCCTTTGTCAGTTTTCTGACTTCCTCTTGCATTCTCTGTTTTCATTCTCACTGCGAGTTTCAATGTGCCTGCTAATGAACCTCATGATCTTTTTACTGACACTCTTAGTCTGTCATCCAGTTGGTCATCTCTCCAAAAAACACTTGCATGATATTGTTGGCAACACTTCATCTCTCCTTTCCTATCTAGTTTTGGATCTTGTCTTCACTTCTTCTGGGCTATGTTTGAACACCCTCTCCACCCTCATACCGCTAACAAAATTATCATATTTTATCACTCTGAAGCACTTTGATCCCACTAGACTTCAGCCTCTCTTGCTTATTCTTCCCTCTATGGTCCTGTTGTTGATGTTTATCTTCAGCTTCCCCTAGTCTGAACCTGAATTCTTTCCATATCTTAAATTTTCTTGGTATTCTGACCCATTATAAATCACGAAACTTAGCATTTCAAAAAACAGTGGCTTGTCTCCCAGATCCGCTTACCTTCACCATCCCTCTGCTACCAAGATAGCCCAGTGCATGGACAAGAATGCTTCTGGATTTCTTATTGACACCAATCTCTCACATAGCAGAATCTGTGAGTAATGCTTTCTACTATCTCCGGTTGGTTAGAAGATTGCATTCTACTCTGGTGGACAGTGGCCTAGACTCAGTTACATATGCCTTTGTCACCTCCTATTTGTACCAAAGCAATGCCTGAGGAGGTAGCCATCAGCCTGTAGGGAATTCCACCTAGTACAATGGCAGTGGAACATGGGATACTCAGCAACATGGGATACTTCAGGCACTTCAAACCTGTCCTCCATGTTCTGCACTGGTTTCCTAAAGAGTATCTAATGAACTTCAAGGTCTTAGTCTTTATCTTCAAGGTGCTCAAATGGCCTATGCTCAACATTTCTAAAATACTGCCTAAAGCTCTGGGATGAAGACTGTGGTGACAGCTCCTGTCATCAGGCAAAATGGAACTTTCTGCATTAAGGATAAATTCTGTCTGCGCAGGAATCAGAGATTTCTTGGGGACTGGTTTGAAACTGTGGAACAAACTCCCACAAGGAAGTAAAGACCATCCCAAACTCTTCACCTTCCATTCCAGCAATAAGGTGTACTTCTGCAATATTCCCTTGCCCAACATAAATACAGAGCAGAGTGTCCATTACAACAAACAAACAAAATACCCAAAACCTCCACTGGACACACAATTCTCCCTCTGGGCAGAGGATGAGAGAGAATAAACCACAGGGACAGATGTTAGTCATGTTGCTTAATGCACAGCTGGAAGCAGCTCAGATATTTCTGTGCCAAAAGAGTATAAAACCCTATATGGAATAGAATAGCTTTGTGTCTGTTACAAGAGCTGGAAACTTCATCTGATATACTGTTGAAGTGCTCTCGCTGTGGCTTAAGAGTTATAATATTTACTCCACCTCCATTACCCAAGATTCCTCAGGCCTCATTCCCTGTATGTTCCACTAGTTCTTCATTCCCTGGGGTCTCATTCCCTTTCTTTAAACAAAAACTCTAGCGCCTCAGTCAGCCTGACTGACTCAAAAACACACCCCAAATATTCTCAGTGCATTACACTTCTGAACAAGCTGGTGACCCTATTTCACATAATCTAAACAATGAAGAAGTAAAATAAAAATGTAAGACTTTTGAAATGGGAAATTGATTGTTTGGTGACTTGTCAAAGCTCCCACAAAATAAATGTAATGTTTGATGAAGTACCTTCTTTTTTATGTAAAGGTGGAAAAATTAAGGGTTATAGATTTAAAAGCCTCCTGGGAAAGACTTGATCTTGTTCTTCATGAGTTCACTCCTCTCAGAGGAAATTCTGACAGATGTTATTTGCAGTTATTCCCTAAAGCCTTGTTTAATCTTTACTAATGTTAGGTAAAGAATTAAGAATCATTCAACTGTTGCTGGCTATAATCTCAGTGTAATTAAATCAGTGTGCTAAATGGAGTCAAAATCTTCTTTTATCAATAGCTTTAGGCACTCCAAGGTGCTTGTTCTTTCAAGTATCACTTAGATGCTATCATTTAATTGATCCTAGAACACCTATCCTTTTGTGCATTACTCTATCTTCTCTAATAATAGACACTTTTGAACAAGACACCATTGAACAAATCTGAATGTTTTAGATGTCAGAACTTTCTATAGCTATAAGAAATCTTATGCACTGATACTGCAGCTGTAATTTGTTGCAATATGGGATTAGTGTTTTACTGAAAAAAATAGATTTTTTTCTGTAACTAAGTTAGCATATTTTTCATTTACAGTTAAAATTCAATGAACTTTTCATTGCTGATTCAATACCGTAATGTCTTTGAAGATGAAATGAGGAGCATTCTTTTGTCCACACTGCATTTGTTTCCAGATGTAGAGATGTACAAAACTGTAAAAATCATAAAAATATTAAAGAAAATGGTGGGTGGTTATAGTATATGTGATAATGTTACATAAATCTTGCAAAGTGGAAAATTCTGTTTTATGAAGCATGTAACAACTGTAATAAACACATTTATGCATGAGGGGAAACCCTTAACGATTGATGTTCACTCTTTATTTACAAACTTTTATACCTGGGGCGTAGACTAATTATCCAGCGGCTGATTTGAGGTTGGGAAAGAATTTGAATGTGGAATGAATGAGACAACCCTGTTGGCAGCTTCTAACTTCATTATTTCAAAAGATCATAGAAGTCAGAAATGAAAAGACCTGCTTGGTGATCCGTTCCTTTGCAAATGCTGGATTGTTCTCATCAGTTCATTTATAGAGCTTTATCTAGTCTAATTTTCAATCTCATGTAATGTGCTTCTACCACTATTCCACAATGAGGAAGTTTGTCCTATGTTTATCTAGGTACTTCCTTGTGCAACCCTTAATATTTCCTTCCCCCTCCTTGAAGTATACACCCTCAAATACTTGTACACAGCAACAACTTGGTCATCATTTGTTCAAGTGATGTGTTGAATGAAATTCTGATCATCTTGAAGTCTCTGACAAAATTCCCATTGGTTTCAGTGGGATCAAGGTTCATCCAATTTATAATATTTCTTCACATGTCCAGCCCAGTCCCTTAAGCATTTTGGTGCTCTTCACAGACTTGCCTTCAATTTGTAGAGGGTCTACTTCATGGCAACTAAAAAATTGAGGGTGTTGGGGCAAAGGTTTTGGGCACTTAAGACATTAGACTCAGACTCAAGTGATCTGGGTTCAGTTCCATGGTCTGCCACAAGCTTTCTATGTATATTTGGGTAGGTAACTTATTATCACAAGTCCTGAGTTCCCCTTCTATAACTGAGGCTAATACTAATATTACCTTCTTTTCTTCTTGTCTGTTCTGTAAGGTCTTCAGGGCAAAGACTGTTTTATCATGTTTATGTACAGTGTATGGTACAGTGGGCCCCAGATCTTGACTGAGGCCTCTGTGCTCTATTTTAACCCAAAATAATAATTCTGTGAAGCTTGTATTGGCATCCTGTTTTTGTAGCTGATTTTAAAAGCCAGTTTTATCACTGAGACCAATTGCAGTATAAGTCCCCTCAAATTGAAGTCCCACTAGTTAGTAGAAAAAGAATTGCTGGCCAAAACGAAGGAAAGAGAAATAAACTCTCAATCTGTATCTTTTAAAAATGCCAGGACAATAAATTTTTGTAAAAAAGGGCTGAGCATATAAAATTCACCTTCACCTCACAAACGTCCAATCCATTTGCTCACTGAACTCCCGCATACCACTTACCTCAAAATCCTTATGGAATGAAACAAAAAATATAAAAACCTGCTGGCCAAATTTTTTCACCTTATGTGGCTGAATTTATTTCTGTGGGTTCAGTGAGTGATCAGCCCTTATGAAAACAAGACCGTTTGGTTTAGGAGCCTGACTTTAGCATCCCAAATTTTCAAATATAGGAGCCTATTTTGAAAAGAGAGTGTATAAAGATACAGGAGTTGGGAGAGAAAATGAAAAAAAATTATTATGAATTCCAATAATTATATCATAATGAAAGTCTTCTAATGATTCACATACTGACAAGTCAGCCCAGATGACAATAGAACCAGGCATAGTCTGCTTCTCACCAATATCAGTTATTCCCTGGTTGTATTTGTAAACTGGGAATTAACAGTTGTTCATACTTTGAATCAAGCCTCCTCTGGAAATAAAATCTTTATATATGTTACTTAATCACATATAAAACAGACTAATGGCAATTTTATATTCTAATTCATAAACAAAAAATGGAGGGAAACATTCTTGTTCAGTTAGCATATCCTTAGCTTGGGTGGGCAGATGGGGTCCAAACTTGTTAAAACTGAAATATTATACCTGTGGGGGTACTGGATAGCAACTGAAGTGTAGCAAAGTGTGAAAGAACTATTTGATGAATGTCAGGGACATGAGCTAATGTAGTATAATAGCTATTTCCAGAGTGAACATTTACCCCTGTGCAATGGGATAATACAAAGCCAATGCTCCACTTCAGTCTGTTTTATGAGCCTTCTTTTAGGGTTTAAATGGGGCTGAGCTGGTGTATTGGCTTTGTGCTGGTGTAACACTGACAGACTGCAGTTGTTGGTGAGTGGGATCATACCTGGGACCTCTGGAGCTAAATGCATGAGATGTTGCTGCATGAGCTAGAAGCCATATGGCTCTTAGCTAAGACTGTAGAGCAGACTCATTAATCTCTCTCTCTCTCTCTAAGTGGTCTTGGTGCAACTAGATGGGACAGAACACTATACCCGGAAGGCATGTGGCTTCCACTGGTTCTAATATGGATGAATTTGATCTGAATTTGACAAAAAATTTACACATGGATGGGCATCAGAGCAAAAATTGGCCTATGGTAATTTGTAAATTTCATACATTTTTCATTCAAATTAAACTGCTGAACTATACAATGGTAAGGCCAGTGTTTTCTAAATTGGCAGCAAATTTCTGTTTCAGTTACATTGGAATAATTCCTTTAAAGTCAATGGAGTTAGAGCAGAAACTGATCCTATACCACCACTTGTGAAGGTAGTCGTCTTTGCTCTCCCTTACAAACCCAAAACTGCAGCTCTCCCATCTCAAGCTCTGATCTCATCAACACTAAACAATCAGGCCGTATTGAATGGGAAAGCAACCTCATTCAAAATGAAGGAGATGGGCACGCTGTCTAGAGTGCATTATATTAAGGCTGGTGTCTTATGAACCCTGAGCTAGATTCCTGTTTCAGTTACACTGGTGTACATCTGGAGAGGAGAAGGAGTCATACATTGGGGCTGGTGGGCCACCAAGCTTTCTCCAGAGACCACTTGTCACTGTAATGATGGGGAATAAGAGAAACGAGAGATGTTTGTCACATAACACAGTCCAAGCACCTCATCTTCAATTGTTGAGACTATCAGATTTCTCTTTCTTCTAAGAAGACTCTCCATCACATTTGTAGTGAGGGGTGATGAAAATTGGGGCTGCCTTCTCTCCTTTCTGTAGAAGGAGATGGAGGAGGGGAAATAGAATTTTCTTAAATCTCAAATAAGAATTAGATCTGGATGAAGTGATGAGTGAAAATGGAGGGAGGCTAACCCAGCACCACTTTCTGGAGCTTCACCATCAAACAAAGGAGACAATCTAATCTGGAGTTAACCGTTTTTGAATGGGGTAATTTCACAAATAAGAGATGACCTGTTAAGCATTTTGGGTCATGGTTATGCTCTTTACTTGAGCTGTATGGGAACTGGAATTTCTATCCTATGGAAAACATTAAATTTCTGAAGTACAAAAATTGTTCCCAATTAGAATGAAAAGTTGTACATAAAATTTTTTCCATGTGAGGGACATTAAAAAAAATTGGAAACAAAATGGAATTTTTAAAAAATGTCTAGTCCAAGCTTCCCCATCTCCCAAGCTTCCCATCAGCTGGGTAGCTGATGAGCCTGAGAGCATCAGAACCTGGGAAGCCCTATTTCTCATGATCTCTGCCAGGCAGGTGAGCTGGCAAGAAACCAGGCCTGACTGGTTTTGGTTGAAAGTTTCAGTGGATGTCAGCCTGATGTCACATGAGCCTATAAGCGTGGGAGAATTGGATGGCAAAATCCAATGGACTGTCTCCCCAGATTATAACACGTTTAAGATAGGTGGAAATGTATACCTGATTTACTTTAACACTCTTCTCTTAAGTGCTCGCCCCAATTTCCTAAATGTAAAATTTGTGCCTATTTCCATCTCTTTTAAATCAAAGCTACCTGAAAATTATTTAGATGCTTCCAACATGAAACTCTCAATCTTCATTCTCTCTCATTTCTTTGATTTAAAATAAACTTGGTTACAAAAATATAGAGTGCCCTCTGGTTCCATGACCTGGCAGTTTTAGTTTTTCCATTGAGTGAATTTTTATATCTTTTTAGGAAGCAGAGGTTTAGTGAAATGCTGACCCAACTTAAATTGCACTTATGCAGTTATATACTTAACCTCAAATGCACTTATGAGTTTTTATTATAGTGCAAGAGAGCTAATTCTCAGTTTGTTGAGTAGTCAGGTACAGTTACTGACTTTGGAAAATGTTACTTTCTGGAGAGTACAAGGATAAATTAAATAGGAAAACATTATACTCTTAACAGCCTGATGTTACATTCCTTCTGCACCCTAACCTCCTGTTTGCACAAAAAAACCTGGATTAAGCACTGTGGTAATTTGGAAATATTTCTGCACAATTTATGAATTTGGTGTGAGATTATGAACTCTACATATCGGTGTCAGGCTGAAAACTCTTCACTATTGCCTCTTTGCTTCCAAGTTGGTCTGAAGTCCCAACATGTAGAGATACAGAGCTGACAATAGAGGGTAGTTGACTGTAAGTACCTAACCACTGGAAACCTATTCACTCTAGACAAGACTGGTCTTTGCCCATAAGAACTGGTTTAGAATGGGGGAGATTGTGTTGGCAATGAAGTCACTTAGCAGAAAGTTGTGTTCATATGGGGATGTGGGGCAAGGGTGCTACCTGGCAGAGGGGGCTAAAAGGTTTTTAAAGGGCAGAAACTGTTCTGCTCTGAGGCCATTTTGTCTTTAACTCAACAGGAGAAAGCACAATCACACAAGCTGTGGAAAGATGCAAACAAATTGAAAGAGCCCAGAGAAGAGCAATAGAAATGATAAAAGTTTTAGAGAACATTACTTATGAGGAAAGGTTAAAAACTGGGCATATTTAGTCTTGAGAAAAGAAGACTCAAGGGGAGGGGGGAACCTGATAAGTCTTCAAATATCTTAAGGGCTGTTATAAAAAAGACAGTGATCACTACTGCTCCCAGAGCAGTTAAGTTGCTGGACACCAGTCTTCTGGTCTCAGAAAGGAATGCCAGATGGAAGATCTGTGCTCTGAGTGTGTGTCTAGGGACCTCCAAGACTGAAGCAGTGGCAGGGTTCCATTCAAGATCCAGGAGCTTAAAACACCTGTGGTATGCAAGGTACAGTGGTTTGGATTCCCCTGACAGAACTCCTATGGGTGGCCAAAAGGGGGCACCAAGCTGGATCTGTAACAGGCACCAAATGATCAAACTCAATTAAAAAAATCTTGAAATTTAAATCTTTGGGACTGGATTCTCATTTATGCTGTGGCCATTTTACACCTCTCTGGCAGTGTAAAGCGACCTTATAATGAGGGCAAATTGTATTTACAAGAATTGTAGAAAGTGGCCTTAATGCAAATGAGAATTGGGCCTTTCTTCTAAAATAGTAAGTACGACCCTATGAGTCTTGAATAGAAAATATATCATTTTTGCCTGTCAAACCTTGTACACCGTACAAAGAAAGTTGGCAATACTGATATACTTTTCTAATTAATACCACAGTAAGAAGTTCAATTGTTGCATCTTTATCCTTATAATTACAGTTTTATTTATTTATAAGAGCTCTGAATGATTGATTGGGTCGAAATTAGCTTCCTTTTCTTTAATGGTTCTAAGAAATGTCATCTACCTTAAAATATTTTGCATGTAAAAGATTACATTCCTTTTGTCTTGTGTCTCCTGTGAAGCTCACATTCATGAGCACTGTGCCCTTGAGAGACCATGGATATGTGCCCCTGAGAAGAAAATAATTGACTCAGTTGGTTTTGTGGCAGCCATGGCTGTGGCTGAAGAGACCCACTCGAGAGAGACAATCTCTGCCACATCAGTCACATTTAAAGGTGGTGTTTCAAACTTCTGGGCTCTGTCTTCTGCGAGCTCTTTTCTCCTCTGCTAAGCTGGACTACTTCCTCTCATAACTTGGGAGACATTTGTTAAACTCTTGTTTCCAAAGGCTGTGGTCCTGAGTATGATCTTCCCAGTTATCCTCATCCACATCCATTTCTTTAAGGTCTTGCATGCAGCATCAATTTCTAAACAATTACAATTTTAATTAAAATATTAAGTTTCTAACCCCAGGGAATGGTGAAGATAATCCTTCAAATGTTAAAGTGAATTAAAATTGGTGCAGTGTGTTTTTTCCTAAATCTGCAGATAGACAAGCCCCAGTGCCTCTGTTACTGCTCAGAGTTGCCCCCAAGTATCAGAAAAATGAAATGAGCAAGAAACCGGTCAGTTTCAATGCAGCCATTTAGAGCTCTACTTAGGAAACTGAAAACTAGCAGGAACAAGCATTGGAATTGTTTTCTGGGGAGAAGAATAGGAGAGAATAGGGAAAGGTGCAGTAGAGAAAATTTCTCTCCTTCCACTCCTCCTAGCTGAGGGAAGACCTCCTCTACTTGCTACTTCCAGGAACCTCTAGTAGAGCAATGGAGGACTCCCTGCTCCTGTAGCAGCCAGTAAGACAGAAAATTGCTTCTCCCTTCCAGCAGCCTGATGGGGTGGGTTTAAAATTGATCAGACTTCTATTAGACAGATGCTGAAATGAAAATGAGAGTCCTTCCAGCAGCAGGCAGGGAGAGCATTGTGGAAGAAATCCTTTCCCTCCCTCTCTCACTCACACTCGCAAACTATTCACAGATGGGAAGAGGTTCCCAGGTGGTTGGGTTTCTGACCAAGGCCTGGTTTTTGGACTACACTAGTGGGGCCCCTCTACCCTTGTCTTTCATATTTATCTCAAAAAAGTAGGTTTAGTCATCTGACCATTATGTTTTCCTTTAAACTTTAAAAACCCGGACTGTGCACAACTGCGGTGATATATTCATACTAAATAATG
The DNA here is from genome assembly GCF_020497125.1 of Mauremys mutica. Lineage (NCBI taxonomy): Eukaryota > Metazoa > Chordata > Testudines > Geoemydidae > Mauremys > Mauremys mutica. The sequence goes on along the minus strand of NC_059073.1, from coordinate 35,794,065 downwards.
TAAAATGGGGATTACAGGTGAGAAACAAGTTATAAACATGAGCTGAAAGTTTAAATTGCTAGTTCAAAGCCCCAGATTGTGGATCTAGTTAATAATTTCCACGTGCACTCTGCTGAAAACAACCAGCTTGAGACAGCATGGACTGCTGTCATAATTATAAAATAAACACAAGGGAGCAGATGAGAGAGTGAGAGAATGAAGTTGTCAGCTGGAAGGCTTAGAAGAATGATGTTCTATGACCTCAGGCACCATTCAGCACAACTGAACCTTGTCTATCCTTGGCAATATATTCACGATAAATGTAATGAATGTTTCTCTGAATTTTGAGACTATATAGAATTGGTCTACTCCATGAAAATAAGACATTCAGTAATCTCTTTGCTTATGGGTGGCCTTCATTACGCTGTGGTTAGGCTACAATACAGTTTAGAAATAGTTGTGTATTTTGCTTGATATCAAGATTTACTTTGAGACGGCCAGAGTGGAAACATATATCCTGTGTCTTCATTGTTCTCTGGAATAGAGACCCACCATTATTCTCCTTTTCATACAGTGTGTTTGAGCCTTATGTGCATACAACTATCAGTGCACTAGTTTTTGTGATGCTTTTTATTACCCTCAGTCTTCTGCATTAGGCTATGTGATGTTAAATGTACAGTGATTAGTTATTATTTTACCAGTAGCCATTACAAAGCACAGCACACTTCCCCAGAGAAAGTTTCCCTTTCAGAGACTTTAAGCCCAGAGGTGACCATCGTGATCATCTAGTCTGACCTCCTGCATATCACAGGCTATAGAATCTCACCTACCCACTCCTGCAATAGCCCTCTGGCTGAGTTACTGAAGTCCTCAAATCATGATGTAAAGTCTTCAAGTTTCAGTATGACCCATTGTAGTCTCCTCTTAAATCAGTTGTTTACCCAACTTTTGATTCACATATTAATTCCCATCTTCTCCAACGTAACTAATAATTTCCCAGGTGGAACTGTATCAAATACTTTACTGAAATTCAGGTAGATTTCTTTTGTCTGGAAAATTGGTTGTCTTCTCAAAAAAAGAGGTCAGGTTGGTTTGGCACAATCTACCTTTTTTAAAACCAGGTTGTGTTTTATCCCAGTGACTGTTTAACTTTATGTCCTTAATTACTCTCTCTTTCAAAAAATTTTCTAAGTCCTTGCACACAACTGAGGGCAACAAATGGGCTTGAAGTTTCCCAGATCACTTTTGTTTCCTCTCTTAAATATAAGTAGTATATTTGCAATTCTCCTGTCACAGGGTCTGACCCCCGAGTTTATAAATTCACTAAGATTTGACTTGCAATTTCATGTGCCAATTCCTTTAATATTCTTGGATGGAGATTATCTGCAACCCTGATTTGGTCCCATTAAGCTTTTTGAGTTTGGCTTCCACCTTGGATGTGTTAATTTCTACTTCCATATCCTCATTCCCATTAGCCACCCTGCCGCTCCCTCCAAGCTCCTCATTACTCTTATTAAAAACTGAGACAAAAAGTATTTTGTTTAGGTGTTGGGGCAGACCTAGATTAGTTTTAATCTCCATGCCATCTTCAGTGTTTAGCAGTCCCACTTTCTCTTTCCTTGTTTTCTTTTCTTTTTATTTATATGTCTAAAGAACCTTTTACTATTGGTTTTAATTTCCTTTGCAAAGTTCAACTCTGCTTAACTTTTGGCAGTTCTCACTTTTCCTGTATGCTTTCTGACCTCCAAGAGGTAGCTTTTCTTGCTGATCCATCCCTTCTTCCATTCCTTCTAGACTTTCTGCTTTCTATTAATATCCTGTTTGAGATGCTGATTCATCCAGTTTGGTCTGCAACCCTTCCCTATGAATTTTTCCTCTTGCTTGGGATGCAGGCTTCAGATAGTTTCTGCAACTGTGACTTAAAGTAATTCCAAGACTCCTCCACAGTCAAATCCTTGAGTTCTTCAGGCAAGTCCACTTCTGGAACCAATTCTCTTAAGTTTTAAAGTCTTTTCAAATCAAGGACCCCAGTTGCAAACCTAATATTTGTTTATTTTTCCATTTAGTTTAAACCGAATTAATTCATGATCACTCAAGCTAAGATTGTCTTCTACAACCAGTTCTTCTATGAGGTCCTTGCTACTTACCAATACTAAATCTAAAATGACATCTTCTCTTGTTGGTTCAGTGACTATTTGATGAAGAAATCTGTTAGCTATTGCATCCAGGAATATTTGGGTCCCACCATTATTAGTAGCACTTGTCCTCCAGTCTTCACATGGGAAATTAAAGTCTCCCATAACCATACAATTCCCAGCAATATTTATTTCATTGTAAATATTAAAGAGGTCTTTATCCATGTCCTAATTGGATACTGGTGGGTCTGCAGTAGATCCCAAGCACAATCCCAGTGGAGCCTTTGTTACTTTTCTTCCCCAAAGTGCTTTTGAACCAAACAGATTCCATTTTATACATTCCATCACTTCTAATTTCTTTACACTCTACCTCATCATTAATATACAATGCTACTCCATCACCTTTACCTTTATTGCTGTGTTTCCTGAACAGCATGTAATACACTTCAATACCTGTATTCCAGTCATTGCTGCTATTCCACCATGTTTCCATTACGCCTATAATACCTGGTATCAATAGTTTTAGTTCCTCTCTTTTGTTACCCAGGCTTCTTGTACGGGTGTATAGACATCTTAATTGTTTCTATTTGGCTTCACCCAGATTGCTTGCCTCATTAGGTACAGTTATTTTATTGCCAGTACCGCCCACTTCACTCTTACTGTCAGCGTTCTTGGTGCTATCTTTCCTCTTGTTGTCCAGTCTCCTACACTCTGTTGTTCCTTTGTCCTTTGCTGTATTCTCTTTTACTTGATTTTCCTCCTGCTCTATGAGAGACTCAGCATGGAGAGTACATGAGCATCTCCCAACTTTCTCCCCTGAATTCCTAGTTAAAGGTATTTTAATCCACTGTGCCAACCTCCACCCCGGAAGTTTATTTTCCTACTTTCATAGTGCCAAACAGGAGAAAGAAATTAGTAAATAGAAAAAAGGAGCTTCCAGCATTCAGTCTGCTTTTATCAATTGCAAAATACTTGAAATGTCACACCCAGAGCAGAACTTATGGACAAGCCAAAACATGTGTCCATTTTACTTTGGGTGACAGTTTTCATGTACCTCTAATCATTATTATTTGCTTGATCTAGGGTAAATGGAGTCACAGGCACTATGCTCCAATATGGAATACCTAATGCAGCACTCTACTGAAAACCAAGGGGGTTAGTTTTTTAGAACTGTGATCTCTCTCAAGGTGAAGTAGTACAGGAAGCTCAAAGAGTTGCCATAGTATAACAGTTGTAGAAACAGGTTTTTTTTAAGTCCGATTGACCCTTTAAAAATGTAGCTTAGCTAGATGGGATCCTATATTAAAGGGGAAAAACACTGTTGCCCCTTTTCAACCTGAGCAGCTAACCAAATTTTGGGGTGCTGTGGGTGTTCCAGTTGGAAGTAGAATTTGATGGAGACTGGTATTTTCTTTGTTGCAATCTTGTTTGTTTATAAGGAATGTACAAAGTCCCGCTTCTCCGAACACAGGAGGAACCAAGACCAAAAAGATGTCTGGATGCCTAAGCTCCAGAGCAATGTATGAACCAGAAGAAGATGGACATTCCTCTGTCTAAGTCATCTGCGGGGCCTGATCTGGTAAGCATGCTCAGTGCTCACCTACTGGATCAGGCCACTATAGGAGAGCTTACGCAGAACAGCCAGGTGAGGAAAGGAGAGGAGTAGCAGGAGGATCTCCCTCATAAGTTTTAGCCCAGTGGTTAGGGTACTCACATGGGATGTGGGAGACCCCCAGTTCAAGTTCTCCCTCTGCTGGAGGGTGAGAAGGGATTTGAACAAGGAACAGCCACCTATTGGCAGCATGCTCTAACCCTGGGGCTATGTCAAAGCTCTTCCACTGTAAACAAAAAACAAACAAACAACCCCGCCCCCCCACAAAACAAACAAAAACAAACAAGCAAAAAACTCATTGGCACAGGAGATTGGATCCTGGGCCTCCCACATGAGTGCTCTAACTACCAGGCTACAGAGTCATTCTCATGCTTGTGTGCTCTTTCTCTCTGGCCCAATTATTGTTTTCTGTTAAATGTTACCTACTATCTCACTCCTTAAAAATGTCAGATGATAGATATGCATTACCTCCAATGATCTGTTTGTAATTATGAATACCACAGCTACTGAAACACTCCCTTGAGGCTTGAGAGAGACCCAGTGTTTGGAGTTACTGTAATTGTTGTTACAGCCATTGGCAAGATTTTCAGTTTTAGGCAAGGAGACTACAAATTTATTTTTCTTTTTGGACCAGATCTTCATGTTGGGGCAGATCCTACACACCAATGTCTAAATGTCTTTGAAATGCCTTAGAGAAATATTCAGTATTAAATGGAATGAATTTATAACAAATGCTAAGGTTCATGAGAGTTTGACAACTTCTAATCTCCAAAATTGTCCAGGAAAAGAAGATGGCAATATCTGGGACATGTTAAGAACGAAACCTGAGTCTACCATGGCAGGTGTGCCACTGGGCAGCTGGAGGAACCTGCAAAAAGGGCAAACCATGTAACAATACTCAGAGGGAGAAAATTTACGGGAAGAAACAACATAGGCCTGGTCTACACTAGGAGTTTATGTCAAATTTAGCAGCGTTAATTCAACTTAACTGTGCACCCGTCCACACCAGGAAGCTAATTAGTTCAACCTAGAAGGCTCTTTAGTTCGAATTCTGTACTTCTCCCCGACGAGGGGAGTAGCGCTAAATTCGACATGGCTATGTCGAATTAGGCTATGTGTGGATGGAAATTGACCTTAGTAGCTCCGGGAGCTATCCCACAGTGCACCACTCTGTTGATGCTCTGGACAGCAGTCCGAGCTTGGATGTTCTGACCAGCCACACAGGAAATGCCCAGGGAATATTTGACACGCTCCGGCGCCTTGTGGATGTTCTGCAGGACCACAGGCAGGAAGACAGAGCCCCCCTGCACTGTATCTGCAACCGCCCTCCCCTGCCACAAAGTCCCAAACCCCCCTCACCCAAAGTAACAAGAAGGAGGGGGCGACAGGGGCCATGAAAACTGTCACTGCACCCCTGCAGAGTGCACAAATACAAGAAGGCTCTCATTCCCTAAATGTTGAGAAGTCCTTCCCTTCCTGACTCACCGAAGCCCCAATCCCAGTTTCATCCCCTAACTGTGTAGTTGATTATTAAAAGTAGTTTGCTGTTAATTACTATTTCCATCAAGTTTTTCTACAGAAGACTGTCTGTGAAGTGGGGGGGAAGGGAGTTGTTAATTGCATAGGACAGTCACCTTTACCAGGGTACAGACACGGGGGCAGGATCAACAGCAGGTCACACACACAGTGCAGTCAGTAGGCACCCTGGTCGGTCTGGGTGGTGGTTTCCATGTTCTGTGTGGGTGGGGGGTACGTGACTTTGTGGCATGGGAGGGTGGTTACAGAACTTATGCAGCGGTCCTTGTCCCAGACCACAGAGCCACGCAGCGGGGGAATCTGTAACCGTCCTCCCCCGCCACAAAGTCACATAGCCCCCGCACACAGAGTCCCGAAAAGGAGGGATGGCAGGCTCCGTTGAAACAACCAGTCCGGCACTGCAGACCGCTCTAGGAGCAGGAGCCTATCATTCCTCGAGTGTAGAAGTGGTGTTAACATCACTGCACACCCTACCCACCACAGTCTGCGTCCCTGTTTCAGCCCTTTAACGCAAATTCATTAATAAAGAAAACGTTGTTAATTAACAATGTTCCATTAACTTTATTTTTAAACGTGTGTTGGAAGGGGGGAAACGTGGTGAACGGGGTATGTAACCGCAGAAGAAAGTCAACAGTAACTGAAGCAGGGGAAGGTTCAGCTTCTCTGTAAAGAAACTGAACAGTCACAGGTTACCCTGCTCCCTGAGGAACCTAGCTTTCAAAGCCTCCCGGATGCACAGTGCTTCCCGCTGGGCTCTTCTAATTGCACGGCTGTCTGGCTGAGCATAATCAGCAGCCAGGCGATTTGCCTCAACCTCCCATCCCGCCATAAAGGTCTCCCCCTTGCTCTCACAGAGATTGTGGAGCACACAGCAAGCTGCAATAACAATGGGGATATTGGTTTTGCTAAGATCCGAGCGAGTCAGTAAGCTCCTCCATCTCCCCTTGAGACGTCCGAAAGCATGTTGAATGATGACAGTTACCCAAGACCACCCTTGACACATTTTTCCCCCCAGCATGCACTGTGGGGAAATCCCAGAATTCAAATGGGCAGCAGGGACTGCGGGAACTGTGGGATAGCTTCCCACAGTGCACCACTTCCAGTGTCGACGCTTGCCCCGTTAGTGTGGACTCACAAAGTCAAATTAGTGTCCTTAGTGTGGACACACAAATTCGACTTTGTAAGGTCGATTCCACAAATTCGAATTAAGTTAAATCGAACTAATCTGGTAGTGTAGACATACCCATAGAGGAAAAGCAAAGAACAGCTTAAGATAGACAGTGATGGAGGAGCCTTGTTCATGCCCTAAATATTGTCTGATGGTATGGGTCCAGATCCGTAGCTAGTGTTAGTTGTTGTAGCTCCATGTGTACATCAGTGTTGCTCTACTGAAGTCAATAACGCTGCACAGATTTATGCTTGTTGTCACATCAGTTTACTCCTGATGAGGTTCCGAGCCATGGCTTGTAACTTTCAGGTTCTTTGATTTCTGAGATATGCTAAGTCCCTTCTTTGCTGCTGGGATACATCTGATTTCTGAATTCCATTTTTTAAGTTCAGATACTTTTCTGAATCTTATCAAGAACTGCAAATTTGGTGTGGAAATCTTGTGAGATTTCAGGTACTTCCTGCTTCTGTTTGGATTGGAAAAACCATGACAGCTGTCTTTTTATTGCAGTATTTTGTCAGTTGCACCTTGTGGCTCCAATGAAACCAGAAAATGGAGAGGCTGGCAAAAGTGAAACATAATAATTAAAAATTATATGTGAACTTTTTCAACCCTTACAAACTATTCTTGTTTCTCGTTGTGGTTGGTATGAGTTTTTGGTGAAGGTACAAGTTGGTTCTTTTTCCAGTTTATTCAGACCACTTTGTCCATCTGTATTGCAGTGTCCAAAAATTATTTGGCTCATCTAGTGTAATTTTAACATCACAGCTCTACAGAAGAGGGTATTCTCAAGACACTCCAACTCTCCTGTCGATGTCAGCCAACAGCCATTTAGGCCAGCCAGAGAGCTGTTTAAAGATGTAAGCAGAACAAAAAGGAACAAGAAAAAAAAATAACATCAAGGGCCATGAGCCTTCCAGTGAAAAAGAGAAGATTCCCCTATGAAGAAAAAATCTGAAGTTGTTTTTCAGCATAAAAATTATTATACTGTGATTGCTGAGCCCACTTTCTCAGCCACCCACCCTGCCTGAGTTAATGTGGCCTTGGGCTAAAATACCTCTTTCAACCAGAATACTGATTGCTCGGTCAGTTCAAGCAGATATCCTGGTTCATTCAGTGGATCTGTGGTAAGAAAAGAAGTTAATTTAAAGCATTTCTCCTCTTCCTAGACTGCTCCACAACTGTGGCTTTAGCAATGAGAGAGATTAAGAGGAATCAGGCACTTCTTGAATCCATCTAGTTGGTCAGCTTTGTCTTCACTCTGTAGCTACAGAGAAACACAGGACAGGATTACTTTAGATATACTTTTTTGTTTTCTAATTTTACCAGAAAAGAAAATGCCTACTGGGCCAGAGCCTCAGATGATGTATATTGGCCTAGCTCATCAGCATAGCTCCAATTTACATCATCAGAGGATCTGGTGCATTGATCTTCAGTCTGATATTGCTTTGGCTAACAGTTAGAATGATGTGACTTCAGAGTTTGGAAAGTTCACTCGCTGAGTGTGGAGTAAAGAAGCTAATTAGTTAGAGAAGAAAAGAATGGCCATACCGGGTCACAACAATGGTCCATCTAGCCCAGTATCCTGTCTCTTGACAGTGGCCAATGCCAGGTGCTTCAGAGGGAACGAACAGAACAGGGCAATTACCGAGTGATCCATCCCCTGTCTTCCACTCCCAGCTTCTGGAAATCAGAGGAGACTAGTGACACTCAGAGGATGTGGTTGCATCTTGGCTAATAGCCATTGATGGACCTAGCCTCCATGAACTTATCTAGGTTTTTTTTTTAACTTCATTGTAGTTTCAGTCTCCACAACATCCCTTGGTAATGGGTTCCACAGGTTGACTGTGCATTGTGTGAAGAAATACTTCCTTTTGTTTGTTTGCCATTTAATTTCATTGGGTAACCCGTGGGTCCTGTGTTATGTCAAGGGGTAGATAACACTTCCTTCACATCAATTACGATTTTATAGTCCTCTATCATAGTCCATCTTAGTTGTCTCTTTTTCAAGCTGAAAAGTCCCAGTCTTTTTAATCTGTCCCCATACCTTTTCCAATTCTAATATATCTTTTTTGAGATAGGGTGACCAGAACTGCACAGTACTCTAGGTGTGGATGTATCATAGATTTATACAGTGGCATTATGATATTTTCTGTCTTATTAGCTATCCCTTTCCTAATGGTTCCTAACAGTCTGTTAGGTTTTTTTGACTGCTGCTGCACGTTGAGTGGATTTTTTCAGAGAATTATCCACAGTGGATTTGTTTGATTGCTTCTAGTACCTTATTTTCTTTCACTCACTCACATGACAATTGCCATATATCTCCAGAGCATACTTTGCCTACAGTCCCCTAATATGGATGCAAATGCAAGCAATATTGTCTTTGGTTTAAAGGTCTATTCAAGGGTGTTGCTTGAGTCCCAATGATTTTTTATTATGTTATGGCTGATGGTAATAAAGTTACAGAGACAAGGTGGGGGAGATAACAACATCTTTGATTGGACCAGCTTTTGTTGGTGAGAGAGCCAACCTGTCGAGCTTATACACTTCTCTTCTTCAGGTCCAATAAAAGATATTACCTCAGCCACCTTGTCTCTCTAATACCCTGGGACCAACATGGCTACAACACTGCATACAATAATAAAGTTACAATGCTATACAGTTCTGCAGTGCTTGCTGATCTATTAACGTTCATTTTTAAAAATATATTGCAGGAAATAGTAACTTTATTATTTTGACCCAGACAAAATTTGTCTGGAGTCCTGGAAAATGTTAACATGCCGTTACCAAAATGACGTAGGACACATTGGATAATGAAAATGTCTCTCCATGAATGTCAGGAAAGACATTTCAAGATAATAGAGGCAAAAGATAAAGTTCATAGTTTGTCATGTAGCTAAAGATCCTTCAGCTACTCTACTGTAAAGAACTATAATGAAAACACATTGCAAAAATTGAAAAACAGGCATAAACAATACCTATGTAGGTGACAAATTCAGTAATGCTGATGCAAGGAGGTATGAATTATCTCTCTTTCAATTTCTCTGCTAACTTGAACTCCTTGCACTTCAGGAGGAGTTTATGTTTTGGGAGGGTGGTTGGTAGTGAGGTTGCTCTCCATGGTTTCCACCTGGGATAGCTTGACTATGTGCTGGATGAGTTCTATAGCAGTTATGCTGATGGAACATGCTGAATCAGCACAATCTCCAGCTCGTTTGACTAGTCCAATTTCTTGCCAGTGCCATCCACCCATCCAACTGCAGTAGTCCCTTCTGGCCCTGTTGGCATAAGCAGGTTGCTTTATGCCCTTAGAATCATAGGCCTTGAAGGGACCTCGAAAGGTCATCTAGTCCAGTCCCCTTCACTCATGGCAGGACTAACTGTTGTCTAGACCATTCCTGACAGATGTTTGGCTAATCTCCGCTTAAAAATCTCCAGTGATGGAGATTCCACAACCTCTCTAGGTGATTTATTCCCATACTTAACCACCCTAACAGTTAGGAAGTCTTTCCTCTAATGTCCAACCTAAATTGCCCTTGCTGCAATGTAAGCCCATTGCTTCTTGTCCTATCCTCAGAGGTTAAGGAGAACAAATTTTCTCCCTCCTTTTTGTAACAACCTTATATATATTTGAAAACAGTTATCATATCCCCGTTCAGTCTTCTCTTCTCCAGACTAAACAAACCCAGTTTTTTCAGTCTTCCATGATAGGTCATGTTTTCTACACCTTTAATCATTTTTGTTGCTCTTCTCTGGACTTTATCCAATTTGTCCACATCTTTCCTCAAATGTGGTGCCCAGAACTAGACACAATATTCCAGTTAAGGCCTAATCAGTGTGGAGTGCAGTGGAAGAATTACTTCTCATGTCTTGCTTACAATACTCCTAGTACATCCCAGAATGATGTTTGCTTTTTTGGCAATAGTGTCGTACTGTTGACTCATATTTAGCTTGTGGTCCACTATGACCCCCAGATCCTTTTCTGCAGTACTGCTTTCTAGGCAGTCATTTCCCATTTTGTATGTGTGTAACTGAATTTTCCTTCCTAAGTGGACTACTTTGCATTTGTCCTTATTGAGTTTCATCCTATTTATTTCAGACCATTTCTCCAGTTTGTCCAGATCATTTTGAATTTTAATCCTATCCTCCAAAGCACTTGCAACCCCTTCCATCTTAGTATTTTCTGCAAACTTTATAAGTATGCTCTCTATGCCATTATCTAAATAATTGCTGAAGATATTGAACAGAACCGGACCCACAACTGATCCCTGCAGGACCTCACTTGATATGCCCTTCCAGCTTGATTGTGAGCCATTGATAACTACTCTCTGGGAATGGTTTTCCAACCAATTATGCACCCACCTTATAGTAGATCCATCTAGGTTGTATTTCCTTAGTTTGTTTATGAGAAGGCCATGCAAGACAATATCAAAAGTCTTACTAAAGTCAAGACTCTGAAAACTAAAGTCAAGATATACCACATCTACCACTTCCCTCCATCCACAAAGCTTGTTGCCCTGTGAAAGAAAGCTGTTAAGTTGTTTTGACATGATTTAGGCTTCACAAATCCATGCTGACTGTTACTTATCATCTTATTATCTTCTAGGTGTTTGCAAATTGATTGCTTATTTGCTCCATTATCTTTTTGGGTACTGAAGTTAAGCCGATTGATCTATAATTCCACAAGTTGTACTTATTTCCCTTTTTATAGACTGGCACTATATTTTTTCTTTTCCAGTCCTCTGGATTCTCTCCCGTCTTCCATGACTTTTCAAAGATAATAACTAATGGCTCAGATACCTCCTCAGTCAGCTCCTTGAGTATTCTAGGATGTATTTCATTAGGCCATTATGACTTGAAGACAACTAGCTTGTCTAAATAACTTTTAACTTATTTTTTGCATCCTTCTTTCTTCAGTGGTCTTTCTACTAGCATGGGCTACCAGTAGAGTTAAAACCACTGTAAGTCTTATGTGGCTACAGTCCTATGTGTTTAGAATATAATATGAATTATATTCCTCTTGTCTCTAATGATTAACTTATTTGCTTTACAGGTTGCCTTAAACAAAGCAGACCATTTACTAGGTGTGCTCTACACATTTTAATTTAAAATCCAAATATAATTCTCGTCCAGCTCCTGGCTTATTTTGATGTACTGTATTATAGGTGATTCGGACTGTAGCTTGCTGTTGTACTGTGAATAGTAATGAAGTGAAAAAATGCCATTCTTTTGTCTGTGTGTGTTCTGCATATCAATTGCTATAGTTTCTACACTAGCCTGAGGATACAGGCAGGTGCAGCTACAATAATAAACAATAACCAGCGGTGTCTGTTAGCATTTAACATAATTGTGAACATGATAGTAACAGATGCAAATAGGTGTGGTGGAAGGCTATTCTATAGCGATTTTAAATGGCCCTATGTGGGCTTACCAACTTTCTCTCAGTAGATCTCTGCTGATGAGATGAGGAAGTACAAGATAACACCCATGACTACCTCTGTACTTCTGAGCACTGATCTTGTAGATATTTTCAGCAGTAATAGACACTCAGATAGGTGGCAGTATAAAATCCTGAAATAGACAGATAAATCAAGAATGGAGATCTTTTCCACTGGTGCCCAGTAGCTGAATTTAAAATTATATTTTTCCCAGCAAATGATCATATGTATTTTAATGTAATATCCCACCTCTGTATCTTTTTCCCTTGAAAGGCTAATGCTGGTGTAACTACAAACTACAGCTTGTCTGATGGATAAAAATGACAGATTATTTATAATGCCATTTTCCACATATTTCACTATCAAGAATGAGAAATTGGTCTCCAGGGTAGCTGATGCATGAGGCAATCAAGCCAAGTGCCATCTAAGTACCAGCTCTCTAGTGAGTTGAAGTTGCCAAATATGCCAACTTTTACTGAACTTTATCAAGCAATTGTGTAACGTGGACACAAAATCTGAAACTCCTCATTTCAGTTCTGGCCACAAAGTGACCTTTCAGTGGAGTGTATGATGTGAAAGGACAATGCTTTATTAAAAAAAACCCTTCCATTCCTATTTGTAAGTAATGATATAGCAATTTGGGCTTGTTCCTAGAGAAATTCATTATTCGGCAATACATTATAGGGAAAAACTGTGCAATATCTTTAGACACGGTCTTAGTTTAGGGCCAAATTCTATCCTTAGATAAGAGTGGGATTGTATGATGGGGGTGCTTGTGATGGTAGGGTTGACAGCCCTTGGGTTCCATTCTGGTTTATGCCTTAGGTTCCTAGAGCTCATGGTTCAGGGCATCAGCCAGTCAGCAATAGGGGTCAAGAAGGGATTCCCCTCCCAAATGTACTCTGAGTTTTTTTGGGGGTTTTTGGTCTCCTCCCTCTGAAGCATCAGAGATGGCCATGGCTGGAGGTGAGAAATTGGGCATCGTGGCTCGGAGATGACATTGAGCATTCCCGTTTTCATGTGCTTAGCTGACTGGGTTTTGTTCACATGCTCGGGGTCTGAGAGATTGCCATATGTGGGCTTGTGAAGGTATTATCCTCCAATTTAGATTGCAGTGACTCCAGGTTCTTTTTTTTGCCTTCCTCTGCAACATGGACCATGGATCACTTGCCGGGATTATCTGGGTATATTTCCCTTAATCAGTTCTCTGCTATTGTGGGGGCCTTGGGAACTGGTACACTTCAGTTTCTCCTATATTCTGTATGTGGCACGTAATAGTCTAATCGCCTATGGGCTGTAATACTTTGGTTTCATTGTGGTTGTTGGGTTTAGCATGAGGATGCTGGGTGGAGCCGGTGGCCTGTGATATAGAGGAGATCAGACTAGATGATCTAGTGGTCTCTTCTGGCCTTGAATTCTGACAGTTGGTGGAATTACACAACACTAATATTGGGGGAAATGAAAGCAGACTTTGGCCCATTGATGTCAATCAGATTTGCATGTTGATTTCTGAAGGTAGAATATGGCCTAGAGTATGCCCCCATTGATTTCAGTGGGCTTTTGATCAGATCCTAAAAAGAGCTTTTGAGTGAAAAGTGTCACTATATATTCAGCCATGACTGTTTAAAGAAGAATGCCATGGCTACTTTAAGGGTTTGTTCAAATTTTCAAAGTTATTAGCAAATAGTTCAACTGAATCTCTTAGCCAAACTCTGACCTCATTATGTAGTGTAAATACAGGATAACTTCACTTAAGTCAATGATGTTACTCTGGATTTACACCAGTGTGAGAGCAGAATCCAACCTAATGGGACTACTCATTTGAGTAAAATAAGCATGAGATAATCTAGACAAAAATCTGCTTTAAAGACCTCAAGAACTTTTTATAAGCATGTGTTATAGAAGTGCACCTGAAACCATTTAAAAACCCCAAAATGTTAAAATTAAAACATTTGGTGCAGAAATATTTCTTTCTGCTTTAGGAGCTTGGGTTTCAAATTCCAATTAATAAGATTTTTTAAATTCTGAACTTGTAACTAGATATGCACAGACTTGTTTTTCAGTTAATGTGGGGTTGGAGTAACATTTTCTTTGGTTTTCATCTTGTTCTCTGGTTTTCATATGTTCCCTATAAGTTCCAGTTCAGAACCTTTGAAAAATCAAACCAGCTATTTAGGCTCCCAAATATGGAATTAGGAGTCTGACTTTCAGTATCCACTACTTAAAATCATGGCCCATAGGCACAACCTGACAACAGGAGGCAAAGCAGGAGGGAGAAGTTTTGTATTCAGCGTAGGAAATGACATAAACTATTTGGCTAACACAGCAGAGATATTTTGGATTAAAATGAAAGGTACAAAGTGTAAAAGAAAGATCACAGGAAAATATTACAGAGGAACTGGTTCTATGATAAGACAGATCCGGAAATCTGTATTTAGATAAGTGATGCTTTTCAAAAGGATGGAACTTCATCATGTTAATCCTCATTAGAAATGGATTTTTAAATCTATGCAACTGGTTTATATAACACGTGTGAGATTCTTAAGGAACAGCAGGCATTCTGGAACGTACAAGTTGTGCAGATTCGATTTTACACATCATTCACCAAGTAAGGCTGCTGTCTTACTCTAATTCCACAACACCTCCACTCCACGCCCCCAGTCTTAAACAGAGATCCAGGTAGAAAAGTGAAACACTAATAGGTAATAAGCCCAGAAGGGACCACTTTGATCTTCTAGTCTGACCTCTGGTATAACACAGGCCATAGGATTTATCTGAATTAATTGGTGCTAGAGATAGAACAATCTTTATATTGTCTAATGTGAGAAAGGACTGTTGTACAAATAGAGACTGTGCTGGATGAACATATGCCTCAAGAAATTGTGAGCCAGATTTTTAAAGGTATTTAGGTGCCTAAAGATGCAGATAGGCAACTAATAGGATTTTTGAAGTGCCTAAGCACCTAACTCCCTTTGGTAAGTTAGGAGCCAAGGCTTCTATAAAATCCCATGAAGCATTTGCCTGCATCTTTAGGCACCTAAATACCTCTTAAGAATCTTGCATTGTGTGCCCATGTAATCCACTGGTCAGTGTGCGTTGGGTGTCTCTCTCTGTGCCCAATTCACAGAGGATGTAAGTGTGCCACAGCCCCCACTATGGCATCTGTCTCTTTCGCTCAAACTGTAGCAACTCATGCTTTTAACTCTGGAGGTCACTGGTTCAGTCCCACATAGGTCAGCCAAGATAACAGCCGTCACAGACATGGGGGATAATCTGGGATTCAAATGGCTGTTGGCCAAGACAGGTGGGATGAGCTTCCTCTTTCCAAAGGATGTAGGTAACTGTCAGTGTTCTCTGGTCTGATCCACCAAGAATGTGAGTCTGTTACAGCTCTCAGATCTGTATACAAACTAGGCTGTGGACTGCATCTCAGGCTGGCTTCTTGAGTGAGGAATATAACAACTAAACAAAGAATGACTGCCAGCCCTGTATTTTAAGCATGGTCCCTTATTTGGTGTCTAATGGCCTGTGACCCATATCAGCTAAGGAGCCACAAGAAGCATTATGTCATATAAAAAGTGCTAAAGTAATAATTATGCAAGGAAAAAAATGTCATCTATCAAGTATCACACAGCAAGATACAAATGTACAATATGCTTTTGTAAAAATGTGGAATTATGTCTAAGTGTAAGAAAGCTTTCATTTTTTCATACGTTTGTCCTTAATTTCCTTTCAATATAAGTGAATCAGCCTTTCAGGCTCCATAGATAGCAGCATCTGAGGTTGTGTGTGATCCTGGTTACGAATCTTAAATTGTCCTCTTGACCGAGATTACAAATTAATGGTGTCTGGTAGTTTGGTCTCCCATCCCTGCTGTGGTTAGGACCTCGGGGAATGAGGGAGAAATATTCTGAGCCTACTCTTCTGTGCCAATGGGGTGATGGGAACATGGCATGAGATTTGGGGATTTCTTGGTGCAGTAGTTTGCTAGGGGACTGAAGACCTGTTTTAATCTGAAAATAGTCTGTGCTTACTTAGACTTTCGGTTTAGGCCTTGTATGATTAGAAATTAGCATCATATGGATATTAAAATGGGGAGGAGGCTAGTAACAAAATCCAGTCTGCTGTCACTTGAGTCACTGCTAGGATGTACTCTCCTCACATATTATGTTGTTTAAAGTCACTTCAATAAATGACACATTCTTATTTTTGCTACTATATCTTACCTGCCTCCTACCCCAGCCCGCTTGTTTGTCTAATTTGCCTGTTATCTCTTGTTTTTTAGATTGTAAGTTTTTGGGGGGCAGATAATGTCATTTCTATATATCTGTACAGTGCTTAGCATGACAGGACTGTGGCGTGGTTGGTCTGTAGGTGTTACTGTAATATAAACATTGAATAATAATAATACATGTATGGCCTTTTAACCATTCTGTAAATTAGGATGATGAAAGTCTCAAATAAATAATTTAGTGGCAAAAATATGTGAAAATAATGCAGTTAATTACAACAGTAAACTGGCCTTCAATAGGAATAGCACTCAGGAAAAATATATTGTTCACCAAACCAAAACTCATATCGTAATGTATATTATGTCACTTATAACTACAATAGTTATATGTTGAAGGAATGCACCTCTGGCCAGAATATACTTTCTATTAAAAGTCTGCTTTTACCATGTTTGTACTGTCTAAAATAGGTACAGTGTCAGCATAGACTGGTTTCAGAGGGGTAGCCATCTTAGTCTATATCAGCAAAAACAATGAGGAGTCCTTGTGGTACCTTGGAGACTAACAAATTTATTTGGGCATAAGCTTTTGTGGGCCATAACCCACTTCATCAGTGGAAAAAAAGTAGGTAGGTATAAATATACAGCACATGAAAAGATGGCAGTTGCCTTACCAAGTGGGGGGTCAGTGCTAATGAGGCCAATTTAATCATGGTGGATGTGGCCCATTCCCAACAGTTGACAAGAAGGGGTGAGTATCAACAGACGGAAAATTATTTTTTGTAGTGACCCAGCCACTCCCAGTCTTTATTCAGGCCTAATTTGATGGTGTCACATTTGCAAATTAATTCCAATTCTGCAGTTTCACATTGGTAGATGTTCAGGTGAATGAGCCCCTGATGGTGTTGCTGATGTGGTTAGGTCCTATGATGGTGTCCCTTGAATGGATATCCGGACAGAGTTGGCAACGGGGTTTGTTGCCGGGATTGGTTCCTGGGTTAGTGTTTCTGTTGTGTAGTGTGTAGTTGCTGGTGAGTATTTGCTTCAGGTTGGGGAGCTGTCTGTAAGCGAGGCTTGGCCTGTCTCCCAAGGTCTGTGAGGGAGAGGGATTGTCCTTCAGGGTAAGTTGTAGAACCTTGATGCTCTGAAGAGGTTTTAGTTGGGGGCTGTAGGTGATGGCTAGTGACATTCTGTTACTTTCTTCATTGGGCCTGTCCTGTAGTACCCTTCTGGGTATCCTTCTGGCTCTGTCAATCTGTTTCTTCACTTCAGCAGGTGGGTATTGTAGTTTTAAGAATGCTTGATAGAGATCCTGTAGGTGTTTGTCTCTGTCTGAGGGATTGGAACAAATGCGGTTGTATTTTAGGGCTTGGCTGTAGACTAGGGGCTGGCAACCTTTCAGAAGTGGTGTGCCGAGTCTTCATTTATTAACTCTGATTTAAGGTTTCGCGTGCCAGTAACACATTTTAAAATTTTTAGAAGATCTTTTTCTATGAGTCAATCATATATAACTAAACTATTGTTGTATGTAAAGTAAATAAGGATTTTTAAATATTTTAAGAAGCTTCATTTAAAATTAAATTAAAATCCAGAGCCCCCAGACCAGTGGCCAGGACCCGGGCAGTGTGAGTGCCACTGAAAATCAGCACACGTGCCGCCTTTGGCACACGTGCCATAGGTTGCCTACCCCTGCTGTAGACAATGGATCGTGTGATGTGGTCTAGATGAAAGCTGGAGGCATGTAGGTAAATGTAGCGGTCAGTAGGTTTCGGGTATAGGGTGGTGTTTATGTGGCCATCGCTTATTTGCACTATAGTGTCCAGGAAGTGGATCTTTTGTGTAGATTGGTCCAGGCTAAGGTTGATGGTGGGGTGGAAATTGTTGAAATCCTGGTGGAATTCCTCAAGGGCCTCTTTCCCATGGGTCCAGATGATGAAGAAGGCAGATAGAGTTTGAAAATGAAACCTGAGGAAATAGCTGAGGTGTAAAATTATTATTTTGTATCTGCCATTCCAACTGCAAAAGGTGGGGGAACAAGCCAAGAGTGGAGATGGTGTTTCTATGGGTATCAAACGAAAAATTAAAGACTGTGCTATCAACTTTGGCAATGATTATTAAAGAGTTAGGGATGTTATAGTTGACAAGGCAACAAGCCAAACAATATACGTCCAAGACTGATAAAAGATGTTGGGTAGAAATTGGAGAAGGTTTAGCAGATATTTTCACAAGTTTGTTTGGTTCAGACAAGATCCCCAAGGACTGGAACATGGTTAGCATAACCCCATTCTGAAAAAAATGGCCCTGGGACTGAAATTATACATCAATCCATTTAACCTAATTTGGGAGGAAAGTGTTCAAGTATTTCAGGAGATCAAATGGAGATAAACTTGGAAAGCCCACAGCTTGATTGAGACCAGCCACATGTTCTCAGGAAGTGAAGATCATGCTTTAGCTGGTTGGAATTCTTTAAGGATATTATTACTGCAGAGGTGCAGAGTCATTTGCAGGAGTGGCAGACAAAAAATATAAGGTTTGCATGGTTGTTATTCAGCATAGATATTCAGATCATGTAAACACTCCTTAAACTGATATTGGTGAATGTGTAAAGTGTCAGCCTCTGCCTTAAAGCAGAGCTCATCTGGTGCACAGAACTTTGTGCGCCTCTGAAATTGTTTTGATTTTGAGAGATTTCCAAGATATTATCTTACTAATCTTGTCAGGCTCTGAGAGTCAGAGACTTTGTCTGAGTTTTGGATTCTCAGCATCTTGCAGGATTGGACCTGCTGGCAGAGCTAAAGCACATGCCAACATGGCCGTTGGGGGGGGAAGGGGCAGCTGTGGGAATGTTGCCCCCTCCCCCAACTGCACACCTCAGGCAGGCGCAGAATTTGCCCGACCTTCCACCCCCCACACAGCCCCTTTGGCCTGACTGGAGCTGCCCTCCCCCCATATAGAAATCAAACTACGCCTATGCATGCAAGTGCTCTCAACCCCCTCTTCACACCTTTCTCCTCTCATCTGACTGCCATCAAAGTATCTTCATCTGGGGGAACTACCTTTCTGTCATCTGTCTTGTCAGAATGACTTTCAGTTGATGGGGGAAACCAGCCCCTTCTATGAGATGTCAGAGAAGCACCAAGAATGCTCTGCTCTTCCCTCGATATCTTTTCCCTAGGCTCCACCTGCCCAAAATGGCAGGTGAGGAGCACCAAAATAGCACTAACCCAGAGAAGATGGACAACAATGCATCTGCCTAGTGGGAATTTTCTTTCTCAGGATAGGGAGTAGCCTCTGTGACTGTGGAACCCGGGTACACCTCATTGTCCATGCAGAATCCACACCATTGGAGTAGAAAATGTGACTTCTAATGATTCTTATTTTTTGATTGATTTACCAAATTGTTCCCCAGATTTTTGATTTAGCACCAGACCCATTTTTGGCTCTGGATGTACTGAAACAGTTAAGCTTATTAGATGTAGATGTTAGTCCAAATGGAATTGAAACCAGATTTTTGAGGAAGGGGATCTAAAGTAACAAATTATTGACACATTTCATTACTTCCAGTGCAGACTAAAATACTGGACAAATAAGTAGAGTAAATTCACAGCTTAGATGGTTCTTGGAACAAGGGGAGGCCTTGAATTCCTGACAGTCAAACATTAGATCTAATCTCTCAGCTAACATGGCTTTGCTTAAAATTGCAGATGTAATTTTTGGATTAGATTTTAAATCAGGTCTTTTTGATGAGTGAAGTTTTGGATGATTTACTTTGTTATATGAATTAGCCTATGATATGGTCTGGGGAACGGGTGCGGGGTGGTGGTGGTGTGAAATCCAGACAAACTTGGCTTTAGTTATTCAGCTTTAATGGTTTAATTGTTATTTAGAACAGAAAATGGCACCGTGTCTATATCAAGTGTTCTCCAGAACTGAAACTAATTCCTTGGATACCCCCAGGGATTCATATCTATATTGGATCATATTAGCTACAGTTCTTACACAGACCCTTTCTCCTCTTCTCTCCCTAACACACCGGCCTCACTCCCTTAGGATAGATTGGCTTGGTATGCAGCCAGTTAACATGGCCTTCTGGGACTTATACACACCATACTGCCTTATAAACACCTTCAGAATTGGGAGCCTATATTTGCGCTTTATATTGTAACAAGTTTAGTGAGGAATCTAGTGTGTGTTGTCTTGATAATACTAAACATTGAAACTTTGTTTATGGGCTGAATCCTTTGGTTTCAGGGCATAAAGGGGCATTGCTTCAGGAGGCCATAGCGAGATTGTACGCTCCCTGCACAGATCAAATTCCATGAATGTGGGCTTCCCGGCTGGCAGTGCAGGGAGGTGGGTCTTTGAAAAGAGGGCCGGGACAATAGCTAGAGGGAGGTATCACAAGCAAGTCTGACGTTACCAAGGTTAGAGTTGGACAAAAAAATTAGAGAAATAATTTATTCATTAAAAAATGCCAGTTTGGTTGACCTGAAACTCTTCATGAATTTCACAAAAATAGTTTCTGTCATTCAGAAAATGGCCAGAGGAAGAGGCGGTGGGGCCCTTGTTTAGCCCACTGGTTAGGGCACTCAACTGGGATGTGTGACACCCACATTTGAATCCCTGCTCTGGAACAGGCTCAAAACAGACTCTTTCAATTCACTGAAAATTCCAAAAAACTCCAAATTTGGTTTGACTCAAACTAGGTTTTTTTTCCATTTTCTAAACCTAAAAATCATTTCTTTGCCCCACTCTAACGTAGCCCCTCAGTCTTTCCTACTCCAGGCATTTGGCTAGAATAGATTTGAAGAATGATCCCTCCCCATTTCTCATATATCTCCCAGTAACCAGCCATACTCTGTTACTATAAACCATAGCCTGTTATTGAATGAATGTAGGGAAAATATTCATTCTCATAATCTTTTACTTTGTATGTATTAAAAATACACACAATACAATATTACTGTCAATCTGATATGAAAAAGTGATCACACCCCATAATTTTGCACCCCATATAATCTGATGCTTTTTTCCTTGTGATTTTTCACCATGTTCTTGTGTTCAGAAAACACTAGGAAAGCCTTGCTGTGCTTAATTCAACACTCCATGTTTACATAATGACAACCAAAACTGTGTTGTTAGCTAGTACCCTAATCTTGCAAAGATATTGAGTTCAGAATCCATTGGTTCCAATTCACACACTTACGTATGTGAATGGGATTTGAGCACTAGAGCTAGATGGAAACTTATTTTATATTTTACAAACATTTTGAAGGAAAAGAAAATATTTTGTTTGAACTGAAATTTTTGGTGGATTTTTTTTTTTTGGTGAGGTGAAGGGGTTGTTTGTTTAAAAAAGAGCAAAATCCCCAAAATGGAAAACGTGTCATAAGAGTGTCATAAACTGTAACATTTTTGAATTTTGATTGTTGAAAACCAAAACACTTCCTTGTGGAAAATTTCGGTCGAGTCAAAAAGACCTTTTTTTACTTAATTTTTTTTTCAGTGAAAATTTTTCAATCAGCTCTAATAAGTAGTTTCCTGAATAGGGACCTTTTTAAACAAAAGTAATGATGTCTGATGAAAATTATTTTATATAAAAGGCAAGTTAAAGAACAGGATGATGAAACCATATAAGGTGTGATAACATGGTCTTGCCCCAAAACAGCATCTTTCTGGATAAAGCTAACCAAAATAGATGAAACTTCAATGAAAACAAATAAAACTTGAGACAGCTAATTTTAGCTAATGCTGAAATAAATGATGAAACCCCTGCCCCCTAAAATACTGGTTAGAATGTTATGTCTAGTTGGGAAATACCTTTGGGACATTGCAGTCATTTTTATCACCCTTTTACAGATATTGGTTACCACAAATGTAGCATTTACTAGAATTGAGCAGTCACATGTTTTCAAGATAAGCAAAAATAATTATTGTCCATATAGTCCCCCTCTTTGATTACTTTCGTGGTATTTGACTAGCCTGCAACCAAGGAATGACTGAAATTCATGAGGCTGTGGTGTTGCTTTGTAATCCTGCAGCTAATAGGGAGAGTAAGAAAATGTAGATTAGATAAAAGAAAAAAGTAGATTGTTCTAATGTTGTTGTATTTAAAAGCAATAAGTATTTGAAAAATCAAAACAGAACTGTACGTTAGACAGTGGCTACTCATCTAAAAGGGTGAAGGAGTTAAACGAGCTTCAGATAGAACTGATTTGTTCATCCTTTTCAGAGGTGCCATGTGTCTATTGTAACATATATTTTACACACCTAGAGACATATTTAGACAAGGATCCCATGAAAATGTTTTGTATATAGGAGATCATGTCTCTAATATGGTATCATGATTGTAGCCCACCCACAATAATGGCATATTGAAGTAGCTGGTTGCCACCAGCAATGATTCAGTTAACCTTTGATTAAACGCTGGAATTTAAACTATGAAAAGGCCTGTAATCTGACACAGTCCTTTGACACCATGCTGTCTGTCATTGAAGATAATCCTGCATTAGGTACTGAATTCTGAAAAGAGAATTAGACTACTTTGGTTTTCAACCGTAACCTTTGCATATTGTAAACTGATCCCGGCTGTGTTTGGAGATTTCCTGCTTCATCTTCTAAGTGTGTGTGTGTGTGTGTGTGTGTGTGTGCACACACACAAACCAGACAACTCAACTACCAGTAAGAGAAGCAACTGCCCAGTTAGTATCAGTCACTGGGTCAGGGAACTTGCCCACAAAGGCCTTGTTGCTCGATCAACCTTAGGATTTTCTCCCTGCACTAAAATGGTCAGGCCATCAGCCAAACAGTCTCACTGGGTTTTTTACAAAAAAATCTTTGCTATTATAGGACAGCTTCAATGCGCTGAGGCTTGCCTCACTTTAACCTCCCCTTCACCCACCCTGATGACCCATATCACAGTCACCATCATGCTGCTGCATGGGACTCTCTTTGCGCCATCATTGGCAATCATTACCAGTTAAATAAGTCGCTTATTAGCTGGTAGCTGACAAATCCTGCCCCTTATTTCCCATCCCTTCTTATCGAAGAGAGAGTTAGTAAGAAACTCCACAAGGTGAATCTCATGGAGTTGCCTGGCCCTTCCATGTCCTATCTTGGAATTTTGCCCTGTCGATTATATTAGATGCTGCTCTGTTTGCAATGGGGAGTAATGAGGCACTCCATCAGTTTGCCGTGTTGCACCTAGGCATATACAGGAAAATTACTTAATGTAAGGAGCACAAGTCAGCAGCAAATTTCTTTTGGCAAAAAGATTGTGGCTTCCTTGGGAACTAAGATTAAATAATTTGGATCATCGAATGATTCAGTGAGCTGTGAAATTGCACTGCTGCGCGATGAGTTGTTTGTCAATTTCAGTTTGGAGCCTCTGGTCCAACTGAGCTGTGCGCTGCTCAGGATAAGAGGGGAAAGATGGTTTACGCGGTCTTTGTAGCTTCCTGATCTTGGGGCTGGTTGGTCCCTGCTGCAATAAGTTGCACCTACTCACCTTTGGCACCAAGGGCTGTAATGGAGCTGATAATGTTCTGGCCCTCAACTTCTCAACATTTAGGCTATGGTTACGCTGCACTTTCATCAGTAAAACTTTTGTCGGTCAGGGGTGTGAACCTCCACCCCCCGGGACCAATAAAAGTTTTACTAATGAAAAGCACTGCTGTGGCCAGTGCTGTGTTGGTGGGAGATATTCTCCTGCTGACAAAGCTACTGCCCCTTATTGGGGCTGGGTTTATTTTGTTGGCAACAGAGCTCTCTCCTTCTGACAAGAAGTGGCTACACTGTGTACCTTACAGCAGCACTGCAAGGTACATAGTGTAGACATACCTATCAGAACTGGAAGGGACCCTGAAAGGTCATCAAGTCCAGCCCCCTGCCTTCACTAGCAGGACCAAGTACTGGTTTTGCCCCAGATCCCTACGTGGCCTCCTCAAGGATTGAACTCACAACCCTGGGTTTAGGAGGGAGGGGGGGTTGTTTGTTTGTTTGTTTTTTCCTTCTCTTTTCTCTTCTCTTTTCTTTCTCTCTCTCTCTCTCTCCATGTGAAGGAATTTTCAGGTCCCATGTAAAGCTAGATTCAGAAAGTTTGCAAAATTATTGGGTGAAATTTACCCTGCTATAGGGCTGTGTTGGGTGCAATATTAATGGCTTTCAAAGTCAGTAGGTTGCTACTTTTAAGATGGGGGGAGGGCTAGCTCAGTGGTTTGAGCATTAGCCCCCTAAAGTTAGGGTTGTGAGTTCAAGCCTTAAGGGAGCCATTTAGGGAACTGTCTGGGGATTGGTCCTGCTTTGAGCAGCAGCTTGGACTAGATGACTTCCTGAGGTCCCTTCCAACCCTCAAATTCTATGATCAGGCCCTAACAAATTATTTAA
This sequence comes from Mauremys mutica, assembly GCF_020497125.1. NCBI lineage: Eukaryota > Metazoa > Chordata > Testudines > Geoemydidae > Mauremys > Mauremys mutica. The sequence goes on along the minus strand of NC_059073.1, from coordinate 35,769,584 downwards.
ACAATTCAACCCTCTCCCCCACCAAATCAGCAAAGCTTGAGTTTAGCATAGACAAATATAAACAAGCAAAGACAGTGGTGTTTAAAATGCTTCCCTCCAGAATATAGCCCTTTTTAAGGGAGGAGGGTGAAATGTTTAACTCTTGTCATTGGGGTTCATTTCACAGTACTGTAAAGTGCATGAATTTTGGCAGATTGTTGTTTGAATGAGCATTAGCAACATTTGTTGCATAATCATTGTTTTTGATAACTTGCTGGAGATAAACACTTTGGAATAAATGGCATAACATAATATTTCCTGGTGGGATACTAAGTTTAACCCCTCTGTGACACTATTCTCATAATTCACTGGCTGAGTACTAAATTTATTTGATAATCCATTCAGTGTTTTGACATATTTGGTATGTTCCAGCTAATATTCCTTCCCATCTGAGTTGACAATGCCCGCAAGGGAAGCAGAAGGCTGCAGTCATGAATATTATTTTTTTCTGTAGTCTGTGCATGATGAGGGAATCAACAGACACTAAAATCGGCTCTGTAATTAAAGGTGGGGCATGTCGGCGTGATAAACCTCTTCACTTTTGCGTTCAGAGGCACTAAAAAGAAATGAAGTTAATGCCTGCCCCAGGTTCAGGTTTGAAACATAGAATTCGATGCTTTGGTTATTTATTATTAGCTTGTATTTTGGTAGTGCTTATTGGCCCTAGCCAAGATCAGGACCCCCATTGTGCTAGGTACTGAACCAACACACAGGAAGAGACACTCCATGCCCCAAAGAACTGTGTCCAAATAGACAGAGTAGTCAAAGAATGGGAGGAAGTATGTATTATTATCCCTATTTTGACAGACAGAGAACTCAGGCACAGAGCGCTTAGGTGACTTGTCCCAGGGCGCACAGGACGTCTCTGGTACAGCTGGGTATTGAATCCAAGCCTCCTGATCCCTGGTTCACTTCCTTAATAAGAAGACGGTCCTTTCTCTAAAAGTACTGACTGTTCTAAAAGCGACATTCCCGCTGAGATACATGGTACATGATTGTCATTTTCTTTACAAACAAGCAATTTAAAGTGGGACCTTAGCTGCAGTATACTATTATTCAGTACCAGGTGTTCACTACTGTATAGATGAAATTGAATAAAGCTGGATGTGCAGCCTAGATACCCCAGAGGCAGTGATGAGTAATATGTGCCCATAGTGCTCACCTGCTGGGTTATAGGACAATGGAATAAGTGATGTGTTTCTGCTTTTGTCTTCATTGCTGTTCATTTTTATTTGTTCAGAGCTTCTAAGTTCATGGCTTTTAAAACTGAAAATGGAAAAAAAAATACCATGAATGACTGGATTTCTTCAGCTCTCTAAATATTGATTCACCACTAGTTCCTTCAAGAAAATAATTGTATGTAGAGTCCCAGTAGAGTCTAAAGGTTATCTATGGTCTTGTGGCCTCTGAATCCTGACTGCTATGCAACTGTGGTTGGTACGGTGGAAAGTGAGAGGTCAGAGAAACTAGATAGCTTGAGTATAGCAACAGGATTAGCAGTTTTGGATGTTCTGCTGTTATTAATTTGAACCAGGGCCTTATCTTATAACAAACATTGCTCAGATGCCACAAAGAGGAAAAAATGTGTTTGCATTTCGAAAAGAAATTGTATTTTTATATTTCTAATTGATTTATAAATGTTTTTGAGCGTAAATATAGAGCTCAGAATAGATGGAACCTTTCTCACTTTGACAGTTAGGGATGTATTCTTAGGGTGTTAAATGTGCTCCACAATTCAAAATTAGTATTTCAGTCTGACCTTTGGGCACTGAATGATTCAAGGACCCTGTAGAAGAAACAATTTGGGATTGTGTCATTAAAGACTGTATCATAATGCATTATGCATCAGGGAACTGAACGACAAGGGCAAGGGCAAGCTGCATTCTTGCATTTTTTGAATGCTTGACTTTGTAACCTGGCCATTCCTTTAATGTAGTTATTTTTTAAATCTGATTTAATAGCACTCATAAAATATAGCATGCCTCCACCATCTTGCCTCTCTCCTTCTGCACCTTCCTCATGTGTGTTGCATTTGCTTACTCCAGGTCTGGTCAACATTTATTAGATACAACCTGACCTTTTAGAGGTGTTGGCTTCCTGCTTTCATGCATGCACATGACATCGCATGTTTGTCTCAAACTCTGAAAACCAAAATATGGCATGAGGAGATTGCCAATATCTGCAAAATATTGATTTGAGTGCCTGTCTTTGCACCAGCACCTGTACTTTCTGGAATACACATCTGTATTCCTCTTTTGGAAAGTCCATACTCTTACAATACCATTGTATTTTTAATACATTTGAAGTAAGATGAAGTCGATGGGAGCTTAGTATATTTAAAACTGAAAGCACTTATTTAGGTACCTAACTGTAGACAACTTTGGGCATTCATGTTTGAAAATCCTGGCTTTATCAGTCCCTTTAGGTTTTTTTAGATCAGCATTCCTACATTCCAGCTCAGCCTCTTTGGTGTTCAATCTAAACCTTGTAAAACCTCAATATTGAACTACTGGTGGCAGCAAATGTCAAAAACATCAAGGATAAGGAATATAATATATTTCAGAGTGGATTGTGGCTGCTGGATAACTTAAACTTCTTGCTTGATCATAAGATGAATGTATATATATATATATATATATATATACACATACACTCATACCCACTCCCACACCATTATTTAACATGGCTTATTCATTGTGTATTTCAGTTTATTTGAAATGGAATAAATGTCTGTTTCCAAGCATCTCAACTTGTAGAGCAATATCTTGTAGGCCGGCTGAGCTGAACAGTGGTGTAAGTACAACAGTGGTTTAAAATTCATTTTTGTGTTCATTGAGATTAGATGCTCTGTTGGTGTAAATGGTCATCCCTTTCCCTTAGCATTCAGGAAACTGGCAGTTGCTTTCTATTTTACATATGTACCTATATTTTCAGGGCTGGTGCAACCATTTAGGCAACCTAGGCGGTCACCTAGGGTGCTGGGATTTGGGGGGGCGCCATTTTCTTCGGCAGCGACCGCGGCGGCCGGAACTTCAGTCGCCCCGATCGCCACCAGCATTTAGGCGGAGGGAGTTGGGGCAGGGGATCGCAGGGAAGGCCGCCTGCAGCAAGTGTGTGTGTGGGGGGGCAGCACGCAGGGGAACTCCCCGCCTCAGCTTACCCCTGCCCCACCTTCTCCCCGAGCATGCCGTGGCTGCTTTACTTCTCCCGCCTCCTAGGCTTGCAGCGCCTAAGCTGATTAGCGCCGCAAGCCTGAAGGCGGGAGAAGTGAAGCAGCCACGGTGTGCTCGGGGTGCTCATGCTCGTGCGTGGAGCAGGGGTGAGCTGGGGTGGGGAGCTGCCGCAAGGGGGGCACCTCAGGGTGGAGGGGGTAGCTGCTGCGGGGTGGGGCACCTCAGGGCGGAAGGGGGGAGCTGCGGCGGGGGGGTACCTCAGGGCGTGGGGCGTGCGGGGGGGCAAGGTGGAAGTTTCGCCTAGGGCGTGAAACATCCTTGAACCGGCCCTGTATATTTTGATAAAGCAACAAACACAGTACTCCTGTATGGTCTTCTTCAGCTAACAGAGTTGTAACTATTAAAAAATAAATAAAATACAGTTGTGTCACCTTAGATCTCTGATTTCCAAGAGACCTGAGACCTGGCAGACTAAGGGCCAGAGTCTAAGCACCATTAAGGCTGCTTTGAGCTGCTCCAGGGGCACAAAGCCCTAAAACCAGCTTAGCTGGCAAGTGGACCATTTCCTCCTGTGCAGCAGAATCCTCTGCTGGCAAAGGGCCACTCAGGTGGCTTCTAAACCATATTATTCCCAGACCCTTGTGCATGGAGCTTTTCCAGGAGCAAGAGGTCATAGCCAGGATGCATCTGTGCTCTTATCGTCCCTAGCTGTTGTAATAGCTTCTGGAGAACATGAGCAGCTAGTACCAAGTAAGTACCCATGAAGCTGATTTGCTTTTTGTGGAGGGTGGCTGGGCCCCAGGATTGAGGAGCACAAAGATGACTTTAAAACCACATTGAGCCACTCACACTGGAACGTCTCAAAGTGCAGCTTTGATGTAAAACAGGCCCTGGGACCGTGTTTGTCTCAGGAGTGAATTTTTATGGCAGAATAACCCCCAGAAGTCAAAATGGAGGGTACAGAAGGGACAATAAGCAATGTGTGGTGTTTTGGTGCTTTTCCTGCCGTGAGAGCTGCAGGCACGAAGGGAGACCAGCGTATTGGAGTCAAGAACCACTATATGAATTTTGCTTTGTCTACACTGGACTTTTGTTGGTAAAACTTTTGTCATTCAGGGGTGGTAAAAAAACACACATCCCCCAATGACAAAAGTTTTGCCGTTTGAAAAACACCGGTGTGAACAGTGCTCTGTCAGCAGGAGAGCGCTGAAAAAAGCCAATAAAGCTACCACCTCTCGTTGGGGGATGGAATTTTTTTGTTTGGCGGGAGAGAGATGACAAAGAGTGGCTACACTGCGTGCTTTTTAGAGGCACAGTGGTAGCAGCACAGCTGTGTCACTAAAAGGTGTGAAGTGTAGACATAGCCCTAGAAGGGAGAATTTTGCTCAAAGACTTCACAGTACTAATTGTGTTGGGTGAGGCTCTCAGAAGAGGAATCAAATAATAATCACGGGTGGGTGGAAGGTGAACTCTAAAGCGGAAAACTATAAATGAAAATAAAGTAAAGAATTTTGTTTAAAAAATGTAAAAGCAAAATATATGCCAGGGAGTTCTGCTCCATTACCCAAAAGAAAATAAACCTGCAGTTCAGTGCTGCATCTGAATGGGAACAGTTCTGAGATTTGTAGTTTCCTTGAGAGCAGATAGTGATTCTAAATATAAGCATGAGGGGGCTGTGCAGGGGTGGAGATCCATGTGTTTTAGTGGAAGAATAAATTTTATCTGAAGCTGATTTAGCTGACTGATGGATTCTTGTCTCATGTTAAGAGAATACTGTTTCTCACAGACAATGTCACCAGTGGTTCCACAAGGAAGGGGCCACTTCTCTGGGCTTTGTTTTATATTTTGCAAGATATAAAACACTGTCGGCATCTATTTTGCATTGGAAGTATTAAATAAGAAGAATAAATGAAAAATGCTATCGTGTTGCATTCATACATTGTCTAACTACCTGATAATGATTACAGACATAAAACAACTGTAATCTAACCATGCAAAAGGGAAATTATTCAGGCTAAATAGAGGCAGATCCTCCAAAACTACAGGCTCTCCAGACATGCTTATGGGTATGTGAAGTTGATTTAATAATATTGGACCAGATCTGCAGTCCGTATGTAATCAAGCTGCTTGCATGCAGCCACAGGTTCTGGCCCATCATGTGTAACACTATGTTTATTCTATCGTGTTATAACGTTTTGGCACAACACTTAAAATAACAATAATAAAATTGTCTCCCTTCTTTTTGTTCTTTGTTCCCTTTTCCCTTTTCTTAATTTTCATTGTCTTGAACTATCTTTTCATCCCTCTTCCTTTAATACTATTTTCTCTGATTTTTCTAGTGTAAAATTTTCAGATTTTTTTTTAATACAAGACCATTTCATTTAATTTCTTCAAAGACGTGTTGATTTTCATCTTCCTACAAATTATTTGCTCTGCTTCCTTCATCTCTCTCTTCATCGTCTTTCCCCTTCTTCTCTTTCTGTTCCTGTGCTCTCACCTCAGACTTTCCTACACATTCTTTTTCAGTTTCACCGTGCTTTTCTTTCTTTGCCCATGCCCTCTGATTCTTCATCTCATCCTTCAGAACCCCCGACTACATATTCTATCAACTTCTCCCTTTCTTCCCCCACCCACTTCCTCTCCTCTCCCTGGAAGAGGTCCACAGGGAGGGTATCAACCTGCCTCCGACCTCTCCATCTAACTGAAGTATATCCTTGGAGAGCTTCAATTTTTTACCCATACAGCATAGAGGGATAGCTGGCAATGGCACCTTCCCTCCAGCTCACTTGCCTGGGAAGCAGGGTGCTTTGGTAGAACTTTTATTGCTTTTGTGAGGCAGCCCAATGTCCTCAGGCCTTGTGGAGCTTGACTCCTGCTGAATGCTGTGAGTAGCTTAGAAGTGAAGCAGACCTACCCTCAGTGCGATGGCACTTCCATGTCATAAGTGGCGCAGACTGGGCTCCTGACAAGAGAGAGAACAGGAGCATTTTGTACCTCCCAGTTCCCCACCTAGAAATAGAGGCTAGGGTTGCCAACTTTCTAATCACACAAAACCAAACCCCCTTGCCCCATCCCAATCCCTGGTCCTTCCCCTTTAGCCTGGGTCCAGCACTTCACCCAGTTCAGTCTTTGTTCCTCAGGTGTTTCCAGGAGTCTCTTTGGGTGGGGAGTTAGTGAAGAGCCACGATGATGTCACTCCCCTGCCTTAAATAGCCTTTGCATATGGCGGGAACCCTTTGTTTCAAAGCTTGTTTCCCATGCCCAGTCAGTGGAAAAACACCGGTATCCCAAGATGGAGTCCAGCACCAGGTGACCTGGTCACATGTCCCTGTAGTGTCACAGCAACCATGAGTTGGAGGCTGTCTGCAGAGTCTCCCAGGTGGGAGATAAGCTTCTCCTAAAGCCTATTGTTTTCTCCTAATGGATCATTAACATGAATGGGCCCTTTCCAGCCAGCCATCTAGACTGAGAGCCTTTTGCCTAGGGAGTGTTCCCCAGGTGTAAACACATTGGTAATACAAATATTTAGTTAATATTCCTAACTTCAGATACAAAAATGATACATTCATACAACTAGGATAATCATATTTAGTAAATCATAACCTTTCCAATGACATCTCACATGACTTATCTTGAATAAAATACATTATGATTATGTCATAATCATAACAATATCTCTGTGAAGAATATGGGGTGCAGTGTCACAAGATCTATTCTCCACAAACCAGATGCATTTCGGTCAGTGGGAGAATGTTCTGTAGCATGCAAAACTGAAACTTTTAGTTACACAACATTTTTCATAAAGAATTTTGCTGTTTCATTCCCAACTTCTTAATTTCATGGTATATTATTAAATAGCATTTTTCATATCCAAATACCATGCATTTTCTCAAGTGATGGATGCTGAAGTCATCTTAGCTTGAAGATAGACATATACTTGCTCAAAATAAAATTGCAGTCCTTATTGAAATTGTCCATCGGGTTTTTGAGTTAAAAATGCTACTTCCTCCAAAAATAAAACAACTAAAAACTCCTCCATGATATTTGAGTTGATCTTCATTTGGTTTCATATACTGAGCAGGATTTGTCATGACTCCCTCCCAGGTTGCTCCAGTCTTGTCCTAGTAGGCCCGCTGTCTGTGGCTAATGGTTAGCTCAGTCTCTGTGACCATTCAGTCCTATGCTCCACCAACAAAGAGGTGGATTAAGAGGGTGTGTTTTGTGACATTCTGTTAGAAACTAGATGGAAACTTCCAATTAATTTCATATAGGCTATTGATTAATATAGACTTGATCAATAGTCATCTGGGCTAGAATCATACTGGTGTCCTCATCGTAAAAGGCTCCATATCTCACATGCATCTGACGAAGTGGGTATTCACCCACGAAAGCTCATGCTCCAACACGTCTGTTAGTCTATAAGGTGCCACAGGACTCTTTGCTGCTTTTACAGATCCAGACTAACGCGGCTACCCCTCTGATATCTCATTAACAATTTCTTGAGCCAGCCACTCCCTCCCAATATCTCCCCAATACCTTGATCTATTTTATGCTTGTTTTTTAAAAAGTACATGTTCTCCACTATCTTTTTTTTATGTTGAATCTCTTTTTTAGCAAATGACTGAGTTCTCCATATTTTCATCAATTAAGGATTTATATTTCTGAATTCTTGAATGCTGGATAATATCAGAAGAAGAGTTGATGTAACAACAATCTGGTGATGTGCTAGACAGAATTAGAAATCATTTCAGATTCTACCTGGTGTGAAATACACCTCTCCTAATTTATCTGCCCTCTGTGTATTTGTCACAGTAAAAAGTAAAAACACCTAAAAGATCTTTATCAAGCTTTCTTAAAACTACAATACCTATCTGGAGAAGTGAGGAAACAGATTGACAGAGCAAGACGGGTACCCAGAAGTCACTTACTACAGGACAGGCCCAACAAGGAAAATAACAGAACGCCACTGGCCATCACATACAGCCCCCAGCTAAAACCTCTCCAGCATACCATCAGCGATCTACAACCTATCCTGAAAAATGATTCCTCATTCTCACAGACCTTGGGAGGCAGGCCAGTCCTCACTTACAGACAACCCCCAAACCTGAAGCAAATACTCACCAGCAACTACAGAAACACTAACCCAGGAACCAATCCCTGTAACAAACCTCGTTGCCTACTCTGTCCCCATATCTACTCTAGCGACACCATCAGAGGATCCAACCACATCAGCCACACCATCAAGGGCTCATTCACCTGCACGTCTACTAATGATATATATGCCATCATAAGCCAGCAAAGCCCCCTGCCATGTACATTGGCCAAACTGGACAGTCTCTATGTAAAAGAATAAATGGACACATTTTACCCATGAAAGCTTATGCCCACATAAATCAGTTAGTCTTTAAGGTGCCACCAGACTCCTTGTTGTTTTTGTGGCTACAGACTAACACGGCTACCTCCGATAGTAAAAAAGATGAAATCGAGACTAGAAGTGATGTTGCTATTATCACTGATAGGTTTTAAAAAAGCAGTCTTCTTACTCATTTTCAAAGCAGTTGTTCTTTTGATATAAATCAAAGCCAAATAAAAGCCTTTTCTATTCATTGTGCCTCTTCAGTTGCATACTGCAGCATTTTTAGTTTGAAGGGTAAAATATGGTCTTATTACACCCTGGGTTTTATATTGCTTTAGAAAGTTAGGTTGATCTGAATGTGTACAATGAACAAGTCTAATTAAGATGAAGTTCCTGGGAAAATGAGGATAAATGGACTACAAAGAGAGGTTGAAACTGGTCCCTCAATTGTTGAGAGGCATACAAATGGAACAAGAGGAATTTCGAGGGTAGAGAACAACAATCAGTTGAGATTTGCCACTGCCGGACACCATGAACCAATGGGTGAATAAAGAACAAACAATCATAAGGGCAAGAGAAACAACCAGTGCACTTTAATTTGTATCTTAGCCAGTGGAATGTGAGAGATTAAAAAAAATTTGAAAGCAAGTTGTATTTGTCAGACTAAGAATGTGGAATATAACCTGATTATTTTAACCAAGAAAAATGAGTAAAATAAAACCCAGATACATATTTTAAAGGTAAGAAGATATTCATTTGTCCACAAAAAACTAGTGAGGGTTCCTGCATAAGAACAGTCTGAACATTTGAACATTATTGAGAAGGAGAGATGTCACTATGTTAGACGACATATCATTCTGCCACAAAAATGCATGCTCAAAACAAAGCAAAGGACAGAGTCAGCAAATATTTTTAAATTGTTTTATTATAAAGGACAGGAACCCATGTCCCCATTTTTTTTTCAAACCCAGATAAATAAACAGTATATATCATGCTTTTGTTTTTTTTAATGTGTTTTGTCTTTTGCAACAGTATCTACAAAATGGCATTCCTAACTCAGAGACCTGGAAAAAAAAGAAAAATTGTGAGAACACAGAGGAAGGCAGACCACAGTTTTTGCACCCAAATGACGACTGTACACATTGCGAAGATTGCTGGAAACAGACAAAGCAGCACTATGAAGAACTGCTGAGCAAAAAATTGTTGGGTAAGTTAACCCACAGAACACAAAAAATTAACCCCTTGGGCAAGATTGTTTAAAAAAAAATCATACAGATGCATAAAAACAAAACCCTTCCTACTTGGAAAACTTTGAGCTATCAAAATTACAAAAGAATCCTGTGGTGCTCCTTGTTCTTTCATGTTGCCTTAAAAAAATCTATAAAAAACAAAACCAAACCCCACAACAACTAGATTGTTGTTTTGTCTGATTTCAACAATAGCTTTTTTTTTTAAATAAAACAAAAACAAACAACCCCAGCCATATATGTTTAATGGGTCTGATGTTGTTCCCATTTCAATCAATGGACATTTTACATTTGATTTCAGTTGGAGTAGGATCAGCCTCTTAATTTTTCTCAAAGCAGGAATTGAATGTAGAGACTAATTTCCAAAACTGATTTCCCCATCAGATTATGTCAACAGAGGTTTTTAAATGGAAAGTATAATAGCTTTAAGGTGGGATGCAACTCAACCTCTTTGCTACAAACTTTCTTTTTTCTTATAGGCGCCTTAAATATTCCAATATTTGGAATGTGCAGCTCACCCTGCACCCAAGCCACATTTTTAGTATAACAGAAATTACTTAATATCACACATTTTTATGGGAAGTAACATGTGTAGCACCTTTCTAGAGTTAGTTTAATATTATATCCTGTTGTAGTTTTGCATTCATGTGCATTGAATAGAGTCAACGCAGCATGTACAAATTCAATGGCCATTATTCTTACTGTAGAGATATAAACATGCTATTTACAATTCATAATTATAATTATTCCTTTATTTTCTATAATGTTGTGATGAATACTTTTTATAGTAATAGCCGAAGCAGAGTGCAAAGCTGGCTTGCTTCAGTTATTCACAAAATAGGTGAAATAATATAGTGAAGAAATGAAGATCTAATAACAATTTAAAATAATTAATGCTAAAGTGTGCACATGCAAAGATATTTTAAAATGAATCCATCCAGGTAAACTACATGTTTATGCCATTTTTATACACCCTAACACTCTGCTTTCCTGTGTACTTTGTAAGGAAATCGTATATGCAAAATAACATATTTCTTCATGATATATTTCACATTCTTTAAACTTTCCTCCAATTTTTCAATGTGACATTCAGACTGTCCATAATGCAGGGGAAAAAACATGGTTACTTTTGTTATCACGCTATAAATCCTAGCTCAAGAATTATGCCAATTATCTGGATTACCTACACTTACTTTGCCCTAACAGTGCTGAGCAATTGACGATTTTCTGCATATTATCCTTATCATTCTTCATGCACTGTGACTCAGTATGTTTATCAGGAACATGTTTTACATTTGAAAAGGGCTGAATGAAAAATAACTCTAGCATACACTATTTGATTCTGGGTTTAAGAGAACTCCATCTGTCTAACTTCAGTTCACTTAAGAAAGACAATGATTGGAGTGGTCATTTTGGATAATTTAAGATATACATTAATAAAAGCTTATCTGTAATACTTTTGCATAGATGTGATGCCATTTCACTGCTGAAAACTATTCTTCTCAATAGATTATGGTAGATTTGCTTCTGTTCTTCAGTATCATCCAGTATATTTTTGCATCTTTTACACAAAGGAAAAGACATCTGCCGACAGACACTAGATTCAGTCACGGTAACAGGAACACAAATTTCACTTCTTCTCCTCCACTGGAAAATCATTACAGCCACTTTCTCATAGGCCAAGCCGTCCCAATGTCATCAGCATATGGGCTGACTTGTGTAGAGTTTTTGCAGGCTATGAAGTGACAGTGGAGCAACTTTGTGTAGCTCCTACCTGTTGCTTTCATGAAGCCCCCAGCCTTTTAATTCTGAAGGTTACACAAGAAGTTCTTCAGATAAGAGTGATATTGTGTTTTGTTTCTGTGTCCACTGCTGAGTCCATTTAAAAGTCTAATGGCCGAATCATCATAGTTGTTGAACGTAAGGAATAGCTGGGGCCTTTGAAGTAGTGCCACTTTATCCCATTTAGTTTTCCATGGTTTTGTCCAGCAGTATAGAACATTCCATTCAGATTGGAAGGGCCGCAGGCATCAAACCACCAGCCTGAAACAATTAAAAACAAGGAATTAAACTGCCAGTTAACAAAGCATTTCCACTGAAATCAGCTTTAACTGATTGCCAATTTGTGGCTCCTGTAAATGTCGTTAGTAGGGCAAGGGTTTTGTTTTATCGCTGTGTTGGGTTATTTTGTGTTCAAGAGAATGCACGTTGAGTTGTGCACTGAGTATGCATAGTATGACAGATGGCATAATATAGCTGATGTGATGGAACAAAATAACTATGGATAAAATAAATTGGATTACATGTTAATATAGTACTTTAATTTCCACCTCTCACAACTGATGTAAGTACAGTAGTCAAATTAATACTTCATAATGTATAATTTTACCTCTTGTGATTTTTTTCTCAAATTTATTCATTTGAAAGCATTCAGCAAAACCTGTCATTAATTTGTTAAATCTATGGTATGCATGTCAAGCTGTGTTGCTTAGTTTTAATTGGTCAAATGAGTCATATGATTAGTTTCTGTTCTCTGATTGGATAAGTGTAATTCTTATCATGTAGATAGTATGAATGCTTGACTTAATAGAAAGTAAAATTTTACTTTCAAAATGTGGAATGGAAGATTTACAAGTAAGTGCTCAAAAGAAAGAGGAGCAAGGATTAGTGGATCTTTTTTCCATTTAAATATCACAAAAATATAACTTCTTGTTCATCAGTTTGTCAAAACAAGCAGATTACTGGGTCTGGAAAAACACAATGTAGTATAATCAACCCAATTTAGGCAATATAATGTTATCATAAGAAATCAAATAGTAGAGCCTGCATACATCCTATCAATTGGACTACGTTGTTATTATTTATTTATAGTATGGTAATACGCAGAAGCCCATTGTTCTGGACTGTAGAGACACAGAGTAAGAGACAGTCTCTCTCCCAAAGAACTTACAGTCTAATTTAAAAGAAGATGCAACAGGTGGTGGTTACAAACAATTGAATGGACAAGCAAAGGATTAGAAGGCTAACACTGGTTGGAAATCCATGGTCACTCATACTAGTTTATATGCACAAGGAGATGGTTCTGAAGTTGTGTTTTTTGTGAATTACAGTATTGCCAACCTGAGGTTGTTCAAAAATCATGTGTCAGACATCCCAAAATAATGAGATTGGCTTAAAAATCATGAGAGTTTAAAAAATATAAATTTGGGACACTTTTATTTTTCTTCTGTTTTTTTAACCTTAAGAGTTCTCATTTTCCAGCTTTTCACCACAACCATAGCGCTAAAAACTTACTACAACTTAAAAAAAATTAAACTGATATTCTCATAAGTAGAGGGGCTAGGCCTTAAGAAAAACACCAGATATCACAAGAATTGGCAACACTGAAAATCCTGGCTCCACTGAAGACAGTGAAAGTTTTGGCATTGACTTAGCCAGGGTCAAGATTTTACCTACTGGCCATTTACCTAGGCATTTACCTACAAAGATGCTCAGCTAAAATTGAGGGAGAAGAAGGAATGAATCCCCCCCTTCAGGCTGCAGAGCGAGGAGGCCCCCTCTCCATGGCTGTCAAAGCCTTGGCAGCTGGATTCCCTGTTTGTGGAGTGGGTCTTGCATAGTTAGAACAAAGGTGAGCAGCATCCCTGGGGTGTGAATCCTCAATGTAAGTGCCTTTCATCCACATGGGGGTGGGGGGCGGCACGGCACGGGAGAGGCAGCATTTGTTCCAAGTCAAATTAGCTTATAAAGTTCCACTGCTAGCCCGATAAAAATAAAACCTGGATCTTTTCCTTTTTCAATTGGGTAATCACCTTGTCCCCTTTCTATTCAGAAGTCATTGACTCCTCAGAAACATCTGTGAACCTGTTTCAAGCAGCACCAGCAGAATTCTACCAGGACCAGATAATGATTGAGCAGTGCACATATTTAGTTCAGTGACGTGAGGTTTCTTTGACTCTGGAACAATTCCATGTCTTGCAAACAAAGATGGAGCTTTTTAATGTTTAGTGTTCATTATTCCCAGTCCAATGGGAGTCCCACTCTTGAGCTGGAATTCAAAAACCGAGATCTTTTTTTGCAGTGCATACTTCCTCCTGTGTCAGCAGATTCTGCTGTTATATCTGATTATAATAATCCATTGTTTTGGGGGCTTTAAACCACTGGATACAACAGTGACAGTGAGTAGTATACACATTCAATGTTTACTCTACCCTTTGCATTCAGACTATGTTATTTATGTTTTTAGTCTTGTAAAGTAATTTCTTAGATTTTGGATACTACTCAGTGAGGTGTTTTTTTTCCACAAGTAACACTTCATAATCAAATCTTGGGGGGGAGGATTTATGCCAGATAAATTCTGGCAAACTTTTATTTTGATACATTTGACCTCTCTTTGATTACAAAGTTATACCTACGGGGCTAATAACCAAAGAAGGAGAAAGCTGTACAACTGATGTACTGTAACTACAGCATGATCGTGTAGAAACTTAAGACAAAGCTGAACAGAGAAAACCTAACACTCATGTTTAAAAGTTGGAACACAGATGCAGCTGGATTCCGTTTATGGTATCACAATACAGACATGGTAAGCTGCATTAGTTACCATTTCATTTTACAGGAACAAGAACAGCAGGAAGGTAGGACTTGATCTGTGAGTTTGCATTCAGTGGTGTCCTACAAATGCTGCCCAAAGAAAATAAAATTCTGAAATGATACTAATAAAAAAAGTACTGGGAGGTGTTATGGGGGGAGTTGTGAAATATTCCATCAAAGTTTTCTTTTCTTAAGACTAATTCCCCCTTTAATATTTTTAGTAGTACTCTTTATCATACCACATGCTTCCAAGTATGATTATATGTAGGCTTTTTTAGAGAGGTTTCTCATTAGTACACTAACGTGTTTTTATTTTCCCTCTTTTCGTTTTTTAATTTCTCCCCATCCCTGTTCACAATTTTTGAGGAGCCTCTTCCCATATCGCTCTACAAGCCCCCGCAAGTGTCCCCAAAGCCTCTAACATCAGAGTTCTCTACTTTGAATTCAGCAGAGGTGATGTTGGGCAACAGACCAGATTTTCAGCATGGTTGTGTGTTAGGGTAGAGGGTGGAATGGCGAGAGTGGCTTTTTTGAAGAGTTGTGAGGGAAGAAGGGAAGGAAGAGTGAAGTGCAGGCTTCCCAGATAGCTGCAAAAGAAGACATAGGAATTGCCATGCTGGGTCAGACCAATGGTCCAGCTCATCTAATAGCCTGTCTATACCAATACCAGACGTTTCAGAGGAAGAAACCCTGCAGGTATGGGATAGACAGACCCAGGTCAATCCTCTTAACCCCCAATAGAGGTTGTTTTATGCCTGAAGCTTGAAAGATCTTGTTTATTTTTAATATACTACAACAATGCTGGATATTCTTATTATCCATTTAAATATCAAATCTTTCTTTGAATTCCAGGAAACACTTGGCCTCATGGATATCATGTGGCAATGAGTTTCACAGACTACTTGTGTAGGAATATAATTTCCTTTTATCACTTCTAAATTGGCTACCTTTCAATTTCATTGATTGTCCCTTGTTCTTGTGTTATGAGATGGGTGAACAGTAGTGCCCGATCTACCTTCTTTATACTATTCATTATTCATCTTAGTAATCTCCTGCCATAGGTCAACAGTCCCAATAATTTCTGGTTCTCGCCTTTTCCGTGCTCCTATTCATTTTCATCATCCATCCGTGAACTGTCCCTCTCCTGCTATATTCTTTTTGAGATAGAGGGTTCCATATTCCCGCTGAGGGCATAGTATTGGTCTGTATTACGGCATTATGATATGTCCGTGTTATTCAGTATCTCATAGATTCTAACATTTTGTTTGATTTTTTTTATGGCTGCTGCACACTGAGCAGAGATTTTCACTGTACTGTCTACAGTGATGCCTGGGTTCGTCAGGTCAGCCATTGGAGTGAGTCATGAAGAGGAGAAGTAGGCAAAAAGGTAGGAAAAGCAAGCCTTGAGTGCACTAGAGGGGAAGAGGCTCTCAGAAGGTTAAGAAAGGTTGTGTTCAAAATTATAGACAGTTTGTACATGTTTCTGTAAGTATCAAGACTTGTAGTTGCTTATGTCAACTGAAAAGAGCTTCCTAATTTTTTTAGGTTAAACCATCTCTAATAATTTCATTTGTATGGGAAATGTCAAGCAACCTTACTTAGCAACTGTCTAAACAAAGTATGAGTTAGAAAACATATTACTACATTGTTTTAAAATCATCTAAAGACATAAACATTGATCCCCACTGTGGGCAGCTGCTCTTCTGCAACATGTTTTGTGGCGTTCTGTGTTTTTTAAATGATGTTGTTACTTCCAGTGAAAAGCTGTGAAATTTGAAACCAACTAATTTTTATTAAAAAAAATTAAATCTATTTTGAATACTTCAGATACATTCACCCTTGTTTTGGAGATTTCTACTGTTCTACTGCCTTACCTGTGTTCTGAGGGTGTGTGAGAGATCATCGCTAAACAGTCTTGTAAAAACAGCCTAAAAATGTAACTGCTGCCTGTGTGAACACTGGGATGACTCTCTTATTGGTCACATTTCTCTGAAATCACACTCACACATTTTGTATGTTTAAAATCTGTCATGAAAGCAAACAAAACAAAACAAAAAAAACAACCCAAAGGGGTGATGGTGGTGGCATTTGCATGTAGCTGCTGAGGAAATGGCCTTCCTAATTACGTGGTTTCTTTCCATGCACAAATGTGTAAGAGTGTTGAGGCTTGTTTGAAACTATGGCCCAAACCAATTGTCCATTAGCTACTGCCCATCAATTCACCAGATATACAGTAATTCTGTAGTATATTGGGTGTTTATCATGGCCATTATGTTCCAGAGTGGGGGCTTCTCTTGGCTGCTTTATTCTTCACAGACTCTGGGAATGGCTTTCTGAAGTGTGGGCACTTGGTGGCTAGACACTTTTTATCCCCTTCTCCTTCCTGAACCCTGTGAATGCAAGCTCATGTCCATCAAACACAACATGCAGCGTTCACGTCTGATCTGTCAGACTCGAAATGTGGCTTATTTGGGGAGAGTCTGTGAGTGGCCTTGTTGGACGAATGGTTCCTTTGAAAATCCAATGTCTCTTTCTGGTTCCTTGTATGTTGTGTTTGTACCCATAGAATTTGAGCTCAGCAGCAGAGCACCTACAGGAGAGTGAAACCCTAACCCCAGGGTAGGCAACCTATGGCACGTGTGCCAAAGGCGGTACATGAGCTGATTTTCAATGGTACTCACACTGCCCAGGTCCTGGCCTCTGCATTTTAATTTAATTTTAAATGAAACTTCTTAAACATTTTAAAAACCTTATTTACTTTACATACAACAATAGTTTAGTTATATATTATAGACTTATAGAAAGAGACCTTCTAAAAACGTTAAAATGTATTACCGGCACACGAAACCTTAATTTAGAGTGAATAAATGAAGACTTGGCACACCACTTCTGAAAGGTTGCCGACCCCTGCCCTAACCTAAAATATTGAATCCTATTTTGCTTACCATTTGAAAGACAGACGGTAAACTTACTCTTATACCAGATTTGGACCTTTCTGTTATACCGGACTTAGAGGAGCAGGACAGTTTTTATGATTTCAGTAAAGCACAGTATCAGCAAGACTATAATGTAGGATATGGATAAAAGCGGAGAAAGTGTGAACATCTCTGTGCCTGTAGAGAAGAAATTTGTTGGTAGGAAATAAAATCAAAATCTGAGCTCTCCCTCTTACAAAGCAGTCCATGGAATGAAAAGGTTGGGGGAATCACTGAGTTGCAGAGTCCATTTTTTATGGGTGTGTGATGGTGGTTGGAGAATGTGATGTATCCTCTGGAAGTCAGCAGGCCAGACCAAGGAAGCTACACTGAATTGCACCAGCTGAGGATCTGGCCTATTACCTCCAGCAACCTCTAATGCTCTTCCTGAGTTGGCTCAAACTTTATGCACTCTTTGGAATTGTGACATCTGTATTTTCCTTGAAAGTTACCTATCCTCTACTACCTAGCCTTGAAGGTGTCTGTTTCCTATTAGCACCAGGCCAATGTATTGTTATTTGTTAAGGAATCTTGCCATGCAAAGTGCTGTGCTTCTTCTAGAATAATGCTAAAAAGTATGTTTGGACTTTATCCTTCCTTCAGCTGATTGTCCTGAGAAATTGTATCAGACTTTGGAAAGCTCTCTTCCCCAACTGTTGGTATAATGTGAACACGGGAGAAGTGATTACAGTTATCACAACAATGGTATGCTTTGCAACAAAAGCCTCTATAATATTAGGTTACCTTGTTGTAGTAACATGTTATGTAGTAAAGAAATTGTGTTACAAGGCTTTGAGGATAAGAAAGAATGACCTGTAGTAGAAACATCAACCTACATACTATGGCAATAAGTGCTTTATAAATGTTTTAGAAACACATAATATTGTTTTAGATGTGTAACCTTCAATAAGTGTGAAACACTTGCATTTTTTATACCTTCCAAAAAAAAAACTCGGAGAGATTTTCAAAGGGACAAAGAGTAGTTAGGCATCCATGGGATAGAACCACAAAGGGGACTTAGGTAGAGCATTGGGGACCCCAAACTTTAGGCACCCTGCCACCTACTAGCATTGACAGCCCTGGGTCAGGTGTACAGGCTTTCTGTAAAATGCAAACAAAGAGTGAGGAGCCTACCAATTGGATTCACAAAAGCCAGCATGCTGAGTGGAGACCTGCCTAAGCTAGCCAGTAGGAAGTGCTGAGGAGAGGGGTGTGGTCTCAGTTTGGGTGCCTGTCTCCATTCAGAGCCATGAACCCGCTCCTGGAGTTAGGCGACAAAGCCAGCTCAGTCCTTTCTCACACATATAAAAGACATTGAGTACCACCCTCAGAATGCCACGCAGCTCAGTGGCTAGGGCTTTCACTTGAGAGGTGGGAGACGCTGGGGTCAAGTCCTTGCTCCAGGTAGAATGGGGATTTGAACTGACAGTTCCCAATTCCTGAGTAAGTGCTCTAACCACTGGGCTATAGAGCATAAGGGGGCAATAGCACCTCTTCCAGCTGTGTTGTGTGCGGGGACCTGACCCAGCATATGTGCTCTAATGTAGCTTCTGAATATATGTACTTGCAGGAATGACAGGCAGACATTTACGGGCCTAGGAGACTTTATCAGTGGAAACGTAGGAGCCTAAGGGATTTAGGTGCCTACAGAGTTAGGGGGCATCTGATTGAGGGTATGAGGATCTAAATTTTGGACTTAGGCTCTCAAATAAATCTCTCTATGGAACTGGCCCCACCTGTCTATTTAAATTAATGGGAGTTGGGTACCTAACTCCAATTTTATGCCTCTGAACACTGCCCCCCAAGATCAACCTGAAGTAGGGTCAATAAACATAGCACAGCCCCTAAGAGCAGGTGACATCTGAATTCATTCTTCTGATGAGGCTGCTGCACAGTATTTTTTGGGATAACACTTTTGATGTGGACCAGATGGAAAGTGGCAGCTAATGAGATCACTGAGAGAGCCACATGGGTGTTCTTTAAATCTTTATTTTCAGCCCTGACTACAACCATCTCACAAACTTTGTCTGCAGTTTATTTCAGTCTTTATTCCTGACACAAATATATTGGGTTCATCTCACAGAGGTTACAGGATCCCCAGATAGTCAGAAACCTAACTGCAGATTTCATATAATTCATAATTAAAATGCTGTCTGTGGGGCTGCCAAAAACAACAGAGGGCTTGACAATATTCAATCCCCAGTTTTTGACAGAGAGCTTTTTTAACAAACTGTCGTCACGGTCACTTTTCTTACTCTGCCCTTTTGTTGTGACATAAAATTGGAATCAATCTATTGAATGTTCTTGTTTTGAAAGATTTAATTGATATTTGTCAGAGACTGAGAAAATCAACGTTATTGGGAAAATGCAGTAGAATGTGTAAGGAGAAATTTAACAGGGTGAAATATTTAGAGATTAAGGGAAAAAACAATTTGTGATTTTAAGGTCTTGACTCTTTTATAAAACAATAAATTAAATTATCCCTGAAGACTAATTGCATTTCTTTGCTTTTTTCCTATTCGAACTTTACTCTGAGTTTGGCAGTTCACCTCTTTCCTACTCCCTCCTTTCATTTGCCTCTCCAATATTTTTAGCCCTGGACTTCACAACAGAGGTAGGTTGATGTAAGGCAGCATACATCGACCTAACTCTGTAAGTGTCCACACTAAAATGTAGCTGCAACCAATCTAACTACTACTGCTGCCTTTCAGAAGCCGTTCCACGATGCACCACACTGACAGTTAAGTCGCTCTTGGTGAGGATGCACACCGCTGACACAAGGAGCATAATGTGGACATTCAAAAGTATCTTTAATTTAGTTACTGTGGTGGCGGTATGCCAGTGTAACTTAGGTCAACTTAATTTTGTAGTGTAGACATACCCTTAGACAATAGAGAGATTTTTTCAGTTAATTTACAGACCTGATGCAGCGGAATATACCTGTGTCTTTCAGAGCCCTGTGGAATGAGAGCTCTACCAGCAGACGAAGGCTATGTCTACACTACGGACCTTACAGTGGCACAGCTGTACTGCTGCAGCTGCCCTGCTGTAGGGCCTCCTGTCTAGCTGCTCTACGCTGAGGGGAGAGAGATCTCTTGTTGGCATAATTAAACCACCCCCAAAGAGCGGCGGCACCTATGTCGGTGGGAGAGCATCTCCTGCCAACATAGCACTGTCCACACTGGCGCTTTTGTCAGTGAAACGTACTCACACTCCTGACCAACAAAAGTTTTACAGACAAAAGTGCCAGGGTAGACATAGCCTATGCTTAGCAGGGAAGACTGACCTGCCACGCAAGCCAAAATAACTAGCTCCCCAGAGGCAGCTGCTTGGGAAAGGAGAGCATTCTTCCTGCTTCAGTCTGCATTGCCCCAAATTCTGTATACCAGTATAAATATTCCTGTACAGGAAGGGAAATAAGCAGTTTGTCACCTTTATACCACTATGATTGTGTCCCTACTAGGGGTTGTATCAGTAGTACTATTTAAGTAGCACTATCAGTAGCACTATTTAAGTTAAAAAATCACACCGCTAAACTGAAACAGTTATACCAGTGCAAAACTTGGGGGTAAACCAGGCCTTAATATCTTGATAGGCTTTACCTTCAGCATTTTCTTTTCTTCTGTTTCCCTCCATCTCCTCTCTTGCCTGAATTGTTCTGTTTCTCATCTTCTCAGCTCTAAAAAGCCCTCTCTCCCTCCCATTTCTGATCTCCCTCCTTCCCCACACCCGTAACCTCTTCCTTCTCCTCCTCTTCCTTCCACAAACTCTCACCTCCTTCCCCCTTTCCCTCATTTTCCTTCCCCCTTTCCCCTCTATTGTTTGCCACCACTTGTTGCAGCTTGTTTCAAATTATACTGTAAACTTTTGGGTGCCAGAGTGAAGCTCTGTGTTTCTACAGCACCTGCCAGGGAACTGGGGGTACAACCACAATGCCCATAATAACAACCTCACAAGGAGTTTTACACAGCACTGCACATCATCTTTCCCTCTCCCCCAAGTTGCTTCATCATGGTCAGTTTAGAAATACACAGCGGATTAAAATTTATAGAATGCCTTCGTGGGACTGTGCTTACCTCCGGTTAGCATGAGGGCACATTTGCACATGCAATTGTCGTTATCGGCATCTTTAGTACTGAAATCAGCTCCATGTAAGATCAGGCTACTCTGCTTTCCTGCTGTTCCCGTGTGTCCTTTTAGATACAGCCTGAAATAGTCAAAGCAAACAGTCATATCACTAAAGGTAACAATAATGCTGGGATTGGCTTCTGCGGTGATGTACACATTGAAGGTTACAGAAACCTCACAAATGTCTTGGGTTTTGGCTCAATCCATTTGTTGTTTCAGAGGTAAGATGAAGAAATCCAGAGTATTTCAACATATCTTCACTAGGGCATAAGTTCTGTCACTGACCAAAACTCATTACAAATTATCTAAACTGGGAAAAGGAGGAGAGAGTGAAGAGAGAGACAGAGAGGAGAGGGGGAAAGGGACAGAAAGATGAGTGAAGGGAGAGAGCAAGGCGAAAAGAAGGTATGGATTCACATGGTGGCATTGCTCATACAGGGCCCAATTTTATCCCGTTCTCTTTCTCATGCTGACTAGTACCTTAAGCTGCAAATTTCCCCAGTAATTTCAATGAGACTAATTGCAGAGTGAGGTACAATTCACTGTGACTCAGTGAACTGTAAGAATTGTGATTGTTTGAAGAATAAGGTACTACTCAGTATACCTAGAGTTGGGTGTATATTTTAGCATGACACAATTTTGCTACACACTTAGCTTTATATTAATGTTAATGGATGTGGTGCTGCTAATCCCCAAGCACTGCACTGAAAACTTTACCCCTTCATGGTTTGAAATAGTTCCAAAATGTTTAGAAGGGACAGATGATCCAATGGTTAATGAACTAGCCAGACACCTGGGCTCAATTCCTTGCTCTGCCACAGAAAAATGATAAAAGACAAAAATGCTGTATCATCCATGGGTGAACATTTTCACAGAGTGCTCTCATAAGGTCTGATCTTTCAATACTTGTCCTAAAAAGAAACCTGCTAAACAGCTTCAAAAAGTGAGCCTGGGAACTTAAATTCATTATTCTGCTAGACAGCAAAAACTATGGGCTTAAC
Source organism: Mauremys mutica (assembly GCF_020497125.1). Taxonomy (NCBI): domain Eukaryota; kingdom Metazoa; phylum Chordata; order Testudines; family Geoemydidae; genus Mauremys; species Mauremys mutica. Next base: position 35,747,072 of record NC_059073.1, on the reverse strand, counting down.
CAGGACATTGGCTTTATGGCTCATTACAATAATTTGTAGTACACCACACTGCCTGGTATCCTTAATTGCTAACATCAAGCATAACAATCTAACCCCCAATTGCCCACTTCCTTTCAAGTGGTCACCTCCAACAAGCTTTACCCCTTTTACTCAACAATTTGTCCCAACTTGTATTTAGCTCAGACTCTCTGCTTCCTTCCCTAGGCCTGAAGGAGAGCTCTGTGTAGCTTGAAAGCTTGTACCTTCCACCAACAGAGGTTTATTGGTCCAATACAAGATATTACCTCACCCACCTTGGTACCATACCCTCTCATACTCTGGTACCAACACTGAAAAAAATTGAGGCAAGACTAAAACGTCCTACAAAATTTAAAGTATACCTAATGCCAGGGAAACAGAAATGTCAATGCCTTGTGCTGTTGTTCAATCACAGTATCAATTACCTGATTTTTCTTTAGCATATTACTTCACCAAGGGATATCTGAGCTTTGGGGCAATTTAGTCTAAGTGCTGGCTTTGCTCACGTTCATTTCTTTGTTTCATATCAACAACCAAAAGCCTGGAATTAGTGCTGTCTACATTCACTAGGCTAGATGCTGATGACTTATTTTGCTAGTTGTGCTTAATTGTTTGCAGAGCAAAATAAATTTCCCTGAGGTTGTGTTGATAGAAAAATTACTCCAGTGCATGATATCTATGAGCTTGCTTTCAACTGCCACCCAGAATCAGTGCAGCAGCAGCACCAAGCTCACAGACGGCTTATGTCAATTAAAAAAAACCCAGTGAATGCTGTTTTCCTCAATCAGGAAAGACAGTGCTGGCCAGATCATTTTATTAACAAACCACACCATAAACCCACTTAGTCCCAATAAAATCATACATATACTACAACAGAACGACAAATCACTGAGCAATAGGAGCTGTCTGTGGTTTGCTTTTCCTTGGAGGAGCAGGGTATTAGGGTTATTTACAAGCTTATGCTCCTATGCTGATATTTTATAAACATCCTACTCAGCAAGATTTAGACCTCAGCATTGTGAGCTGACTTTTCCATGGCTCCGTTTGTTTAGTAGCTAGAGGAGGGTAAAGCTTAACTATAAAACTGAAGTGAGCAGATGTGGCAGGTATCTCATATTCAGTACTACAGATTCAGTAGATTCAGTACTACTTTCCAGGGTTGTGCGACACCTCAACACCACTTCCCTTAGTGTGAGGAAGTTTTGTGTGTGCCCGTTGTGGATCAGCTCTCTGGCAACACAAGGTCTGCCTTCTAGGTCTTGGCAGACCTTGCTCTCTCTGTACTGTGAAAGGCTCACATCAACCCCCGAAGTCCTCCAAGTGTCCCTCTGGGGTGCTCAGACCTGTTCCATGGAACACTCTCAGACCTCGTAGCTCCGCTATCCCCAAAGGAATAGTACACGCACCAGCTTGTAGAGTTAGCTCAGGATCATTGTTTTACTCAGCATACAGCACTTAGATGTAGTTACAGTGTAAACAAGAATAAGTTTATTATCAAAGAACAGAAATTCCAGTGAAAAAGAGTGAGACCATTGGAAACAAATGGTTAAAACGAAATTATAACGCACTTTCTGGAGACTAAACTTAATTAACAAGACCTTCCCCAATCTCCTATATGATAGCTAGGGCCCTACCAAATTCATGGCCATGAAAAATGTATCACGGACCATGAAATCTGGTCTCCCCCGTGCAATCTGGTCTTTTTTGTGTTTTTACCCGATACTATACAGATTACATAGGGGAGACCAGCATTTCTCAAATTGAGGGTCCTGATCCAAAAGGGAGTTGCAGTGGTGTCACCAGGTTATTTTAGGGGAGTCATGGTATTGATACCCTTACTTCTGCACTGCCTTCAGAACTGAGTGACCGGAAAGCAGAGGCTGGTGGCCAGGCACCCAGTTCTGAAGGCAGCGCCCTGCCAGCAGCTGCACAGAGGTAAGGGTGGCAATACCATACCATGACACTCTTACTTCTGTGCTGATGCCTTCAGTGCTGGGTGAACGGAGAGTAGCGGCTGCTGACTGAGGGCCCAGCTCTGCAGGAAGCAGCGCAGAAGTAAAGGTGGCAATACCATACCAGACCATCCTTACTTCTGTGTTGCTGCTGGCAGCGGCTCTGGCTTCAGAGACAGGCTCCCAGCCAGCAGCCACCACTCTCCAGCTGCCAAGCCAGCAGCAGCGCAGAAGTAAGGGTAGCAGTACTGCCACCCCTCCCTACAATAACCTTGTGACCCTCCCCTCCCCAACTCCTTTTTGGGTCAGGATCCCTGCAATTACAACACCAAGAAATTTCAGATTTAAATAGCGGAAATAATGAAATTTATGATTTTAAAAATCCTATGACCATCAAATTGACCAAAATGGACCTTGAATTTGGTAGATCCCTAATTATACTCTACCCCCAAGTTCTTTCCCCAGTGTTTTCAGACACTTTGGTTGTGATCCCTTCTCATAAGATCAAGTCTTTTGACCGCTTGTCCTCACAGACTGAAGGAGTAAATGGGGGTTCATCTGCACCCCTTAGAAATAGTCCCCTCAATACTGTTTTAGTTTGCAAAAAGGATATCCCCCCGAACACATACAACCTCAGTGGCGGCTTCTTTTTTCCTGTGTGCTTTCATATTGTTTTCACATCCTCCATTGTAAAGCTTACAATACTTAATTTGCATGTAGCCAGAGATATAAATGTTGGTACCTTTTCACTGGTGGAACCTTACATGCTTTAAGAACATAGTTTTTGTATAGATACAGAACTTCTTAAATATCACCTGTACATATATCTTACAGTGATTAAGAGGACCAGTATGACACTAACTTTCGTTAGAGACCTTACATGACATTCTTTGGTGAATGAAAATACAAATACCAGACCTAAGGAATCTCTGTAGCTCTTATGTCCTCTGCCAGTTGGCACCAAGTGGTCCATGGGTCACAACACAATGATTTAGCTGGGAATTGGTCTTGCTTTGAGCAGGGGGTTGGACTAGATCACCTCCTGAAGTCCTTTCCAACCCTGATATTCTATGAACAGATGAGCCAAAGGAGTAAAATACTATTTAGAGTGAACTGGGCTATCAGAATATTCCCCTAAATAGTTAGTTCCCCTACCTCTGGGTTACATTCGGAACCATTTTAAAGTAAGTATTAATTTCCAAAACCATAAAGACACCGATCAGTCAGCTCCATGAATAATATATTTCCTACAGACTACATTTAAAAAATAGCTAGTTAAATACTAGGGGGGATTAGCATTTATTGACAGTACATCACTGAAGTAACACAATATCAAATAACACTGATAACATTACAAGGTGAGATTTTCAAAAGCCCCCAAGTGATTCAGGTGTACAAGTCCCATTGACTTCTGCTGAAAAATAACGGAAGTGCTTTGGAAAACCCCACTTCTACAGTCCTTTCCATCTGCTAAAGAACTGTAAGCCCCACAAATGACACAGTGTGATTTTGGAATTAGACACCTAACCACACTGTGTTTCAATGTCCTCAGCTGTAAAACAGGGGTGAACTCAGTGTTAAAGTTCCTTCTCTCTTGCTATTGGGCAGGAGAGGAATTAAAAGGGTGCCCTCACAGCTGCCCAGCCACAGTGTGGATGCCAGACCCAGGACTACTCCTGCCTCCTGCCCACTTGCTCACATAGGGAGTTTCTAGAGAATAAAGGCTGCGTCGCACACTGGAGCCAGACCCAAGATGTGGGCAGGGTTAGAGTGAGTGAAGCCGTACTCCATGCTTAGGTAAGAGAAGAACACCTTTAGCCTAATGTGAGTGTGCAGGCCTATCAAAATAACAACAAATAAACTATTAGGTATGGCAAACCAGCAGGAACAGAAAACATGCACATGTAATATAATAAACCTCTAGGTTAACTGTTTCTATGTAGCTTTCATATTAAATTCTAAGACCATCATGAAAAAGACAGCTGGCTACCAGCATTCATTTAGACAATCCATCACAAGCATTTAATATCAGTCTTCATTCTTATAACTCATATACAATAAAACTTTCCTATATGCATCCGACGAAGTGGGTATTCACCCACGAAAGCTCATGCTCCTATACGTCTGTTAGTCTATAAGGTGCCACAGGACTCTTTTCTGCTTTTACAGTTCCAGACTAACACGGCTACCCCTCTGATACTTTCCTATATTATGTGCTGTAAACAGGGTCAGGGCACTGAAAAATTCTGCAACTGTTACCTTTGATCTGGAATTACTTAGAAATTGCAGCATTTTTTCCACATGATTTTGTGCATTGGCAGCTTGGGGTCTATGTAAACAGAACTGCTAGCGAGAGGCAATCTCCTAAGCATGTTTTGCTTTTCATCATTCCTACTGTGTGACACAACTTGATTATCTTCAAGTACTTGAAACCAAAACAAAGAATATTGTGTGGAAAGCACAGATCTGAAAAGTGTTACTCAAACATCTGCAGAGTAGTCTGAAAAGCCATGTAAAATTACACCACAAATGTTGCCTTTTGAAGTGATTAGATTGCCTGAAATTCTTCTCCCAAAAATACACAAGTTAGCTGCAGCCACAGCGTGTTTGGTGAGTTTAACGTGCCTCAGGCACAGGAGACAAGCACATACCATGCTGTGGTGATTCTCTGTACTGGGCTGACAGCATCCTGTGGCTCTGAGCACCTTTTGCCTTGAGGTGGTGAGCACTGAAGTTGGCACTCCTGTCCACAGGCTGCACGGGTGACTCACCTTCATCCCTTTTCTGTGTTAGGCAGGGCCGCCCAGAGGATTCCGGGGGCCCGGGGTCTTCGGCGGCGTGGGGCCCTTCCGTTCCGGGACCTGCCGCCAAAGTGCCCCGAAGACCCGCGGCGGGAGCCCCCCGCCGCCGAATTACCGCAGAAGCGGGACCCGCCGCCGAAGCGCAGCCCGGTCTTCGGCGGTAATTCGGTGGCGGGGGGGGGTCCCCGCCGCGGGTCTTCGGGGCACTTCGGCGGCGGGTCCCGGAACAGAAGGGGCCCCCCGCCGCCGAAGACCGGGCTGCACGGCGGCGGCGGGTCCCGCTTCCCCCCCCACCCGCCACCTCAGCCTCTTACCCGAGCGCATCTCCGGCGGGGCCTGAGCTCCGTCCCGCTCAGAGCTGCGTGGTGAGGGGGCGGGGCTGTGAGCTCCATGCCGAGCGGAGGCAGCTGCCCCGCCCCCTCCCCACGCCGCTCTGGGCGGGGCGGGGCTCAGGCCCCGTTGGAGCTCCCAGCCCCGCCCCCTCACCACGCGGCTCTGAGCGGGGCGGGGCTCAGGGGCTCGGCCGGAGACTCGGCGCTTGATGCGCTGATTCCAGGAGAGGGGCGGAGGCGGGAGCCTCCGCTCTTCTCTTGGGGGCCCCTGCGGAGCCCGGGGCAAATTGCCCCCTTTGCCCCCCCCTCTGGGCGGCCCTGGTGTTAGGAGGTGGACTCTTGCCACAAACTTGCCCAAATTGCTCTGAGCAAAACACTTCTGCTAAGGCTTTGTGAGGGATGCAGAAATTGTCCTAGTGTAAAGTATCAGGGGCAGCCATGTTAGTCTGTATCCACAAAAACAACAAGGAGTCCGGTGGCACCTTAAAGACTAAGATTTATTTGGGCATAAGCATTCGTGGGTAAAAAACCTCACTTCTTGCATCTGAAGAAGTGAGGTTTTTTTAACCCACAAAAGCTTATGCCCAAATAAATCTGTTAGTCTTTAAGGTGCCACCGGACTCCTTGTTGTCCTAGTGTAAGTAAACCTAAAACAAATCCCACAATTTTCTTTCAAAACCAGATGCGGAAGCTAGCAGGAAGGGATTTACTGAGGAAGGGGCATTAATTCTGGAAGGGCAACTACAATAGCCATGCACATCAGAGAAAGGAGAAAGCTATTAGAGTGAAGGAGAAAAGAAACTGGAAGATCAGGTGAAAGTTGTTAAAAGCCACTTCTATCAACACTGTTCTCTCAAAACCTGGAGGTTTTCTAATTTGTTTACCATCTTTGAATTATTAAAATATCTCACTACCTCTCCTACTGTTCTTGCTATGGTCATTAAACTGAAGATACCATCCAGCTGAAGGACAGAAGAGAGTCACTGCTGGTTGCCAGTTTGAGAAAACCAGTAATATTACTTAAGAACACCAAGTGACACTGAATTCTGCCCATTCCCAATATTGCTCCAACCTCAAGCAACAATTTTCATGGTAGTTCAGAAGAACTTTTATTTAGCTTTATTTTATTCCTGTTGTACTCTAGCTCTGCAAACAGTAAGCAATCTTAGGTTTATAAAAATTAAAATATCTGAACAATAAAATCTTAGATACTGACAGGTTGAACAGATTTTTATTTGGGCACTGAACATTCTTGCTGCAGTACATGGAACTAATTTTTCTTTCTCACAGTTATTTAAAGAAAATGCAAAATGACCGCCATGCTTCTCTCTGCTGCTTGGTTCAGTTTGACATAATTCTTTGACATTAGCACAGCTCCCTACACATACCCTTGTGCCTGTTAATACAAGCAAAATTTGCCAGCCATCAGTAAATGTAAGCAGCAATCTATATCCTTTAGTATACTGAGTCACAAAATGGATATGCCATCTGCAGGGGCGGCTCTATAAATTACGGCGCCCCAAGCAGGGCGGCGTGCTGCGCCGCCCTTCCCCGGTCCCGCGGCCGGGGCAGAAGTGTCTGCGGCGGGTGCGCTGGTTCGCGGCTCCGGTGGAGCATCCACAGGCGTGGCTGCGGGAGCTCCGTCCGAGTCGCGGGACCAGCGCGCCCGCCGCAGTCATGCCTGCGGGAGCTCAAGCGGAGCCGCAGGAAGAGGGGACCCTCCGCAGTCATGCCTGTGGCAGGTCCGCTCGTCCCGGGCTCCGGTGGACCTCCCGCAGGCATGACTGCGGAAGGTCCGCCGGAGCCAAATGCCGCCCTGCCCCGACAATGCCGCCCCACGCACCTGCTTGGCGCGCTGGGGTCTGGAGCCGGCCCTGGCCATCTGTAAAGGTAAAATGATAATATAATGCCTGCAGATGGAAGGCAATGCATGCCTGCAATGTGCAGCAGTGAAATTATATTAATGACTTGAGAAGGAATTTTGTTTTGTTTGTTTTTTTAGGGCATGTTGTATATTGCACATCCAGGAAAAGGTTTTGAATGGCCTGTTATGGATACAGAAGTAGCTATGTCACTGCTTATACAAAAATGATGTTTATTCTGGCCAGGGAAGAAGCAAGTGTATACAGCTTCTACTAATTGTAGTACAGACTACAGTACACATGTTCCAGAACTGTTCTGTTCTGTTCCAGTTTGCCTGGGATCCCTCTGAGCAGAGGTACGCTAAGTGCTGCAGTAGGGGGACTGCGCTGGTGAGTATCTGAGTGTCTGTTGGGGGGGCAGTTTGGCAGTTTGACTGTGTGCTTGATTGTTTGATTGCTTGTTTGACCATTTTGATTTGGGAGTGCTTTGTTCCAGCTGGGCCTGACTGTTATAAAAAGGCAGTCAGCTGCGAACCAGCTGAGCAGCGAACAGCAGAGCGGCAAACAGAAGGAGTTCGCCTGGAGAGAGCTCGTAGAAGGAAGAGACCATGGATGCTGAGCAATCCGCCGTTGTGACCTGCACAGGATGCGCCATGTTTGTCTTCCTTCCACAGGATAGAAGCGACTTTGTCTGTACAAAGTGCAAGCTGATCTCCATCTTGGAAGAGAAGATTCAAGGTCTGGAGAAACGAATAACAACCCTGCATTCCATAAAAGAAAATGAGGATTTCCTGGATAGACGTCAGGATCAGCTTCAGTGGGCACAATGTTCTGAAGATTCAGAGCAGGCTACACAGCGGGGACAGAAGGCCAGTGAGGATAACTGGCGGCATGTGACATCCAGAAGAGGCAAGAGTACCAGAAACGTCCATGTACCAGAAACACAGATACAGGTGAGCAACCGTTTTCGTGTTCTCTCTGCAGGTGCTAGTGCAGAGAGTGGAGTGGATGACACACCTGAGGGAACAGAGCAGAAGGAGACTCCACTGATTGGAAGGCATGAGATGCGCTGTCCTAGCAATGGGGGTTCCACGACCACCACTCCCAGGAGGAGGAGGAGGGTGGTGGTGGTCGGGGACTCTCTCCTCAGGGGGACTGAGTCATCTATCTGCCGCCCTGACTGGGAAAACCGAGAGGTGTGCTGCTTGCCAGGGGCTAGGATTCACGATGTGACGGAGAGACTGCCGAGACTCATCAAGCCCTCGGATCGCTACCCCTTCCTGCTTCTCCACGTGGGCACCAATGATACTGCCAAGAATGACCTTGAGCGTATCACTGCAGACTACATGGCTCTGGGAAGAAGGATAAAGGAGTTTGAGGCGCAAGTGGTGTTCTCGTCTATCCTCCCTGTGGAGTTGCAGCTAGCCGGAGATGTTAGGAGTAACAAGAAGGGTTTCTTTAGGTATGTTAGCAACAGGAAGAAAGTCAAGGAAAGTGTGGGCCCCTTGCTGAATGAGGGAGGGAACCTAGTGATGGAGGATGTGGAGAAAGCTAGTGTACTCAATGCTTTTTTTGCCTCTGTCTTCACAGACAAGGTCAGCTCCCAGACAGCTGCACTCTGCAGCACGGTATGGGGAGGAGGTGACCAGCTCTCTGTGGAGAAAGAAGTAGTTTGGGACTATTTAGGAAAGCTGGACGAGCACAAGTCCATGGGGCCGGATGCGCTGCATCCGAGGGTGCTAAAGGAGTTGGCCGATGAGATTGCAGAGCCATTGGCCATTATCTTTGAAAAATCATGGCGATCGGGGGAGGTCCCGGACGACTGGAAAAAAGCTAATGTAGTGCCCATCTTTAAAAAAGGGAAGAAGGAAGATCCAGGGAACTACAGGCCAGTCAGTCTCACCTCAGTCCCTGGAAAAATCATGGAACAGGTCCTCAAGGAATCAATCCTGAACCACTTAAAGGAGGGGAAAGTGATCAGGAACAGTCAGCATGGATTCACCAAGGGTAAGTCATGCCTGACTAACCTAATTGCCTTCTATGATGAGATAACCGGCTCTGTGGATGAGGGGAAAGCAGTGGATGTGCTATTTCTGGACTTTAGCAAAGCTTTTGATACAGTCTCCCACAGTATTCTTGCCAGCAAGTTAAAGAAGTATGGGCTGGATGAATGGACGGTAAGGTGGATAGAAAACTGGCTAGATGGTCGGGCTCAACGGGTAGTGATCAATGGTTCCATGTCTAGTTGGCAGCCGGTATCAAGTGGAGTGCCCCAAGGGTCGGTGCTGGGGCCGGTTTTATTCAATATCTTCATTAACGATCTGGAGGATGGTGTGGACTGCACCCTTAGCAAGTTTGCAGTTGACACTAAACTGGGAGGAGTGGTTGATACGCTGGAGGGTAGGGCTAGGATACAGAGGGACCTAGACAAATTAGAGGATTGGGCCAAAAGAAATATGATGAGGTTCAACAAGGACAAGTGCAGAGTCCTGCACTTAGGACGGAAGAATCCCATGCACTGTTACAGACTAGGGACCGAATGGCTGGGCAGCAGTTCTGCAGAAAAGGACCTAGGGGTTACGGTGGACGAAAAGCTGAATATGAGTCAACAGTGTGCCCTTGTTGCCAAGAAGGCTAATGGCATTTTGGGTTGTATAAGTAGGGGCATCGTCCAGCAGATCGAGGGATGTGATTATTCCCCTCTACTCAGCACTGGTGAGGCCTCATTTGGAGTACTGTGTCCAGTTTTGGGCCCCACACTACAAGAAGGATGTGGATAAATTGGAGAGAGTCCAGCGGAGGGCAACAAAAATGATTAGGGGGCTGGAGCACATGACTTATGAGGAGAGGCTGAGGGAACTGGGATTGTTTAGTCTGCAGAAGAGAAGAATGAGGGGGGATTTGATAGCTGCTTTCAACTACCTGAAAGGGGGTTCCAAAGAGGATGGATCTAGACTGTTCTCAGTGGTAGAAGATGACAGAACAAGGAGTAATGGTCTCAAGTTGCAGAGGGGGAGGTTTAGGTTGGACATTAGGAAAAACTTTTTCACTAGTAGGGTGGTGAAGAACTGGAATGGGTTACCTAGGGAGGTGGTGGAATCTCCTTCCTTAGAGGTTTTTAAGGTCAGGCTTGACAAAGCCCTGGCTGGGATGATTTAGTTGGGTTTGGTCCTGCTTTGAGCAGGGGGGTGGACTAGATGACCTCCTGAGGTCCCTTCCAACCCTGAGATTCTATGATTCTATGATTCTCTATAATACACAGTGTTGCTAGGTTCAGAGTTGATCTCAGTATCACAATGCTAGAAGAGAAGTTGATGTTCCATGGTTAATTAGAGCAGCCCGTATCTAAAGAACTGTAACAATCACATTTGTTTGGAGACCAGAACTGTCTGCTCACAGCCTAGCCTCTCAGTCACCACAAAGGCTGGACGACTTGAGCTAATGCATAGTGCTGGACAAAAACAAAATTCTGGTGAAACTGATTTTTGACAGCAAATTGGCTAAACAAAATTGTCAACAAAAAGTATCTACTTTTTTGTGGAAAATTTCAATGTTTTGTTCGAAGCCCAAAAGGTTTTGGTTTTCAGGTGAAAGTCTTTTTAGTTTTGGTTGAAAATCTGAAATTTTCCACAGAAAGAAAATCCTATATTTTTCTGACCAGCTCTTGCTGACTATATCCAAGGACTTTCTGTTCTGCAGGAACTACAGCTTTTTCAAAAATGCATTACTGTGGGCTGAACTAGTTTCCAAAGGAAGGGGTCCGTCCAAATTGCAGCCTTCAGGAAACTGTAGATGCGCAATACCCTAAACAGAGACATAAACACGCACATAAACTAAGATGATGCTAATTGTTTTGATAGTACTAGAGCTGGATGAACGAGTTAAAAAAAAAAACCTGATCTGACCATTTGCCCAGAACTCAAACAAAGCCAAGTTTGAAGAAGTTTGGTTAATTTAATGTAACAATATTTCCCCTTGCCCCTCTACACTTCTTGGTTTTGGCTGGAGCAAGAAGGAAAAACGCCAAAATATGTTCTCATGGGATTTTCAACACAAAAACACAGGGAACCTCAAAAGAAAACCTACTCTTGAAAAGTTTCCAAGGTTTGGATAAGTAGCCAGACATTCTGATGCTTATCTTTACTGAACTGCTGAACTTTCTGAGGTTTGCTTATTATTCTTATTAATAGCTGAAGTCCTCTCATTAAGGGTCCCATCCTACACCCATTGAAATCAATGGAAAAACTTTCATTGGTTTCAATGGGCATGGGATTGGGCTCTTATTTTACTTGTATGTGGCCTAATCCTGCTTCATCTGACTTCAGTACATCGGTATTAGGCAGAGAGAGAAATAACTGTTTGAAAAAGATTCACAAATCTAGTTTGCTAACACATACAGATACATTGTAACTATGGTAGAGTTAATGTGATGTCCATTTCAGTTATAGGTTTTCATTCAGTAGCAGCCAATTGTCTCCTATTGTCAAGGTTTGCCAAACATTATCACAGTTACCTACTTTAGGTACAGTGAAACCACTGGAAATTTCAAATATCACCATGTGGTAAATGTTAGCAAATGCGAACTTTTACAACGGTGACAACTGCCGAGATACTTACCACAAAAGCCTGTGTATCAACTAGCTCTCTAGTTACCGTGCAGTAACAATATGCATGAAAAAATGATGTCACTGTAGTTACAGTTACAATAAAAGTACTTATCTCACTAGCACAGGCGTCTAATTGTATTGACATAATAGTATCAATAATATGTTTCTTAATAGTCATCGTGTATTGGTATTACATCTTTGTTTCTGTATATAATCAGCATATGTTATTTCATTGTAAAGTGCTACATGAAATTTCCTGAAATGTTTGTGATTAGAAGGAAATTTACTTGTATCATCAGATACAGTAGGACTTCAATCATTTACACTTTGGTGTGTGTGAAAACTATGGCATATGGGATAACAAAGTGATGGACTCTTTCCACTTCTCAGAAAAGATTTAATAGCAGACTCTTGTAGTGATGTATCATAATAATTATTACTTCTAACAAAACATACTACAGAACATTTAGTTCTATAGTATAAAGCATTATCATAAATAATTAGACCTAAATTCATACGCGCAATTTACTCAGTGCCAATAATAACATAGTTTTCTATATATAGGGCATGACTGTGGTAATACTATGGTATCTGATGGGAAATGCTGACTTTTTAATTGTGACCATGGTACACGGTAAACCCTACAATTTAAATTTCTGTGGAAAAACTAGTATGTGGTCATGTAATTAAAGATGTCATGATAGTGTATAAAACATAAGAAGAACGGCAATACTGAGTCAGACCAATGGCTCATCTAGTCTAGTATCCTGTCTTCTAATTGTGGCCTGTGCCAAATGCTTGAGAGGGAGTGAACAGGACAGGGTACTTTATGGAGTGATCCATCCCTTGTGATCTAGTCATCACTTCCCCCAGTCAGAGATTTAGGGACATGCAGAGCATGAGGTTGGGTGTCTGACCTTTTTGGCTAGTAACCATTGATGGACCTATCCTCCATGACCTTATCTAATTTTTTTTAATACAGTTATACTTTTGGACTTCGGATTATTCCTTGGCAATGAGTTCCACAGGTTTACACTGTGTTGTGTGAAGAGGCCTTTCCTTTTGTGTGTATTAAACCTGCTGCCCATTAACTTCATTGGGTGACCTCCCCCACCCCCCGGTTCATGCATGTGTTATGTGAAGGGGTAAATAACACTTTCTTATTCAGTTTCTCCACACCATTTATGACTTTATAGACCTCTGTAATACCCACACTCAATCATCTCTTTTCTAAGCTGAATAGTCCCAGTCATTTTAATCTCTCCTCATATGGATCCCTGATCATTTTTTGTTGACCTTCTCCTTAATTTTTCCAATTCTAATATATCGTTTTAGAGGTGGGGCAACCAGAACTGCATGCAGTGTTCAAGGTGTGGGCATAAACATGGATTTGTATAGTGGCATTATCATATTTTCTGTCTTCTTATCTAGCAATTTCCTAATGGTTCCTAATAGTCTATTAGTGCTTTCATCTGCTGCTACATGTTGAGCGGATGTTTTCAGAGAACTATCCACGATAATTCCAAGATCTCTTTCTTGATTCGTAACAGCTTATTTAGGTCCCATTTGTAAGTATAGCTGAGATTTCCAATGTGCATTACTTTGCACTTATCAACATTGAATTTCAGCTGCCATTTTGTTGTCCAGTCACCCAGTTTAGTGAGATCCCTTTGTAACTCTTTGAAGTCAGTTTGGAATTTTTGAATAATTTTGACTCATCTGCAAATCTCTACAATTTATTATTCATCACCTTTTCCAGATCATTTATGAGTGTGTTGAACAGCACAGGTCCCAGTACAGTTCTTGGGGGGACCCTGCTATTTACCACTTTCCATTGTGAAAACTGGCCATTTAGTTCCACTCTTTGTTTCCTGTCTTTTAATCAGCTACTGATTCATCAGAACCCCTTCCCTCTTAGCTCATGACTCCTTATTTTGCTTGAGAACCTTTGGTGAGGGGCCTTGTCAAAGGCTTTCTGAATGTCCAAGTACACTACGTCAACTGGCTCACCCTTATCAACTTATTTATTGACCAACACCCCCCACACACACCTCCCAAAGAATTCTGATATATTGGCAAGGCATGATTTCCCTTTACAAAAGCCCCCAACATATTATGTTCATCTATGAGTCTGATAATTCTATTCTTTACTAGGGTTTCAAACAGTTTGCCTGGTACTGAAGTTAGGCTTACTGGCCTGTAATTGCAAGGATTGCCTCTGGAGCCTTTTTAAAAACCCAGCATCACATTAGCTATTTGCCATTTATGTGGTGTAGAGGCTGATTTGAATGATAGATTACATAGCACAGTTAGTAGTTCTGGAATTTCATATTTGAATTCCTTCAGAACTCTTGGGTGAATACCATCTGGTCCTGGCAACTTATTATTGCTTAATTTATCAACTTGTCCAAAACCTCAAGGTTTTGGTACACATGATGGGGGCAAATTAAATTTGCAGAGGCAACCTTAATTCTGGCATTTCCTAATTTTTGAGTGCTTGACTTTGCAACCTTAATAATGTTCTTTTAATGCAGATTTTTGGTGTATAATTTCTGAGAGTTTTAAAGAAGTAAACTAGGGGGAAAAAAACCACTCAATCACATGGCATCATATTGACACCCAGATGGTCATCCTCAGAGCTGGAATCTTTAGAACCACTGCACAGACTTCTATCACTTGAACTAATGGAGTAACTGATAGCAATAGTAGATTGTCATCCTCTATATGGACCAGCACTAGAGGTGACAAGACACATACACTTTGTCAGTGGATTTCACAGATATTTGCTGACAGCAGAGGAATGTGCTGTGGTGTGCACAGAATCTTTGGCCCCTTCCCTCTGAGCTTGATGCCTTGTGCTCTGCTACCTCGAACCCATCTCTGTCCCAGTCCTGTCTCTTTCCCACACCTGGTTCCTGCCCCAGTCCCATCTCCTTTCATATGCAGTCCTAGTCTCTACTCCTCAGGTGACTCATTCCAGTCTTCTTGACCAGCCAGTCCTAGTTTCTCCCTTTAGGATCATTGTTTGAGTCCCAGTTTTTCCCCTTCTAGTCTCTTCCTCTTCCTCAGCCACAGTCTCCTTGCCTAACCAGTCCCAGTTTACCCTTCCCAGCTCCTTGTCTGATGTTTCTCCCTTTCCTACCACTGGCTCCTAGTTCTAGTCTCCCGCCCTTGGGTCTTGAACCAGCTTCAGTTTCCCTCCAAACAATCTTCCCACATTCTTTCCCCAGTCTCCCCCTCCTTGGCTCCTTGATCCAGTCTGCTTGTCCATCCAGTCCCATTGTCCCCCCACATCCCAGCTCCTTTTCAGTTCTGCTTCTCTTTTCACCCGCCCCAGTCCCCTCACTGGCTTTTAGTCACAGTCTCCTTAGTCATCCAGTCCCACTCTTCTACTCCCTTCAGCTCCTCATCCAGTGTGCGTGTTCCCCCCTAAATGACTCCCAGTCATTCCCCCTTCCAATTCCAATTCCCAATCTCCCTTCTTATACCCAGTCCCAGCCTCCCCACCAGCCAGTCTTCCAGTCTCAGTCTCATCAGAGTCCATGACCCAATCTACTTCTTTCCCTGCTCCTACTGGGTTTAGCTTTTGTCCCCGCTGCATACAGATCAGAGTGCTCCTCATCCTAGGTGCCAGCAGGGGGTCAGAAAGAGCACAAAGGGAGGCTTTCTGCTCTCAGTTCCAGTGTGTGGCCCCACTCAGGCCTGGAAGAGCTGAGAGCAGCCATTAGAGGGAAAGTTCTTCTGAGCTCCTGTAGTCCTGGGCTGGAGATTGGTGAGTTGCTCTGTGGGGATGGCCTATGCGCATTGTGGTCAGCACTAGGAGCTGTGATGGGCTCAAGCATGCTCAGCGGAGAGGGAATCTTGGGAGATTTTTAGCTGCTAAAATCAAAGAAATCACTACAACGGTTTATTGTTTGGTCAAATTTGGGTTGATTTGCCATGGGATGAAAAAAGGCACATCCCTGACACAAAGGTAATTCCTCCCTTCCCCAGGCCAAATTTCAAATCCTTGCTGCAGAGCATGGGGGAACTACAATGGTTAAAAAAAAGTTGTCTGAGTTTTTTATTATGGGCAAGACAATGTATTTTTTCCTAGCCACCTTTCTGGAAACAACTAAACTATAATTTCCCCAAATAATTCAATCTGCGGCAGATGCCCAGCATGGAAAATTTTAGCCTGAATGACTAAAGTTTGGCAAAATTATAAGCAACTGAAAACAGGGTCTTATAAAGGGAGTGTCAGGCACAGGGCTCGCTCCAGACACCAGCAAAGGAAGCAGGTGCTTGGAGCAGTCAATAGAAAGGGGCGGCAGTCTGTCCGTTGTTGGGGCGGCATGTCCGGGTCTGTGATGGCAATTCGGTGGCAGGTCCTTCTGTCCTTTGCTTCCTCTTTGGCGGCACTTTGGCGGCTGCTCAATCTTTTTTTTTTTCTTCGCTGCCATCACCACTTGGGGTGGCAAAAAAGCTGGAGCCAGCCCTGGTCAGGCAACTTAATAATAGCCCAGGGGTCGGCAACCTCTAGCACGCAGCTCGCCAGGGTAAGCACCCTGGTGGGCCAGGCCAGTTTGTTTACATGCCGTGTCTGCAGGTTCAGCCGATCGCAGCTCCCACTGGCTGCAGTTCGCTGCTCCAGGCCAATGGGGGCTGCAGGAAGTGGTGCGGGCTGAGGTATGTGCTGGCCGTGGCTTCCCGCCACCCCCCATTGTCCTGGAATGGTGAACCGCGGCCAGTGGGAGCTGCGATCAGCCGAACCTGCGGACGTGGCAGGTAAGCAAACTGGCCCGGCTGGCCAGGGTGCTTACCCTGGTGAGCTGCGTGCCAGAGGTTGCCGATCCCTGTAATAGATAGTACTACAAGCCCTGCCTCTAATATAGCTGGTTGCAAAAACACGGAAAGTGTAAAAGAAAAATCACCCTACCGTTTTTTGCCTAATTTTTTAAATTGAAAAGTGCTGACCTGTTCTATAGTTGGTTGAAAAATACAGGGTGGTGTGTGTGTGTGTGTGTGTGTGTGTGTGTGTGTGTGTGTGTGTGTGTGTGTGTGTGAGAGAGAGAGAGAGAGAGAGAGAGAGAGAGAGAGAGAGAGAGAGAGAGAGAATTTTAGTCTTTGTTTTTCTGTTTTTTCCCTTTAATTTTAGTGGAAATTGAAAAATGAAAATTTTCATGAAAAGCATGAAATTTGGAAAAAATGTTTATCTGCTTTATTTCTAAGCAATGTAACTACAGTAAAGTTAAGTCATGCACATTGCAACACTAATATAAATACAGTTTAATTAATGTATCATGCTTTCAAGTAAATATGTATTTGTGTGCTTGTAAAAACCTAACTACATTATGACTATTACGAAGCTTTGTGTGTTTGAATTAGAATCTGAATTGGAACCTAACACTATATGCTGCACAATGGGCCTGATTCAATGTTTATTAAAAGCAGTGGAAAGACTGCCATTGACTTAACAATGAGTGTCCAATGTGTGCAACAGTTGAATGGGTCCAACAGCTAAAATCTCTTCTCTTAACTCAGATAAAAATATTCAGTAGATCGTGTCAGTGTTTTTTCTCACCTGTTAGGTGGAACACTAAATCCTCTTACTTGAACGATTCAATAAAACCTTGAACCAGAGCAGCAGAAACCTGCACACTGGCTGCAAACAAATCATTATCCTTAGGCTTTGACCTATCTTGTGGGGATTTTTACACTATGGAAACTGAAACAAAGTTTTAATTGATTCTGGCCCCCTTAATATTGGACCACTTCTGTGAAGTTACATGATCGCGATAATATCTTAGCTCACAAATCAGACTGCAGGATGTCTAATCCTCAGACAAGCCTGCCTGCTGAAAATGGAGTTGAGGAGTATAGAGGGGTTTAGAGTTATTTAGCTTATCATGAGAGCCAGTTGTGAGAAGCAGGTGTGAGAGGCCGGACAGAGATACCAGTGCGAAAGACAAGGAGGTTACATGGAATAATACTGTAGATTAGATCACTTTTTAAGATTCCTAAGGCTCTGGATAAAACATGTGGCAATTCCCAATCCTGCAAGATACTGATAATCTCCTGAAAGGTGTTGCGCAACCTCAATTCCATTGAGCTTGATTCTTCGTTGCCTTTCATCTTGTGTAGTCATTTATACCTGTTCAACATAGGTGTAAAGTGCAGTTGTTCTGATCTGGGAGAGATGTTTACCCATTTTACACAGGTGTAAATGATTATATGGGGTGCAAGGCAGTGAAGAATCAGGCTCACTGACTTCAGTGGGAGTTGAGGAGGCACACCAGATCACAGGATCAACCCTTAAATGTGGATGAAATGTTTTTTTCCTACATGTAGTGGTGAGTGTCATCTGTAATCGTTGTTAGAAAATTATTTAAATATCATACAGGACACATCATCCAGATTAAATAACCCGTTTTCCCAAATTTCCATTGACTCAATAGCTAATTGAAGCTATGTCTAAGGCAGCACTAAAAGATTTGTGTTTCTTGCCTATAAAAAACATGAATGTAAAGAAATGAACTATTATTGAGCAACTTGAAAATGACATAAAATTAAATTTTCATTAATCTCTTTTGGATTGTTTATACTTCAGAATTCTTCTGCTCTAATAGTGTAATTGTGTTTTACAATTATGTTCCTTTGGGCATTTGCAGATTCTTTTTTTGAAATTTATCCAGTGTTAATGACCTAATGGCCTTCTCAAATCATGCTACAGTATTGCTATAATGTGGCTGGATTGGAATGAGATTGTGGCTGCCAACAGACTAAGATTTAAAGAAATAGTTTAATGAATAACACATTAAAATAAATATTTTGGGTTCTCCATGAGATTTTCAAGATTTATGGTGGGATCTGTGTCAGGAGATATGTGCTTCCCACTGGGTACATCTCAAAGGAAAACATTTTTTCAGACTATTGTTTCCAAAATTATATCTTCATTTGGGATTTTCTTTCAAAACCCAAATCTTAGCCTCACACTCTGGATGAGAAAGCCACTTCAGAGTTTGTAAATTTATAGTAGCTTGGCTAGTGGGCTAGGCTTTCATTACTGTATGCTCAGACTAATGACAAAAATAAGCTTTTAATAATGGGATGTTAAAGAACCACTTCATTGAGCTGGTGTGAAATGAGGAAGCTGCTGAAATGTAAGGTTATGTTCAGATCAACACAACTGTGTCATAATCTCATTCTGACCAGAGCTGCTGCTCTTGGTATTATTATTTTGATGTGAAGTTAGCCTGGAGAGATAGAGAAAGAGAGTGAGAGAGAGATTTACCTCCCCTCTACCTCTCGTATGACAAAGATGTCTATGGCCCTGATTCAGCAAAATATGTAAGGTACATGCTTAAAATTAAGCAAGTGCCTAAGTGTACTTGTTTTCAGCATCAAATGCGGATTATGTTTGTCTTGCTTATATGAGTAGGCCTTACTCAGGTGAGCCATTCAGTTGGCATCAAAGTGACTACTTGTGTGACTAAGGTTACAGGATAATGCCATATGACACAGTGAGGATAGGAAACGGTAGAGTGAAAAGCCTTAATTAAACACCTTAGCATTTGCCCTCCTGCTAATGAATTTGAGGGACTGAGAGGAAGTTTTGAATTCTCTGTGTGCTGAAAACATGTGCACAAGAGAAAGTAAAAGGGGAAGAAGCATGGTTTGAGACAATTATTAGCAGCTCAATCCTGTGAGATGCTGAGTACCTCCTCTGGCATCTCCTTCTGTTGTTCTACTTTAATTCAAATACCAACTATCTAGAATAAGGTAACAATTATTGTAAAATTGACAGAAATATGCAGGGCATTTCTGTGACATGTTTATAGTCATTTGAAAAAATAAATACTGGCTTCAGTGTTTTCTTGGGTTTCTAAATGAAAAATTTAGTTTAAAAAAATGCCAAAATGAGTTATGTGACACTAAGACCTCTGTAGAAAAATACAAACAGACTGTTAAACATATTTCAACTCCCTCAGCGTCATTTGTGGCTGATAAACAGTCACATAGGAGTGAAAGGTTCACTGACTGTCACCCATTTATGGTCCAAGCTCTTTGCTGGTGCCACCCTGGCCAGGCCAACAGGGTTCAGCTTGAGCTTTTCTTGCTATTTCCCCCCTAAAAACTCAGGTCATGACCTTGTAGAAGCTGTGACTCAGAATCCCGACTTATTTCACCAGTTTAAATAGCATTGTGATAGGCACAATGAGGTTTTATTTTAGTACTACCACAATATCAGTGTTAAATAATGATAACTAGTAAAGAAATGGTCTCATTTTGTACAAGCATGTGTCTGCAGTATTATGAGCCTTGCCTGTGATGTAACAATCACAAGCACACCAGTTTATGCTATCAGACTAAACAATTGTTTCTATTAAAGGAGAATGGATGATTTATGGTACAAGACATTTATTCCTTTCATTTGTGGGTAGCCCTTAAATATTCAATGCCTCCTTATTCCATAAAAACAATGAGGAGTCTGGTGGCACCTTAAAGATGAACAGATTTATTTGGGCATAAACTTTCATGGGTAAAAAAACACTTCTTCTATGTTCTGAAGAAGTGGTTCTTTTACCCACGAAAGCTTATGCCCAAATAAATCTGTTAGTCTTTAAGGTGCAACCAGATTCCTCGTTGTTTTTGTGGATACAGATTAACACGACTACCCCTCTGATCCATTTCCATGATTAGTTCTCTCATCAGGAACCCTAGTCCAGTTATTAGGATTATTTTACTCTAATAAAACAAATTAAAAGATGTTGCATCTTCCACATGCTGTTTCTCCAGTACATTATCTGTTTATATTGTTTATGTTGATTTGGAGCTCCCTTAGGCAGGTTGGTTGCCTTCTCTTTGTATTGTAAATCATCATAAGAACATAAGAATGGCCATACTGGGTGAGACCAATGGTGCATCCAGCCCAGTATGCTGGCTACCGAGTGGCCAATGCCAGGTGCTCCAGAGGTGGAGCAGTGCTGGGGAAGGGCAGAGGGAACTGGGCAGCCTCAGCCTGAAAAAACCCCAGGCTGCAGGCCTTGCAAAAGGGCCTATGAAAGGTACTGGGGCTGCAGAGGGCAGCCCAGAGATAGGCAGAGGCAGCTGGTCCAACCTCCCTTGCCGATGATGAGTGGTTTACAGAGTGCAGTCTGCCCCCGGGAGCGAGGGCTAGATGGAGACTGTCAGTAGCCACTGAGGCAAGGTGGGGATAGAGGGTTGGGGGTCCCCCTGGGTGGGGAGACCCAGACTGTAGGTTACTGCTGGGGGCAGAACCCTGATGTAGAGGGGCACTGGGGTCCGGGAGGGACACGGGGGCCAGCAGCAGGTGAGACACCGGCCTGCAGAGGGTGCTTCAGGCTGGAAGACAACCAGCAGGAGGTGCCGTGCCAGTAAGTCTTGCATCGCTACAAGCCCTTTTTAAATATTGGTGTTACATTAGCTATCTTCCAGTCATTGGGTACAGAAGCTGATTTAAAGGACAGGTTAAAAACCATAGTTAATAGTTCTGCAATTTCACATTTGAGTTCTTGTAGAACTCTTGGGTGAATGCCATTTGGTCCTGGTGACTTGTTACTGTTATGTTTATCAATTAATTCCAAAACCTCCTCTAGTGACACTTCAATCTCTGACAATTCCTCCGATTTGTCATCTACAAAGGATGGCTCAGGTTTGGGAATCTCCCTAACATCCTCAGCCATGAAGAGTAAAGCAAAGAATTCATTTAGTTTCTCTGCAATGACTTTATCATCTTTAAGGGCTCCTTTTGTATCTCAATCGTCCAGGGGCCCCACTGGCTGTTTATCAGGCTTCTTGCTTCTGATGTACTTAAAAACATTTTGTTATTACCTTTGGCTAGCCAAAAACTCAATTCTTCAAACTCCTTTTTGGCTTTTCTTATTACATTTTTACACTTAATTTGGCAGTGTTTATGCTCCTTTCTATTTACCACACTAAGATTTGACTTCCACTTCTTAAAAGGTGCCTTTTTATCTCTCACTGCTTATTTTACATGGTTGTTAAGCCACAGTGGCTCTTTTTTAGTTCTTTTATTGTGTTTTTTTAATTTGGGGTATACATTTAAGTTGGGCCTCTATTATGGTGTCTTTAAAAAGTGTCCACGCAGCTTGCAGGGATTTCACTCTAGTCACTGTATCTTTTAATTTCTGTTTAACTAACCTCCTCATTTTTTGATAGTTCCCCTTTCTGAAATTAAATGCCACAGTGCTGGGCTGTTGCGGTGTTCTTCCCACCACAGGAATGTTAAATGTTATTATATTATGGTCACTATTTCCAAGCGGTCCTGTTATAGTTACCTCTTGGACCAGATCCTCTAATCAACCACACTGCTGCTGTGGAACAAACAATGAATAATATTTGTAGTATCGTTATGTCAGAGGGGAAACTGTCAAACCCTTTGGTAACCAACAGCTCATTTTCATGAGTTCTTTCCAAATGATGACAGTTCTAAACAGAGCTGGGATAAATCTGTTCCCAAATACTGAACCTGCTAGCTTAGTGACCCATGAAAGAAATGAGCTCACAGAAAAATGTCACATCACAATACAGGCTTGAGCTGGAAAAATGCTGAATTGGCTTCAATAGGAGCTGCAGGTGCTCCCATAGTCAGGCCATATATGCAGAGGCCAATAGAGCTGATGATAGTATAAAGGGTTCATGGCTGGTGGGCTCAGGGGTTTGATGATAGAGCCTGTAACTATTGAAGTACTAGATTGAAAAGGGGAGGGATAGCTCAGTGGTTTGAGCATTAGCCTACTAAACCCAGGATTGTGAATTCAATCCTTAAGGGGGCCATTTAGGGAACTGGCTTTTAAAAAAAAAAGTCTGGGAATTTGCCCTGCTTTGAGCAGGGGGTTGGACTAGATGATCTCCTGAGGTCCCTTTCAACCCTGATATTCTATGATCACTCTAGCATGTCCCTTCTTTGCTGGAAGTTAGGCTGCTGCAAGATGGGACATCAAAGTAAAGGAGGGAGGGTGCTTAGAAAAGGATGAAAAATGGGAAGATTTCAGAAAACCTGCCAAAAAGGTCTGAATTTGTATATGGGGGTTTCATCATTGATGTTAATTAAATTCTCTATAGACTCCTCAATGTAAGTGGTTCAGTTTGTTTTCAGTGAAAATTTGCTCAACAAGGGAAAAGCAAAGGATGTTGTTTTACTGACTAGAGACTAGAGCCAAGCCACAATCTTGTATCTGAATTTCAACCTTCCCCCTTCAAAATTTGAAGGTGTTGGTATTCTTGGTTTTTAACTCATTTTAATTCATTACAGAACTGGGCCCGAGTTTGGTTCTTCCCCCCGCACATACCGATGTGCATGTGTGATCCGCTCTAGGGTTTTTCTTTGGTCCATTATATAGGTGTGAAATTTGCATTAAGGCAGATCCCACCTATCAGAGTTCATAGATATTTGTCTCTTGGAGTTTGAGCTAGGTCCATTTCTAGTTCTACATTTCAGTTTTGAATCAATCCCCCATAGTTAATGGAAGCTCCTTTGAGATTTATTCCTTCACTATGCTCACTATCTTGTCATGCTAAATGATCATTGCCATTATGGAAATGTGATTATGTGATTGGTGGTTAGAGAACTAGACTGATAGTCTGGAATTCTGGGTTCTCATCTCATCTCTACCACTGACTTTTACTGTATCCTCGGACAAATTACATAATCTTTTTTACTCAATTTCATTATATTACCTATAATATCCCACAGGAGTGTTGTGGGCATTATTAATGTTTGTAAAGAGTTTCCAGCATTTAAAGCATTATATGATTATTCCACAAAAGTTAAACTCATTATTTTATTCTGATACAAACTCTCTTTTTGGGACATAGTATTACGTTATTATAAACAAAATTATTTAATTTCTCAAATAGATAAATGAACATTATACTTAAAAGGAATGCACGTTATAAGCCAAAGACCATTAAGTGTAATATCTCCAACATTGTATGTAGTTACTGGAATTTTATTATTATACTTCTGAATAAACTATACAAACCTACTGACACCAAATCAATTTGCTTTTGCTAAACAAATGTTAAAAATGCTACAATGGGAATTCTCAACTGATGACTGAGAAACCTTTTGGGACAGTTTAAAATGCACTATTTTGCTTTGCTTTTTTGTTTAATATACTTTAAATAGCTAAGTAATTCGATTTGTGAACATGTGTTTGAAGTTACTGATTACATGGAAATGTTAAAAGTCCAGTAAATTGATGGGTACCGGCTTTATTTCTCCCCTTAAATGATTAGTAACTTGAAATGGTAAATTTACTTTATTGTAGGTAATCCCTATGGACAAATGATACAATTTCATTTTACGCATACATTTCCCTTTTCAGAACAAATAGAATTCAGGAGCTTGGAAGACACATAGACTCATAGACTTTAAAGCCAGAAGGGATCATCATGATCATCTAGTCAGGCCACAGAACCTCACCCACCTACTTCTGTAACAGACCCCTAACCATTGGTAAAAGCATGCCACTGAGTCCCATAGATAAAGCTCTGCTGTAAAATTTTGGAATGCAGGCTTCCATGCAGATTTGTGGATTAACTATCCAACAGCCCCAAGGGGAAGTTTCCAAAAATTACAAAAAAAGAACAATACCAATTATAAATTGAACCTATTCCAAGCTCTAGGCCAACTGCATACCAAAAAGAAGAAGAGGCCCTAAGGCTAATTTATTCTGCAGTTACAGGAAAGCGAATGTTTAGGTAAGAACAGAACCAGTTACCGTAATTCTAACACAAGAATCCATCAGCCCAGTGGAGGAGGCTACTGAAAATTAGTCAGTAGCAGGGAAAAAAATGGGAAGGACAGAGAAATTAAGGGTCAAAGGCACCTTGAAGGACCTAATTACCAAAGTCAGATGTCTTTATATCCAGCTTGTAGTGGTGTGCTGCTTGAAAAATCTTGTCATGAAATGCTCTGGTACAGTTCACTCCAGCCCAGTTGCTTTGAACCATTCTGGTATTGCAAAGGAGCTGCACACCCAGTTGTGTATGTTTTGCATCACTGGAGCAAAGCAAAGCAGCCAAAGAGTACAGTGGATTTGGTCCTGTCATAGATCTGGTAGAGTCTACCCTGATATCAGAAGAGAGGGCTCTGTCAGAGACATCTCTGATCATGGCTCTGATGTACCTCGAGATTGTAACTTTAGATGCTATGTGGAATTGTTATGGCCTGAAGAATAGACAAAAAGAGAACTTATTTTTCAAAACAGATTTTGTTTGACCTAAAGTTGTGTTTTAGGGCCCATCTTACATCTAGGGAATAATTTGTACTTATTGGAGCATGCAAGTTTAGAACTTAAAGATGGAAGAGAGATGTGGAAATCCGAGACACCCCTGCCACCCTCTTTGGAGTGGAATTTCTGGGCTGTGTGGAGTGCTGCTTTATTGGGCGGAAAATGGTTCCTTTGACAGGGCATGAAGCCTAGTAAATTAATTTTGATGGGAGAATTTAAGATTAACTAACTATATTGAAGTAAACAGTGCAAACTCTTGATATCATAAGAGGAAATTATTAATCCATTATGGGCTAAAGTACTTTTTCCAGAGTGTTAAATGAGTTAATGTAAACCAACAAATTCTTTGATACAATCCCAAACTACAATTCTGGAACTTCTTCTTCTTTTTTATTTTTTAAGGAAAATTTGGTTATAAGGCAGAAAAAGTGATCTTCTATGTCTCTTTGTTGGGTAAAGCTAATGTATATCAGCTAATTAAATTAGTAACAAGGAGTTTATCTCAGCCCACTTATGAGTCCATGTAGCACAACCTGTGTTGAAAGATCTGTTACTGTACTGCACACGTGCAGAAACAGGATTCTGTGGCACTGAATGCCCACACATTTCATGCCTGGATAAGGTTCATTTCTGCTCTGACAATAACAACTTTCCCTACTCAAACAAGGCAGACAATGAGTCTGTTATACTCATTTTTACCGCACTGCCAATTATAATATGTCAGATTTCGTATGCAGGATGACAGGGGCAGGTGTTTTACTCTGTGATGGGCCTCCTGGTGATCCCATGGTGCTGAGATGTACACATTCCCCTGGGTTACTGAGCTGACCTGCCTCTCAAAGAAAGCACAAGTGATCCACACCTTGCTGCCTGCAACATCTGTAAGATGGGCACACACCAGGGAGAAGCAGCCCTCTCAGTCTGAAACAACCTCCTCCCCATTCCTTCTTCTCCTTCCGTCTTTCTGCCTTATCCTCCTTTGCTCTTCCCTTCTCTTCTGTTATTCAGGCAGACCTTCACTGTTCCCAGTTAATAAATATTCATGTTCTATAATTTCTAGACTGAGAAAAGGAAAGCTATTGTCTAATCATCGGACATACTCCTACTGCCACAGTCATGGACATTATATGGTGAACTACACATAAGCGTTAGAAAGTAAGAGGCGGAAGAGAGAAGTTGTTGACATATTGTGTAAATTGGGATTTGAGTGTATTAAGTTAACAAAATGTTATATTTCAAATTCTACTTACACTTGGACATAGCTCATGCATTTCCAGTGAGGGCTAGTCATTGAAACAATGTAGCATATTGTCATGGTTCCCAAAAGACCTCTGGTTAATGGGCATCAGGTTGAATTACTACACTTTTAGCATTTAGATTTTATAGAATTTGATTTGACAGTCTTAAATAAATAAAGTTAAGCAAGACAAACATATCTGCATTCTTTTAATAGAAGTTAAATATTTGTTTTATAATATCTATCTTGTAATATCGTTTGGTCAAAATGTGCTTCCAGAGGATGAATTTTCAAAGTATGGAAATGGTGCAAATCACATTGTTGACAGGATTTTGCACTGATATTTCCCTAGAATGGATTGGAAATGTACCACATAAAGTAAAACCGCAAATATTGTGTTTTTCTTGGGTCGCGATATAGGTCTCCCACTTGGCAGGAATCATGTTCTGGGTTGGGCACAGAACTGGGAGTCAGGAGATTTGCATTCAGTTCCTAGCGCTGCCACAGACATCCTGTGTGCCCTTACTTAATCCCTCTGCGGCTCAGTTCCCTGTCTGCAAATGGGAATAATAATAAATCCTTCCTTCCATGCTTTGTCTGTCTTGTTTGTTTTTCAGAATCTAAGCTCTTCATGGCAGGCACTGCCTCTTGTTACATGAATGTAAAGGACTCAGCAAAATAAGGCCCTGACTGTGGTTGGAGCCATTCCCCTGTTACATCAAAACCATGGAGTGGCAAAAAAGCAACGACATTGACTGCAGCAAGTGTGTTACCTCCAAATCTCAATGATAGCAAAGTAACGTATCCACTCCTCAAAATACAGTTTCACAATGGTGATGAGCGCAGCAATGCCCTTTTGACCACTATTTCATAAGACCATGTGACAACAGTTTAAGGAAAATGTTTGTGAAATCATATACCTTTGAATAATAATAATAGTACTTCCCACTTACCAATCAATAGTATTTTCATCTGTAAAAGTCAAAGCCCTTTACAAAAGTATTATCTCCATTTTGCAAGGAGGAAAATGGGATTTTTTTGTAACAGAATTCAAAAATTAGTTAAAACAATATTAATTTAAAAATCAATAGATTTCACGCTAAAAATCAGAGTTGAACATTACACCAAACCTTTAGCCTATATCTACCTTAATGACCTAAGAAAACAGATGGATTTTAAACTGTACCCTGAAGATAAACATATTCAATTTCTTTTGGCCCAAGCAGATTACAAAGTTCAGTTCACTGTAGTGAGAATTCCCAGCCACCAGCTCTCAGACAGTCTAAGCATTGTTAGCTCAAACACAACTGTTGATCTGAACTGCCACAGCATAACATGGGGAGAAAGACAGTCGGTCAGGTAGTTAGGACTTGAATCACAAAGGATTTTATAAACCAGAAGACCATGCCAATCCTCTCGTTGAATCATTGCAATGGCTCCCCTTCTTCACTGCATCAAGTTTAAACTTCTTCTCCTTGCCTCTAAGGGCCTATATAACTCCATCCCTCTCTATCTATCTGATGCAATAACTTATGGAATTGTCCCTGCCCCTCTGCCTATGATGTCATCCTACATACCCCTTTTGCCTATTTCCCACAAAAATCTCCATTACCTTTTCTCAGACCCGCCCCTATACAAGAAATGCCACTCTACTCTGGTCCACCAAACCATCACCATCACCTTATTTGCATTATTCATTCATGAAAACTCAGGATTCTACCTCTCCAGCCCCAATGCTAAGATACAGGCCTTGTCTAAATGCCACTGACTTCAATGGAGGTAGGGATGAATTTGGTCCTGAATATCCATGTTGTTTGAAATCTAAGAAGATTTTACCACAAGAAACATCTCAGTATGAGTCATGAAGGATACTAGCTTGAATGACTATCTCTGAGATGTAGTTTTGATGCTCTTTAAAAGTAGCTCTGGTTTTAATTGTATAAAAAAATAAATGAAAAGTAGTACCATAGGCACTGCAGATGAAGTGAATGGTTCAATATGCAGGAAGTACCTAATAATTCAACATTGATTAGCATGTCTTCGTCTTCTTCCTTGTGTCAATCCCAACAAATTGGATACATTCTGAGTCCTCTCCCTCCAATGTGCTCTGTTCAATACCCAGGGGCGGCTCCAGGCATCAGCGCTGCAAGTGTGTGCCTGGAGCGGCAAGCTGAAGGGGTGGCCTGTGAGGTCTGCCGGTCCCATGGTTTCGGCGGTAATTTGGCCGCAGGTACACTGAAGGTGCGGGACCAGCGGACCTCCCGCAGAAACGCCGCCAAAGGGCTGCCTGACTGCCATGCTTGGGGCGGCATAAAACATAGAGCCGTCCCTGACTGTAATCTTCCTCAGTGCACCTCCTCTCCACTCACAGTTTACCCAGGACTCAACTGCTAAAATCATCTTGGCCTTCTGCCACTCCAATCTTATGATTCCACGAGGGGAAAGGGAGTTAATGACTTTCATTGGTTTTCTCTTTCCTCCTTTATCAAATTCAAGCTTCTTTCGTGAGACACTGTGCAACTTCACCCCTACTTATCCCTTTCTCCTCATCCTCCTACATCGCTTCTCACTCCTTATTTTCTTCAGAGGAATGCTCCATAGCTCTGACGTTACAGCACTGGCCTGTAAAGCACAGGTCATGTGTAGAGCTTGCTAAAATGCTATTTTGATGAAAAATGGCATTTTGGCAGGAAATTTTTATTTTGGTTAATGTTTTCCAGATTTTTTTTGTCAAACTGATTTTGTGTGGGGGTCGACGTGTAAAATTCCAATTTTTGTCTTTTGAAAACTACCATATCCTCTGTCACACTATATGCAACATGTCTTCCTTTATGACATCCCACCACTTCTTCTTGGGTTGGCCTGTCTGTCCTTTTCTCCAGTCTTGATCTGCTGGAGTTTTGCACCCATGTAGTTGTCTTGACTGCACTTTACATGATCAAACTACTTCCTTCATATTTTGGTTTATAGGTGTTACTTTGAACATGTCTCTAACATGCTCATTCCTCACATGGTTTTTCTTGCTTATGTCAGTCATCCATCTCAACATTTGCATTTCGGTGGAGTTGATCATTTGCTTATATTTCTTTGTTGCCCAACACTCAAAGCCATACATTAAAACTAAACAGGCCACTGTTTTATAGACATTCCCTTTTAAAATTAGTGGTATCTTCTGTCACATACTACACCACTTATTTCTCTCCATTTGACTGAGGCATTTATTATCCTCTTTTTCTATCTTCCATTTTCCCAGATTCTGGAACCCAGATATTTGAAACTTTGCATTTTCGGTATTGTCTACCCATCTAGTTTCAAGATTAATTCTTGATTGTTCACATTATTGAAATTAGATACTATCTACTCTGTTTCTCCTCTGCTTATTTTGAGCCCATATCTCTCCAACACAATCTCTCCAACACATTTCTCCATTTATCAAGCTCCGCTTCTAGACTATCTTTCTCTTTACTGTGTAGAATGATATTTTCTGCAAATAGCATGCACCAAGGTGCTCCCTTCTGTATGTTTCCTGGAGGGTACGCAGGACAAGGAGAAACAAGAAAAGTCTCTGTGCTGATCCCTGATGCACTCCCATCTTTACCAGTAGTTCTTCTGGTTCACCACTAGAAGATCTGATGTTGACATTATATCTACATACATGGCTTGAGAAGTGGCACAAGTTCTGGTCCCATTTTCTCCTCATGCACTGCCAAGTAAATTCTCTTGGAAGTCGATCAAAGGCCTTTTTCAAATAAACAAATACCATCTGAATATTTTTCTTTTACGCTCTACATTTTTCCACTAGCTGCCTCAGTGCCAAAACAGTATCTATTGTCTTCCTGGCATGGAGCCATATTGATTGATGCTAATATCTACTTCGCTTGTCAGTCTCTTATCAGTGACTCTCTTCCACGGTTTCATTGTATGACTCATCAACTTTATACCATGTGCAGCCTTTTCCGTTATATATAGGCATCAAGATACTTTTCCTCCACTCATTTGGTATCTTTTCCCATCTCATGATTGAACTGAACAGTATCAGCAGATAGATGCCTTCTATTTCCAACCTTTTTTATGCCTCAATAGGAATTCCATATGGGCCTAGGGCCTTATTTCTTATTTATTTTACAACATTTACTGTTTCATCTGGTATGATAGGCTTCTACTACAACAAAGTTCATAATTTTGAAGTAACATTGCTCTCTTTGGTTTTCTTCATTGAAAAGTTGTTCAGAATACCTTTTCCATTGATCTTTTATGTGTTTTCCATCAGTCAACACCATACCAGTTTCATCTTTGATTAAACTCACTTCGTCTATATAATGGGTGGGCAAACTTTTTGGCCTGAGGGCCACATCTGGGAATAGAAATTGTATGGTGGGCCATGAATGCTCACAAAATTGGAGTTGGGGTGCAGGAGGGGGTGAAGGCTCTGGCTGGGGGTGCGGGCTCTGGGGTGAGGCTTGGGATGAGGAGTTTGGGGTGTATGAGGGTGTTCTGTGCTGGGACCAAGGGGTTTGGAGGGTGGGAGGGGGATCAGATCTGGGGCAGGGGCACAGGAAGGGGTGCAAGTTCTGGCTGGGGGTGTGGGCTCTGGGTTGGGGCTGGGGATGAGAGGTTTGGGGTGCAGGGCTCGGATCAAAGGGATGGAGAGTGGGAGGGGGATCAGGACTGGGGCAGGATGTTAGGGCATGGGGAGAGGCTCAGGGGTGCAGGCTCAGAGTGGCACTTATCTCAAGCAGCTCCTGGAAGTAGTGGCATGCCCCTTCTCCAGCTGCTACACAGAGGCACAGCCAGACAGCTCTGCATGCTGCCCCATCCACAGGCACCGCCTCTGCAGCTCCCATTGGAGTGCAGGAGGGGGCCACTGGAGCATGTAGGAGCTGGAGCGGGGCCAGGCCACAGCTTCTGGGAGCCATGTGGTGTAGTGTCCGACCCTGTGCCCCAGCTGAAGCACAAGAGTGGGGCCATGCCGCAGCTTCCGGGAGCTGTGTGGGGCAGCCCACGACCCTGCACCCTGGCTGGATCACTGGAGTGGGCCATGCAGCTGTTTTCGGGAGCTGCATGGTTGTGGCCCCTGACCCTGACCGGAGTGCCAGTGTGGGGCCTAGCCATGTGGTGTGGCCCCCAACCCTGCGCCCTGGCTGGATCACAGGAGTGGGGCCATGAGGCTGCTTTTGGGAGCTACGTGGTGCAGCCCCCAACCCTGTGCCCTGGCTAGAGCGCTGGAGCGGGACCAAGCCACGTGGTATGGTCCTGGATCCTGTGCCCTGGCTGGAGCAGGGACCCAGTGCCTGGCTGGAGTGCCAGAGTGGAGTAAGCTCAAGACTCCACTCCCCAGCAGGAGCTCGTGGGCTGGCTTAAAACAGCTCGTGGCCTGGATCCAGCCCATGGGCCATAGTTTGCCACCCCTGCTCTATATCTTTGGTATTTCTCTCCCATGCTTTCACCAGTCTATACACTCTTTTTTCCCCCTTCCTTTGTTCCAAGTCTTTTATAATGTTCCTCAAAGACCTTTGCTTTTGTTTTTGCAACCATATTCCTGGCTAATTTCTTTATACTCATGGTATTGCTCCAGGTCTTGTTTGCTCCTACTCCTTTGCCAGAGTTCAAGCTTTTTTCTCTTATCTTTTATCACCTCTTGTACTTCATTTCACCACACAGTTTCTTTTTGAATAATTGATTGCCACATGTAAGTTATTATTTAACATAATATGTTTACAGCTAGATACCTATATTCTGATCTCTTTCTTTTCTTCTTTATAGTCATCATCTGGGATATATACAGATAGTTTATTTTGCCTGCCCATAAACTCTCTTGGAGCTGTATCGTTTTGAAAGGGAAACAAATATATTTTTAACATACATATGCTGAGCATTATCCTTTTTTCAATCATATATTCTTTAGACTAATAAAAAGTAGTAGAGAGAATACAAATAGCTGGGAGAAAAAACAGAGCCCTTCTGAAAACACCAAATGGGAGCAATTCAGACTGACTCAAACTTTGCCTGATGTTGAAGCTGGATTTTAGAAAAACACATGAAAAATTATTTTCCATGTTTTCTCGGACTCAGTTCATCACTTTGGTATTTGTATTCTTACATAGCTTAGTACATTCAATTGCTGGACCTGGAACCTTATTATTTTTTGCCCCTCTCCTGCCTGTAAAAGGTATTACTGCAACATTAACAAAAGATGTTCCACCGCTTGAGTTTTTCCCATACTTTCATTATCCTTTTTCTATTTTAGGTTTCCTTGATCTAATGCCCAGACCAACTTGGAAGCTAATTTATTTCTGGTTATTATTTCAGACTGCCTGGGTGTTATTTGAAAGTAAGCAAGTTAGAATGTAGCTGGCCTATGTTTGCTTACATTTACAGTGTTGAATAAGCAGAGAGAGTAACGTGGTCGTCACCAGGAATCCCTAATGGCTCACAAACAAAACAGCTAATTTGCTAGGCAGAATGACTGCAGATTAATAGTTACTGAAGTTATGGAAAGGTAGACTGCTCCTTGTTTGATGTATTGAGAGAAACATGACAAATGTCTAACAACTGTGAAGGAAAGGAATTGTGTGAGAGGCTGAGAACTGTGCTTTTCAACTTTATATAGGCCTATTTTAACCTAGTAAAGGCAGGTTTCTCAGATTAAGGGACAAAACCATTCAGCAATGGGTGGCCAGCTATTTATGATTCAATAATGAAGCTTTCACTTGGCTTGGATTCTGGGGCTGCTTTTATAACTATCAAAGACAGTTGATGCCAGCAAAGAAAATAAGAGAGTTTCTATGTTTTAGGAAGCTTTGCAATTTGAGTTCCTATAATATCTCAAAGAGACACTCAAGTAGGCACTCAAGCAAATTTGTCAAATATGAATAGCCACTGAGATTTGCA
The DNA here is from genome assembly GCF_020497125.1 of Mauremys mutica. NCBI lineage: Eukaryota > Metazoa > Chordata > Testudines > Geoemydidae > Mauremys > Mauremys mutica. Next base: position 35,714,110 of record NC_059073.1, on the reverse strand, counting down.
TATCACTGGCACTTCATTATGTCAATAGCTGTCAGCTTCCTACTAGTTGACTTTTGTTAAGTATTCAGATACATGTGAGAAAAAATGGATGAGCTGGTTTGAAGCTTCATGAACCCCTGTGGAAGAATATGGCCCTATTTCCTCTCCATGCTTTCTTTCCTCTTTTGGGGCACTGTATGCTCCATGGGAGTGGGGATAGAACGATCCCTGTGTTTCCCTGAGCACAGGGACTTCAATGTATTGGCCCTTAAACAGGCCACAAATAGAGACTAGTAGAAGTTGTGCACCTTCCTATCTCCTCCTGCACCTGTATGGTGGCCACACCCAAAATCCCAATTTAGGAGTAGTTTGTGTAAGCTAGGACCCAATTCTGCAGCCCTTACCCAAGTCAAACTCCCACTGATTTCAATGACAGTTTAGCTTGAGCAAGAACTGCAAAATTGAGCCCTGGCTGCCTAGTTCTTTACTTTTTGAGTGAAAAGGTGCAGCCCACTCTCTCTTTCTGATATCACTGCTGCACTTTTGAAACATGGCCCTTTTGTTTTTCATGTGTTTGTTTTGCAAGAGGATTTTTCATGGATCACATTTAACAATTGTCACGTTGGTGCAACCTGGTTCAGGTTGCCAAAAAATCTCCTTTTTTTCCCCTAATGAAAGCAGGGGTACTTTCCTAAAATTTTCCATGTTACTTTAACCCTGGAGACCTAGAATCATTTTGGATGGTTTTCCTATTCTACTCTGCAGTCCATCAACTGCATATCAAACTTAATATATTAAAAATCCCTCCAATCTCTCTTTCTCTCGAAATATACAGAATGGGTGTGTATATATATATATATATACACATAGTGTGTGTGTGTGTCTATTTCCAGATTAAAATAAACAGTTTGTTAAACCAGAGCTAAGGTGGGAAGTAGTTTGCTGGACTTAGGCAGTTTTGTGCATACCCACTGTCAGGAACTCAGGTGCCTAGGTGACTTTCCCTAGATGCCTGAGTTTCTGCCGGTCATTTAGGCACCTCCAGGCTTAGGCGGCTGCCAGGTAGGGGTTTTCAGAATCTCAGTGGCACCAAATGTTGTACTTAGGTGCCTAAAGTGGAAGTTAAATGCCTAAGTCCCTTTGTGGATCTAGCCTTTTATGCTGGTGGGCCACTTCATCAGCTGGGAAGGGAAACAAATACCATGCCCAGTCCTTTAAAGACCCTTTCCTCAGGGCACACTTTACTGTTTAAAACAAAGGATTTAAACAATTGTAAATAAATAAAACAACTCAACTGAAACGTGCAGATCTCAATCCCCAGAGGCTTTTTGCTGCCTCAACCACCCAGGGGTAATGAGGACACGCTTTCTCTGCTACATCCTGGATCCATCTTCCTCCTCTTTATATACCTCACTCAGCCATGTGATAGGCTTTAAACCCTTTCCAGGCTGCTGTTTTACCTTGTCACAGGCAGAGTCTGGCCCTTTATAACATTCTCTGTGTGGTTCTGTCATCACACAGGATAAGTGAATCCAGAGTTTTCAAGAGCTCTTTGTCTGTCAGTAGCTCTCTGCAAAATCTCACCCCACACAGATGTAAATGAACATTTTCAATCTGCCTCTAAGTTCCCAGAAACACACATTGCATCTCTTCAGTTCATACAAAATGGAGCCACACAGCCATCTTTCTTGCTTGTTGATTTGATCATGTTACTCCTCTCTTCTAATCCCTCTGCTGGTTCCCCAGCTGCTATCTCATCAAATCTACACATCTTGACTGTACTTCCAAAGCTCTATAGCCCATATCCTCAAAGGTATTTAGGCATCTGAGTCGCTTTGATTTCAAATTTCAAATCTTTGAGGAGCTCAGCCTATAACTCTGCCCTTTCCTGCTTATCCTCACTTGGCAAGGATTCATCCCCACCTTTTTCCCCCTGTTTGAGAGCATGTCACACAATTCATAGAATCCAAGGCCAGAAGGGAACATCGGGATCATCTAGTCCAGGGATCGGCAACCTTTGACACACAGCTTGCCAGGGTAAGCACCCTGGCAGGCCGGGCCTGTTTCTTTACCTGCTGTGTCCACAGGTTCGGCCGATTGCGGCTCCTACTGGCCACGGTTCGCTGTCCCAGGCCAATAGGGGCAGCAAGAAGCTGCAGCCAGCACATCCCTTGGCCTGTGCCGTTTCCCGCAGCCCCCATTGGCCTGGAGCGGCGAACCGCAGCCAGTGGGAGCTATGATCGGCTGAACCTGTGGACACAGCAGGTAAACAAACCGGCCCGGCCTGCCAGGGAGCTTACCCTGGTGAGCCACGTGCCACAGGTTGCCGATCCCTGATCTAGTCTGATCTCCTGTATAACATATGCTATAGAATTTTCCCACAATAATTCCTAGAGCTGATCTTTTAGAACAGGGGTCGGCAACCTTTCAGAAGTGATGTGCTGAATCTTCATTTATTCACTCTAATTTAAGGTTTCGCATGCCAGTAATACATTTTAATGTTTTTAGAAGGTCTCTTTCTATAAGACTATAATATATAACTAAACTATTGTTGTATGTAAAGTAAATAAGGTTTTTAAAATGTTTAAGAAGCTTCATTTAAAATTAAATTAAAATGCAGACCCCCCTGGACCAGTGGCCAGGACCCAGGCAGTGTGAGTGCCACTGAAAATCAGCTCGAGTGCCGCCTTCGGCACGCGTGCCATAGGTTGCCTACCCCTGTTTTAGAACAACATCCAGTCATGACTGAAAAATTGTCAGTGACGGAGAATCCACCTTGGCAAATTGTTCCAATAGTTTAGTACTCCTGCTGTTAAAAATGTACGCCACCTTTCCAGTCTGAATTTGTCTAGCTTCAGCTTCCAGCCATTGGATCATGTTATACCTTTCTCTGCTAGACTGAAGAGGCCATTATTAAGTATTTGCTCCCATGTAGATCTTAACCTTCCCTTTGTTAAGCTAAACAGATTGAGCTCTTTGAGGCTATCACTATAAGGGATGTTTCAGAGTAGCAGCCGTGTTAGTCTGTATCAGCAAAAAGAACAGGAGTACTTGTAGCACCTTAGAGACTAACATTTATTTGAGCATAAGCTTTTGTAGGCTACAGCCCACTTCATCAGATGCATAGAATCGAACACACAGGCAGAAGATATTTATACATACAGAGAACATGAAAAGGTGGAAGTACCCATACCAACTGTAAGAGGCTAATTAATTAAAAGAAGCTATTATCAGCAGGGGAGAAAAACTTTTGAAGTGATAATCAAGATGGCCCATTTTGGACAGTTGACAATAGGGTGTGAAGATACTTTAACATGGGGAAATAGATTCAATTAGTGTAATGACCAAGCCATTCCCAGTATAAGACATATTTTCTAATCCTTTAATCATTCTTGTGGTTCTCTGAACCTTCTTCAATCAAAGCCCTGGCTGCGATGATTAAGTTAGGAATTGGTCCTGCTTTGAGCAGGGGGTTGGACTAGATGACCTCCTGAGGTCCCTTCCAACCCTGAAATTCTACGATTCTATGATTCCTTCTTGAATTGTGCACACCTGACCGGAACAAAGTATTCCAGCTGCAGTCACACCAGTGCCAAATATAGAAGTAGAATAATCTCTCTACTCCTACTTGAGTTTCCGCTGTTTACGCATCCCAGGATTACGGCATCACATTGGGAGCTCATTGCACACTGGGAGCTCACCTCCATTGTCTTCTTCCACATGGCCCCTTATGTTTGGTGTAACCTGCCTGATTTCATTTGCAAGACCTTTGCCCAGCCCGTATATAAACCTCTCTTAAAGACTTACTTCTGCTGTGCTCCCTACAATGAATCCAGACAACTTTTATAAAAATTACCAATCCCTATTTATTGAGTCTCTCTTTACTTGTCTGTCTATATTCCAAGAAGGAGAGTTCCTCAGAGTGGGAGAATGTCTCTTTCTGAATGTCTGGAAAGTTCTTAGCACATCATGGGTATTACCATAAACCATAATAATTATAGTAACAAGGAGGGTGTTTCTTTTCACAAATGGGAGAATTCATTGAAAGGTGCAATGTACTCGGAGCTGAATAGCACAGACATTTTCAGGATAAAAAGGAATGTCTGGGGTCACCCTTCCTTTTGAGGCAATAGTTGTACCACAAGTACTTTCCCTTTTCAATTACTTGTCCAACTCTTTTTTAAACTGTTTTTTACTAGTTACTCCCATTGCTGCTCTTTTTAAATGTATTCAATCTGTTATATCAGTGTAAAGAAATTTCACTTGAATTCTTTTGGTGCCCATCCCTCCTCCTAAATTCATATCTTCCAGTTCTTTTATTTGACAGTAGTTCACACAGTCTTGAAGCCTCTGTCATTCATATTCCATTAGAGACCATACATTATTTATTATACCTTAATGAGGTCCACTAACCACTCTTTCTGATAAAATAATAGAGCAAATTATCTAGATCATGAATAACAGTTTTGATTCCCTGTAGCTGTCCTTTGCGATTTCAGTGGCATCCTGTGGCATTTCAGCACACAGGGACTAATTTTGTATAGAAGAATTGTAAATGAAACTTCTGATCCTTGATACAATGTCAGTTGAGATATTCAAAGGGGCAGATATGGCTTAATGTACCACTTACGTGCAGAATTCTATCAGGAGAAAGTGCAAAGTAGATGCAACTTCTCCATCACTGGAAGTTCAAAGAGAATTGTGGTGTCTCAGCGCTTCTGAAGATTAGGCTACTTTCATTTAGGCAACTGACTATGGATTGAGGAGTCTAACTTTAGATACCCAAATGTGAACCCTTTGGACAACAATTTAAGAACATTATGCACGATCTCTCAGATCTTTCACTTGCTAGGTGTTTTGTCTTGTATAATTCAGGATATGTTTCAAACTCATTTCCCTTCTTCTTGGCTTTACTCTCTGTCCAAAGAAAGTAGTCTTTTTTATTACTAAATTGTTTTAAACCACATAAGTCATATATGTTTCTATTCTCTCTAAGTGATTCTGAATTTTAGCATGTTTCTTTTTTACTGACCTTCCCATCTCAGTGCTATTAGAAGTCCAGATAGAAAAGTGGAGGACTTGCAACTATGTATAAAAAACTCATATCCTTTTCAGGGTATAATAACTAATAGTATTACTACATTAATATGTTCAATATTCTTATCAAGGCCTAGCCAGTGGTTTATAGAACTACTCTTTTCATCTGCATTGCATTCCTTTGCAATATAATCTAGCTTCTGTCTATCCTCTTCACTTTCAGCTGCACCTGGGTTGGAAGTTTGAGAAATTTTGGCAAAATTTATACTCTCCCCTGTACAACTCCATAGTCATCAATGTTATTTTCTGAGGTAGAACTTTATCAATTCTTTGAAGGATGTGTAGCTTGTTTTGCCTAATCAAGCAGTAAAATCCTCAATGTTAAGATAGATAGTGGTTCCTGGATTCATATAATTAAAAAAAATACACATAGTGAGCATAGTGTAAATTGTTTATGGCTCTGTCTATACTACCCTGCATTTCAGACTACAGGGCATGACTAGCGGTGCACACCAAAGCGCTACACTGTAACTCCCCCATGTGGACACTGTGGGAACAAATTAAAAGGTTTCTAGTTTGCATTAATGTAGTTGTGTGTGAAGAGGACTTCATTAATGCAAACTAGAAACCTTTTAGTTTATGTGCACATGGGGGACAGCAGACCACATTGGTGTGCACTGCGATTCATATGCCCATAGTCTGAACTTTGGGGCAGTGTAACTGCTCACCAAGTGCTAACAAATTTCAGAGTGTCCTGACCCTTGCGCCATACAGTTTGTTGTCACACATGATAATTTTTCGCTCAACTTCCATTTCTGGAAAATTGCATTTCTAGTTTATATCTGTACGCTTAATTTAAAAGTTGGATGCAACTTAATACTACATTATCATTTCCCTTATTTCATTTGCAAACAATGACAAGATCTAGCACCCAACAGCAACAACAGAACATCAATAAGTGCTTACCTGTAATTCTGCTTTTCATTTCCTATATGAAATCTGTCATACTGTGAATATGCCCGATTTCCTTCCCAGTCCATTAACTCAATTCTTAGAGAATACTGCCTCTGACTGGTTATTGCAAAGATAAACTCATTCCCCAGCCAATGTTCACCAGATGGGCTACCAAAACCCTAGAAAAAAGTTGGTAAAATAACTGAATTTAATTATTTTTCTTAATGTTGGTGTAATATGTGAACTGTAATAAAATTATCATTACATTTTTCTTATATACACTAAGGGCAAGTTAATTAACCTTCCTATGCCTGTTTTCCCATCTGTATAATGGATCAATTAATACATACCTTGCAAGGACATTGTGTGGTTTAAAGTTAGTTGATGTCTTCAGGTGCAAAATCACTTTAAAGGACAAAATAGTGTTATTTCCTTTGTCTGCTACTGAAATATTGGACAACTATAATATGCTCCACATTGGCCTACACCTTGGGATCATTCAGACACTGAAGACAGCAGATATTTTGCAGCCCGTTTATTAAGTGGTGCTGTGGGACTACATGCACCTAAATTTGGCACTGTCTTCCAATTAACTTGAGGTTGGAATTCATGCAGTTGCTTTCAATCTAAAAGCCTTCAGTGGTTGGGGATCTAGATTGTCTCTTTTGCCATAACATATTGCCTCAACTGAGAACAGCAGAGGAGCTCAAGCTAGAGCCTTCTCATATAATTGAAGGACAAGTGCTGGGCAGTATGTTCTCTGAGCTGGTCCTTCGTTTTGGTACTCACCCATATCACCCCTGGCCTACCAGAGTCCAGATTTGTTAACTTCTGAACGTACATCACAGGCCATCTTTTCTCAGACTACTGAGGGGAGGGGGAGGAGCAGGGGGGTTAAGATGTGGGTTCAGGTGAGTATATTCATCAACAGTTCTTTTGTATTACTTTGTGTTTCAACCTAAAGGTTGATGCTCAGACCACAGCATGTGGGGCTACACATTTATTTCATAAATATGAAGAAATAACTAATAAATAAGAGGTGGTTGCTAGTGCTATTCACCTTCCACATATTCAGATTCTTATTTCTTTCTAAGTAAACTGAATACCTGTACAAAATATAGACTAAAATGAAGAGTATAGCTAATTTTCCCAATGAATTGTGGTTTAAGTATTATGTGTGGTATTTCTGTGCCACGTTACTCGGTTTTTTGATATTTGACACCACTCCATGACTTCCAGTGCTATTTAAGTTACGCAACAGTTTGTAATTAATTGTGTACATTTGAGATCTCTTAGTTTCACCATTTTACCCTTAAAACAATAAAAGCGAGGTACAGTGACACAGTTCTCACTAAGCCAGTGATGAACAAACCTGAGAAGGTTTTGTGTTCAGGCTCAGTTCAGATAAACACATGCTTGTCTCTTGCTTATCCGAACCTCTTGAGTTGGGAAAACGGAAATGGAACTCTAATGGCTCTCTCACAATGATATGCCAGAAAGGGCTTATGAATGATCCTTGCTAAAATTCCTCCACCAAATAGAATGGAGGGCTGGATGATTTTCTTGCCTCTGATAAAGTTCACCCCCCTACTGCTAAATTGTCCCTGCCAGAGATTCCTACCCTGGTCTCATAAACACACTGCTTTGTTTCTGGAATGGACCAGACAGCATCAAATCTCAGGTATTTTCATAGACCATTTTTCAAAGGAAGTTATTCTCCCCTTAGCTCCTAGGTCATCAACAGATCTTTCTTCCCCCCAGTTTGAAAGGATGAATTGAACAATATGCTCCGCTATCAACAGCCTCAGTATACTTTTCCAGAAAGTGTATTTATTGCACAATGAGGAAACATGAATAGATTTTCCCGATACTGCAGATTTATAATTGACTAACGGGGAACAATTTTGTGAGATTTTTTTTCTGCAATACTGGCAGCAAATCGTTGTGCACTGAGTGATATTTTAGTCACTCCTGCTTCCGATCCTAGAAAGAAATACTGCAAGAACAGCCTCTTTCTCTATAATGCTACAGTCTGGTTCCAGTCCTAGCTGCTGTCTAGGGCTGAAATCCTGGCTCCACTGAAGTCAGTGGCAAAACTCCCATGGACTCCAATGGAGTGCAAAGATGTTCCAAAACCAAACTCCTAAAGAAAAATTAACCTATCTGAATAGTTCAGAAGCTTAAAAGGATTGAGATGGGGTCTAAAAGATATGTCAATGTTCTGGGAATGCAGGGAAGGATTTCTGATTATTCCCAAACTGGATCACCTATCACTAATTACAGCATCTTATACAATGCTTTCAGCAACACTCACTTTCTTTTAAAATCTACCAGTACCCATTTGCTATTTGAGCAGAAAGATGAGCCAACTGGTATTATAGGCTAATTGAGACTGGCCCAGGAGTATCAGGAAGAAATTTGCTCAGGTTGAACATTGGGATTCTGAACTCTTGCCTCAGTGGAGATCAAGTGAATCATGGGGATGAAGTGCTTAGTCTTTAAGAAAAAAAGTCCAGTAGTCTACAGTCAGTCTTACAGATGGAATAAGTAGAATGACATAGCAATCTTAAAGGAGACTGTTATCTCTCTCTCAACCACCCCATATATCATCTCTCACAAAGTCCTCCCCGTTAATAATTCCAAAATCTGTCTCTTTCCCACATTCCTCCTGCTAACTACTAAGTGCCAGTCATTGCTTGCCTTGATTACTGTAACCTTCTAATTACTATTGCCCAACTTTCTGGCCTCTCTCCTCCCAGTACTCAAGCCTGTCCATAGTGCTATGCTGCAGAGATCTTCTTTAACTACTGCTTCAACCACACTGTTGGCACGTATATTTTACAAAATAAAATACAAGCTTCTTCCTCTTATTTGCATAATTGCATACCCACCCACCTCTGTCATATTCTCCTTTATGCTGCTCTTAGTCCTCTCTCTTTACTTCTCTTTCCTACCCTCCTTCTCACACTCTTGGCTTTTTCCCTTCTAGCCCCTACACCTGGGACATTATCCCAGTTCTAGGAATTTAGGAGTTGCCATACGGAATCAGAGTAGTGGTTCATCTTCATTAGTGTCTTGTCTCAACTGTGGCCAGCACCACCTGCCTCAGAGGGAGGTGCAGTAAACTCTGCAGTGCACAGTTATGGAGCCGCTTTCCCACAAGCGATGTTTCTTTCTAACCCCACTAGTTAGTGATTGATTTATGCCTTGCAACATTAGGATTTATCCAAAACATTTATATTTTTGTTTCTTTGTTATCCTTGCTATTGTTCACTGAGCACACACTTTATCCTCCTCTGAGCTCTCGTTGGAACAGACCACTTCAGGAAATCCTTTCTCCCTTTTGCTCATAATTAATAAGCATAAGACCCCATTTGTTCTGAACCGTCGCTCTATTTCGTAACTTATGTTTGTGTGTCTTGTCTTATCTTATTTAGGTTGTAGCCTTTTCAGGACCTGGAACATGTCCCATTTTTTAATATTCTGGGTCTGTATAAATACAAGGCACCATAAAGTTGTTTTGTAATAACAAGACAGAAGAATCTCAGAGTTATGAACACCAGAGTTACAAACTGACTGGTCAGCCACACACCTCATTTGGAACTGGAAGTACCCAATCAGGCAGCAGCAGAGACTCACACAAAAATATAGTACAGTACTGTGTAAAACCTAAACTACTAAAAGAATAAAGGGAAGTTTAAAAAAAAAGATTTGACAAGGTAAGGAACCTATTTCTTATGCTTGTCTCATTTAAATTAAGATGGCTAAATGAAGCATTTTCTTTCTGTTCTGCATAGTAAAGTTTCAAAGCTGTATTAAGTCAATGTACTTTTGAAAGAACAGCCAGAATGTTTTGTTCAGAGTTAAGAACAACCTCCATTCCCAAGGTGTTTGAACTCTGAGGTTCTACTGTAATTCTTCACATTCCCAGTATGAAAGGATTTACACTTCCTTCTCTCCTCTCATGTTAGACATCAGATTGGAATGAAAATCTATTGCTCAGTGGTTTGCTCGCCTGACCAGAGGAAATTAAGTTGCAATAGAAGTTAATGGAAGGGCAAAAGAAGAAAAAAGAGAAAAAAGAGGTGATTGTATTAGTTTTCAGAATCTGAATCCTATTTGAAAGACATATAGTAATGTATTACTGAAAGTTAGATTAGAAATCTCAGTATCATTTAAATTATCAGTTGTGTTACTGAGCCTGACCTGCCTAATATTTTTTATCTATTAGAGAAGGTCTTCTTCAGGGGCGGCTCCAGGCACCAGCACGCCAAGCGCGTGCTTGGGGCAGCAAGCCGTGGCGGGGCGCTCTGCCGTTCGCCGCGAGGGCAGCAGGCAGGTTGCCTTCGGCGGCATGCCTGCGGAGTGTCCGCTGGTCCCGCGGCTTCGGTGGACCTCCCACAGGCTGCCGCCGAAGGCAGCCTGCCTGCCGTGCTTGGGGCGGCAAAATGCCTAGAGCCACCCCTGGTCTTCTTGAAGCCATGCTGAATAAGATATGTTCACTTCATACAGACATTTCTCTTGGTAATTTAAATCTATAAAGTCCATAAATCTTAACTAATTAAACCATCATAATAAATACTGGGTGTGATGGATGGGGTTTTCTTGGGAATTAAACTGTCCGCTGTTTTGCATTTCTTTTGTACAGCAAAGCATTATGCAGCTAGGGAAGCAAATAGAAGACAAAGAATCCCCTTTGGAAGCATGGCATACATATTGATCAAGATGTAGGTTTAGAAGTTTTGCATGGCACATTTGAAAACCTTGGGCTTTGGTGCGTGGAGCAAAAATGTGATATTGCCAAGTCTAAGCATTTAAAAACCATGAGTCAGGCCCCCAAAACCATGGGATTGGCCTAAAAATCACAAGACTTTAACTAAATAGTAAATGTCAGATTCTTTTTATTTGCCTGCTAAGTTTTGAGTTTTCAGAGTGCACTCAGGTCACATTTTCAAGTTATTCTCTGCAATCATGAGAAATTATTACTTATTTTTTTAGATGAAAGCTGAGTCTCACCTAATAAAATAACAGGGAATGTGGAAACACACCAAAAATAATGCAAGTTGGCAACACTGCAAGTTGCTGTGAAATATATAGTAACAACAGTATTTGAATTGCTCTTTACCATTTTATGTGCTGATAACCCATCTAACTGATCAAAGTGTAAACATTTCTTATCCATACAAATTAACATAGAGATCTTTAAGTCACAGATACAGGTTAGAAATGACCTTATTCGGCAATGCCCACTTTCACCTGTCCCACACTGTTGTTTATTTCAGCATCAGTGAATCTGTATTTCTGGTGCTGAAATGTCACATATGGAAACTTTACATGTGAGAAAAGATTGTATTTTAGGAAAAGTTACTCCAAGTTCAGTGAAAGAAAAGGGCTCATGAGTGAGTGCCAGGTTAATGAATATTCTCCCTATTGAGGGGTAAGCACGTGATACTTTTTGAGACATTTTTGGTTTTCATTAGATAGCTCTTATACATGTGTTAGTAACATGAGTTTGTTTGTCTCTATAGCGTAGACATGAAATGATCCAATACTCCCTGTAATTATTTGCACATCACTGCATACATTTGAGTAAAAAAAAGTTTGTGACTCCTGTCCTATATCAGAGCAAATACTATTGATTCTGATATACTGCACAATTGCTTTGTAAAAAGCAATAATAATAATTAATAATTAATAATTCACTGCAGCACTGATCCATAAAACATTTTTACTAGGAATCAGAGACAATATTATAATATTTTATAATATTTACACCAGTTATCAAATACCACCCAAGGTCTGGCTTGCTTCACCTCTGACTGCACTGTGATTAATAGAGTCAAAATAACAAAAGCAGTCAGCAGTACAAAGAAATTGAATTCAAGACTACTTTTAGAAGTGACCTTCAGAATTCACAAAGTTGACGTTTATTCAAAAATAATAAGTATGGTGCAAAAGAGTTTTATTAGCTTTGGCAAAATCTGTAGGGGTATTCTACTAGAATCATGTTACTCCAAGTTCATTAAACAATTATCTCTCTTGCTTTATTTATTTTGCCTGATAATGTTCATAGGAAGCTTTGACTTTTTATAGACAAAACAAAAATTGAAACCAGACACAGTCAGTATATCCTGTGGGTTCATCTCCTGTCAGACAACTCACTGAAGAAAACATCTAATAATTCAGTGTTTTACAGCAGGGATGTCTTTCCAGAAGCCATAAAGAATAATCAGCTCCGTGTGCCTTAGCTGAGAATACAGAATGGACTTTGAATGTTTGTGAAAATTTATTTTAGGATAAGGTCAGTAGACTTGTCCAATTCCAACACACTGGGTTATACACAACGTTCTTCTTATTGAAAATTATGTTCTGGACTGTAGTTGTATCTTTAATGTCCTTCACAGCACCAAAGATCCAACATTTTGATAAAACAGTTTGTTAACGTAATACAGTGATATATTTTTGGGGTGTTCAGAGTTAAAAAGTGTAATTTACCTTCTAGAATGACTAAAATGAGACTGGAAAGTCAGTTTCAGCTCCAAATGCAGAACTGAATACCGCGATTTAAACATGGGGGTTTGAACACTAGGGGGCCACACTTGGTCACATGGTGCAGCATTTGCTAGGAAGCAATAACTTTTTATTTTAAGTGGATTAATCAAAGCTTAAATTCCCCACTTCCCATACAAAACCTGGGCAAACAGAATTTATGCTGGGATCATAAGGACAGAATCCAGATTCGAAGTACAGATCTTCAACAACAGCTACTTCTGCCTATGCGATGGAATATTAGCTGCTGATCCTCCGAGATCCCTATGTGACATCTACAGACCCTTCCCCAGACCTGCATTAAATGCTACCTTACATACTGCTTAACTGGAATGGACACAGAGCTCACTTCCACTGTAAGGTGCTGAGGTTCCTACAGAAGGCTACTCCGTTCATACCCCTTCCTAGATACTACTGGATTTCTGTAGAAGGGAGAGCTCTGTATGGGCTCTCGGTAAGTGTGTGTGTAGAGTGGAAAAAAAGGCAAACTGGGCTTGCTGCTTTAGCCAGTTTGTTACATTGTTGTCAGAAAACAGTTTAGTTGTAAAATAACATTATGATCTGTTGTTTAGCCTGTTTGTTTAACTAACCAAAAAGTAATCCAATCAATAGCTGCAGTGCTCCAGTGAGGAGCGGGAGCTACATTAAGGTGATGTATGAATCATTATGTCATTAAACAAAATTTATTAGAAGCATAACATGTAAGGAATACTTAATAGTTTGCTTTATCCAAAAGCTAACCGCTTTTTTGTATAAATGAACTTTTCCTGTTCTTTCTGATTTGAAAAGACCACCACATGGGTGTTGTTAACATACGTTAATAGTGTCATATTGAAATATTGTAGGCAGAGTAGACACATGAATATATAGCCACATATCAACACAATTCCTGAAACAGATGTTATCCAGTAAAATTTGTGCAGGGAGGACAGTGCTAGATAGGATTTTAAAGCATAATTAAAGCATGACTGAGTTCAAACAAAAGAATATATGTAACTTTCCATTCAGTAGCAAAAATATACTATAAATTAAGGAAACAAATGTATTTTGCTTCCAGTGTGGCAGAAATCTTCCTCGGTACTTGATTCAAAAGATATGAATCTGTGATATCTGCCAGCTAGGGGGATTTGGGCCTGATCCAAAGCCAAGTGAAGTCAAATAGGCTTTGAATCCGTCCTTTAGCTCAAGCTATAAAAAGTCATGCTTTAATGCCAGAGGTCCCAGTTCATACTCTGGTGATAACTAAGATAACAGTCACCATACAAAGCATGATATAAATACATATCCCATAGCTCTCATCCACCTACTTTCATACTATACCTATTATCACTGGGAAATACAAATCCTACTGGATTCTCTCCTCAGGACGAGAAATTAGAACATGTTTTCTCTTTCTATTACACCCACTGAATGCGACAAGTATCTGAGTAATCACTTCAGTTAAAAAGACAAATGTTTATTTAGTAAAGTGGTATGTCACACAATTCTTTATCAAGGAGGGATTTCCATAAAAGGCTATATTCAGAGAATATCTAATCCCCATTCCAGGAACTAAAACTCATTTCCTAAAACCCACATTATTTAGTAAATACTTGAAAGAAGTGGATCGCTTCTGTGTCTTATGCCCCATTTGCTGAACATAAATAAATTTTCCAACACATAAATGATTTATAATGACTCCAGCATGAGAAATTTGAGCACACACATTAATATACTACTTATAAAATTGCAGCATACTGTTTTTTCCCCTCATTTAGCCTTAGCTCACTGCCATCATCTTATTGATTTTAACATAGTTTGCAAAAACCCTGCCTCATTTTCTTCAAGTACAGAACCAAGACTGTTTTGCCCCACATCCCATTCATCTTGGCAAGAACCTCCCCTTTTCCCAGTCTCTCCTCTCCCTTCCCCCAGATTCCAATCTCACCCCCAAACCCCTCACTTTGCAGGGAGGATGCAGGCTAAATCACTCAAGTGCTGTTAGCCTTTCAATCCCCTTCCCACAAATCTTCCACAAAGGACACTTAAGTTCTCCCATAAATTATTAGGAAAATAATCCCAGCGGTCTCAGCACATAGACCAATGGGCTAAGCCTCTAGACACACACAGGTGAGAGTGGAAACAGTGAGGACACAGCAAAGTGGCTTGGCTAACCTGGGTGCTGAGACCTGGATGCCAGGTTAACTGTGCAATATCACTTAGCCTCAGTGTCTCCTCAAGCGGCACTTCCCCAGTCACTTTCCCCTTCTCCAAATCCTTCTATCTTCTTTCCTCTCTTCTCAAATTCCCTTCATGGCTGCCTCCCTGTGCCTGGTAGTTCCCACATGTCCTGGACAGGCCCCTGCTGCTCTGCAGACTTTCAGAGCCTATAGGGCTGGGGCTCAGGCTGGGAAGGACCAAGCCAGATGTAGGTAGGAGCCACAGCTATATGAGGCTGAGCCCCTGCTGGTAGGAAGCTTCAATTGCAGCTTCCTTCTGGGTTAGCTAAATAGAATTGGCAATGGCAGCCTCAGACTGTCCTCCCTGCTGGACCATCACAACCAGCCAAAATTTGGCAGAGGGATGACTGTGTTGTCCCATCCCAGGCTGAAAGTTGTCCCTCTCAGCTATAATGATGCCAATGCTGGCCATATCATAGGAGAAGTGGCCCAGAATTGTGCAATAACACAATTGTAAAATGCAGCGTTTTCGACTATTGCTTGAGAATACTGCAGTGCATCTTTATAAGGAACACAAGGGCAGGGAGGGCTGTTGGGTGGGGGAGATGTGCCCTCCTTGTGACTGTGGCACCAGTCGATATACCCAGATCTGGGGACTGTATTTGGGCACACGTGCATACACTTTTGTCAACAATTTGCTTCTTTTGGATGTACCTGCTACTTCCTCTAGTTCATTTTTTGGGGAAAGAGAGAAAATATAGTAACTCATACCAGAACAAATGGAAAAATCCCTGATTTTCATAAAATGGTAAAGTTAACAGATGGCTGTAAAGTTCAGTCTCTAGCTGTCCTGTAGGTATGTGTGTGTCTGTGGCCCCCACACAAAGTATATTAGGCTTGCTAACTTCAGACTCCTATCAGAACTAAGGATCTGATCCTGCGAAGTGCTGAGTGCAACTCCCATTGACATCAACAGCATCAGCCTCTGAGTCCATAATAACAGTTACTCCTAGTTTAGACAAAGCTTCCTGGACTCCCATATAGCCTAAGACATCAGTGCGCCAAGATGTACACTGGCTGTTCATTGGTTTCCAGATGGAACTTAAGGTGTTGGCTATGACTAGCCTCTGACTAACATACCTGAGGGACCGCCTCTCTCCTGGCCAAACTGGCACATTTGTGGTCAATATGGGCACTCACGCTAGATCACCCTCATTATAAAAAAGAGAGGGCTGCTGGTGTGTCTTCTCCATGAGGGCTCAAGGACTCTTGAATTTGCTCTGCCCCCCCCAGGTCCGAAATAGGCAGAAGTGGGTGACCTTCCAGGCATGCTACAAAACACATTTGTTTGATAGGGCTTTGGGAGAGGGCTGAGGGTGTGATATTTGAACTGGAAGGAGGTGGAAAGAAGATTTTTGTAGATGGCAGGCCAGCCAAGTTCCTATTAAAATAGCCATACTGGATCAGACCAACGGTCCATCTAGCCCAGCGTCTTGTCTTCTGACAGTGGCCAATTCCAGATGCTTCAGAAGGAATGAACACAACCAGGCAATTTTCAATGACCCATCCTCTGTTGTCCAGTCTCAACTTCTAGCAGTTGAAGGTTTAGGGCACCCACAGCATGGCGTTGTGTCCCTGACCATTGTGGCTAATAGGACTTGTCCTCTGTGAACTTATCTAATTCTTTTTTTTTTAACCCAATTTTTTGGCCTTCGCAACATCCCATGGCAATGAGTTCCACAGGTTGACACTGCATTGTGTGAAGACGTACTTCCTTTTGTTTGTTTTAAATCTGCAGCCTATTAATTTCATTGGGTGACCCCTAGTTCTTATATTATGTGAAGGAGTAAATAACACTTCCCTATTCAGTTTTTCCACACCATTTGTAATTGTATGACCTCTATCATATCCCCCCACAGTTTTCTCTTTTCTAAGCTGAACAGTCACAGTCTTTTTAATCTCTCCTCATATAGAAGCTGTTTCATACCCCTAATCATTTTTGTTACCCATTTCTGAACCTTTTCAAATTACAATATATCTTTTCTGAGATGGGGTGACCAGAACTGCATGCTTATGTGAGCTTCTTCCAAGCACTTAGGGCAGTAACGGTGAGGGTCACAATCAGGCATCGCCTTACAACAGAAGTGGCAGAGCTTGAAATCCAGAGAGCGTGGCATATCTCCAGTACCGGTACCCTGACTGCATGCCAGACCCACACAAACAACAACAGCAAATATTTGCACACTATTCAACTAGCTAACTACTAAAACTACACTATACAATGGGCACTACTTACAGGTTTGACTAAAGACTTGCAGAAGCAAGGAAAGGAACTCAGAGGGGTAGGAAGGAACTCAGAAGGGTAGGGGTTGGCTTTGCCCATTATGCCTGCATGCTGTCCTTAAGGTACTAGTAGTGCTTGTGTTTCCCTGAGTGGTACTGCTAAGGGAAAAACTCTCTGACAACCATGCACTGGAATACACATACACCTGAAGTGGAATGGACATGTGCAATCAATCAAAGAACCATCATGGATTTATATAGTGGTATCATATTTTCTGTTTTATTATCTATGCCTTTCCTAACATTCTATTTGCCTGTTTTGACTGCTGCTACACACTGAGTGGATGTTTTCAGAGAACTATTCACAATGACTCTAAGATCTTTTTCTTGAGTGGTAACAGCTAATCTACACTTCATCACTTTGTATGTATAGCTGGGATTATTTTTTCCAATGTGCATTACTTTGCACTTATCAACATTGAATTTCAGCTGCCATTTTGTTGCCCAGTCACTCAATTCAGTGACATCCCTTTGTAACTCTTTGCTGCCAGTTTTGGGCTTAGCTAACTTGAATAATTTTGTATTGTCTACAATTTCGTCACCCCACTGTTCACCCCTTCTCCAGGTCATTTATGAAAATGTTAAACGGCACAGGTTCTAGCACAGATCCTGGGGGACACTGCTATTTACCTCTGAAAACTGAACATAAGAATGGCCATACTGGGTCAGATCAAAGCTCCATCTAGCCCAGTATCCTGTCTTCTGACAGTGGCCAATGCCAGGTGTCTCAGAGGGAATGAACAGAACAGGTAATCACCAAGTGATCCATCCCCTTTCGCCCGTTCCCTGCTTCTGGCAAACAACTGACCAATTATCCCTACTGTTTGTGTCCTATCTTTTAACTAGTTACTGATCCATGAAAGGACCTTCCCTCTTAGTCCACGGCTGCTTAATTTTCTTATGAGCTTTTGGAGGGGACATTCTCAAAGGCTTTCTCCAAGTCCAATACACTATATTGACTAGGTCACCCTTATCCATATGCTTGTGGACATCCTCAAAGAATTTTAATATATTGGTGAGACATGATTTTCCTTCACAAAAATTGTGTGGACTCTTCCCCAACAAATTGTGTTCATCTATGTGTCTGATAATTCTGTTCTTTCCCAGAAGCTGGGAATGGGTGATGGGATGGAACACTTGATGATTACCTGTTCTGTTCATTCCCTCTGGGGCTCCTGGGATTGGCCACTGTCAAAAGACAGGATATGGGGCTAGATGGAGCTTTGATCTGACCCAATATGGCCGTTCTTATGTTCACAATGGTCTTGTCTCCCTTGAGTGATCTGTCAGTACCTTGATCATCCAGTGGCCCCGCTGACTGTTTTTTTAAATAATCCTGCTTCTCATGTACGTAATTTTTTGCTTTTAGTTTTTGTGTCTTGTGTTGCTCTTTTCTTTCTTGGCCTGCCTTTACTTTTACACTTGCTTCTTTATGCTCCTTTCTATTTTCTTCACTAGGATTTGACTTCCAATTTTTAAAGGGTGCCTTTTTGCCTTTAACTGCCTCTTTTACTCTGCGGTTTAGCCACTGTAGCATTTTTTTTATCCTCTACTGTTTTGTTGTTGTTGTTGTTGTTTTTTAAAAATTTGGGTATACATTTAGTTTGAGCCTCTATTATGGTGTTTCTAAATAGTCTCCATGCAGTTTTCAGGCATTTCAGCCTTGTGACTGTTCCTTTTAATTTCCATTTAATGACCTTCCTCATTTTAGTATAGTTCCCCTTTTTGAAGTTAAATACTATTTTGATAGGTTTCTTTGGCATTTCTCCCCTACAAGGATGTTAAATTTAATTACAATGCGGTTGCTATTACCAAGCGGTTCAGCTCACCTCTTGGACCAGATCCTGTGCTCCACTTAGGACTAAATGAAGAATTGCCTCTCCCCTGGTGGGCTCCAGGACAAGTTGCTCCAAGAAGTCATTTAATGTGTCTAGAAATTTTCTCTCTGCATCCTTCCTGAGGTTACATTTACCCAGTCAATATGCCTGATTACTTAATGCTGCCAGGGTTATACTGTAATGTTAATTGAGTGTTAGGGGACACAGAGCTTAAAATCTAATGGTTCAAGAGATTACTTTTCTAACTTTACTGTAAATTCTTCACCCTTACCATTTTGTATTCTTTCCAGCTTTTTTGAAAATCCAGACTCCCATCTTCTCGGTGTTGTATTACTGTCCATCCTCCTCCTGTGATCTCCATATTACAAAAGACCTAGATAATAATGAAAATGATTATACTAGTTTCAAATTTATGTCCATTCAAAAAAAAAAGACACCTTTCCTTAATAGTCTTCCAACATTAGTACTTTTTCAGTTTATCAAGTATTACCTAGTGTAGCACAGTGTTACACAAGATAGGAAGAAATTATCATAAATACTTGCAGGAAAATGAGATACAGTGAAGCCAACATATAGAATAGATGATACATTATTTATAGGTGCTTTTATATCTTATTTAAATCCTGGTTGTAGCCACAATATACCGGGCAGTGTCCCAACACAGATAGTGACATAGTCATTGCCCCAAAGAGTTTGCAATCTAAGACGAAAAGCAATTTACAAAAGGTGGAGAGACTAAGGATGGAGCCACGTGGGACTATCCCTGGAGAGTGTATGACCAGTACTGAAATTGTAGGACAGCATCCTACCATGTTTTCACAATAAAGCTCTCATTAAGTTCCCTATTTACATATAGACAGCAATATGGCCCTTAGAGTTTTGCTGACAAATTATCTTTAGAATATTATCTCTAACAAACTATATCCTTAAATATAACAAGACAATGCACATAATAATCACAATGGATATTTTGTGTTTTATGTATATACAGTAGTGCTTATAATGACACAACTTTTACAAAGAATGCATCCTGTTGTGCATCCTTTCTTTTTTCTTGGGATACTGCAAGCAAAGGTTAAAACTGTCATTACTGTATTATTATTTCTACTTTTCTGTTCCATCATTTTAACACTATTACTTGAAGCAATTTCCACATTATTTGCATGATCAGATACGTTTTCCCTATTGGCACTGTGATTGTTCCAGGTTTTCATTTCTGTGCTCTTTAATAAAGCTAGATTTGCCTATGAAATAAGGTGTGCATTTATACAGAGAGTTGAAGAATTCTGATCAATCAGCCTAGTATTTTGTGATCACATCCACCAGCATGGACAATGTTGGCCAGTAATTTAATGGGTTTTTTTTGCTCTATCAATTGATGGTCATTATCTGGATCCTTTAAATACAAATTCTTATTCAACCAAAGAAAAATAGTTCATCCTCAGACAATTCAGTTCCATGCTTTTCACTCTAAGATGTATTGTTCATATTGATGCCCTGTGATTGCTTCATTGTTTGACTTTGCTAGGTCCCCTTGTACATGTAGGAGGAAAGGAGAATGTTGACCACTGCAGACACGTGAACCAGATTCAGAATAATAACTAAAGAAACATGATTTGTTAGACAAACATTTTGGCTCTAGTCCTCCTTCAGCAAAGACACTGCAAGTCAAACCATTTATCTACAGGATTTAGTTTTCTTAGACTTAGTCTGATTTTCAGTGAGTGTTTCTAACTGATGGATGTACCTTATTCAAAATTCAAGTCTAGATCCCAGAAATCCAGTGTTCATTTTTGTAATGCATTAAGCCCTTATCATGTCTTTAGTGTTAATATTTTAATATGGAAAAAGACACATAATATATGATTTTCCTATAATAGAAAGCCTTATAAAACAAGTTTTCATGTTCTTTGAGTGGTGTAGCAAATTAAAAAGAGGGGTTGTATAGTGACAGAGGGATTTACAGCATCTAATTATGCATTAGTCACCATTGCGTGGTCTGGCACTTTCCATGGTGGTGGATGTGAACATCCGCCACACTAACGGGAGTATCAAGTTGATTATCAATATTAGCTTCGCATAGTTCTAGCCACCAACAGCCTTGAACTGGCTCCTGTCCCAGATAAGGTCAAGGCATTCAGCCATTAAACACCTTTTAACATGTTTTGAGGTTTAATCCTGAACAAAAAAGAGGTGATATTTGAATAACTATTTTTATGCATCTGTAGGTGGTGGACTTCTTAAGATGAGAATAATTATTTTTCTGTAGATTCAGATGAAGGGGATTCCAAATGCACTAAGTATTTGCCTTTGCTTAGATGCATGGATGAAAAAACTACTAATTCATAACACACATTGGTTTAATTACACTCAGTTTGGATTTATGGATTAAACAAATTTTTAGCGTTAAAACAGTCTTTTGGAGACAAACGCAGATTTTTTTTTAAAAGGTGATAATGTAATGCTGGCCTTAAACGTGTTAATGAAGAATAAGAATATAAGAACGGCCATACTGGGTCAGACCAATGGTCCATCTAGCCCAGTATTTTGTCTTCTGACAGTGGCCAATGCCAGGTGCTTCAGAGGGAATGAACAGAACAGGCAATCATCAAGTGATCCATCCCCTGTCGTCTATTCCCAGCTTCTGGCAACGAGGCTAGGGATACCATCCCCGCCCTGATGGACTTATCCTCCATGATTTTATCTAGTTCTTTTTTGAACCTTGTTATAGTCTTGGCCTTCACAACATTCTCCGGCAAAAAGTTCCACAGGTTGACTGTGTGTTGTGTGAAGAAATACTTCCTTTTGTTTGTTTTCAACCTATAGCCTATTAATTTCATTTGGTGTTATGTCAAGGAGCAAATAACACTTCCTTATTTACTTTCTCCACACCAGTTTGGATTTTATGGTTCTCTGTCATATTCTTCCTTAGCTGTCTCTTTTCCAGCCTGAAAACTCCCAGTCTTATTAATCTGTTCCTTACCCTTAATCATTTTGTTACCCATTTCTGTACTTTTTCCAATTCCCATTTTTTTTTGAGATGGGGTGACCACAGCTGCACACAGTATTCGAGATGTGGGTGTACCATAGATTTATATAGAAGCAATATGATATTTTCTGTCTTATTATCTATCCCTTTCTTAATGATTCCTAAAATTCTGTTAGCTTTTTTGGACTGCTGCTGCACATTGAGTGGCTGTTTTCAGAGATGTTTTCCGCAATGACTCCAAGTTCTCTTTCTTGAGTGGTAACAGCTAATTTAGAACCCATCATTTTATATGTATAGTTGGGATTATGTTTTCCAATGTGCATTACTTAGAATTTCATCTGCCATTTTGTAGCTCAGTCACCCAGTTTTGTGAGATCCTTTTGTAACTCTTCCCAATCTGCTTTGGACTTAACTGTCTTGAGTACCGGTAGTTTTGTATCATCTGAAAATTTTGCCATCTTTTCCCAGATCATTTATGAATATGTTGAATAGGATTGGTCCCAGTACATACCCCTGTGGGACATAACTATTTACCTCTCTCCATTCTGAAAACTGCCCATTTATTCCTACCCTTTGTTCCTTATATAATAACCACTTACTGACCCATGAGAGCCATCTATCAACTAAAACACTTAATGGCTCCAGTATAGTGCTCACTAAAATCGGTGACTTCAATGGCCATTGGATCAGGAACTAAAATAGTATGGTATAAAGAATAACTAAGTATCCTCAGTAATTTAAAAGTAAACAGTTTAAATGTATAATATTATGCACAACTCATAATAAAGACTTAGAATACTGTTGCACTTCTAATTATTTCAATACCTTAAATATGTCTACACATTCAAGAGGAAAAATTAAAATAATTAAATAAATACAACTTGCAAAATGATGACTAACAAAGATGTGGGAATGAGGGTCTGAGCAGGACTGATAATCATCTGTAAATATCTGAAGGATGTAATCAGCAAAGAGGCAGAGAAATTGACAGTAATGTTGGGATGAAACTAAGCAAAGAAAATGACTAGAAAATTATAAAATGTACTAGCCCACTTAGTGCCTGATCCCACATCCCTTAAGACAATAGGAGTTTTCCCATTGTCTTCAGTGGACATTGTATCAGGCTCTTGCTACCAGAGATAGACAGACACAAGAGACAGCAGAATATATATATATATATATATTTACTTGCTAAAAAAGAAAACTAAAATGCAGCCTCTCTGAAAAACCAAATAGAATAGTTTCTGGGCTGACTCTCCTGACTGCATTGGATAGCTCTTTCAATCAGGTATACCAGAGAAATAAAAGATGACTTCCTCAATGTGACTTTCCCTATCTTACCTATCCCTGTGCTAATCTCAAACAAAACACACCAAGATCAGTAACCTAGTAAAACTTGCAGCTATTCAGATAGAATTTAAAAGTTTGCAATGAAGCTTCCATGGACAGCTTGTGAACTTGAATAAAACTAATGCAAGTGCAACTCACTGTCAATTTGCCAGTGTGGACTTGAGTCTAGGTTATTTTCAAGTCCTTTACAATTCCAGTTTAACAGTTTCCACACTTCTATTCAGGTCTCTCTAATCCTGCTTGATAATATCTAAGACCATTTTCCATACTTCATTATAGACATCTCAATTATCTTGTGTATCCACCTTTCATATATCACTATATCAATAGTCTTCTTCTAGTGTTGGTTTATCCTTTCCCCCATGTCTCATCCTGAACAATACTTCTGGAATGTAATGGGAACTATTTATCAGTGATTTATTTCAAACAGATGATCATTTTTTGACAGTGGATTATTAATTAATAAAATATGATCTCTTGGGTATCCCTGATTCTCTCCTTGATCTTCAGAGACATGTATTTCTGACAGAACTGCCTGCCAGGTGTCTGACTCAACTGTAGAGACCACACATTTGCTGAATGGTAGAAGACAAATCATGTTTTGGGGGTGTATGCTCAGATTTAGGGAGGATCCTCAGCCAGTAGAGAGAAAGGATGGGTTGGGACTCACTTCAGGCAAGATACTCCATTTACTTCACCTTCCAGTATTTTTCTAAGGGTGAAGGTGGACCAAGTGGTTATATTAATACAGCTCTTTGCCAATGTAAAGATTCCATAACCATGCAGAATGCTCCCACACGCCAAGAGCAATATCTATATCAACAAGCAAAAACAAACACAAATACATATATTTTTTACCTTTTTAGGCTCTGATACATTATTAATATAAATAGTGTAGACTCCACTTTTGTTAAAACCAGCTTGGTACACATCTGCACAGTCTCTGAATGGCTTGTCCTCCTCTCTTTTTGCATTCTTTAGTAAAACTGCAAAACAGAAAATACGATAATGCAGGTTACAAGAGCAACCTTAGGAATTACTATACCAAAGCGGCTTTATTTCTTGTTAGCTTTTCCATATCATTCTAGGCTAACACATAAGTATTAGACATTACACCTAAATATTAGTCCTTACATGTCCAACACATTTTACAAACCACAAATACTTAATAATTAACATGTCCCTTTGAGGGAGGTAACAAATTATTATTATCCCTATTTTAATTATAGAAGTACTGGGGTGAAGAGGCAAAGGCCCAGATCCTCAAATGTTTTTAGGCAGAACACCCATTGATTGCAATGAGAGTTAAGTGTCTAAATACCTTTCAGGATCTGAGGCAAAGAGACTTTCTCAAGGCTATGGAACCCGTCATCATTGGCAAAGCCAGGAATAGAACCTATGACCTCTTGATTCTCCAATCTCTGCCCATTCTGCAGACCGTATTGCTTCTTAAATAGCATAAATCACTGAAAACAATAGTGTAAAAAACAACAATTTCCCACCTACAAATTGCTATTAAAGGCAACTTGTAAAAAATTGATGTTACCTTAAACCCAGAAATCAAAACTATTTATTATTTCATTTTGTGACATTCCAACAACAAAGCAAAAAAATTAATATTCCAGCTACAGCATAGCACTTGATTCTGCACATCACAGGGTACGAAGTATTGTGCATGAGTGTGAGATTAAGAGATGAGGAGAACACGGTGTGCTGGCAATCCCAATCCTGCAGTAATGAGCGCACTGCTAAATTGGCCAGGAAGTAACTCCTCCCTAACGGAAGGGGTAAGACCTAAGAGAGGAACCTGTAGCTCTACAAACAACAGGGGCTTCTTGACCCAGTCCAGGAACACAAGCTTTAAGCACTTGAGTAATCCCATTGAAATCTATGAGACTACGCATATGCATAAAGTTAAGCATGTGCTTAAGTGCTTTGCAGGATCCAGACCAGAGTTCTCAGCACCTTGCAGTATTAAGCTCCACAGTTATGAGGACTATCTAAATACATAGGCAAATTGCATTGGAGTTCTCTATAGACATGCCCATTGTCTGTCTGCAATCCACCTCTTTTTAACTTTAGGGAATGGGAGAGTAAAGAGTGGGTGCAAAAGGGGCTAGCGACTTACTCCCTCTCAATGAAGAAGACGGCACTGTGTACCTAGGACACAGTGATGTGCCTTAACTTCCACTAGAGTAACAACCTTGCACTGCTGTTGCATACCACACAAGGTTCAAGGCTGTATGTTAAATATATAATGACACTAACACTTCACACCTATATATGCCGCCTTCCATTTGAGCATTTTAATGAACCTTATGGATAATAATTCTATCATCACAAATTCCTATGATATAGGTGGTAGCTATTATTAATCCCATTTCACAGATGAAGAAACAGAAGGCTAGAGTGGTTAAGTGACTTGCCCAACATCACACACAGGAAGTCCTTGGGAGAGGCGGAAATAGAACCCAAGATTTCTAATGCCCGATCAGTTGCTTTAACCATAAGACCATCCTTCCTCCCCACATAGAGAGTGTATACTGCATTTCACAAACCTACTCTCACAGCCCAGCATTTTGTCTTGAATAAAACAGATTTAAGTTGCTGTGTTTTTTTCATTTAAAATTTGAATTTTACAACAAAAAGGTGGATTTATTTTTCTGTTGAGTTAATTTATGTATCATCACTTTCCTCTCTTTTTCCATAGCGTCCATAAAATTAACTCCTGGCTCACATACAGCTGTGACCTCTAGTTGGAAAAAAAACTTCTTGGGGACTTGGGCCTATTAGGAAAAGAAAAGTGGTGTTAGTGACTCAGTAGGTGACATACTTCCCTTTGAGTCAGGGCTGAATTAGGGCCTCAGCATGGTATTAAGTAACAATGCACTCTTGCAGGTGCCATTTTTCAGATGAGACATAAAACTGGGCACTGGCAATTTGTGTTCATTAAAGATTGAGTGGTATTTTTTGTAAGTAGAGGAGTATTAGCGTCAATGGCCAAATTCCAACTTGAGTAATTACTTGGGATCTGAGCCAAAGGCCACTGAAGTCAAAGGAAAGACTCTCATTGACTTCAGTGGACTTTAGATCAGGTCCATCTTGCCAACCCAGAGTTTTTCAAATTAGAGAAGTTAGCCTTCCTTGCTGAGTTAGACAAAAGTGACTACATTTCAATGTACATCTATATAATACACACACGGAGATCATCTTACCTGCCTCTCCTCCCACACAGTCTGCAAAATATTTTGAAGTCACTGGAATTACTGTAGATTTACACCAGTGTTACTGGGATCAGAAACTAGTTCAGTTATTTCTGAACTGAATGTTATGCTATTTTTTCCAGGAGGCAGCAGTGGCTCTTTAAGCTATTTTTAGCTGGACTGATATAGAAATATCTTTTTTGAACAGGACAGTATATAGTTACATGGCTAACATGCTATCATATAAACCATCATATTATAACATAAGTAATCCTGATTTATTCATATACTGTATGTATCTAGAGGGTTTGGGTTTAGAGTGAGCAGTAAAACTTAAACAGAAATGGCATTAATATCCTTGGATGTCATAACTAAGGGACCTGATATTTTTAAATAGGTATCTCAATAGCCAATAACAAAATAATTGTTTTTACAGCAAATGAAATAAAATCAGTCCATTCAATAAAGCACTTGACATTTCAATCACCAAAGAACCTCAGAGGAATATTCAGATTGTATATTTCGTAAAATGCACATATAATTAGTCTGTTTGAGGTGGGTAAAAAACAAAGAGACAAAGGCAATAGCTCTCCTTAGACAAGAGAGCTCTAAATCTTTGTGATTCTTTAGGCTTTCTTTGGGGTTTTAATCTCCGATGGGAGCCACTCAGAGTTTCATCTCTGAAAAAAATTGTTTAGTGCATGGGCACGCAGGCTCAGTAGCTGGGTTTTGAGATGCAATGGCCGTGCACAACATTATTCCTTGTGTTCAGAGAGTGGAAGAAATTCAAAGGGCTGGTACCACTATCAGTGGTAGTCTCTGGAAGGCTAACAGGGAAGTGGCAGTGCCTTGGCTATGTCCTCTACCTCCCCCATGTCTTCACCCGCCAGCAGAACTACCCATGCACAGTGAGGAGCAGATGCTGCACAGTGGTTGTATTCCGTCTGGGGATCGCAATAGCTCCTGGAGCTCCCAATGTGATAGTGAGACTCTGTACCATCCCCAGCCTAAGGTACTGCCTTGAAGGTATAAAGAAGCGATCGGCAACCTCTGGCACGCGGCTCGCCAGGGTAAGGCCCCTGGTGGGCCAGGCCGGTTTGTTTACCTGCTGCGTCCGCAGGTTCGGCTGATCGCGGCTCCCACTGGCTGCAGTTCACTGCTCCAGGCCAATGAGGGTGGTGGAAAGTGGCAGCCAGCACATCCCTTGGCCCGCGCCGCTTCCCGCAGCCCCATTGGCCTGGACCGGTGAACCGTGGCCAGTGGGAGCCTCGATCGGCCTGTAGCAGGGTGCCTACCCCGCTCCTGCCCTGAAGGGCTTAAAACAGCCCTGGGGGAAGGTTGTGGCTGGGTGCTGCTAAGCTGGGCTGATTGGGGAAGCGGCCACAGCTGGCCTGTATAAAAAGGCTGGGAGCCAGGAGCTCAGCAGTCTCCCTCTTCCTTTAGAGGGAGAAGGGCCTGGCTGCAGGGAGTTGGAGACAGGGTACCTGAGTGGAGCAGGGCTGGGGAAAGGCAGAGGAGCTGGGGAGCTCCAGCCTGGAAAGCCCCAGGCTGTGGCCTAGCATTGGGCTAATAGGTACTGGGGGTTGCAGAGGGCAGCCAGGGGTAGGCAGAGGCAGCAGGTCCGAACCCCCTTTGCCTGTGATGAGTGGCTTACACTGCAGTCCCCCACAGTGAGCGGGGGCTAGATAGGGACTGGCAGTAGCCTAACACTGAGGCAAAGTGGGGATAGGGGATGGGAGTTCCCCTGGGAGGGGGAGACCCTGAGGCTGTGAGGGGTACTGCCAGGGGGACAGCACCCAAGACAAGGGCACTGGGGTCCTGGGAGGGACACAGGGCCAGCAATAAGGCAGATCATTGGCCTGCAGAGGGCGCTCCGGACGCTGGGAGAGCTAATTCCCTGAGGAAGACCAGCAGGAGGAGCTGCAGGGGTGGGTCCACACATCTACATGGCCGAACCGGCAGACGTGGCAGGTAAACAAACCAGCCCGACCTGCCAGGGGGCTTACCCTGACAAGCCGCTCACCAAAGGTTGCCGATCCCTGCTCTATAGTAACTCAGAGCCCTCCCCATCTAGTGTCCCAACTCTGGCCGTTGGAGAAATTTGCTAATAACAATCACGGATGGGCCACAGACATCATGTGTAGCTATTACCCTTTCTTTGACTACTTGAAGATCTTAACTGATTTGAACAATGCCTAAAGTTAGTTCAGATATTTTTAAATACATGTTCATATCAATATATTATGTAGCTGAGGTTGCTAACAAAAGTCTGCATCAAGCAAAATAATTTTGATATATTTGGTGCTATGAACAAAAAAAATGTTAGATACATATTTGCCTTTTTCTAATTTGATCCAAATTAACTGATCTCATCACTATGGGAAAATTAATTACCTTAAAATTTATATATTTCAATGTTTCCTGACATTTCTAATTAGGCTTTGAGAAAATGAAATATGTGTGCCTGTTACTGCAGCAACCTAAAATGGACATTCCTTAATTACACCCTGATGTTCAGTAGTGCTTACAGGCAAAGGCAGTTGATTATTTTACCTAAATTCATGGAGTCACATTCATACTTCCCATGGTACCGAACATGTGAACTAACGCATTCATAAATTCTGCAAAGACTAAATGAGTTAATCCCACAGGTGCTAATTATGTCTTCATATGACAATGCCAATAAATGCCAGATGAAAGGAAGCTGTATGTTTTTTGTACAATGGTGATTTAAATGAACAGAAATGTAGAGATTTCTGCAATGAATATTTATATTTTCATATGCTTAATAATATCCTACATGCTTGTACTTAATCTACTTTTAATGTCCAACAATTATTCCATAGCAAAAGAAGATTCCTAATAATCTTCATGAGAGTGGAAAGCCAAAAGGAGAAAACTTATTCACTATATGTTCAGGAAATATTCATTGGCCAAATTCTTGCTGCCATATGTACGCAGGTGTCCGTAAAAAACAATGGGGGCTGAAGTTGTCTCAGGTTAGAAATCTCCCTACCTAGTTACCGTGTATCCAAAAATTTGAGGAGAGGGTTGTCTGTAGATCCACCTCTACCCGTAACAGAAGCCAGAGGGTCTAGAAGCAGGGTCAGGGTCTACAGAAGAGGTTCTCAGTCTATGGGACGCACCTGCCTGGGAAGGTGTGGGCGTGCGCCAGGGGAGGTGCCAGTTGCCTGTCTTTTGGGCAGGGGTATAGTGCTGCCAGAGGATATCCAGAGCAATGCTCAGCCTGGAGGTGGGCAGAGGCAGCCGGGAAGTTTGGATGGGGCCAGCCATGGGATTTGCACACCAGGGGAAGCAGCTTGCAGGGTCTCCCCTGCTCCACCCCCTGATCTCCTCCCCAGCTTAGCCCTGCCCACTGTAGAACAGGGATTCTCCTACTTCATCTTCCCCAAGCATCACAGGGCCTCCTGGGCCCTCCATCTACTCACTATGTTCTCCTCTAATTCCCCATCCCCTCAACTTGACCCAGCCCTGCCCAGGCCCTGGGGCTCCCCTCCATATCCCCACCCTTACCCTGTCCAGCCCTGCCCTCTCCCCAGGGATTCCCTCCATCTCCCCATCTCATCCCAGCCCTGCTCCATCCCAGGACTCCCCTCCACCCCATGCAGCCCCAGATCTCAACCCTGCCTTGCAATGGTATTGGGGCTCTCCTCTATCTCCATGGCTCCAAGGTTGTGACCATTGATGAACTTCTGAACCATAGACAGATGCAATCTGTTATACCAATGGCCTACTCCTGTATATAACAACCTTCATTCGGGACCCAGCATGGTGATGAAGAACTTACCCTCAGTGGCCAGTACCATGCCACCAAAACACACTCTATCCTCAAAAAAACCCACCCTATTACTATCTGTTTTTGACAATATATTTCTTACTGCAAGATATGTGTCACCTGATCAGCAAAAGTGGAAAACCTGGGAAGCATATGGCAAAATGTATAGTACATTGAACTACAATACAAACCATGCTACAGCTATCACACACTGAACACAAGCAGAGACACAAAACCGTGAGGTCGTTCCAACTGAGCTGAACCTTCAAGATAAAAACATCTTTGGAATATGGAAACCCAGAAAAAAGCAACTCACAATCCCATACAGCAAAAAGTATCAGTTAAAGCTCCATCTGTTCTGTCTTGTTTGACATTTATATTGCAAGCTCTTTTGAACAGGGTCCTGTAATTTTGCAGAACCCAGCAGAGTCGGCGCCTGGCTCATGACTAGGGTTCCTAAGTGCTACACTAATTAATAAATAGTAAGAGTAAAAATAGCTAAACACCACAGAGGACATAGCCAGTGCTACCACTTTAAAGTTGTAAAATTATAATATACTACTTTTAAGTGAAGGAATAGTTAATCAGTTGCCTACATACTAAAATGATGGGCACTTCAGAAATGTGATAGATGGATAAGAGCAATAATAGCTAAGGCTCTGTGTTTGTCACGAATGTCACAGAAGTTATGGATTCTGTGACTTTCCATGACCGGCTGCTGCTGGGGCAGTCTCGGGTCTCCCTAACCTCCAGCAGGAACACTCCCCTCCCTCAGCTCCTAGCTCCACTTGCTGCCTCGGCTCGCAAGCACTGCCCCTGTGGCTCTCATTGGCTGTGGTTCCCAGCCAATGGGAGCAGCAGAACCAGGGCTTGGGGCAGAGTGGAGGAAGCACGTGAAGTTAGGAGCTGGAGATCACTGCTTCCCAGGAGCCAGGTTGAGAATCTGGTCCAGTCCCACCAACACCCCCTCTAGTACCTGCGGCGCTCCCCAGGCCATGAGACCCCTCCAAGCAACCATGGTGCTCTTAGCACCCCCACTCCCCCAAGTTTTAATCAGGGGTATATAGTAAAAGTCATGGACAGGTCACTGGCTGTGAATTTTTATTTACTGCCCGTGACCTGTCCATGACTTTTACTAAAAATACCTGTGACTAAAACATAGCCCTAATAATAGTGCACTAAGCACAATGAAAATCAAAAGATAAGGTTAAAATCTAGAAAATATATGTGACGGGTTTTATATTTCTGAATGGGAACCTTTCAGATTTGATCATAATTTCCATAGCTGACTTTGTTTTCAAAAACTATGTTAAGACTATTAAATTGACTATTACTATGACATGTTGAGTTTTCTCCTACTTACGTAACCCACTGGTCAATGTGTATTACAAGTCCTCCCCTGTGCTAATCCACAAAAGAGATGAGTTGTTATACCCCACAGCTACGGAACATTGGCTCTTTAGCTATAGCAGCTCATGCTTTCAGCTCTGGAGGCTCCCCATTCAATTCACTGTGTGCCAGCCAATATGGTAGCCATCACATAAGTCAGGGCTTGTCTGGGATTCAAATTGCTGTAGGACAAGCTTTTTGTTGAGCAGAGGAGTTATGTAACCCACTGGTGAGCATGTGTTACAGGGTCCCTTCTGTGCTAGTCCATTGAGTTTATGAGCTGCTATATCTGGAGCCAAAGCTCTTTAGCTGGGGACTGAATTCACTCATATCTTCTGTGGATCTGAACAGAGGAGGTCCTGTATAGCACACACTAGTGGGTTACTCTTAATTTATACAATTTATACTGGGACTTTAATTTCTGTTCTGGGATGTCAAAGGTAACAGTTAAAAAAGTCATTGTTTATGGTTTTCGTTTATTACTGATCAAATATTACTTAGTTTTTTTGTAATATATGTCTATATTTTAGGGATTTATTCTGCCATGCATCACCATAGTATCAGAGCGTCTTCCACTTGTAATCAATAGCAATAGCAAAGACCCTAGCAGGCTACATGGAATCTCTTGTGTTTGTTAGTGATTCAGGAGTAGGAGGCGGTGTCGGTGTTGTGTCATTCTTATGGTGGAAAGGCTTCATGTGGCAATGATTTTATCTGTGTGGCATTCTACTGCCATATACCCACAAACAGATCTCCCACTAATATCACTAATTTCATTCACAGGTATGAAATTAGGCTAGCAAAAGGTTAATTTAAGAGGTATATCAGGAAATGATGATGAAATTAGACTACACAATTATTTTCCAAAGGAAGCTGATGGGAGCCCCATCACTTGAGGAGTTTAAAACTGGACTAGATAAGTACTACAGCCCATGGCTGTGCCCTGTGAATAGGTCTGTGATGCAGGGCCAGAAAGGGTCACACAACTAGCAGGCTAATGGACCCAGGTTCAACCTTTTGAAACATATTAGTAGATAATGATTGTGGGTTTTGTGGGTTTACACGTATATTGCTAGACGTTGACAATGTAACCAAATAGTTCCTGTCTATCCTCCAGCTGTTTAGCGTGGGTTAGCCCTAGAGGACATATTGAGTTTCCAAATTACAGCAGTTTCTACTACTTTTTGAAACCTAAAGCTCTATTTCATTTGTGTGCGTATGTTTACCTGATTTCACCTTGTAAATAACACTCATTTCTTTTTCCTAGTTAATACACCTTTACCGTAGGATTGGCTACAAGCCCTGCCTTTAGTGAAAGATCTAGGGTACACTTGACCTGGGGTAAGTAATTGGTCCTTTGGGACTTGGAGTAACCTGAATATTATTGTGATGTTTGGCAAAAGAGACGATTTATCACAAAGGCAAGCTTGCCTAGGTGGCAAGGTAGATCAGGGTACTCAAGGGGACTATCTGTGACTCCATGTTAAGGCTTTTACAGTGCTTGAGGGGTTCACACTTGATACTTGGTTGGTCAAATCTAAATGTAGAACACACAACCAATTTGGGTTTGTGCCATGTTTCTTAACCCTGCCCTGAGGTTGGCACTCCGGGGTCATGAGCCATTCCAGACATCCTGACAAAGTCAATGGAAGTTTTGCCAGAGTAGATCTTGAGTTAAAACTGCAGGATTTGGCCTTGAAGTGAGACAGGTATTTAAAATTTGTGCGAAAGTAGAACACAGTGTGAATTTAGGGCCAAATTCTATAATACATAGTCAGATACAAGCCACTGCCGAATCATTGAGAGTTTTGAAAGAATAGGACTGCGAGATTTGGCCCTAAATTTAATCATTCAGAGCACATGAAGAGTTAAGGTATTATATGCTATAAAAAACCAATGGCCTGATTGTGATAGGTGCTGAACACATAGGCCTGATTCTCAGCTGGTGGAAATTGGCCTAGTGCCATTAAAGTCAAAGGAGCTATGCTGATTTCCTCCAGCTAAGGATTCAATCCAATACTGGTTTCAGTAGGTGTTGAGCATGTTCCTCACATCTCAGAATTAGAGACCCATATTAATTTAAGGGAAAGAAAGAAAGAAAGAAAGAAAGAAAGAAAGAAAGAAAGAAAGAAAGAAAGAAAGAAAGAAAGAAAGAAAGAAAGAAAGAAAGGTTTCACTGATTACTTTCCTGAAATGAACATTTATAAAAGAGTATTAACAGCTGAAGAGAAAATCACATTCATTACCCCACACACACACCAGTCTGAAGTGAGAAAAACAAACAAAGCCATAAAAAGAACACTCAGCTGTCCAACCATCTATCAACTACACCATATATAAAAATATGCCCCTTCTTTCTTCGCAGAAATTGACTTGGTCTTGTAAAACTATTTTAACACACTCAGCTTTCACCCTCTTTGGACAATAATTATTTGCTACCTAATAAATTGTCAACAGTTATCAAGTTTGTTTTCCAATACATTTAGCCCTGGTGACTGCTAAAAACAATAATACTTAAATTCACAGTGCATTTGAAAGCGATCACTTGGGAATATCATGAAGTGGTCCTCATTAAAGAGTTTAAATAGAATGCCTTATGGCCCATTTACAAAGATATAAAGACACTTAATTATCCAGCTGCAATATAATTCTGTAAGTTTCTGTCTTAGACAGCAAATTTGTGAATAACCAGCCATTCACTGAGAACTGAAAATTGAAGGATACTTTTACAAACTGCTACAAGAGAGATAAAGGTACAGGCTTTGTTTTATATCTTGTGTCCCTATTTCTTTAAGTTATTTAAACTTTTTCCACACAGACACCCTAATGTTCATTTAATTTTTCTGACTGAACCATGATATTTACACAAAGGAATGTTTCATTAACAAGGCAATGAGTGACATTGTCAATGTTGTTAGTTGTTTCATGTATGCTAATATTCCATGTAATGTCTTCAGCATGAGTGAATAATACTGTTTTCACAAGACAGATCTGAGAGCTATTAGATATTGGTTATGTTCTCTGAAACTGGATGGGCAATTGATTTCAGAATTAGCAGTTAACTGAAATGAGGAAAAGATAAAACTATTAAGCCATTTCTGCTCCAACACAAACAAATATTGACCACTAGCTGTCACCATATGCAAGTTAGCACAGGTACAAGAGCTGAATCTTGGCTTGTCAAGTGAGTCACTGACAGAAATACTAGACACTGTACATTTTAGCTGCTTTATTTCATTACTGTTCCTTTACTAACCTGCAGTCTGAAGAGATCACAATACCTAACTACTCTGCTTTGTTATAATTGACTATAGTTCATAATTTGGGAAAAAAGTTTGCCCATGCCTGAGAGGCTGTGAAGTTTTTATTTGTAGCTATTATTATTTATCATCATTTATATTGTTTTTTTTTAAATGTACAAAACAAGAGATACTTGTCAGAGCCCTCTAGGCAGCTCTTACAAATACTACAACAATAAATCAGAAAAGAAACAGCAGTCCTGTATCATCCGATAACCAAGAAACACACACACAGAAGTGATGATGGTGCCCATAGTGCTGTATATAGCTACACTGCACCTATGGAGTCCTGACTCAGACTATCTGATCATGGAATGCACTTCATGTGGGCTGACCCCTACATCCCCATGGAACTCATCCAAGCCAGTGGGGCTGCACACAGGCAGAGGAGTCTACCTGAATCTGAATGGCTGTCATTGTGAAATCTAGGCCTACATTTTTGCACAGCTTTCAGACTAGGAATACTGTGAGCTTTGGGAATTCTATGTGAAAAACTCATTAAAACTTATTCAGAAGGGGGATATTTTTATTTCTCTTTTTTTTTAACAGAAGGCTACTTTTATTTTTGTAAACATCAGATTCCAAACACACATTTTCTTTTGGGGGAATGCATTTTTTAAAAACATTAATGCTTCCGATGTTGCTTCTTTGGCCCCTTTAACATTCATTAATTATTTTTTTTAAAAGTACAACCAGTTATCTATAGATTATGAACCTCTAAAAGAGTGGAATCTCCGTCACTGGAGGTTTTTAAGAACAGGTTAGACAATGGCCTCTTGAGGTCCCTTCCAGTCCTACACGTCTATGACCCTATGAAAGTAGAGCAGAGGGCAGCTTTTATGCTCTTTACACACACACTCGGCATCCAAAAGTAATTTGCTTCTAACTATGGGGGTCAATGTCATGTTTAAAGATAAAGGAGTTAATGTGGCATGCAGAATGGCTTGGACACAGGAAATAAAGTCAGAAGACAAGGGTACTGTTCCTAGCTCAGGCACTGAGCCATTGTGTGACTTTGGCAAGTCACTTAATTTCTCTGTTCTTAATTTCCCCATCTGAGATGGGGGAAAGTAATTAAACTTACCACTTTTATAAAGTGTTTTGATATTTATGGATGAAGAGTGCCAAGTTTTATTAATCATTGCAAAGTGTTATTTATTATTAGTAATAACATTTAAGTCAATTTGTTTCCAGCACTGCTAATCTACCTCACAGCTAAAATCAAAGTAATCTTATAGATGTCAGTGAAGCAGGAAAGAAATTTATTTTGTTTCTTCCAAAAAAGAATGTGTCGCTGGATGCATTTTGTGCTACAGGTCCGTCTAGTTGGCAAAGTTCCAGCTGTGCCACAAAACAAAACAAACACAAAACTTTTGGCTCAGTGGTATTAAGGCTGGGCTAGGCAGTGGAGTCCACAGTTTAATGAGAGGAAACAAATAACGAGGGAAATGGTGCTAGCCAGAGAAGAAAGTAATTAAATCTATCGTCATTTAAAAAGGGTTTCAGAAGAATACAAATGTTCTTGTCTATGTCATTCAATCCTTTTCCTTTTCCATTCTGACCATATAAACCACAAGAACTCTCAGTTAATTCTATTCCAGAGACACTGGCATCAATTTACTATAACAAATTTGCCTTTATAAACATAGCTTTGATATTAGGATTGAAAATAACCTCTTGGGTCACCTGAGTCCAACTAACTCTTCTGACTGTGATCTTTCTATACCACTGGCTCATGTTATCTGTGTTCTTTTTGAAGTCCTATAGAAAACGGGGCCAACATCTCTGTTGGTATAACTCTACTGATGTCAATGGAGTTATGCCAGCCAAAACCTTGGCCCTGTGTCTGTGGTAACCTTTAGGTCACTTCCTTGAAGTTTCAGTTCATTTCCCACCATCTTAAACTTACACTAAAGTTACATCACAGCTACTGAAGGCAGAGAAAAAAGAATAACTATTTGCAGTTTATGGTTTTGAATAAATATATAATTTGTCTTTTTTTAACATGTATCCTGTTAAAACAAAGATTTGCCCCTTCTTCATTTTCTTGCATAATTTGGTAAGATATGAAAACTACTCATATCCCAGGAGACTTGTGATTCTCAGAAACCTAAATATCTCACTCACTCACTGAATGATTTACTTCATGAACTCAATAGGCACTTCTAGGGAGGTAAATTCCTAGCATATGTGTGTATTGTTTTGAGACTTAAGTCGAACTTCTTGTCAGCATTCAAGAGGAAGCTAATGCCTCATTTCTCTCGTTAGGAGGCCACAAAACCAGACATTAATGAACAAACTTTCTTTCCTATTGCATTAGTCCTCTGAAACATACAGCATTAGACCAAACATTTTAACAAACTATGTTACTATGTAGTCGGACACACAAAAGAAAAAACAACAACAGGAAAAAATGAATAACCACATCGATAAAGAACCCTGCCAGTCCTTTGTGTATTTTTAAACTCCCTTTTAAGTGGGGGAGGGGAAATGGGTAGGCCACCTATCATATTATTTAAATTTGTTCATAATATGCAAAATACATGTAATATTATAGGCACAATATAATAATAGGCTATTATTTGCTAGGCAAGGATTTTCTGTTGCTTTCTGTTGGGACAAATTCTACGATCTACTAGTCAGTCAAAACTCTGTTTGAAGTGAAAGGGGACTTTTGCCTGGGTGAGAACTGCAGTATTTAACCCTTATACATAATTTTCCTGTTGGAGCCACATGACCTCTCAATTACTTCCTTGGTTTGGCATTGTATCTATTTGAGATAAGGAAATTATCTGTTGCATATTGTTACCATGGGGGGAAATTCCTCCTAGAACCCTACACATCTCTGTGTTGAGAGAGACCATGCATCTAGGAATGGGGTTGCTGAATGAATCAAACTATCTATTTAGGACCACATATGCACAAACATGGTCCAGTGCTAGCCAGACTTGTCCCCATTGGTAGACAGCAGCAGGAATGGGTGTCTGAACACTCTCATTTTTATAACAATCCACTTCCCATTTCCTCTCTGTTTTAGAGCCATTCCAAAATATTTGCAACACTAGTGGGTGTGGGTGTGGGGATTTTCACTCACCTTTCAACCTCCCTAAAACTTTAGGAGCTGATATTCCTCTCCCACAGAAAAGCCCACTGTAGAGGAAGAGTACTCTTAAAACTTGATCAGTGTGAAACAGGGCTACCACCACAATCCCCTCTCTGGGGAACTGAGGACATTCTGGGTGGGGTGGGAGAGAAAAGATTCCAAAGCAGCCAAGCCTACCTCTTTCTTCCTCGTCCTCTGAGGACCAAATGAGTTGTCTGTCCCCTGCCAATCCAGTCAAATGTCCCCCACACTGAGACAGGGAGGGAGCATTTGTTGGAACACCTATGAGGAAAACTAGCCCATCCATGCTTTACTAGACCTCTTCCTCCCACTCAGCAGCCTTGCAGTCACTAGCTTCCCCTCTCCATATGGGCAATACCTCCTTCGAAGCTGATCTCACTGGCATAAATTCATGTATGAATTTAATCAGAAATCCACCAGATCCTCAAACCACATCATATACAACCACTGCTCCAACTCCTTCCCGTCTCTGCATGTGGAAGGGGCTTTTGCAGTCTTGGGGATGCATCTTTGTCACCAGTAGATTTTGGGGCCTTTGGCCCTGCTTTCCTGTTCCTTTGCTCCTCCCTGCATTATGGATGGGAGGGAAACCTCTGGCCCTTATCTATGGCTGGATTTGGAAATTATTTAATCCTTAACAAGTTCCCTTAAAATCCTAAGGGGGGAGGGATAGCTCAGTGGTTTGAGCATTGGCCTGCTAAACCCAGGGTTGTGAGTTCAATCCTTGAGGAGACCACTTAGGGATCTGGGGCAAAAGTTGGTCCTGCCTAATGAAGGCAGGGGGCTGGACTCAATGACTTTTCAAGGTCCCTTCCAGTTCTAGGAGATTGGTATATCTCCAATTATTACCTATAATGCACACCAGTCTTTTAACAGGAAGGCTAGTTTTTTAAAGACTTGTTATTTTAGAAATGAGTTGGTGCCAAGATTCCCACTGCTACATTTTAAAAAAAAAGGTTTAAACAAACTATATGACAACTCTATTAGCAATAAATACGAGATGTTTGGGACCCTGTGATATCATGTATATTTCTCCTATCCACAGGTTTTCTGATCTAGTGGAGAATATATTTTTACAGATCAGCATAAACTAAAGCCATAGAATTGATCACACTGGCAACATTGATTGGGTGGTTTTGGAATCCAAACTCAGAATTGTTTGGAAATTTTACAGGTGGCCCTTTCTCAAATGTAGTCTGTAGCAAAACCAGAGATGTAAACACCCCGGATAGTTGGGGAGTTTGAAATTCAGATCTAGATCCAAATTTTGCAACTTAGGTTCACCTCTACTTTTTGAAGTGATTAGTAGTGTGACTTTTTTTCCCCTTTTCTTATTTGCCTTTATACACTGAGAACTTTCAGAAATTCTGCCCTGCCCCTTGGCCTAGCAATAATGGAAATACTGCTGTAGACCAACCGTAAGAATTGTTATCACCGTGTCATCTAACCTTGCTCATGTCATCTGACCTTGACAAAGGCCAAACAGGCAGGCAGTATCAGAGCTTATTCTCTTAGGGCCATACTTTCAAAGGTATTTTGGCATCTAGAGAAGCAGAAAGGTACCTAGTGGGATTTTCAAAAGCTTCTGAAGAGGTTAGGCACTTTTGAAAATCTCATTAGGCACCTATTTGCATCTTTGGGCACCAATATGTCTTCGAAAATCTGGCCCTCAGGGCCTTGTTTAATCAACTAGGCGTGCTGCCTCTGAATCTATTAAACTACCCACCCTGGTGTGCAGAGTGGACAGCACTAGCCTTCCAGTTGGAATAGATTCTCATTTATTCACATTTACAATGCTATTGTTGGAAGGAAAAAGACTAGAAACTATTCTTTTTAAATGAAAGCTGAGATTGTCTTTTGCATTATTAGGTCTGTCAAATTAAAGGGTTTCTGTGACTGAGACTTTTTGGGGCTACGAAGACTGGCTCTTTTCAGAGGAAAGTGAGATCTGCCTGTAATCGTTTATGGAATAACATGTCCATTGGGTAATTTTCAACCCAGTCCCAAGGATGGATAGTTAGTTAAATCTTGTCCTGAAGTTTGAGGGTTTATATCCCTTGTCAATTCTCACCCTACCTAATTTTAGTGTAGATATTCTTGTTATTCACATAACTGTCTAATCATTTTTAAATCCTACTGAACTCTTTGTTTCAATAATATCAATGAGTTCCAAAAGTTAGTTATGTATTTTCTTTTATCAGTGAAAAAGTATTGCCTTTTAATTTTATTAGATACTCCCATGTTTGTGTTTTATAATAAGAGGTAAGAAAGTCCAATTGCTCTTCTTTCTACCATTCATCATTTTATATACCTATATCATGTCAACTTATTCCTCTCACTTTTGACAAAATAGTCCTATATTTATATTCTCTCCTCAGATGGAAGTCTTTCCATGTCTCTAAGAATTTTCATTGCCCTACTTTGGACCATTTCCATTTCTTCAATATCCTTTATGAGATCAGATAACCAGAACGGAGCACAGTATAGAAGATGCGGGCATACCATTAATTTATAAATAATATTTTAATTTTTATTATCTGTTACTCAATTAAATCCTACCCTCATTTTACGTTTTGAATGCCAGTACACAGATAGCAGATATTTGTGTTTAACTAACTAAAGTTTACATATTTTCCCTGAGTGGTTATGGCTATATTACAGTAGTTCCAATTGTTCTTCCCAGCATGCATACCTTGTACTCGAAACAGTCTCCAGTATGTATAATGATTATTTTCACAAATTGATGCTGGTAATAATTTTTTTAAAAATCAGTCTATGTGTTAGTGTCCAAGATTTCGTTATAATGGTCTGGTGTTTTATGCTAACGTTATTTTAACAAAAACTTTTCTGTGGTTTTTTTAGTTCTGAGAAACAATTTATTTCCTAAAACTTGTAAGTCAGATAGATTTAAATGTATAGCAAAGTGAGGTATTCCTATGAAAGTGCTCTATCTCTATGTAAACTGATCTAGGTATTTACAATATGCCAATCAACATAGTATCCAAGCATGAATCTGAGTCAGTTACTAAATGCAAAGAGATATGGGGAATGGGATGGAGGTGTCTAAACTTAGGCTACTAAGTCTACATTTAGGCATGCAAATAGTTTGAGTTTCAACAGCAGTGAGCATGTAGTAGCTTTCATGAATTCAGTGGGAGTTGTTTGGTACTGAGCACTTTTGAAAATTCACTTATTCGGGTACCTAAATTTGGCCTAAATTCCGATTTTTTGAAAAATCCTGGTTCAAAGTATTTATAAGAACCAACTGATGTCTGAAATCTCCATATTAAAGGGGGAAATATTTTGTTTGAATCTAATTCAAGATAGCTAGAAAATCTGTTTTCAGTCTTTACAACAGCTTGCTGTTCATCTCTATATGAAAATAATATCTCTCTCACATTGATATTAATTTCAAAATGCTCCTGAGCGCTGTTAAAACAGCCTGAGCAAAACTCTGCCAGATTTCCTTGCCAGAAGACCATAAAATATATTAGAGGATTTGAATTGCTTCACAATGCTGGACTATTGGTCTGAGAGCATACTGTTTAAAAAAGATTTTATTTAATTTAAGGTGCTGAAGAACTGTTTAGCATGGAATAAGTCAAAGCAACAGAGAAAGGAAAGATTTAGAATGGACATGAGAAAAAAGCATGCCATCAATAAGGTCAGAATGTGAAAAAATCTTCCAAGGGAAGAAGGTGGAATCCTATCCACTGGAACTATTTAGATACAAGCTGCACAAGGGGAATGGGAATGTTCTCTAGGGAAAAAACGAGATTGGGTCATCTATTAGATCTTTTTGACACTTAGTTCTATCAGACTATAATGATGCAGGTTCCTGTTTTTTTGTTTTTTACCTGCACATCTCTACGCATCTACTTGCACTGGTAAAGTAATCAGTTATATAATCACAATTCACATATGCTCTGGGCTTTCTCTCTAGAATGTCATCCCTCAACCTCACCTTGCCTGTCCAGCTATTGGCCCATCTTATTTCTCCCCTTCACCTCTAAACTCTCTGAATCTGCAATTTGCTGCCTTTGCCTTGTGTACCTCTCCTTTAACTTGCTCCTGGATTTTCTTGACAAGGTTTTTGATGACCTCTTCCTAGTCAAATCACATATCCTTTATTTCAACCTCTGCTTTGACTTCCCTGACATCCACAATATCTCCTTAACAGTCCATATAGAACACATCTACAAAGATAATCTCCCTTACTCATTGTTCTGATCATGTCACCTTCCTCTCGAATTCTCTCTGGAATTTCTCTTTGAATCCATCTCCACCTCCTCAGCAACTCTTATCCTTGTGCTTCAAGACTCTGCTTAGCCTATTTTCTTCTGAGCCCTTTTCATACTCTCCCGCCACCTCCTCGCCTCATGATGTCACCCTTTGACAAACTGTTTGTCCATTTCTCCAACAATAACTCTATGCTTTCTTCCATGCTACTCTTGATGCATGGAATGCCTCTCCTGAGCTGGTCTGCAAGGCCACTACCCTCCGAGAATTAAAATCACTCCTGAAGAAGAATTTTTTCTTGATACTACAGGAATGTGTTGACTAATAATTGCAAGCGTGAGACGCAACTAGAGATTGCTCCTCAAGATCTAGACATCTAATAATAATACATTTTAAAAAGCTTTATTAAGATGTAACCAATTATAACCCTGATGACTGGCTATATAGTCCACC
Source organism: Mauremys mutica (assembly GCF_020497125.1). NCBI lineage: Eukaryota > Metazoa > Chordata > Testudines > Geoemydidae > Mauremys > Mauremys mutica. The sequence continues at coordinate 35,671,409 of NC_059073.1, read as the reverse complement.
CATTGCCTCTGCCATTTTTCTCTGCCTGGATTTAGATTATAATGTCTTCAAGACAGCACCCATTCCATCTTCCATGTTTGTTCAGTACCTACCACACTGTGGGTGCAACTGGAAACAAACAAGTAATAAAAAAAATAGAAAAACAAAGAGAAATGTAATATTCAGAAAATATCTGAAAAACAACAAGTCATAAAGAGTTAGATCCTCCATGGCTGTAATTTGGTATCACTAAGTCAGTGGAGCCAATTTACATCAACTGAAGATTTGGCACAAGTGTTCTATGTTATTAAACCAAAAAATCAAACAGTCTTGTTAGCATCAGGTTCAATCTCAGCAATATCTCAAGAACTATTCATGTTCAAATGTTCTCCTAAGCTACTTTGCCCTGGATTAGTTCAGAATGTCAGATTCTCTTTTCTTTTTGGACCTATAAAAGTAAATTTGACCCTCTCCATGCCCCCCCCCACTCCCCGCCCAATATGTCACTCTAAGAAGAAATTTCTGAGACTTTTAAAGATGTTACTCTCTTACCTCCTTCTTTGGAACAAAGATTGACCAAACTGTGAACTGTGTCCATCAATTCCAGCTGTTGTTTCTGCAGGACACTGTTGTTGTTCGTTGCCTTGTTTAACTGCTTCTCTAGCTCCTGGATTATGTAGCTTTGGCGTGAGACTAAGCCTTGAAGGTTCTCTTTTTCCTCTTTCAAAGTATCCAACTCTTCTTTATGCCTTTCTTCCATTTCTAATATTTTATGCTCAAGTAAACTTAAAAAAAAACAAACAGCAGACATTAATTCGTTTTAATATACATTGATACAGAAACTGGTGTCTATTTTATCATTTGGTTATATGCAGAGTTCAGCACATGGATTACTCATGCTTACAAAAGGCAATAAACTCACAGCCATAACTCACTTTTAAAGGTTAGCCAAGGGGTTGGTATATTCTATCTAGCACCTAAACAAAATTGACATCTAGGATCTCGCTTTCTAAACAGTATGTTAAACGTGATTGCATTCCTAATTTCTACACCCACCTTAGGGAACTGCATGCACAAGTGGTCGGTTATGTACCTAGCTGGCAATTTGTGCATGTAGTTATCCACTTTGGGCATATAGTTAAGTATCCAAATTAGGCATGCAGTTCCAACTATATTTTTTGCATGTGCAAAGAAGTTGGAGAGTCAGGAGAGGGAGGAAAGATGAACAGGGCATGGAAGTTGTTGGTGCAGTGGATGGGGCAATGTGATAAGAGATGGGATCAGGGAGGTAGGCTGGAGCAGAATTGTGTAGAGCTGTGAGCACAAGAAGATAAAAACTTGGGAACAATGGGGAACCAGCCAAGGGATATGTTGCCAATACTAAAAAAAATCTAAACAAAAGTCTATCCGATTCAGGAAAGCATCTTTGAAAGAATAAAAGAGAAACATAGAATAATCTCCAGACTACTTGCATCTATTTTTATCATATGGTTTCATATGGAATCCTCCCATAAGCTTTGGCTTATTAGCAATATGTTACATTTGCAGAGCAGGAGGCTCCTAAATTTCAAGCTAAGGCCTTGATCCTACAAAGACTTATGCACGCCTTGTTAGGACCAGTGCCTAAAACTGTAACTTTGTTCCTTCGTGTCACTGTCTTATGTTTTCCTCTCACTCATGACTCCTGTGAACTCTTCTAATTGCTTCACATGAGACTTCATATGCTAAATATTGGGAGAAACAAAGAAATGTAGCCTGCAGTCGGTCTGATATGAAAGACACTCTGTCTCTCAGATTCTATTATTTATTATACCAAATAATTAAATGGAAAATTAAAGTTACAGCTGACAAATTTACACACCTTTGTAGTGAAGAAAATGATGCTGGAAATGTACTGAAAAAGAGATAGTTTAACTGAAGTTTGTCTAGGCATGCTAACAAAATATAGACATCTTATATAACCTTGGAATAATCAATCTAGTGCAAATAACTTCCAGATCATTAGAATGTAATGCATTACGGGACAACTTTGGTTAAAAATAACCCAATAATCAATTCAGCAGCTCGTATAAACTTATGTATAATTTTAATAAAATGTTGTTTGATGTGATAATCGTGATTCTCAACTTGTAGGGTCCTGGGAGATTTTAAGTAGCTAGTGAAGATGGGAAAGGAAAATTTGCACAGGTGAGCGGTACTCACTTCCATATTGTGAATGAGATTCTTTTCCAAAAAGTTAAATCAGGAAGCTGGATACTTAATGTGGGATCCCTATTTTGTCAAAATCCCTCATAAGTAACTTTCCTTGCACATCAAAAAAATGAAGACGATGATTCATATGGTATCTCAGAGGACTTCTGAATACTCATCATTTATATCTCCTCAACTGTAGAAAAATAACTGACTTGCTTTCATCAAATTTTATGGCTAATTTTAGAATAAATGTATGCAAACACTTTCCCCCTCGTTGTACTCCTTCCTCTCCTGCCCTTTCCCCATGTTTGTTTTATAAAGATCAAAAGGAGTTGTGCAACGGGACAGCTAGGATATATGTAACCACCATCCTATAGTCTTGTTAGTGCCAATACTTTGGCATTATTGTAGGAGCTCAGCAAATCAAGGTTTTTATTAATATTAGATAAAGAAATGAAAACCTCTCATCTGCTGAACTTTTGATCAGTGATTCTACTGCATATGCCAAAGGAGGTGTTTCTCATATCATGAACCCACCATTGTTCTCAAACTTGCCAATAGGCCACTTCCTATCCAAGTTAGTCCTATATTTTATTTATTTTCTCTTTCCCCGCAGCTTGGTTTTTACTGCTGGGTAATAGATCAGTGGCAAAATGCCTATTTTATTTCAGGTCATTTAAACTAACGGAGAAATGTAATAAAATCCTTCTGGAGTTGTTTCTATTAAATATCATGGAGTCTTAATGTGAGCTGTTACAAATGATAACAGTGTAAAGATTAAACTCAGACCTGGATTTGCTGTACACACTAGAGTAATATAAAGCTTAAAAACAAAACAAAACAACCCCCTAAGTAAAACCAATAGCAAATCTCTTTTTCCCAAACGTTATGAATTTTGAACTTAACAGGACACTCAAGGAAATATATTGTGCGAGCTTGTCCCATCCTTTTCTGTGAAAGCCAGGCAGAGCGACATAAGCAGAGTACCACTTTCTTGGCATCATCCGTGGCCCCAGCTGGAAGGGAGAAGATGACTGAGACTCAAGGCTATTTAATCTCATTGACAAATATATAAAAAGATACAATATATTGGACGTTGATGCTAGAAATATTCAAAATGAAAACAATGTGCACATTTTTAACCATGAAGGTAATAAACTATTTTAATACATTGCCAAAGGATGTGGTTAATTCTCCATCACTAGAAGTTAATCAACACTGAATATAGGCCTAAAAGATGGGTGCCCTAGCTCAGCTACAACTTAATCAGGAATCACTTGGTGATATTATATGTCTCATGTTATGTACTAAGTCTGACTAGATGATCTTAAAGGTCTCTTCTAGCCAGAGCTCGTCAAAAATTTTAAGACTGAAGAGTTTTGTCAGAAAATGATGATGTAAAAAAACTTAACATTTGGCAGGACCTGTAAATTCCATCAAAATCTTCATGGACAATTATCAAAATGGTTCATTTCAATAAGGCTGAAATGTTCCATTTTGACTTCTCATTTCAGCTTTTAGGGTATATTATGTTATAATTTGTAATAACGTAGCTAGTTTGAAAAGGAGAATCGTGCACCCTGTCTGGAACGCACGTCTGTTAGGGCCATGCTGTGCTGGACAGGGGAGTAGCTGGTAGCATTCTCGAGGTTGCTAGGTTGGAATTTTTCTGGGCTGCTGAAGGGTAAGGGAAGACTAGATGCTCTCTAAATCCCCTTCAGGCCACCCAAACAGTATAGGACAGAATGTAGTTCTTACCATACAACATTTTACATCTGTGTCCATGTCTTAATGTTTTCATAGAAAAGAAGGGTTGACTACCACAACATGGATTGCTGCATTGTTTGTTTCTTATCATATGTTTCTTAACATAACAGTAAATGAATCTATGGTGATGACAGTTCACTGTGTCTTATTTATAGTAACATTGCCCATGTCAGGCAAGGAAGAATAAGATGACAACGCATAGCGCTTCCCTGTTTGGAGTCTATGGAGAGAGGCAGCTTGCAGATGTTTTATTGCTTTAGCAATAACACATCTTTATATTTATGAGTATAGTGTCAACAACATGTGCTGCAAAGATGGGATGACATAGTGGCTGATTACTTTATGCTTTGCTATGTAGATTAAAATAGTATTATATACTGCAAAACTAAGTAATGTGTATGTAGTGACCTGTATCTCTGCAACGCTTTTCCCCCTAGATATAAAGACCTCAAAGATATGAAGGACAAGAATATGCTCTAATGACAGGTGAACTCCCGGTGACAAATTCACCAATGACGTAAACCCACTGAATTCGGTTCAGTTTTGTTAAGAACCAGTGAGATCTATCTCTCAAAACTTGAAATGAGCAAAACTCAAAACTTTATTTAGATTGGAGGCTTCTGAACTGACTAGTCTGAAAAGACAGAATTACCTAAATAGCATGAGAAAGGTTGCTGTCATGACCTTTCACTCCAGTGGGGCCAGAGTTTCACTCATGATGTTTACAGCAAGGAAGTTCTAGAAATCGCTCACAAAAATCCTGTTTGAGGGTTTTTCAGTCTGGTGTTGAGCCCAAACAATTTCAAAGAAATTCAGATAATTTTAAAGGTTTATTAGAACCAACCTCACTCCACAAACTTTCAAAAGTTCATTCACCATTAATAGGTTACTCTTATGGAAGGTCTGTGAACAAAGAGTTTACCAAGTTTTCAATCATCACTGTATTTTAAAGAGGCACTAACAAGAATGTTGTGGTTAAAATGAAACCAATATCAATTATTTATTATTGGTTAAGTAAAGGCCTTGTGCTCTGCAAGACAAAAAGGGAAAAATAGTCTTCGTACTAATGGACTTTACCATCCAAATGATTTATAATTGTCTATTGCAGTAATTATGCAGTACTACTCCTCGATAATGCTTTCAGTCAAAATGCCAGCGTTGTGACTTGAATGACTCTGTGCTCTTTTTTTGTGAGTAGACAGAGAATATGACTTTCCTGTACATTTTTAAACCCTGTCTAGTCATTAGAATGGAATAGTCTATGGAAGTACAGCTAGTTCACAACACTGATAAAAATAAATCACTGTTGACTGTAAGGTTACCCTGTGAGCAAGTTGATTTTTTTACATATTGCAGTCTTCAGCTTGGAGCTCATATAGTCTTTCTGGTATCAAAATAATAGAGTAAAGAAAAGGATGTTATTGTTATGGTAGCTTACATATTGGGCCTGACCATGTTGACAGGGACTCTTTAGAGTTGTTAGTTACAATACAGAAGAAAGCCAACTTCAATTTGCCTTACATTTTAAGCATACTTCTGTATATTGTCTAGTCTACTGGTATTAGTGTAGCCAGTAATCTATTTTCTACCATACAAATGATGTGTTAAATTTGTCAGGATGTAAGCCAGCAGGATAGCTCAGCATGACTGCACCGTGTATAACATTATTCATAAACCTTCCTGATAATGCTAAAGAGGTTAGCAGGCCAGTACAGAAGCCAACGTACAGACTTCCAGTGAAGGCTAATGTCATTTTGAAAGGTGATGAAGTAGAACATGGAGACAGCACTCTTGAAACTCTCCTGGAAAGAAGGAAAGCTTGATTTAGGCAAACTGCATAGTTTTTTCACTAATCCAGTCCAGACCATAGCAGCTTAAAGGGGATTTTTACTTATATTTTGAGATGCCTCCGTTTAGATGTGTTTGGGAACAGGATATGGATCAAGTCAGGGAGATGGGAATCCTCTTGCATCAAAAGTTATCTTAACCACTTACATTAAAAATAATCTTTAAAAAGTCTGGACATTTTAACCATAGACAGTGTGATTTACTTTGCCTTTGATCTATTCAACAGGTAAAGACAAGGATTATCATTGTACTAAGAAAAGTCTGGCCAAATATATAATCACAGAGAGACAGATAGAGAGAAATTGGTTTTAAATCCTAATTCTCCAGCTGTATTCCTCCAGCTGTGAGAGGTTAGGAAGAAATTTCCCCCGTGAGACAGGTTATTCTATAGTTGTCCACTACAAGCTTTCTTGAAACTTCCTGTCTAGTATCAAGCACTGGACATTGCCAGTGAAGTAGATGGAGCACTGTCCTGGTCTGGTATTACCTATATTCCCATATTTCTTTAAATCCAGTAAAATGCTGGGGCCTGATTCTCCACTTAATTTCATCTGCTGAAGTCAGTGGAATTACAGTAAGGTATAGGAAGTAAAGCTAGTATAATGGAGTAGAAGAATCAAGCTCTTTACTGAAACCAAAATATGTGTCTAAAACTCCACCCAGTGATACCGTGTTTCTCATTACTTCTGGCACATAAGAGTGGAAGTAGTGTGCAAGAAAAGAATTCCTGGAGAAATTATCATAATCTTCCTTGTATATGGTATGACTGTTCTTGTGCTGAATCTGCTAACAGTTGCTCTGTCTGCTGAAACACACTTCACTTGTCTTACCTATTCCTGTGTAATGCCTAGATTGGCGAGACTGCCATGTTTAAACTCATTTCTCTGATTCTCCTTTTTCATTTATCTGATTCTCCCCTTATGGTAGCATACTAAATGAGATAGCAGGCAATCAGTTATGGGCATCAGTGACCCTGCATCCCCCTCAAAAACGTTTAAAGTGAAGGCACTGAAAGCAAGGAACATTCTCAAAATGTAAAACATTATTTAAAAATGCCTTGTGGAAGAATAAGTTGCACTGATGTAAACAATCATTTATATTTACAGTTACTGAGAAACCACAATGTTACGGGCTTGTCTATACAATGAGTCAGTGCGTGGAAGCCAGTGTGCTGTAGATTCACACCCTGACTTGCTGTGTACTAACTCGCCATGTAGACAAGCCTTCAGTTATTGCATTTCACAAAATCATCCAATATGTACTATAAGATTGAGGGACAAATTGCAGCAGGTGCTGCATATGTACATAGTAAGAGACTTGCCCTGTTCAAAAGAGCTTAGAATCTAAACAGACAAGATAGCTAAAGGAAGGAGAGGTTACTTTCAGTGACTGGAGTTCTTGGAGATATTTATCCCTATAGGTACTCCACTTCTAGGTTTGCCAATTTTGGTTGGATGTGTTCCTGGAGTTTTCATCACACGACATAATCTCTAATTAAAGATTAATCTTTCATTCCTGGAGACTCCAGGGCAATCCTGGAGGGTGGCAACCCTATCCACTTCAGGCATGCATTCACTCCATGCACCTTTGATCAGAAATTTTTGGTTTCAGTGCCCATTTGGTTTGCTAATATGCTCTTAACACTCTTGTACCATACCAAGGGTATATAGAGCAGCACGGATGAACTTTCCCCATTTCCTTATCTACTGCAAAGTCCCATGACCCACTACTCCGAGGCAGAGGGGAAGGAGGGCTAGTAGTGGATCACACATAGGGACAAACATCTTGAAAAAATCCAGTTACTGTACAAGGTAAGTAAACTCTCTGTGACATTACCCAGGGTATAATCTGGACTGTAGAACAGCTGTGTCCCCTCAGTTCTCCAACCTGGAGTGCCTTTTACACTGCTTCGCTGTGAGAGCAACCACTCCTGATCTGCTCCATACACAACCTCTAGCATGTAAATTACTCCCAGCTGAATTATATGAATGCTCCAGTCAGACACTCCTGAATTATATTGCAGAGTGACACCAGAAAACTCCAAGTCACAGACTTGTCACCAGAAATGTAAATCTTCCACTGCACAGCTCTTTTCTTTTGGACAATACAAGCTCATAGAAAGTCTGTCATTTCATTAATAAGAGATGATATGCACAGATCCTGATATCTCAAATGGGGGTTCCCAAACACTTGAATTCAAACACACTGGTTTAGATAAAATATTTAACAAGTTTATTAACTACAAAAAGATAGATTTTAAGTGATTACAGTTAATGAGGCACAAAAGCCAGAATTGGTGACAAAGAAAATAAAAGGTAAAACACAGCTAACATCCAACAACAAGCTAAGTGAATTCAAAGTAAAATGTCTCTCTCACCACTTGGTTCTGCAGTCTCGCTGGTTGGAATCCTTTCAGACAAGACTGTCTCTTTGCCTTTAATGTGCTGTGGCTGTTGTGAGCATAGAGAAAGGTAGAAGTGTTTTGGGGCCTCTCTTCCCATTTCTTATTATTCTCTTTTCCCTTTGAAGATCATTTTCAGCTGGGATTCAGGAGATAGGGGAGATGGGAAACTGCATCTATTTTCTTTGCCAATATGTAAATTTCTTGGTCACATCCTTCTTCCTGCCAGAGAATGGCCACTTAACCAAGGGATAGTCCATTTGATTTTGTTGACATCTGGCTGAGGTGTTGGCTAGCCTTTTGTCTCTAGCTGTTTCTCCAGACTTGGAACATGTCTTACACAGCAGAATTTTACAACTTTATATGCAATGTTATCACACATCTTTTACCAGGACAATAATGTTCAGCAGATTCTGAGTTTTCAAATTATACCTCACAAGGCATACTTTATACAAAAAGTGTCACAGGCTTGCAAAAAGGGTGAACATAGGTGTCACACTCTCCTTTTTTGCCCCCTTTTTATGCAAGGCCCCTATAGGTGCTCCACTTCAAGTGATTCATGAGCAGTACTCTCTGAAGGAGATAAGAGCTTTGAAGCCAGATCTAAGAGTGACAACAGAACTGCAGTACTAAAAGTAGCATCTGCTAGAAGCATGCACTAAAATATAGTGTTTGGGAAGATGTGAAAGGAAGCCCAAATGGCACCTCTGCAAATTTCTGCAGTTGGTATGTCTTTTAACAGTGCCATGAATGTAGACTGACATCTTGTAGAATGGGCTATTACTGTAGGAGGGTGCTGAACATTAACAGTCTCATAACAAGAGCAGATGCATCCCAAATAACATTTTGATAATCTTTAGATGGAAATCGTGGATCCTTTAGTTCTGCCCACAAAAGCAACAGTGTCAGAGACTTTCTAATTGGTTTGGTTCTGTCCAAATAGATGGCTAATGCCCTTCTAACATCTCAGGTATGGAGGGTGGCTTCCTCCTTGTTCTGATGTGGGTTAGGGAAGAAAACTGGAATTAGATGACCTGATTGATATGGAATTCTGAGGATATTTTAGGTACAAATTTGGGATGTAGCTAAAGGAAATCTTTCTACTTGTAGAAACCCATGAAGGGGGGATCTGTCATTAATGATCCTGGTTCTCCAATTCATTGGGCAGAGGTGACAGCCACTAAAAAGGCCATCTTCATAGACAAGTGTAGATAGGAGCACTTGGCTAGTGGCTCAAAGGTTGATGTCATCAAACAATTGTGGACCAAATTTAAATCCCACATTGGAGTGGGCTTTCTATGTGTGGGAAAAGGTTAATCAATCCTTTGATGAACCTCAAAGTCTTGGAGTGGGCAAATGCTGAAAACTCCTCCACAGGAGAATGGAAGACTATGATAGCCACTAAATGAACCTTAATGGAATTTAGAAGAAGTCTGGGCTTCTTCAAATTCAACGGGTAATCTAGATGAGCTCAGAGGGAAGAATAGACAGGAAAGACTTGTTGTTGTATACACCAATGACAAAATCTCCCATTTTTGCAGATAAGCCTTTATGGTGGAATCCTTTCTGCTGTTTAACAAAACCCATGGCACTTCTGCGGAACAGGAAACTTCTATCCCAGAGAACCATTAGGAAAACAAACCCTGAGCTGCAGAATGTTCAAGTCAGGGTAGAGAACCCTATCTGAGTCCTGAGTTAACAAGTAGGGAATAATTGGAAGTTGTAATGCTGGGCAAGAAGTGAGATGAACCAAGCCAAGTGTTGATTCAGAGCTGTTTGACAGTACCGAGCCTGGGGTCCCGTGACAGCAATCCTGAACTCATGGGTGAGTAGCTCTTGCAACCAAAGAGATCTAGACATTTTGTCCTTATCATGATGTTGCTTTAGAATGATGTTGCCTGCCATACTTCTTGATGGCATCAGCAACCAAAAAGTTTGATTTTTTTATTTACACACCCTCCACCAGAGTTGTTAGCTGGAACATAAGAGTTTTTGGTTGTCTCTTTTACATGGTGGCTGAGGTTTGCCAGATAGCTTTGGCAGGTTCAAACACAGCTTTGTTCATACATATGGCCACTCTTCCTGAATCTTCTCTAAAAGGATATGAAGTGATTTGGTTATCCTTTTCATAAGCTTCTGAAATTGTATAAAAATCATCTGCATAAGAACTGAGGGAGGGGGCATCACAGTCTCATCTGGTAAGGATAAGGAGATATGAGTCTGTGGTGTTACTTCTTTATCAGCTCTCACCTCTTGTCCCTTGAAAGACTCCTCTTGGTTTGAGACTGTTGATGAATAGGTGTAGCAGGAGACTGTTTCCTGTCTTGATTCCCATATGTAGTTGGGAGCTCTACAAAACTGTTGTCGATAAGCACCCTATGGGTCCCAGTATGGCCACTGAGAGGTCCATAAGGAAGGAGAGGGGGCAACCAGTGTTGCTCATACCAGGACAGATAATCAGGAACATGAGTCGGTCTGGGTCTAGAAGTCTCTCTCAGAAAAAATTTCTGAAGAGATGGCTCTAGGCTGATAACAAGGTGATCCCTGTACTGAAATCTGAGAATTGAAGAGATCTCCTCAGCATTGTCCCAGGGGGAAGGAGACAGAGCTGGTGTTGATTGTCCCTTTTTGACAGTACTGGTGAGATAGAAAGTACCAGATAATGGTATGGTTTAATGACCTAGAAGGTTCTGGTACCAATAGATTTTTTCTAGATCTACTCCTGAACTCTGAACAGATTTTGCACTTAGATGGAATGTGCATATCTCCTAAACAATGGAGATAACAAGAATGAGTGTCACTGACCAGGCTAGGTTCCCAGAAAGGGAGGCAGCATTTGAATCCAAAGTTCCCAGGCATATTCTGGGGAAACAACTCCTGAGAGGAGGACCCGACACACAAATGATGACATGGGGGGGCGGGGCAGGGTTGTCTAACGAAATAAAAACCCCTTGAAAAAATAAAATGAAGAATATTAAAACTAAAACTAGAACTATAGCAGGCTAAAACCAAAACAAATAGTAGAAGTAAGCTATGCATGGAGAAATCTAGAAACAGGCACTATAATATACTCTTTTCAGGCCAAGGTGGTCAAGAAAGAACTGAAGGAGGTTTATTTGTTCTGATCTATGTTCCATTGCTAAGGGCCATGAGGGTATCAAGGGTACATGTGCAGAGCAAATGGGCAAGGCCACTGAAAATTCCTGATCAAAGGTGCACAGGGCATATACGCACCTGAAGTGGAACACCCACTGGGACATTACTTGAAAAAGTTGTATTATATCCATTTTATTGATGGGGAATGGAGGCACAGAAAAATTAAGTGGGATTAGTCATGTACTTAAATAGAAACTTGTGCGTAAGTGATTGCAGGTTCAGGACCTAAATGACTTGTCCAGTGTCACACAGGTGACAGAACTAGAAATTTAACCCAGCTCTCCTGAGTCCCAATCCAGCGCCTTAACTACATAGAGCCATGAGAATGATTAGAGGACTGGAAAACATGCTGTATAGTGATAGACTCAAGGAACTCAATCTGTTTTAGGATAACAAAGAGAAGGTTAAAAGGTGATTTGATCAGAGTCTATAAGTACCTACCTAAGGAACAGAAATTTAATATTGGGCTCCTCACTTTAGCAGACTGGAAGTTGAAGCTAGACAAATTCAGACTGGAAATAGGGCGCACATTTTTAACAGTGGAAGTAATTAACTATTGGAACAATTTAGCCAGTGTCGCAGTGGACTCGCTGTCCCTGGCAATTTTTAAATCAAGATTGGATGTTTTTCTAAAAGATCTGCTGTATTTCAAACAGGAATTAATTCAGGGCAGTTCTATGGTCTCTGTTATACAGACTGGATGAGCACAGTGGCTCTTCTGGCTTTAGAATCTATGAACCACAACACCATCCTTCCTTTCAGCTAATAAAAGAGTCGGTGACAGAACCCAGAAGTCCTCACTCCAGGTCCCTGCTTTAATCACTAGACCACATTCCTTCCTATTTTTCTGTTTGCCCCATACAGCAATGTTTCTAAAGGGAGACAATACAATTTAAATGTTGCTTTTCAACACATTCTTTATTTCCATATACAAACTCAGACTATTTCATCATGTCACAGACCATTTCATCATGAATGTCAGTGTAGCCACCCAAAGGTCAAGTCAAGTCAAGTTTATTTACTGCCACACATGCCTTGCACCCTGACACATTGTTAAGATACATAAATAAAGAAAGAACATTAAATACACAAGACATCACATAAATGACTCCGTCCCTTGCACATTCTAAATAAATACTTGGAACTAAGCAGATAATGGCAATACAATTATTTGTTCAGTCAATTAAAAGTGAAATTAAAACATACATATTTCCAATTTTATAAATCTATGAAACTCATTTAATCAATCCTCAATTCAATTCAACTTCTTCTAAATGAAAAAATTATGTACAAATAATTATTAGATTAGATAAATTGCCAACATTAACAACAAATACTATTGACAATGAATTATTTGAGCATTTCTGCAAAGGCATCAAAATTAGCAATCATTTCTTTATAGTAATGCACTCTCAGGGGCATTTTTTCCTTTCTCCACCATCATCGGTTTCCATTTCTTCTATCTTCCAATAGTTTGTTGCCATTGCTGATTATGTGATCCATCTGATTTCATAGATTCATAGATTTTAAGGCTGGAAGGGACCATTGTCATAATCTAATCTGAACTCATGTATAACCCAGATCATAGGACTTCCCTGAATTAAGCCTGCTTCAAGTCCAATAGTTGTGGTTGAACTTCAGCATATCTACTAGACAAACATCCAATCTTGATTTAAAGATTTTCAGTAACACAGAATTCACCACAACCCTTGGTAAATTGTCCCAAAGGTTAATACTCCTGACTGTTAAAAATTTGCATTGTATTTCTAATCTGAATTTGTCTAGCTTCAGCTTTCAGCCATTGGATCTTGTTATACCTTATGTTCTTATGTTCTTATGTTATGTTCTTTGTCTGTTGGATTAAAGAGCCCTCAATTCTGTTCCCCTTGTAGGTACTTGCAGACTGTGATCAAGTCACCCCTTAAGATAAACTAAAGAAACTGAGATCCTGGAGTGTCTCAAAATAAGGAATTTTTCCAATCCTTTAATCATTCTTGTGGCTCCACTCCAGTTTTCAGCCTCCTTCTTGAATTGTGGACATCACAAATGGACACAGTATTTCAACAGTGGCTGCACCAGTGTCAAATACAGAGATATAACAACCTCCACACTGCTAGTGTATATTCCTCTGTTTATTTATACAAGGATTGCTCAGTTCTTTTGACCACAGCATCTCACTGGGAGCTCATGTTCAGCTGATTATATTCGAGGACTGCCAAGTCTTTTTCAGAGTCACTTTTTCCCGGAGAGAGTCTCCCATCCAGTAAATATGCCTGTATTCTTTGCTCCTAAATGTACAACCTGACATTTGGCAGCATCAAAACACATATTGTTTGATTATGCCCATCTTACCTATCTACCAGATCACTCTGTTTCAGTGACCTCCTTTAATACTTTATTAATTGAGTCCCATATCAGCTGTTCCATTATTTTGCCCACGATCGATATCAGGGTGATGGGCCTATAAGTTACCCTGGTCATCCTACTTACCCTTTTAAAGTATTGGCATAACATTAGATTTCTTCCAGTCCTCTGGAACTTCTGTGGTGTTCCCAGACTTATTGAAAATCAACATTAATAGTCCAGAGAGCTCCATGGCCAGCTTTTAAAAACTCTTGGATGCAAGTTATCTGCTGATTTAAACATTTCTAATTTGAATAGCTACTATTTAAAACCATCCTTAGCTACTATTGAAATGGTAAGTATTTAATCATCACCATCATCATCATCATCTTTTTTTCCAAAAAGATAACAGAACTATTTATTGAACACTTCTATTTTTTTATGCATTATTATGGACAATTCTACCATTTCCATCTAGTAATGGACCTTTTGTTCCTGACATACTTTAAAAACTTTAAAAACTTCTTGTTGTCAATTTAGATTTTAGCCTCTTCGGGGCAGGAACCTTTTATTTTATTTTTCTGTGAAATGTCACTCATGCCTCTGATGCCAAACACATAGTAAATTCTAACACTATTGTGACATCCCTGCACAAACCTGAGTTCATTTTTGGCTACATGAATCCAGATGGCTGCTATGATGTGGAGTGCTTTTTGCGTGTAACCCCAAAGTTATATTATTCTTTCACCCCCAAATTTGGAGGACTGGCTACTGTCTCCTTATTGCTTTATAGTGCTAAAGAGAGGGCAACATTCTCCTCAGCTGCTGGAGTACAGTCAGATCTCCAATGTACATCCTTCAGTCATTCCATATGTAGTGTCCCACTGCTGTAAGTAGGAGTTCTGCATACAGAACAAGTACTAACTAAATTAGAGTGCAACACTAAAGATTGAAGAGAAAAATTTAGCCCATAACATGGTAGTTTTTCCACTTCAATATTCTAAATATACTTTGGAAGACTTCTCTTTTCCTTATGCCTTTTCACCCAGATATGTATATTTAATTGTCTGAAAAATTAAGGGACTACCACACCTTAGTAGCATATAGTATTGGTTTTGCTGATTTGCTGATATTTCCTTATGCTTCCCATATCCGTCAGTCTAGATTTTACTTAGACTTTCCATCTACGTCTTTTTGTTTATTCAAGGCTCAGAACAACCATTTGCCCCAGCAGTTTAAAGTAGTAGAAATGGAGAGTATTTGCGGTAAATGGAGAAAGCATTTAAGGGGTTAACAATTTTCTCTCACCTGTTTTTCTCATGAATTTTCAGTATTTCATGTGTCTGCTGCAGAAGTTGTTTTTCCAGCTTGTAAGTAGATAATGAATTTTCCAGCAGCTGAATTTCAAGACGGGATGTTTGATTTAGTACCTTAAGGATAAATAAAAGCATTAAAACTTGCAGTGTTCTAGTATTACCATTCTGAAGACTTGAACACTGAGTTACATATTTATTCTACTTTATGTCAGCTTGCATGAGGATTAATTGAAATGGTCAGTTCAGGTTTTAAAATATGTTTTAAACATGGGGCCAGAGCCTGACCTGGTGTAAATTGAAGTCAGTGGAGCTACGCTGGTAAACACAGGCTGAAGTTCTGGCCCCATATTTGTTGCAGAATAATAATATGCCATTAAAAGGAGGGAAACCGTATACAAAACCTCAGACTAAATGTATACAACACATGAATAGATTATAAGGGTACTTGGAAAGGATTTGAACACATGCCAAACTGTTGCATATGATGTTTTGTAACTAGAGCTTTTATGACAGCATTCTTTCAAGATTTCTCTTTTGGAGTGTTGCATGCAGGGGCGGCTCTACAAATTTGGCTGCCCCAAGCAGTCATGCCCGGGAGGCGCCCCCGAGCCGCGGGAGCAGCGGACCTCCCGCGGGCATGACTGCGGAGGGTCCGCTGGTCGCGCGGCTCGGCTGGACCTCCCGCAGCTGCGGGCGGTTCGCTGGTCCGGCGGCCCCGGTTGAGCTGCCGCAGTCATGCCTGCGGGAGGTCCAGCCGAGCCGCGGGACCAGCGAACCGTCCGCAGTCATGCCTGCGGCAGGTCCGCTGCTCCCAGGGCTCCGGTGGACCTCCCGCAGGCATGACTGCGGCAGGTCCGCCGGCCCAGCCTGCCGCCCGCCCCGGGAAAGGGCCGCCCCAGGCGGGTGCTTGCCCCGCTGGGCTCTGGAGCCGGCCCTGGTTGCATGCCCTCAGTATCTGCTTACATCAGGGGTGGGCAAACTACAACCCGCGGGCCACATCCAGCCTGTCAGACATCTTAATCCAGTCCTCGTGCTCCCACCGGGAAGTGTGGTCCGGGGCTTGCATCGCTCCAGTGCTGCAGCTGGGGAGAGGGGACAGGGGCTTGCCCCGCTCCACTCAGCTCCCAGAAGCAGTGGCATGTCCCCTCTCCAGCTCCTATGCATAGGGGCAGCCAGGGGGCTCCGCACTCTGCCCCAGCTCCAAGTGCCACCCCTGCAGCTCCCATAGGCTGGGAACCATGCCCAGTGGGAGCTGCAGGGGTGGTGCCTGCTGACGGGGCAGCATGCAGAGTCGCCTGGCTGCGCCTCCGCATATGAGCCGGAGAGAGGACATGCCGCTGCTTTTGGGAGCTGCTTGAGGTAAACGCCGCCCATAGCCTGCACCCCTGACCCTCTCCCACACCACAACCCCCTGCCCCAATCCTGATTCCCCCTCCTGCCCTCCGAACCCCTTGGTCTTAGCCAGAGCACCCTCTTACACCCGAAATCCCTCATCCCTGGCCCCACCCCCTCAGAGCCCATACTCCCCAACCCCCCCCGCATCACAACCCCCTTGTCCCATCCCTGATCCCCCTCCTGCCCTCCAAAACCCTCAGTCTCAGACCGGAGCACTCTCCTGCACCCCAAGCCCCTCATCCCCAGCCCCACCCCAGAGCCCTCAGCCCCAATCACAGCCCTCACCCACTCCTGCATCCAAGCCCAATTTTGTGAGCATTCATGGCCCACCATACAATTTCCATGACCAGATGTGGCCCTTGGGCCAAAAAGTTTGCCCACTCCTGGCTTACGTCAACTCCATTGCATTGTTACGCAGATTATGTAAATGATAGAGGCCCTGATCGTGCAAGTTGTTCCATGCAGTTGTCTTTGACTTCACTGGGGCTCTGTGCAGGGTCAAAGATCTGCCCTCAGGGAATAATTTATAGATTCAGGCCCTAGTGGGTATAATTGAAATGGCTATGACATTTTTAAATGGAAAGTAACAGAATCTAGCAACTCAAGTATCATTTTGCAGCTCAAAAATGAAATGAAAAAGGAAATATTTAGTCAGAATGACAGTAATAATTTCTTAAATTGATGTGGCAACTTCCATCCCACAAGGTTCTAAAGCATGTTATCTACAAGAGTACATATAAGAGAGGGAAGACCACTGCTGAAATGCAAGTACTGAAATGAATGTGGTGTTAATTTGAAAGTGCACAGTAACGCTATAAAAAAGATTTTTAGATGGGTAATTGTCAATATCATCATGTGATTCTATGGCAGTGTTTCCCCATAGAATCTACCTTATGTGAGAAAGCACAAAGCAGAAGACTCAGTCTAATAATGTCTCCATTTATTTGAAAAATGTTGAGACCCATTCTCTGAGACGCCTTTTCTGCCTTACTTGGGAGGAATGCCATGGAGAAGTGAAGGGTAGGGCTTAATCAGCAGCAAGGGAGAGTTAGGTTAGATATTATGAAAAACTTCCTAACTATAAGGGTAGCTAAGCTGTGGAACAGCTTCCAAGGGAGGTTGTGGAATCCCCCCTCACTGGAGGTTTTTAAGAACAGGTTGGGCAAACACCAGTCAGGGATGGGCTATGTTTACTTGGTCCTGCCTCAGAGCAGGGAGCTGGACTTATTGACCTCTCACGGTGTCTTCTGGCCCTATATTTCTAAGATTCTATTATTCTAAGTGGGGCAGAGCCAATTCCCTGCCCTTCCCCACCCACTCAGGGGGGAGTAAATGGGCACATAACACCCACTACACCCTGTGCAGATCCAAAGTCTGGGTAGCTCATGCAAAGGGCATTAAGAAGTGTTTCTACACCCCATTGTTCCCCTGCAGGGCATGTAGTCCAAAGTCAAAATCTATAGTCGCAGTTAGATACTAGAATGCTATGTGCAATGGTGCAAAGAACAGAATTGCTCCAACATTTTCATGAATCTCTACTCCATTACAGAAAAGCTCAGGTCACTTGAGAAGGTGGCTTTTATTAACCAATGTATGAAAAAAATAAGCAGCCGAGTAAGACTATTTTGTCATCACCATGTGCATATCATCTCTAGCTAGAGTAAATTAAGTGTCCTCCCTTTGGTAATTGCTATTGTTCTTCTTTATATTGTAATGTGATTATGTAATAATTTGGGAATGATATTGTAAACTTGGGTCAGGACTTGAGTGCAAACAGTATGATCTATCTCAAACAGTTTGCTACAACAAACCAAATAAATACAACACATGAATACATTTGTTTTAAATAAACAGTTTGAATGCATTGCAACTGTTAAAGATACCACAGACTACAAATAGCAAGGGGAAGTCCCTGGAGAAAGAAAAAATAATGTAATGTGAACTGTAAACTGATAGAAAAGTCAAAAGAAAATAATTAGTATCTACTGCCCTATGATAAGCATTAGACCTCAGCTTATATGGTGTTCTGGATAAATTGCTGGTTATAAGAACAGCACATTTGTCTGCTAGTTTGCATTGAAGTTATTAATACTCAGTACCATGGTGGGGGGCGGTAGGCAAGCCTCTGTAAGCTAGGTCCTTTGAAATGGTCTTATATTCATGCCACATTGTAAAACTTTGTAGAATAACAAATGGTAAACTGCATAGCATTTGACAAATGAATGAATGTTTGTCGCTCTCTCTTGGACCTGTAAAAAAAACTCCACATGTACAATACTTTTCAAATGTCTGGAAACATTTCAGAGAAAATAAATAACATTTCTCAAAATAAAGTGGCAAGTAATAATGTAGATCAAAGGAGATATTTTAACCTAAAACTATTTATTTAGCTTGACACTTGTATCATTCACTGTTGGTAGCTGGGCTATTTATTTGAAGTCAAATGCTAGTTAGTTTTTTGGTCAGTCCAGCCTGACAAACACATAAAAAGCTAAATATACCAACCAATCCTCATTAAGTATAAAGAAAACTACATAATGAGAATCAGTCATCATTGCTGTTGCTACCAATAAACAGAAATTGTATATGTTTCTTGGAGCACCGTGTTGAAATCTACTTTGTGATGATGTGGTAAAAGGAGGTGGTTGGGAAGGTTCTCTGCAGTAAATTCTTGTAGAATATGGCTCTTGGGACAGACCTGGGTTTCAACATCTGTGAGTTTTCTCGTCTGCTCTGCCGTCTGACTTAGGAGACTGGTTCCTATCTCGAGCATGGTGGCTGTGTGGTTCTGAACTGCACTCTGCTGTATCTGGGCCATCTCCGACTTCATGTTTTCCACAATGTAGTTCTCGAGCTGTGAAAGAGAAAAGGTAACAACAAGGGCATTTTAAGGAAAAGTACCAGTTGTGCACACTTGTAATGACAGACCAATGATTGGCTAGGAATCCTACTATAAGAAGAAGTTTCAGATCTCTCACCGAAGCCATCCCTTCCCATCATTCTGTGCATGGCACTTCTTCTGAAGTCAATGGGAGCTAAAACCTATAACATAATAGGGCCATTTGTCATAGTGTTCATGGCCTCAAAGGATGACTAGATCATCTAGTCTGGCCTCCTCCATATCACAGACCCTAAACCACACCCAGTTACTGCTGTGTTGAGCCCATCTATCACCTCACCTGGGTGGTTCTTTAGGGTTCAATCCTGCCTTTACAGAAACAGGAGTTTGTTGCAATTTGCTTTGCAAACAATCACACACTGAACTTGCAAAGCGACAAAGAACCTGTTAATTCATATGCAAAAATCAGATGGTGTGAATAAGCTCCTATCTTTTTCTAATAGCCTACATATTGCCCCAATGACTACCGATGCTTCCAGAAGTTCTTCTTGCTATATAACATGTAACAATATTATTATTTCCATAGTGCCAAAAGTATGTGAAACTCTATACAGCATGGTCCCTGTCCTGAAAAGCTCACAGTCTAAATAGATAATGTATGGAAACAGGATCAGGAGAGTAGGGCACTATCAAAAGTAATTGAGCAGTGACATCCAGCGTGTGTTTGGTTAGCTCCAGGATTTTTAAAATGTGCATGTGCATCTGTTTTGTTAACACATCTTTGATGGAAAGATTAGGGCTTAGAGGGTTCAGGGCAGCAAGGTGTTTTAAGGGGGAACTTCAAAGAGCAGAGGATGGCGATAGGAGACATTGGAGTCAAGGAGTGATCAGAGAAGCAGAGGACCTTGTGGATTAATTCAATACAACTTCACTGTCACTGAAGTCCTCCCAAATAAAAACAAATTTATTTTAGAGTTATTCGCATGGGAAATGAACACATGCTGATAATTAATAGCCACATTTGATTTAAGACTGACAATTGCTAAAGTTAATAAGAGGTTAATATTAGTAAGAGATTCAGAAAGTACATATGAATGTTACCAATAGGTGACCAATCTAATGATTTTATGAGCTGTTTCAAAACAATTGTTTGTTACAAACAGTAGCTGCAGAGAATTAACAGCTATTGCGGATGGGCATCTCTTGTGCAGCCTGTAATAGATTAATTTATTTTTTTTAGAATCCATTGTAATTGTATAGAGATGCAACAAAACCTAACCAGATCTAATGACAATACATCAGGACTTTAAAGCACTGCAGATTTCTTACCTGTGCATGGGAGAAGGGGCATGGTTGTCTTCCCCTCTTAGAGCCATTATACGTCTCTCGAGCAGTATAAAAGCACTGAAGTCTGGTCCAGTGCCCAGGGCGGGGGGAAAAAAAGCCACAATTGGCGGCACTTCATTCTGTGGTGGCAATTCGGCAGCAGGTCCTTCCCTCTGAGAGGGACGAAGGGACCCGCCGCCTAATTGCCACTGAAGATCGGGACGTGCTGCCCCTTTCCGTTGGCCGCCTCAAGCACCTGCTTGCTGTGCTGGTGCCTGGAGCTGGCCCTGCCAGTGCCTAGTTGAGAATTTTCCTATCATGAGGGAGCTCTCAGTTCTTCCCCCTGATCCCATCAGAGGGGGGAAGGAGGCATGTGGAGGTCAGGGCAGTATACAGTTCTAGTCTCCCAATTCTCAGCTGGCCTACCATCCCTTAGGTGCCATGATTAACTGGAATAAGAGAAAGCATCCCATAAGTTGCTCTAAGTTATGCTGATGCTGGAGCAGCTGTGGTGGAGAGGCAGGGGCTGTAATTGGCTCCAAAATGGTCGATGCCCTGAACAGAACTCACTACAGGAGAGAAATCAAGCCCTGTATATGTAAAACAGTGTATATGTTGCTCAAATCTCCTGGAAGGGATGCTGCTGATTCCCATGCCCCAGGCCAGTCAGCAAAATGGTTTCATTGGTTTAAATCCCAGCTGAGGATCTCAAAGTCTCAGTGGGGAAAGCAGCTGACTCAAGTGAGGCTCAGAAGCTTAAAAAGGAGCTGGGCCATGCTAATGAGAGAGAAAGATGGGCATTGTTGACCAGAAACCAGAACAGGGATCTTTGAAGACATGAGCCACTTCATTGTTACTGTCTGTTGTTGCTGCTTTGATATTGTTTGTGTACAGTTTACAGCCTGTTGAACTGAATGAAGGGGATGTGGCCAGAGTTGTTTCTGGCTGTGTAATCTGTTTGAACAAGGACCCTCTAAATAAATTGGAAACCGCAAAGACTGATTGGTTTGGTTTGGTTTGTTATTTTTAGTCGCCTGGATTATTCTTTCTAGTTGCTTAGACCCTGGCCCCTGCCATAACACACAACAAAGACAGTGCCACACTGGAAAATGTGGACTTTGTTTCTGACTTACACAAGCATTGTACTAACATCTTGTTTAATGTCTTCTACACAGTATTAACATGAAAATGCAGTGTCCTGGATCCAGCTGCTATAGATAGATGCATCTCTGTTTTAATCAATGGAGCCATGACAATTGAATCCGCTGAGGTTTCTTTTACACACATCAGTACTTTTTTTCTATAACTGATCATATTTATGGTTAGCTGATGCCCAGATCTTAGTCACGACTATTTGACTTAGTAATTCGTTTTTAATCAAATTGGACCTGCTTCTGTAGCAATGAGCATGTTTCACTGTGAAAGGTAAGCTGCGCAGCTAAGCAGTAAGAACCAGATGTAGTTGATTTAGAGACTGAGGAAGGGAGCAGGAGTCAAACATACAATGTGTGATTAATAAGCAGGGCTGCTTTCATCTTATCTATAAACATTCCTGTGGAGATGGATAACTGTTAAACACATTCTGATGAGCTACATCAGCTGAGCTCAGAAAAGATTTGCAACAAATTTAATTGTCCACATACATCTCCTACTGATCTTAGCATGTTTACAGAAAAAGATTGCTACCTCAAGGTTAAATATTTTATGAGTAAGAATGATTAAGATCTGATTTTTCAGCCTGGAAAAGTGCTGAGCACTCGGCCTGACAGAGTTATAAAGTAGATGTCTCAGAATCCCAGACCACAAAAATGTTTGCCTGAGCTGCCAAGTTGCCCCTTTGATTTGGGTATTTATAGAGCGCTTGAGTGTAATAGTCAAAATATTTATAGTTTTACCACTGAATAATTTGATAAGTAATAAAACAAAAGTGATTAACAATGGAGGCACAATTTGTGTGTGTGTGTGTGTGTGTGTGTGTGTGTGTGTTTGCAATGGAAGGTTCCAGGTATCCATTACCAGAATGAGTTTGTTCTCGTCACAACTAGGACACTGTAGAGGCTAAAGATTTTGAGCTAGTCCAAAGGTGGTTTTAGTGGGCCATGATGATTTTACACAGTGCTTTATGTTCAGATATATTATGAAGGTACTTTTTATGCAGCACATGAGACAGGGCCATTGTGTTTTTAGCCAGTCTCTTGCTCCTGTTTGGCTTTCTTTAACCAAGACATTTACTTCTCTCCAACCTGTCCCCTGACAGAATGGTTATAAATATTCCACATGAAAGTGCCACTGGAATGAGACACATCTGAAACATTGGGCCCCTAAATAGGATGTCCAAATTCCTTCCTTGCCTCCACTTCCTGACTGAAAGGGAGGATTCTCAGATGATGAGTTCTAAAGCAGGGAAGTTACAGTACAAGTTATAATGGGATACTACCACAACAGAAATTTCTTTCTGTGTTGACCTCCTCCATTAGGCCAAGTTGGGAGACCAGGCTCCTACAGCAGCTGGGAGAGCAGAGCTGGAACTAGGCATCTAAAATTGTTGTGAGGGTCACAGTCCAATGAATAGAGAAGATGGAAGAGCTGGAGTAGGGAAAAACCTATGAAACCCTGTGAAGAAACCACTAGCAGAAGGGGGTGGGGAGAGGGTTGTTTAAATGAAGAATTCTTCAATACATCACAGAATCTTTATTTGACAGTCACTATAAACAAGACCATGATGAACAGAGTGTTCATTGGTTGCTCCCTGCATTCATTAAACTGTGTATAGTTTATACACTATTGCTCACCCTATGCATTCAAAATATCCAGAGTCAGGCCACACAAACACACACAAATCAGAAGTTTGGCTTAAATCGCAGTTAAAAAAATAAATAAATGCAGTATTCTTTTTAATGTCTTCTTGTTTCTGAATTTTTATGGCTTTTTAGGGTCATGTTTTCAAGCTCTTCTCCACATTCTGAGGGTGAGAATTTTTTTTTAAATGGAAGCAGAGAGTATCATATATTCATCTAACTCCAGGAGACAGGACTTTGAGCAAAACATCAACTATGGCAATATAAGGCAAAATCATGAGAGCTGGCAGCACTGTTTATATTTCTGAATAAATAGACTGTTTGCACAAACTATATGAAGAACTAAACTTGAAATGGGGAATTTGGCCCTTATTGGAGTGAAAATTGACTACAGCCAGGTAAATTATTGCAGCAATGACATATTGAATGTATACAGCTGTTTTTCCTGTTCAGGAATTATCCATAAAAAGACTTCATCTTTTAAAAAATGTTTGTAATTCAAGATGATTCAACAGTAGTTTTATGAACATATCTCAGCCCTTGGATTGTTAGGAACTATTTGCTGAGATTAGGAAAGGAGGAACCTAGGATTACAGTAATTTGGTCATAAAATTAATCAGCCTGCCCTGAAGGTTTCATTAAATTAATTCCCTTCCCACTTTCTCCCATTTCTTTTAGCTTGCTGATTAACTAGAATCCTGGTCCCAATGAAATCACTGGCATAATTCCCATTGACTTCAAAAGGGCCAGGATTTCACCCATTATTTTTATTACAGAAAACCAGAATTAATTAGATTTATTCACAGTCAAAACTATGGGCCTGATCCAATGCCCATTGATTTTTTTTTGTTTTCTCAGGGAACTTTGGATTGGACCATTCATGTATTATTGACTAAGAGGAATAGCAGCTGATTAAAGGGATACTTACACGAAAGACAATCTGAATGGATTTACAGCAAGCGACACACAAAATCCCATTCAGAAAAGCAAACAAACTTCAACCATTTGAGGTTTAACACTTTTCAAGAACTATTTAATCACACATTTAACTTAACGTCATTCTCCATAGAGATTCTCCATTAAGCTTCAAATATATAAATAACACATGCATGAAACATCATTTTAGCAAGTCAAGACACTTTATGCGTTCTTTATTTCTCTAATATTTCCTTGTTTGCACACTACCGCTTTATACTTTTTATTTAAGTTGCCCTGTGTCTTAAAAAAATAAATGCAGGGTTGTTGTTTTTTTTGCTATACCCTTCTTTCCTGGAATATATCTTTATATCCAAAATGGTTACTCTTTCTATTAATTCAGCTGCATCTGCTTTCAGTACTGCTCACTAAATTGTTACAGGAATTTTCAGCAATGTGGGATTACTCAGTTGGATGCATAATAAGGTTGTAACTTTCTCAGAAATAAAACTGTCAGGAAGTTCAGCATAATTGTTTAATAAACATTCCAGAGGATTTTGCATTAGGACTATCTAACTTTTACTGAATAATGTTTATTGAATAGTCTTCATAGAAACCATCCAAATACTATTAGGAATATTAAAATGGAAACAGTAACTTCGGACATAAGTAAATGATCATAACTTCTGGCAGAAGACATAAATAAAATGAGAGATTTTTCTCTTGCTTTGATCAAGGGACTATTTATTTTAGTTTACTCATACTAATTATATTGTAAGGATTGCTGTGGCATCCAGATGATGTTATATTCACACAGTGCCTGTGTATGAGAATGCAGATTAATATAACAAATTACTGCCACTAGCCAGGCACCACACAGGATTTCAGAAAGTATAATGAAGAACATGCATTAATGATAAGCTTACAATCACTACCCTGCTTATCTGTCACCTGAAAAGTGAGATGGGAGAACATGAAAGGTAAAATTTAGAGACTTATAGAATTTAATGGGCTGAAGTATTCAAAGCTTTTTTAGAACTGTAAGGGTTGGGGAAGAAATTTAAAACTGAGAAATGGAACCTTGGTCATATGTATATCAGAAAGGCATGGATGACAGTTACCATGTGCCAAAGACAGGAAAATGCCCTAAGGTTTCTAATGCATTTCTTTGCAAAGTATCCCCTCAAGAGTCAGAGGCTTGGAGTTCAATGGTGATGAGGCTATCCGGTGTGGCAGATCCACATAGAAGGGACCAGTTTGATGCACAGAGCAGAACCCATCCTGCTATTGATTCCATCCCATTGCAGGTGCTCCATGGAGGGCATATAAAGAGAGTTAATGATCCTTCAAGCACCACTGACTCCTTCTGAGGTCTCTGCAGGGAAATCTGTCGGGTCAGCAAGTGATGATCACAGAGAACAATTAGTTCACAGTCCTTCCCCATGTGCCCCACTCCCAGATTCATTGGGGTGTCTATGGGAGGGGATGCAGATGAAGCAGGGAAAGATCCATGTGAGGAAGAAAGCATTTGATGATCAGGTCCCAGTGTAAAGTACAAAAAGGAGATGTACACTAACTATACGCCAATGTATTTATCGCTGCTGGGACTAACTCATGAATGGACTAATATGCAAATAATCTCTCAGGAAGGACTATTGGGATATATAGTGTGCATACTAGTACTGGAAAGGAATAGTTGATTATGAAACATTACCTAAGTGTTTGTGGTTTTGAGTTCCAGGATTTCAGAAAAAGAACCACTCCAATCAATCAGTAATTCTAATGCCTGCTTTGGGAGAGGTTTGGCTATAGAAACTCTATTTACTTTTGACTTCTATTGACTCTAATATACCCAGAGTTCAAAGCCTTTATTAAGGTAACAATAAAAGTAAGCCTTGTTGGATTGTGTGAGTTATTCTTTCATGATATTAGATTATTCTTAAGGTACTCAAGCCATATATTATTTTGCATTGCTATTAGCTCTAATACCTTAATAAATATGTGTAATACCGTTGAGAGAAACATAACTTCGAATTACCTCACTTTTGTGCATTTAAAAACATAACCCTAGACTACAATAATGTAGTTTTCCAAATGATATTCTATGAGAAAAAAATGAACAACTATCATTTACCTACTCAAATAAATGGACTCACTACTTCAGCCAATGTAAATTATGTCACTACCTTGCCTCTTTTGGAGCATGGTATACACCAACTGAGCATCTGGCCCAGTGTGGCTGCATCTTTATGTTAAGATTTAAATAAATGCATGAAGTGTGTTTGAATGTCCATGCCACTGCAAATTTAAATCAATACACATTGGAATGGAAACATTCATAACTTTGTTATTTTTAAGCCTAGTCTCTTCAGATGTATGAAGGGCACTTGTTCCTAGGAAGACTAAGTCCTTGGCATTATGTATGCTTAAAATCACACTCATACTATTGCATTAATGTAGAATTACAATTAGTTTACCAAAAAGAGAGTGGTGCTTCACCTCACATGTTTGATTTGTATCTCTAATGTGAGATTTAAATAAACACACTGAGTGCATTTGTCTGAATATTTTCATATGTACATGGGATCACATGTACAAATAATCACTTTGTGTTTATTTTAATAAGTAATCACTGAAATAAACACAGCTGCATTTGCAATATGTGATTTTCAAACACATATTGCTTTGTTATTTCTAAGCCAGATGATTTCCAATATATTAAAGGCACTTGTCCACATTGAGAACTAACTTAAGTCCATAGTAAGTTTGAATTAAGTAAAACTTTTGTTATGAAAGAAAAAAAATCATGCAAAACAATCCATTTTTTCATGTTCAGATAAATAGTTCTGTCTGGTCATTTTTTATTTATTTCAGTCCAAAGTTCAGAGTTTCAAAGTTCAGAACCAAAATTTCTACAATAAAATCATCTTTAGACTAAGAACAAATCTGGTAAATTTGACACCAAAAGTATTTTGCCCCCAAAAATTGCCATGGAGAAGACAACAAGGAGCCTTTATTTACTCTCTTGTACGTAATACAGGAAGAGAACTCTCAATGAGCTGAAAACACAACAAATTTTAAGTGGATAAAAGGATACTGTTTTACATAATACACAAGAATAATGGGTAAAAATTTCTGCTGCAGAATGTTATTGATCAAGTGCATTGGGATCAGATCATGATAACTTTATTCACACTGAAGAATACCTTACACCATAAGTCATCCCACTGAAGTCAATGTTCATGGGTAAAAGTACTACTCAAAGCAAGTAAAGTTATTGTAATATGACCCTTTGTGCTTTTTATTTAGTCATTAGACTTTAATGTCTTAACAGCACCTCTAGTAACACTAGCCAGGATAAAGTTATGAGGGAAAATCAATACTCTTGTTTCAGGATATGAGCAGATCCCCAGCTCGGTTCACCCTATGGTATAATAATTGGACAATTTATGGGTTTGGGTACGTTGAGTTTCACTTCCTCTCAAAGCATCTGGCATGTCCAAGGACAGGCCACTGAACTAGATGGAGTATTGGTCTGTACCAGTTTGATGATTTGATGTGTAAGTCTCTAAGGAATTTGGACATCTTCGGTAGGTGCCCAGTTATTCAGGCTTTGTATTGGAGAGGGGAAATACACCCAGAAAGCCTCTTTGCTTTTGGGCTAATACCTAGAAAACTGGGAGACTACTTGCCATTTCTAAAGTATGATTAACTGCGGTTATTACAAGCAGCATATGAAACACTAAAAGGGCCAGTTTCAATGACCTTTATTAGAATATTGCATCTCTTATTTATTTATCATTAAAGTGTAATAAAATCAATGAGCAGCATAATTGAGAATCATGTCAGACGTGATGGAATGGTCCCATAAGGGAGCCATTTATTAAAAGAAGAAATCAGAACAACATGTTCATATTTATCCTGCTATTAGTGAATTTATGGTTTAAAGAAATTTCCAGTTTAATATTAACCTTTACAAATTCTGCTAGAGGGCCAACTATATTTTTCTTCATCTAATGTTCCAAACCACTTAATTATATAAACACAGCTCATCTCTGATTATACAGTTGGCTGCAAGTATGACCCATCACTAGTATATGATGAAGTGGGAGGCATTAAGTGTAGATGAGGCAACATGCCTAACATCTCACCCTGAATAAATAAGAAGAACAGTTGTTTTATTTCACACAGTATTTATCCACTACAACAAAGAACCAATTCCCTTTGGCAAAGATACTCAAAATATATGGCAAGAATTGTTTTTTGAAAGTGACTTATTCTGGAATGAATTCCACATAAATGAATATTGAATACCTTAGGGCCTGATCCTGCAAATGCTTGCTACTGAATATAGTGCTTACTACCAGGTTAGTCCAAATGAAATCGCCTCCTTGCTTCATTATGTGAGGCCTGTGAAGTATGCAGTCGCAAGCTGCATATGTTGTTTTGGCTACCATACAGCATTATTAACTTATATCTAAACTTCCAATTAAGCAGGGAGAATTTTAGCATAGTTTGTACGACCATATGTAACTTTTGGTTGAAGTAGTTTATGTTGTACTTGCTAACATAGCACCACTAGTTTTTGCTGCTGTTGTTTTTTATTCTGTTCAGGTTCTTATGCCATGCCAATCTCCATGGCAGCTAAGTGCCTTGTTGACATCCAGAGGGAGGTTTGCAAACACTTTCAGAGGCTACGTTTACACTATGAGCTAGGGGTTTGAGTCCCCTGCTCACGTACACACACTTATGCTAGCTGCTATCGAGCTAGCATGAGTATACATAGCAGCGTAGACACGGTGGTAATTTTCAAAGCAAAAGTAATGTCAGTTCACACCATTGACCACAGTACATGAACAAATTCAGTTCACTAATGCCACTGGGTTGCCAGAGATGGAGTTCTTATCATTATTATGGAGCCAAGCAGGGCTGGCATTGGTGTGTGACATCTCCACTGGTCCACAATGACTTGAAAAGCGACAAACCTTTTGGGGGCTCTGTCCCCTGCCAACCCAAATGTATCAGGCAGGACAGGTGGGCTGGCATAGCAGGGGAATTTATCTTTGCCAAGCATAGTGTTAGTTTTGCTTCACATCGGAAATGGGGGAACAGAGTGTGATTCGGAGTCACAATGTGATTCATAGTCTGCTCCTGGACCAGTACACCATGTTTCTGCTTCCCTGTGGCAAAGCCCTAAACAAGCTGGGAAATACCAGAGGGGCCAAAGTATTTGTAGGCAACTGAGCTCTTCTCTGCTCAATAAGTGTGGGTTGGTTGGCAGGCTCCAGAACCTAATGCCCAGAAAAAAAGTTTCTATTTACAGTGCATGAGAGAAAGAGGCCTTTAATAAAGACCCCTGCTCACTCAAGATCCTTGTCCTTCCATCATGCTCACCAGGTTAATCTTATGGTGAGCAAGTATCTTTCTCATGCAAAACTTGCTTGAATTTCACCTAGCATTCTTGTCTGGTAGCACTTAATATGGCAATGGGTAGAGGCTGCATAGACTGTAAAATTCTTGCCTCTGTTCAACCCCTGGAGGTAGAGAGGTCGTTTGCTGAACTACTTCAGATTATCAGCAATGAACATTTAGGCAAAGGATTATTTATTCTCACATGCAGTGTTTATGTGCACACATCATTCCATTAATTTACACATAACACACCTCAATTATAGTTTCTTAAAATTGGTGGACAGTAATTTTTGTTTGTGTCCTGTAAAGCCTGCACATGTTAATGGTTCTCAACTTTTAATACACCAATTTGAAGCACAAATGGTTTAATGACGAACGTCCTAGATACATGTTAACATTTACATCAGTTCTACGAGAAATATTTGAAAATGGTATCAAATTCAATACACCTCTGCTGGAATCACTTTATAAATTTAAGGCACAAATAAACTAAACACTTCCAGAAATAACTATGGCAGTAAACTAGTAATTTCAGCTTTCCATAGAATGATAAAAAAGTTAAATACTAGCGGAAATCACAGTACTTTTTCTTCTCATTCTCAAAAATTCTACATCGTTATATTAGCCTCTAAGTGCCAGACCTGGCTTCATTTACTTTTAATGAAAACTGTATGTGTAACTCTTTGCACAGTGCTAAAACACACTCTACCATAGAAACAAGGTTTTTTTAATACCCTTGTGGAGTCAATTTCCTAAGTCTGTGACAATTGATGAGTTAAGAGAATTTCATTGTAATTATTCAACCAAATATAATTTTATAACTATTAGAATGAGAAACATGCATATAAATCTCAAAGTGCTGAAATCAATATTGTGAATTCAGCTTATTCTACCTGCTGGAGTTGCTTGGTCAGACTTGCAGAAAAGAGGTGGAAATCTGCGTATAAAATAAGGAAGTGCACACTTGCATCAACGGGTACAGGCTGATGGATTGGAAAATCCCTGTACAGTCAGGCGGTATCGACCTGAAGTTTGCTGAGCCAAACAATCAGAATATCAAGCACCCAATTATTGTAGGGAAAAGGCTACAGAATTTAATAAGGATGAAACCAGTAGGATTCCATAGAACTGGTAGAGTTTAATAGAAAATGACAACCCTTCATAGATTTAAAAAGCTCTCATCTCAATTAAATTTCTATATGATGGTTCAAAAAGGCAAAGCAAGTTGTATTACGCTGAAAGGGGTTAATGGCCCTGTGTCTGGGATCTGTGGGCTCCCCATTAAGCTTGTGAGAGAGTGGAGGTGTTCATCTATGCCCAACTCTTAGCACAGACTTCCTTTTAACAAGAAGAAATCTGGTTTGGCAGTTTTCATTCCTTCCTGTCTTTTAGTAAATACATGTCAGACAGGTCTATGAATTCACAGAAGTTCTACAAACTCAAAATATAATTGGAGAGGCACACAAACCTCTTATGTGCCTCAGGGGAATCCTGTGAGCAGTGGCTGACGTGCAGGTGAAAGAAGGAGAGGTCACCTCCTCCTCGCCCTGGCTTAGGAGAACAGCACTCTCTCCACAACTTCCCCTTTCCCTTGACTGTTGGGGATGAGAGCTTCCCCTCCTATTTCAACCCACTTTAACAATTGGTCCAAGAACCTCAAAATTTTACCTGGAACTCATGTTATTCCGTGGAATTCACCTTGTATCACATGGGAGCCCATGCTAGAGAGATGGAGCTTTTAGGCTCCAATACCATATCTGGTCTCCCACTGCTAATGGTCTTTTCCTCTCCTCATTAATATTGATGTATGGTTCCTGTTACTATTGTGAGCATCAATACAGAGATTCACAAAGATATAGATTTCTCTCTCTCTCTCTCTCTCACACACACACACACACACACACTCTTGTGGCATGTAATCGTTGAAAAACATCTGGTTTTACCAGAAAAAATAAAAAGATTGATTCCAGTCTCTCATTTACCAGATCTGTGCACAGCAAGAGAAGGAGGAAGATAATCATCCCTAAGTAAACTTGAATTGAGACATGACTCCATAAAACATCAATAAATTCTAATTAAATGTACAGCAGATTGGCTTTTAAAATAGCAATCAGACCATTTCTCACCATAAGAAATAAGGAGTTTTGTTAGGTAACAGCTGTATAAATCTACTTAAGATTTATGATAGTCACTGGCTATGCTTTGCCGCAGTAAGAGGAGGCTGTGGGCATTCAGCTATGAGCTCTTTAGTGAAATCTACTCCAAATATCATTCTAAATGTGAGCATCTCCCCATTGAACAAAGAAATAGGCTCACAGCTTTGCTGTCACCAACCATCTTCCTACTTTTCCTAGGTAAGCAGGGCGGCAAGACATCAAAACTCACTCAACCAATGATTTAGATGCTAAATGTTTGGTGTTTTGAATCTTCACAGCATTTCTAATTATCTCTCAGCGATAATGAAGATGCCTTTATTATTTGTATTCCACTCAGTTCAGGGTCCCATTGTGCAACACAGTTTACAAATATAGAATAAAAGAGTCCCTGTGACATTATTAATGTGACAACAACTTGACAGAGCAAGAAGTTAAAGATGATAAAAGTCACTGATATTTCAATTCAACCCTTCACTTGGATCTTGTCTAAACATCTAGCTTTTATAATTGGCTTCACTTTCCTGGACCCTTTTCCTTCAGTCTGTTTCAATTTTACTATACACCAAAACTAGATAGTGTGTAATAATAAAACTATTTTATACTGCCAAGTAAAACCTCATCCAGATGATCCATTTTGTAATCACTCAGAACCATTTACAATGTAATCGGAAATACATAAAACACTGTATCAAGATAATAGGACTATTACATAAAAAGAAAACATTCAAAGCCCTTGGAGCTCACTGTTACACTTCAGAATCAGAGATGGCCTGAGTAGCAAAGTTCAGAATCACATCCAGATATTCCTACAGTTCTCAGTATTTGGATGCAGGACTGTGGCTCTGCCTCATTTCTATAACAATAGCCATGTTATGCTGAGCTTCTTTATGAGTAACAGCTGCTAGTTTTGATTTCATTGAATCTGTGAATGCAGTACATAAATGCAAATGTCATGGTCATCAGCTAAACCACACATATTCAACATCAGGGCTAGGAATTAGGACCAAAATTCTCATGGCTACAGCCATGTCAGCTAAAGAAGAATCTCCATTTCTAGTGCTCACTAGTATTGGGTTTAAAACCATTTGTGTCTTCTTTATTGGCTAAAGTATAATAATAATAATTAAAAAAACAGAGAGAGAGAATGTGATCATGAATCCTAATGAAAGCAGTAGTTTGCATACTCACTAATACTTATGCATACTGCCCATTAGGTGGCAGTAATATGCACTCCCATTAGTTAGAACTTTAAGGTGTGCTAACCCCTTCACTGCTGATACATGAAATCTCTTGAAGGAGCATTGTCTCAATCCTTTCTGTCCTCTCTAAGATACCCCAGACAAGCTGTATATTAGTTTTTCTTCTGTTTTTGCAAACCACATATTGTTGATGGCCCTAAGCAGCAAAGTGGCTCAGAAAAGGCCCATAATCTGGAAAAGGAAACCATGTCTCGTTCATCATGATCCCTCTTGCTTCTAGATTCATTGGAAGACCCTGAGTATGAGATCCACAGGGTTCTGAGAGACTAGAGGTGGTATTCCAGGAACTGGGAGTAGCTGCTGGACACAGCATGCTGCACTCTACAGGGAATATTTTTTTCCAGCAAAAATCTACATTGGTGTCACTGTTGATGGAACTAGCATTAACTTGCTTTTGTGTCTGCAGCACCTCTTGGAGGAGAACATGGTGTGCGGGTACCAGAGCCAAGGGAGCCATACTGTTAGAAGAGAGAATTGGAGAGCATAGCCCTAGTGATCAATGGTTCCATGTCTAGTTGGCAGCCGGTATCAAGTGGAGTGCCCCAAGGGTCGGTGCTGGGGCCGGTTTTATTCAATATCTTCATTAACGATCTGGAGGATGGTGTGGACTGCACCCTTAGCAAGTTTGCAGATGACACTAAACTGGGAGGAGTGGTTGATACGCTGGAGGGTAGGGATAGGATACAGAGGGACCTAGACAAATTAGAGGATTGGGCCAAAAGAAATATGATGAGGTTCAACAAGGACAAGTGCAGAGTCCTGCACTTAGGACGGAAGAATCCCATGCACTGCTACAGACTAGGGACCGAATGGCTTGGCAGCAGTTCTGCAGAAAAGGACCTAGGGGTTACGGTGGACAAAAAGCTGAATATGAGTCAACAGTGTGCCCTTGTTGCCAAGAAGGCTAATGGCATTTTGGGTTGTATAAGTAGGGGCATTTCCAGCAGATCGAGGGATGTGATCATTCCCCTCTACTCAGCGCTGGTGAGGCCTCATTTGGAGTACTGTGTCTAGTTTTGGGCCCCACACTACAAGAAGGATGTGGATAAATTGGAGAGAGTCCAGCGGAGGGCAACAAAAATGATTAGGGGGCTGGAGCGCATGACTTATGAGGAGAGGCTGAGGGAACTGGGATTGTTTAGTCTGCAGAAGAGAAGAATGAGGGGGGATTTGATAGCTGCTTTCAACTACCTGAAAGGGGGTTCCAAAGAGGATGGATCTAGACTGTTCTCAGTGGTAGAAGATGACAGAACAAGGAGTAATGGTCTCAAGTTGCAGAGGGGGAGGTTTAGGTTGGATATTAGGAAAAACTTTTTCACTAGTAGGGTGGTGAAGCACTGGAATGGGTTACCTAGGGAGGTGGTGGAATCTCCTTCCTTAGAGGTTTTTAAGGTCAGGCTTGACAAAGCCCTGGCTGGGATGATTTAGTTGGGTTTGGTCCTGCTTTGAGCAGGGGGTTGGACTAGATGACCTCCTGAGGTCCCTTCCAACCCTGAGATTCTATGATTCTATGAAATGGAGATAGGCCAGAGACATATGGTTCTGTGGCTCCCTTTCTGTGCTGGCTCAAAGTCCTTTGCATTAAGGGGAAGATGCGATTTCAGTTCTGTGTGTTCTAAATTTGGGGAGCCTGCTTACATTAGTTATGGATGTATCTGTGGAAAGAAAGCAAGTGGCCCCTGTATCAGAGCAAGACATGAAAAAGAGTCAAGGGGTGAAATCTTAGCCCCATGGAAGTCACTGGGAGTTTTGCCACTGACTTCAGTAAGGTCAGGACTTCTTTCTTCATGCTTTATGCTATTTGCATTTTAGTTTTCTGTTCTAAACCCGGCCCAAATAATTTCTCAAAGCTTATCAGAATGCCATTGTTTTAATATACAGTGAGCCCTCTGCAATTCCAAACTTCCCCGTTACAGTATAATGTATTTGGTAATGAGTTTTGTCATCCTACTGTAAATCGATTATCATGTTATCCAGGATTATTTTCTTCTAAACTGGATGCTGTTAACATTAGTGCAGATGTATGCAAAGGGATTTTTAACCATTATTACGTTTGGAATAAACCATGGGCTTCTAAACATGAAAAGGAAGCTAGACAGTAAAGTGCTTCTGTTCCAGCTGAAGTAAGTTATCATCCTTCCATGAATTCCCAGCTGTGAGGAAGGAGGAAAGGCACATTTCTGCATGCGGTGCAAAATGGTTCATGACTTTCACCATCATGAAGATGAAGGTGGCAGGAATGTTTATTTTGTTACCCTGATCCAAATCTGCAGCAAATGATGCTACCAAGCAGAATTCTTTAATTTATTCACAGACTGGTGGGTCCACCGTTCAGGGGGTTTCTTTAACAGGGAAGACTATAGAGATGATTATATAGAGATGAGCCTGAGCTGCAAAGTTCCAGACTGTATCTGAACTTCCCCAAAGTTCACTGGTGTTTGGATCCTGGGTCGTGGTTAAGGCCAGTCTCTAGAGACACTCAGCAGCTCTCTTGGCAGCCCTTTAACCCAGCTGGCTGCAGCAATTACCCTGCTTTTTTTCTCTCAGCCAAAACAGGGTCCTCTCCAACAGCAGCCACCACATCTACAGAGCAGCAAGGCAAGAATTTTTTTCTTTCTAACCATTATGCTGATAACATACTGTTAGCTGAAGAAGCAACTCAGCAAGAAGAAAACATAAGGTCAGCCAATCAGATCTCCATTTCTAGGGAGGACTTTATCGCATGGCCACAGAAAGACAGATAACAAACCTCAAAAAAAAATGTTCCCAAACTTGAAGCTCCTTATCGAGGCCTG
The DNA here is from genome assembly GCF_020497125.1 of Mauremys mutica. Classification (NCBI taxonomy): domain Eukaryota; kingdom Metazoa; phylum Chordata; order Testudines; family Geoemydidae; genus Mauremys; species Mauremys mutica. The sequence goes on along the minus strand of NC_059073.1, from coordinate 35,635,511 downwards.
CAGCCCTGGGATCAGAGGACAGGGCATTTCTCGCTTTCTGTTCTGTTGCTGTTATGAGCAGTTGTGTGAGCCTATATGACCAGGGACAGAGCAGGGCCTCTGCACCATGGCACACATACATATTTGAGGAACTGCTCAGCCGGCATTTGTGAAAGCAGAAATTCAAGAGCTGTAGAAGGAAAAGGCCTCATAGATCCTGTCCAAATTCCCTCCAGATTTCAATTGTCCCTCCTTGGGAGAGGAGAGTGAGAAGAATCCAGCCACTCTTCCTCTAGCCCTTATAAGATTCCTGAATTTAAAAAAAAGCAGATGCATGGAATACAATTTTGAACAGCAGCAGTCCCAATTGGCCCTGATAAGGGAGAGCAAGAGAGACAGAGGAACTCAAGAAGATCTTGGCCCATTCAAGTTAGCAGCTTACCAAAGTAAATACAATTCATTCATAATCATAGTGATATTTTTTGCGAGACAGTAATGCATTGTTGGGGATCAGGATTTCTGGGATCTATTCCTGGCTGTGGGAGGGGAGTGTAGTTTGGTGGTTAGAGCTGTGATTACACATGAACTAACCAAGCACATAGATTTGGCACATTCCATGTGAATGGCAATATGACTGAATGGAAAAGACTTGATTTTGTTATATTAGACAGTTCAACTTCTATTTCAAGCCTTGCCAGAAATGATTTTGTGCAATAGCTCTGTCACTGTATTTGTAAAATGGAGTGTGGAAGCTCATACTGATACCTGGCCACCTCCTAATTTGGGGGCATTGGCCTTGAATAATAAGAAGGGCTATGAAGTGCATGGAAATATAAGCAGCAGTTTGAAGAATAGGTGATATCTGAACTCTTGGCTCCTAGCCCTGCCACTGAGAACTTTTCTCATGCCTAAAAGTTAGCTTGATGAAGAGTCTCACTCTGTTTCTCTTGTGGAATATCCCACAAATTCTAGTACACTTGAGAGCTCTGATATCCTTTTTCAAAATATAGGGCAAAAGCTGACTTTCTAATGATAGCCACTGAGTGGAGTGACACATACACATTCAATCACACAATCTGAGTAACATGCTACATAAGTGGTGATAGAAGACTAGATATTATTTCCCATCTTAATAACACGTAAGAAGCTTCTGACAAATCATTAGTGCAGTTAAAAAATGAAGCCACCAGTGGCAAATGTGAAGTATGGCTAAATTCTAGAATACATTTGATTTATGCTTTTAACAAAGCCAGAGACTTAGCTCACAACATACTGTAGATCAGCAGAACCAGCACAAAGAAGAATGTTCAAATCCTTTACTGCAAAGACTCTTGCTAATCTCTGTCTTTTAACACATGGTTTGGAGAGCAAGAGTAGTAAAAAGGATTTTTAATATAAACTGTCTCTGAAATGTTAATAAGTTTGGCATTTCATGTTATTTCCCTTTTATTTAAAGTCTATTGAATTCTTGCATATGCTGTACAGCTTTTACCGGGAAAGGAGTAAGATGAATGTTAGAAAATACATGTACAGTATATAATTGGCTCCAGTGGAGTTGGCAATTTGGGAATATACTAAAGGGAATAATCCTGCATTGGCAGGGGATGAACTAGTGACCTAATCGGTCTAGTTCATGTCTAATTTCTAGGATACTATGAATAATTGCTTTTTAATACATCAACAAAAGGAATACTTAAAAACTTGATTTAAGAAAGTACTGTTAATTGAAAAAGAATTCAAAAAAATTAGTTTTATATAAAATATGACCAGAGAATGACACAAATTTTACCTTCTCTTCCTTGGTCACCTTAGTTAATGTTAAATAATTACAAAGTTATTTTAAGAAAAACAGGGAAAAGAAAATAAGTCCTAAATATTATATTATAAATTATAACTTTCTAATGATTCTAGAACTGTATAGAAAATCATCCATATGTAAAATTCAAAGGAGAGGTCATTGTTTCTAATAGAAACAAGTTATTTCTATTTTTAAAATATTATCACAGAAGACCACAATTACTGCTGAAGACTCGCCTGCCACACTACTTCCATATACCCAAACTGGGATCAAATAAGCTATGCAAACTGGTACCTTCAAATTTGTTTAAAATTGCATTTGTTCCCACCAAGTCAGTAAACACATCAAGATCCTATTGTAACTAAGGGAAATTAAATCTGTTCATGAAAATAACTTAAAGAAGATTAAATTTGTGCAGGTTTTCCAACCTAAATAAATAACCCAATATTTTCATTCAGAAAAACAAATATGATCACTAATGAACAGAACTGAACGTTGTAGGAATTTAAATCCATGTTTTGCCATCAGCTTAGAAATCATACTTTGGTTTGGAACATTTTTTTAACCTACTGTCCTTAGTAGGTTAAAACATCAAAGACTGGATATATATGAAAGAGGAGAGGGGAAATTTTCAGCATTTTCATTTTGTTTACTTTATATGCTTGGGCATTATGTGTCTAGTCCATGTCAGCTTTCTTTTTTCTTATTTCTCTGCATGAAGGGTCTAATCCTGGTCCCACTGAAGACAATGGCAAAATCCTACCAATCAAAATGGAGCAAGTGATTTTTTTTCTTTACTGGTCATCTTCATTTTTTACAAGGCAGTTTTATACAACTTTTCTGGCTCTAAATATCCATAGAAAAAGAGTTATTAAAAAAAAGACCAAGTAGAACTTCTCTAATTTACCCAGCATCTGCTAGTCAGCCTTGATGAGAAGTGGGGAGAGACAGCTTCTTACATGTGTATCAATTGATGGTGTGTGTGGGGATGGGGGAGGCAGTTGCATTATTAAGTGTGAACAATCCTACCTACTCCAGCTAGTGAACTATTATTTAAAGAGCAAGTATTGGCAAAGGCCAGCAAAATCATAACTTCAGCCAGTAAAAAAATGTGGAGATGACCACAAGCCATAAATCTTAATCCATATTCAAACTTCCGCAAAGGTCAGGGATGTTTGGATCTGGGGGGAGGATAGAGGTTCTACCATTGCTAAACAAAACAGAGGAATGTCAAGGGCACCATACCTAAGATCACCACACAAAGGACCCCTCCAGTATGAATCTCCCCTCATCTCTGTAGAAAGAGGGCCCTAATACTAGCAAGGCATGGGTCTCCTTGGCCAGCCAGGACCCATGGAGGGAACGGCATTGAGTACAAGGAATCCAGGGTGGCGGAAGGGAGGGAATTGCACATTGTCCTCTCTCTGGCCCATTAAAATATTAATACAACTCCAAAGGTTATTAATTTTCTCATGTACCTACCTTGGAAACCTGGGAAGCTAGTTAGTGAATCCCTCGTAGCATGGTTCCATTGGAGTCATGGAGCCGTAGGGTTTGGGGGAGCCACCATATTTTGGTGTGGCTTCTCTTTGTGTTTTGGGGAGTGGGCATCATTTACTAATTAAAAAGTCCCCTCCTATGGTAAAATCCATGAGATAATCTGGACTCAGGTCTTGGGCCTGTTTCTGATCTCACTCTCCCCACTATAATTCCAGAGTAACTCCATTAAGTGGAGTTACACCAGGACTTTGTGGATTTAAATGAGAGCAGAATTAGGTACCTAGATATGATCCTGCTAGGTGCTGAACATTCTGGTCCTGATCTAGCAAAACACTTAAGCACATGCTTAACTTTAAGTATATGTGTAGTCCCGTTGAAATCAATGGGACTATTTACGTGTTTAAAGGTGAGCATGGGATTAAGTGATTTGCTGGATCAGGGCCAGAGCATTTAGCACCTTGCAGGATTGAGCCCTGTTTCCTTATCCTATACAATCCCTTAACTTCGTACTTGCACCTGATGTATTTGATATTCTGTGGCTCTTTCCTCCATTTATCTTCAGTCTGGATAATTTTTCCACAGTTTCACTATTAATTTGGAAAGATGATAGTCAAAGTTTAGAGATTTGCTTTGATGTAAAATGTCAGAACATAAACAACAGATGCAAATACTTCTTTGGTGACCACAAATCTGTCTGCTTCTTTTGAATCACAGCTAAAAATAATTAAATGTTGTGTTATTTGGCATAATACATCTTTTCTATCTTACATCCTGGAAATCCACTAAAAACTATCGGTAACTTTCAGCATCTGTCATGATTTTAAAATGTGTCAGAACTAGTTTAATCATCATATAACTTAATGCTAAATTACACTTGAGACCAAATTCTACTCTGTTCTGCTGAAGCTATGCAAAAGAGTGTAGAGTTTTGTCCATGCTGTCTGCTTTTCTAAACAGAAAAATGATGAGAGTCATTATGATAAATCTGGTCATAATAATTCCTCTTAATTCACCTCCTTTACAAGGATATTCATTTAAATTACTGTTTTTTAATGTTTAATGAATTTGTTCAACTATTTCCTTCCCCATCTTTTTATTGGACCTACTCAGTAGTAGTATGATCTGCACACTAGTACACACTGATGGACACAGGCAGCAGAAGTACTTCTGAGACAATTGTTGAAATCCTGTAGTGATAAAGTAGCTGGGCTAAAGCTGGAAAACTATTGCTGGATAGTGAGATATGCTGTAAAAATATGTTTCCAGATACATACATATATTACAGTAGCAAGTAAATTGCATTGATTATAGAATACGTGACCTTTTTGCCAAAGCACAGGCTTCTACTGCTTAACTTAAAGGAAAGTCTGCATTATCTATCATTAGAATTAATGAAATACTCCACTTTCACAGAAAAGATATTCTAATCAGTACATCTTATCACAAACAAGAAGCAACTTGCTAAAAAAATGGTTACATCTTTTACATAGAATGCAAAAGGATAATTAGCAAGAAAAAGGATAAACTTTTAAGTGCAGATTTCCAAAAGACCTAAATTCCTAGTTAGGCACCAGAAGAAGTGGATAGATTTTCAGAAGAGGACCCCAAGCATGTTTTTGGCAGGTCAACTTAGCAAAATTCAAAGTTCAGTTTGCAATTTTGTGATCTCAAGTTCTCACATTCAACAGACGCACTCCAGTCATCTCTGACAATATTGCCTCATAGAGATATCTGAGATGAATAGGCAACAAATAGTCACAAACATATTTATTATTGCGGCTGGAATTTTCAAAGGAGCCTAAGGAAGTTAGCCAGAGAGATTCAAATGGAGTTGGGCACCCAGGTCCTACAAGTTCCTTTGAAATAGCAGCTTATCTGTGCAGATACTCTCACCCATATTCCGAACAGGGGAATCAGCATCAGAAATATCCACTTTCCAAGACATACAGCATTCTCTACTGAGTCATGCACTTATCAATTGAAGAGATCCAGCATCTATTTTTACTAGAAAATAGTTTCTCTGTACAAAAGAGGCATTGAAAGGGTAGGCTAGATATGGCCAGTACAAACAGATTTCAGATGAACTGCCCTTTATCAGTTAACATTTTATGAAAAGCAGCTTCCAACTTTTTTTTTTCCAAATAGTGTTATTCCTGGTGTGGGGTATTTTATAAAGTTCTGTTATCAACATAAGACTACCCTGTGGAAACCAAACTGACACCAGTGTCTAGATTTCATATGTAAAAGATTTCACTATGATTAAAAAAATCCACTGATTTTTTTTTAAGACATTCAGTGGTCAATGTGTAGGAGGGCTTTTGTTTCCTGTGATTCAGATACTGAATGTAGAGGAAAATAACTATGTGACTATCTCTACTTACAGAATAATCCATAAACTCATTATACATCTCTACTACTCATTAGCAAATACATGGAAATGGGGATTTTCTCCAGAACTGGAAGTAACTTTAAAAGTTTGCCCCCTGTACCAAATAAAGGGTCCAAAGTGCATCAAGGATACATCAGCCCAGCATTTGCCCATAATATGGATTAGGAATTTACTAATTGGAATGAAAACTATCAAAACCTTTTTCCTGGCACAATAATAATCTATTTGACCTGAAAAAAAGAGAGTTTCTAATTCAAAACCACCTCTAATAATGTTAATAGTGTAAAATGTTTCAGGCTGTATCAGAAATATATTTTGCAGCTTGTTGATGGCAGAAAGCCTAAAGCCCATAGGCATTTCCCATTGGAGCACAAAACACAGACATTTTCAGCAACTGTCTTTCTAACAGCTTTTCTAGATAATACACAGTTTTTCTTCTGCTTATTTTTTTCCTTGTATTTCTGTATAATTCATATATATCAGATGATCATCTATCATTAAAGCAAATGTGGAACATGCATTTTCCTCAACATTCCTTTACTCTGCACTAAATGTAAAACAGGCCTGAACTTTTCTTTCCATCCCCTTCCCTTCCAAATAAAAATACTCTCAGGACCACTAGAAATTAATGGCTTCTTTCAGCTATCAAAGCAGTACTGTAAAAATATTGACTGTTCTTTCATAACGAAAAGGCGTTTTTTAAACAACACTGCACAATATTTGGTAGCTTAGCAAAAAGGTGACACGGTGCTGAAAGTTTAATCATGGCATAATTTTAAATTCCCAAATTGGATTACAAAGTTTAGGGCAAAACCATGAGTGGAGTGCTGAACTGTAATCAGCAGATCAGTACGTAATAGATTACTCTCTCCTTCGACATCAATATCTTTGACATAAGATTCCTATGCACTGGACCTTGATCTGTTGTCCATCATACAGCTTTATGCTATCGTCCCTTATTATATTAAATATATTTTCATTACAAAGAGGAGATTCTAGATATGTTGGATTTCTGCATGCTGCCCTCACCCGCAAAGGTGTAAAGTCCCTACAGGGTTTCAAAGGTAAAAGAAGAAATACAGCATAGGTACTTAGGCTCCAAAGTGGTCTGGGAGCTTTTGAAAAATTTATCCTAAGACCCTAGCAGCCATGAACAGATTGTCCTCCATGAAGACAGAGTTATTGGGTTGTTGCTGATTCTTCAGACCTCACAGAATTGCAGGTAAAACCATTTCCTAAGAATTAGGCAGCAACCCACCTCCAGTGCCAAAAGAGGATGAATTCACAAGGAGGCCTGAGTTCTCATGATTAGTTCAGTGATTTCCATAGGCTGCAGACTTTGAGTAGGCATTGGACAAGCTGGAGGCCTTGATGAGGCCTTGGAATGATGTGTACAGGATTTGGGTTTGAGCAGGCTAGTTGAAACTAGGCTATATAGGAGGTTTGGGGTTTGAATTTTGAAAGAAGGCTATGCCAAACGTGTGTGTGTGTGTGTGTGTGTGTGTTGTTTTCCCCTATTCCTGGCTGCCAGGACAGTTACATTTAGAAAATATGCTGATTGAATTTAAAGCATGAATTTACTAGCATTTGGCTCAAGAGATCATTGGCCCCCTGCTATTTTTAATGTCTCTGATGAAATTAACGATTAATGTTTCAGATTCCTTTATTTAAGGCAAGTGTTTCCTCTCTCTCTAGTTTCCCCCTTACATTCTGTCCTTGGTTATCTCTCCAGTTATCCATCCAAATTTGTGTGTTTAAACAAAAATATTTCCCACTATCTCCCAACACATCATTATCTCTCTGTATGTAGGGATCTCATTGTAACTTCTTAGAGAAAGCACAATTTGTTATCCTGAAAACTAATTTATTATAATGGTGTGAGAACAAGACAGAAATTGTATTTCATGAAAAAATGTACTGAGAATGAAAAGCTTCTGTTTAAGTGCATAATTATGGAATATGTTGCCTTTACTGTATCTCTGAATACCAAATTCTTTACTCACTCTTGTGAATTACTTATCATGTCTCCTAGGGGACATTTGGATTAGGTGTTTGCTGTTTGAATTAAATACCCAACAAAAGAATCTATTCTCCAATCAAGGCACAGGGATTTACAGAGCAAATCCCATTAATGACAATAAGAGTTACATAGTTAGCATCCTTCAACCACATGCAGAATTCCCACTGATGTCAATGGGAGCACTATTCTTGTATGGACTGAGGCCAACCTATGGCCCTTCACTTCTAAAAAAAACAGAGCCCAAAGATTCTATTACAAGAGCAAAGGGAGACTAAAGGCCTAATTCTGCTCCCATTAAAATCAATGAGAGTTTTATGATTGATTTAACAATTTATTTCCCTGACAATTAAGTTACTATAATGGTGCAAGAACAAGAGGGAGATTGTATTTAATGGTAGAAGAAGTGGGGCCTAAGGAGTGAGCCATTGGTGGTGAAGAAACTTAACAAACAGGTAACTTTGCGTATGTTTACACTGCACACTAAGTCCGGCTCTCGCTCAGGTTTGAGCCAAAGCCCCCCTTCCATCCACACACAACTCAGCTTGACTCAGGTGAGCAAGCACTCAGGACCCAGATTCTGAGTGGCTCAGGACACTGCTGCGGATGGAGCGGTCAAAGCCTGACTCCCACTGAGACTTGCTTCCAAGCCCTGTCATGGATACAGGTCAAGCCACAGACGCGAGTCAGAAGATCTGCATAGTGCAGTCTGGATATGTTGGCACCTCTGAGACCCCCAGATCCAGCAATTGTAAACCCAGGTTTACAATGCAGTGTGGACGATCAGGCAAGAGCTTGGAAACACTGAGTCCACATGCCAGGGTCCCACAGACCTGGGCTTAGTGTGCAGCCTAGACATACACTTAGGTGCTCACCCTAAAATTCTCCAACTGGTGTTTTCATACTAATAACTTTTACTCTTAAATTTTGTAATATATTGTACATGTATTGTAAAATGTAAAAATATTTGTACATTTACTCACTCAAGTATTCTCCCACCTTTGAAAGTTATGGAGTGTCATGAAAAAACTGGAAAATATTTGATGATTAAAATTTTAGTGGCACAAATCTGCATAGTTCAGCTGAAGTCAGTGGAGCTATGTGGATTTGCAGTATCTAAGGCTCTACCCCTTGAATTACAGCCAGTAGCAGCCTTCTGACTTAAACATGTGATTTCATACTTTTCACTGAGTAGAGGGGTGGGCAAGGTACAGAGACCTTAGACAAACTTCCATGCTGTGGACAACTTTAATGTTTAATAATATAATAAAATATTTGATTTATTTAAATGCCAAAGCATTTCTTCTGATGAAACTGTTACCTCAGAATAGAAACTTGTTTACTGTGCTGATGACAGAGCCCTTCTTCAGCAAGATGGCTGCTGCCACCACTCAGACTCAACAGTGACAGCCTGGGAAGCTGGGAAGCTTTCAAAAACAGACATTTAATAAGATTCTCTGTGACATCATTGCTTTGGGAAAAAGTAAGTGGGGCAAAGGAGAAGCTAAAGAGAAAACTCACTGTGAAAGTTTAGCATTGGCAACAATAAAAATATGTTCTTAAGAAATAAAAGAACAAATAAAAATAAAAATATAATAATAAATAATAAAAAGCTAGAACTGAAGATATTCAGGCCTGATATTAAAGAAATCTGCTTGCAGCCTAATATGCTGGAGGAATTTTATTCTAGAAGAGTTTATGCTCATGAAATGCTGCCAAGATCAACACAATTGCAATTGTGTTGTATCTGCAATGGCCAGATTGTGACTCCTAACTCTCACATGCATACTGCCACTTGCTTCATTTGGAAAAGAAATCAGATGGATAACTGCTCACCAGTGTGATTAAGGGACTCACAGCCTGGCACTATGTAAACAGCTGCAAAAAATTACAGCTGTTTGGGGTGAAACATTCTAAAAACCTTTGCAAATAGGGTGAGTAGATAGCAAGGATGAAAAATTGGGACAGGGTTGAAGGGCAATAGATGCCTATATAAGACAAAGCCCCCAGTACTGGGACATCTAGTCACCCTGTTTGCAAATGTTATGCAATTTGCTTTTGTAAGATTTTTGATGCTTCCCTATGAACTGCTCAGGTCCAACAATTTATTCAGGTATTACACACAAGCATGGTTCCCAGGGTTACTTTACTACTGCTGCTTCTAGCACAACTGACACTGTCTTCTACTCAGAATAAATTCCAATCCACAAATACCCATAAAATAGAACCATATATAATATCACCACTATATGCAGTTAAAGATTTGACTATTGTTGCTATAGTGTATGAGGTTGTTCTCTTGTTACTGTTCAAATACATTAGGTAATTCATAAACAAAAACTTCTTGACGTCCCCAGAGGGGGGCAGGAATGAGTGAGAAATCCCTATGTCCCTCCCCTCCTTCCCCGAGGACAGACATTGCTATTGTGGGAGGTGCTTGCAGTGCTGCTTAAAGGGGGCGCTGATCTTGATCACAACTCTGTAACCATGCAGAGATCACTCCAAATCTGGCCCAGAGGGTTTAGCTGACAATGTTCAATAAGGAGAGGAGGTCTATACAGCTATAATGTGTCTTGGAGCCTTTTCAGCATTCTCTCTTCGTTTTTGGATGTCTGTAGCTCATAACAAGTGCCAGATGTGCATCCAGTGCAATAAAAAATTCAAGTGGCTAAATATATCCTGATATCATGGCAATTCGATGGGATAGTCCCATCATGAAGTTTTCTCTATTGAAATACATAAACAGGCAACATAGACCTTAACAGCAGATCAGAAGAGAGCCTCCAGTGCAGTAAGTAGCATGTTTCCCCACACTACCGTCTGTCCTTTCTGAAGTAGTCACATAATAAACCAAAAAAATCCATGTGTTTTAGTACAATAAATATACATGTGAGACTTTGATTTTACTTAATTTCCACTCACAAATGTGTGACTTGGTAAGTGTACAGCAGTTGCATAACACCCACGAGGATTGTTTGTAAAGCAGTACTTCCGTTCAAGCCATTCTTCTCTACATTTCTTCTACAGAGCATGGGAGAAAGCACAAAGATGCTTGATTGTAAATGGAATGTGGACGATGGAGGCTGACATCCTGGGCTGAACAGAAGCGGAACTGACCTTTTGATACTAGACGTGAGATGACAGGTGGGATGGGGATAGATTGTGAAGGTCCTTGATGGTGAAGACAAATAACATGTTTCAGGTGACAGAGATGAGGGAGCCAGAGGAGGGATGCAAAGAGAGAGTTCTCATGGGGTCAAAGCAACAGGCTAGGAAAATGATCTTTACGATATGGATATGGGCAGAGCAAGATTGCATTTCTCAAGGCCAGAGAGAAGGATGTTGCAGTAATCAGAACTCAAAATGATGAGCGCCTGGAGGAGAACTTTTGCTAGGTGGATGGACAGCAAAGACTCTATCTTCAGTATGGGATGAAGAAAGAATCTGCAAGACTTGGACATAGTCTGGACATGAGGACCTAGGACCTCCTGGACGTGAGGACATAGCCTGGACATGAGGACCAAATCAAAGACTCCCATGATTGGAGGAGATGCAAAACTGACATTCTGATTACTTGCCTTCATTAAAGATCTGATGGCACTTTTCACAAGGAATGAATGTGTTAACTCTGCTGTCCTTGCTAAATTTCATCGGGGTAATTACATTCTGCTTTCCTAAATCCCTCTATGTTTACACATAGATATGCTGTTAGTCATCTCCTGTGTTAACATGTTGTGTATTGTTATCCTGTGTTGTTAATTGTTGCTGCATGTCTCACCAGAGGTATCTGCATGGATGGAGGGAGAGGGGAGTAGGGATCCTTGCATATAGTTTGTTAAAATTGTGATTTTTTTAGATGAAAAGGCATTATAGAAATGCAAATGTATATCTATACCTAGGGGGGAGGAGCAATATGGTCTAGTGGTCGCAGCACAGATCAGAATTTCCTGAGTTCTAAACCAGACTTTGCCACTGTCTCCCTGTGTGGTCTTAAGCTACTCGCTTAGCTTTATTATACCTCCATTTCCCATCTGAAACAATGAAGATTAACTGGTTAATGTTTGGATCAGCCATCTGAAAATGTAAGGCTTAGTGCGAGTGCTAAGGACTATTTGAAAGCTCTTATTAAATGCTGTTATTCAGAACTGGGCATTTCTCTGATGCAGCTAGTGGCAATGAAATGACTACCAAGTTCAGCAAACTTTTAAAAATTAATTGTTTCTGAATAAGAACTTGTGGGACCAAAGCTCTCAAAACAAACCAGATCAGTTAAAAAAAACAACAACTTTAAAATGTTTTAATTGGCCCTTGTAAATAGCTTGAAGTGTAAACATCAATGTACAGTGCAGCTACAGACGCTGAAGATTTCCTCCTAAAATATATCAAAAGGTATGTTTAGACTTAAAACACTTGAGCTTTGAAAGACACTTAGGATATGTCTAAACAGCCAGAAGCAGCCCGTGGCAGCAAGTCAGAGGGTGTCTACATTGCAGTTAAAAACCCACAGCTGGCCCATGCCAGTTGACTGGGGCTCGTGGGGCTCAGGGTAAGAGGCTGTTTAACTGTGGCATAGACATTCAGGCTTGGGCTGGAACCTGGGCTCTAGGATCTTGCAAGGCGGGAGGGTCCCAGATCTTGGACTGCACCCTGAATCCAGGGCCGCCCAGAGGATTCAGGGGGCCTGGGGCAAAGCAATTTTGGGGGCCCCTTCCATAAAAAAAATAGCAATACTATATTCTCGTGGGGGCCCCTACGGGGCCTGGGCAAATTGCCCCACTTGCTCCCCGCCAGGGGTGGCCCTGGGAAAAATAAACCTTCCGCATCTCGGCACAAACCCAGTTTTGAGAAAACTTCTTTACAAAGTATCACTGGTTCTCAGCATCAGCTAGTGCTAAAAAAGGCACTAAAGCTCATTAAAAGGGTTGGACAAATATTTTCCATCAAAACTTTTTTTGGATCGAAAACTAGGGGTTTTTAAAAAGCAGAAAAAAAATCATGGACAATGTCTGCTTTCCTTCAAAATTTGTTGTGTTTTTTTTAATTGAAAAGCTGAAATTAGTCTGCCAAAACCTGAATATGGTTTGGGGTTTCAGAAATGTGTGGCCAAATATTTGCTGCTTGCTGTGTTTGATTGTTTAAAGAAACACTAAAAAATTCTGCTTAAAAAAATCCAAAACTTTTGAACCACCTCAGCTTGTGACCAAACGCCTGAGCCCATCCAGTCAGAGATTGTTCCAGGTTTCTGATACTCTGCTGGCTTCCTTGACTCATATCTGTCTCCATAACTTTGGGTTCATTTAGGTTAGAACATAAGAACAGCCATACTGGGTCAAACCAAAGGCCATCCTGCTCAGTATCCTGTCTACTGCCAAGTGCCCCAGAGGGAGTGAACCTAACAGGTAATGATCAAGTGATCTCTCCCCTGCCATCCATCTCCACCCTCTGACAAACAGAGGCTAGGGACACCATTCGTTACCCATCCTGGCTAATAGCCATTAACGGACTTAACCTCCATACATTTATGTTTCCTAGAGACTGGCTCCATGTGGTCCCTCACAAACTGGAGACGGTTACTGTGGGTTTGTCTTTAGTATCACTTATGCACATACTCCATGAACTGAGCATTTGAGCTAGTTCCAGAATCTGGGATGAACCTATGTTGTGAAAACTGACATGCTCAAAATAGCACATGCATGTGAATGGACACAGGGTGCTAAAATTAAATTAACTCAGGGGTTCTCAAACTGGGGGTCGGGACCCCTCAGGGGGTCACAAGGTTATTACTGGGGGTTGCGAGCTGTCAGCCTCCACCTCAAACCCCGCTTTGTCTCCAGTATTTATAATAGTGTTAAATATATAAAAAAGTGTTTTCAATGTATGAGGGAGGTGTGTGTCACACTCAGAGGTTTGCTATGTGAAAGGGGTCACTAGGACAAAAAAGTTTGAGAACCACTGAATTAACCCCTCTGAAGCCTCAGGGAATGCAGGGGAGGTAGGGGGTCTCCCTTGGTAGGGTCGGGAAGGAGGTAGGTGCTGTAGGATATTGCTCTTCTCATGTGATCCCTCCCCCAGTGGCTAATTTTAAATGAAGCTACTACCCTCCCCTGACATGAATCTCCCTGTGGCACTGAAATTAAACATAGACTATAATGTGGCATTTGAGAAGTGAAAGGGATGGTAGCCCTAATGGAAAAGCTAACAGCTTGGCTCTTCTGCAAGCCTCAAACTGCAGAATGAGCTTTAGGGTAGGGAAGGCTGTTCCTCCCAAGCAGCCTGGCCCTGCCCCCTGACTCCCCCACTTCCTGCCCCCCAACTGCACGCCACCCTCAGAATCCTCAACCCATCCTGCTCCTTGTCCCCCCACCGTCCCCCCACCGTCCCCCAGAGACCCCACCCCTATCCACCCCCCTGCTGAGTCCTGACAGACACCCAGCACGCCCACGATCCAACCCTCCATTCCCTGTCCCCTGACCGCCCCCCCCACCTCTGCACCTTCCCTATCCCCTGACTGTCCCCGGGACTTCCTGCCCCTTAGCCAACCCCCCTCCCCCCCAGCCCCGGCACCCCGCTCACCCGGAGCCTTAGCGCGTCGTATGCAGCAGTGTCCCGGAACAGCAGCGCAGCATGGCTCCGGCAGGGCTCCCGAGCTCCGCCCCGCTCAGAGCCACGTGGTAAGGGGGCGAGCCTGCGAGCTCCAGGCCGAGTGGAGGAAGCCCAGGCCCCCTTGGAGCTCGCAGCCCCGCCCCTTACCACGTGGCTCTGAACGGGGCGGAGCTCGGGAGCCCTGCCGGAGCCATGCTGTGCTGCTGCTCAGGGACACTGATGTTTCTGCTGAGGCTCCGGGTGAGGGGCGGGGTCGGGGTCGGGGTCGGGCTGGGGCGGCAGCCTCACTCGTTCTTTTGGGGGCCCCTGCGGAGCCCGGGGCCTGGGGCAAATTGCCCTCTTTGCCCCCCCCTCTGGGCGGCCCTGCCTGAATCCAAACCTCTACACCTCAGTTAAGCAGCCCCTTAGCCCGAGCCCCATGAGCCCAAGTCAGCTGGCATGGGCCAGCCATGGGTGGTTAATTGCAATGTAGACATACCAAGGGAGACGGGGTCAACGGGCTCAGGTTTGCAGGGCTCATGCTCTCTGGTGCTAAAAGCCCACTTCTGTCCACAGGCTTCAGAAATTGAGCTTCAGCTCAAGCCACAATGTCTACACAGTCCTGTGAGCTTATATCCATCCAGCTGGGCTCTGAGACATGTTCTGCAAGCTGTATAGGCATATCCTGAAAGCCCTGGACACCGGTAACAACTTTTAAGCATTTTCTTTTTTAACCCATGGATATTAATTTTATCTATGCTGTCTGGATCATTTAGTCTGCATAGAAAATATGAATCAGTGATTGACATAATCCCATTTATTTCCAAACTCTAAGGAGCACTCTGTTCCCTACTTAGGGCACTCACCTGGGATGTGGGAGACCCACAGATGAATCTTCATTCTGAAGCAAGGACTTACACCTAGCTCTCTTCCTGTCAGGTTAGCACCCTAACCATCAGTGCAGGGCCGGCTCCAGACACCAGCTAAACATAGAGGCTGCCGCCGAATTGCTGCCGCTGCGGAAACGCACCTGCCGCCCTAAGGGCACACGGACTGCCCCTGCCACCCACGGCGGCAATTCGGTGCGCAGCTTGGGGCAACAAAAACTGTAGAGCCGGTCCTGCATCAGTGTATAGGGTATTCTGGGGTAAGTGTTTCTCAATCTCTCCTGTTCCACTTTGTATAAAATACTTGAGTCATTTGGCCAGAGAAAGAGTGCAAGAATGACTCTAGAGTCTTGTAGTTAGGGCACACACCTTGTAGAGGAGACACCAAGATTCCTAAGAGGTCTCACATCCTAGGTGAATGGCCTTATCACTGGGCTATTGGGTGTAAGGGTAGTGGCAGCAGCACCATCTCCTCTGGTTTTTATAATGATGCCTAAATCCTCCTGTGAATCTAGCCTGAAAAATCAAAATATTATGTTTTGATAATTGTCAAAACAAAAATTTCCAAAATTTCCAAAAATGTTTTTCTTCTTTTGTTTCAGCTGAAACAAATTGTCAAAACTGACCCAGATTCATTAAATGTTTCAATCAACCCAAATCTGCATTTTTTTGGTGAAAAGAAGTTTTGCCCCAAAACTTTCAACATTTGTCAAATCATTCAGACTATTGTAGAGTTTTGTATAGAATCTCAGGGTTGGAAGGGACCTCAGGAGGTTATCTAGTCCAACCCCCTGCTCAAAGCAGGACCAATTCCCAACTAAATCATCCCAGCCAGGGCTTTGTCAAGCCTGACCTTAAAAACCTCTAAGGAAGGAGATTCCACCATCTCCCTAGGTAACCCATTCCAGTGCTTCACCATCATCCTAGTGAAAAAGTTTTTCCTAATATCCAACCTAAACCTCCCCCACTGCAACTTGAGACCATTGTTCCTTGTTCTGTCATCGGGTACCACTGGGAACAGTCTAGATTCATCCTCTTTGGAACCCCCTTTCAGGTAGTTGAAAGCAGCTATCAAATCCCCCCTCATTCTTCTCTTCTGCGACTAAACAATCTCAGTTCCCTCAGCCGCTCCTCATAAGTCATGTGCTCCAGCCCCCTAATCATTTTTGTTGCCCTCTGCTGGACTCTTTCCATTTTTTCCACATCCTTCTTGTAGTGTAGGGCCCAAAACTGGACACGGTACTCTAGATAAGGCCTCACCAATGTCGAATAGAGGAGAATGATCACATCCCTCGATCTGCCGGCAATGCCCCTACTTATACAGCCCAAAATGCTGTTAGCCTTCTTGGCAACAAGGGCACACTGTCGACTCATATCCAGCTCTCGTCCACTGTAACCCCTAGGTCCTTTTCTGCAGAACTGCTGCCTACCCATTCGGTCCTTAGTCTGTAGCAGTGCATGGGATTCTTCCATCCTAAGTGAAGGACTCTGCACTTGTCCTTGTCGAACCTCATCAGGTTTCTTTTGGCTCAATCCGCTAATTTGTCTAGGTCCCTCTGTATCCTATCCCTACCCTCCAGCATATCTACCACTCCACTCAGTTTAGTGTCATCTGCAAACTTGCTGAGAGTGCAGTCCATACCATCCTCCAGATCATTAATGAAGATATTAAAAAAAAATGGCCCCAGGCCCAACCCTCGGGGCACTCTGCTTGATACCGGCTGCCAACTAGACATGGAGCCATTGATCACTACCCGTTGAGCCCGACGAGCTAGCCAGCTTTCTATCCATCTTATAGTCCATTCATCCAGCCCATACTTCTTTAACTTGCCGGCAAGAATACTGTGTGAGAACGTATCAAGAGCTTTGCTAAAGTCAAGGAATAACACATCCACTGCTTTCCACTCATCCACAGACCCAGTTATCTCATTATAGAAGGCAATTAGGTTAGTCAGGCATGACTTGCCCTTGGTGAATCCATGCTGACTATTCCTGATCACTTTCCTCTCCTCTAAGTACTTCAGAATTGATTCCTTGAGGACCTGCTCCATGATTTTTCCAGGGACTGAGGTGAGGCTGACTGGCCTGTAGTTCCCTGGATCCTCCTTCTTCCTTTTTTTAAAGATAGCATCCATTGCCAAACTATCTAAATAGATGTTTTGAAGTATATGTAATTTATTATTAATATTACTAAAGAACAATTCATATCAAAATATAAAATAAGGTAAATAATTTTTCGGTACTTCTTTTGGTCAAGAATACTATATTTCACAAAGGACACATAAAACTTGCAAAAGTGGCTGCATCTTTGCCACTTTTATTACACTATAAATAAGTGTGCAGTTTCACTGTACTTTCCAAATACCACAAGAGTAGGGAATAGGTTTTATATTCTCTGGACAAGAACAGTATTTCATGGAATGACATTTTAGCCTAATTAAATACTGCATTTAACTTCAGAATCTACCTTTAATCTTTTAGTGACCATACTCCCATTTTCCCTAATAGAGATTTGTATGTTGCATGATGAATGAGATCAAAAACGTTTTGAAACCCTCCTTAAAAATACTTGGCTTTATCCATTAAAAATCCACTTACAATGCAGATCAGGTGTTCCTTGTCTAAATCTGTAGCTGAAGTGTAGCTGCTTCACTTTTTGGTAATAATTTCACAACTGTTGTTCACCTTCACCTTGTGTTCCATTTGTCATGGCACATCATCATCTGATGGGAAGCAATTTAACAAATATGCAATACCACGAAACCCAAATGCACATAATGTGAATAGTCAAAAAAATAGTTCCACCTTTCACATCAGTTTCCATGATGAGCCTGTCACTTAACTATTTGTTTTATGAGCTTTGCTTCCATTCCAGAGAAAGGTGATGGAAGCGTGTTAGAATAAATATAATTGATCTGGATCTGCATCCTCTGTAGGATGGAGAGGAAGATAAATCAGCAAGTGTATCTAATGGTGTTCACTAATATAGTTCACTTTTAGAGGAGAATTCTGGAGTAGATAACCAATAGTCTGAATCAGTATGGCAATACCTATGCTTCCTGTGATGTCACTGATGGTTGAAATATTGCTTCATTGATAGCATTGAAATCTAACATATAATTTCATTGGTATATTATAATCTAAATGGTCTAACAGTAAAACATTTAAAAGATAAACATGTATAAAGTAAAAACATTTGTTAAAAAGTATTTCTCATCACTTTCAGGCCAGAGGTGATTCAGAGGGGGAGGGAAGGCTGAATTCAATCTCCAAAATCTGCAGGACTGAATTTATTCCTCACTGCAAACCATAACAGGCCAGATTCGGCCACCCTTGCCCACAGAGGGCCTCATTCAGGAAAGCACTTAGCATGAGGTTGGAAGGATGATCTAGTGGATAGAACACTGAACTGGGACTCGAGACTTGGGCTTAGTTCCCAGCTCAGACACAGTCTTTCTGTGTAACCTTGGGCAACTCGCCCTACCCTGTACCTCCATCCCCCAGCTTTCAGACTGGGATAGCACTTCTCTACCTCAGAGGGGTGAGCGAGGATAAAAATCCATGAGTGATTACGAGGTCCTCAGATGCTATGGTGACAAGGGCCATGCAAGTATGCGGATAGGATAACTCAGCACTTTTAATATCAGAAAATGAAAGGAAGTCAAAGAATGAATATCTGGAGGGGAGGAATTTTAGATCCAAAGTGTGGCTCTGCATACATACAGACCAATCCTGCAACCCCCGACGTCTCTCAGACACAGCAAACTCCACATTTCTACTGTAGAGGAGGAAGACTGGGCAGTGCAATAGAGAGGGCTCCAGGGCTATTGCATGGAGCACAGCAGGGGGCATATTGACAGTCTGTTAAAGTCATACCCAGTACATGCAACCAGACCTATATCAGTGCGTGCTGTGAGCTGTGCCTGCTTCTTCAATCCATTCCCTGCAAAAGCAGCTGGCCTTCTGCATGATTCCATTGCCCCCTACTTCAGGCTTGTTACAGGGACCAGCTTAAGTATTACAATATCTCATTAAGATATGCTCCTACGCTATCAGCTAGATACTTACCTATCTTAGGTGCTTATGTGGCACCCATTACTGTAGGATCGGAGCATCTCACATTCTTTAATGTATTTATCTTCAAAACATTTTTAATGTATTCATCTTTGTGAGGTAGCGACGTGCTACTATCCCCATTTTACAGAAGGGTAACTGAGGGTACGTCTACACTGCATTAAAAACCCAATGGCACTGAGCCTCAGAGTCCAGGTCAGCTGACTCAGGCTCGTGGGGCTATAAAATTGTAGTGCAGCTATTCAGGCTGGACCTCACCCTTGTAGGGTCTCAGAGCCTAGGCCCCAGCATCTCCGCTGCAATTTCATCACTCCAAAGTCCAAACCAGCTGATGTGGGCCAGCCACAGGTCTATTATTGCAGCATAGACATACCTGATGTCACCAAGGCCATACATGAAGTCTATGGCAGAGGAGGGACTTGAATCTAGATCTCCCAAATCCTTGCCTATTGCCCTCACCGCTGGATCATCCTTCAACTTACCCATACTGCCGAAACGGGACATAAGAATTGGCTAGCAGCTGTATTCTGATACAGGTGAAATGTTACATCTTCCTAAATTTGTCAGACAGAACATGATTACTACATGGAAGACAGGCAAGGGACACAGAATAGTTAACAGAAATCTGACTGATTCAATAACTTTAGCTGTGGAGACATATTCCTCCCCTAAGAACAGTGGTCAACTCTGTAGTAAATAACATCAACTTGCAGCCAGAGATACAAACTAAGTTAACTGAGGCAAACAAAACATATAGCAAGCCATTTCTAACACTGACATGAGTTCATTATGCTTGGACGAGTTTCATTTCTTCTCCACACCAGTATATTTGAACTGCTGGAGTGCTGAAACACCATGAAGTAATCACCCAAGTGGGTTCTTAAACTGAATGTAAAAGTCTGTGGAACAAGCTTGAACGGCAATTCTGGAATATGTTTTTTTGTAACAAAATGAACACTAATTATGATACTACAATCCATTGGTGATCTTCCTAAAAACACCATTCTAGCACTATGGATGTAGAAGCCCTCTACACCAACATTCCACACATGGACTACAAGCCATCAGCAACAGTATCCTCAATAATGTCACGGCAAACCTGATGGCAGAACTTTGTGACTTTGTCCTAACCCATAACTATTTCACATTTGGGGACAACATATACCTTCAAATCAGCGGCACTGCTATGGGTACCCGCCTGGCCCCACAGTATGCCAACATTTTTATGGCTGACTTAGAACAACGCTTCTTCAGCTCTTGTCCCCTAATGCCCCTGCTCTACTTGCGCTACATTGATGCTATCTTCATCATCTGGACCCATGGAAAAGAAGCCCTTGAGGAATTTCATCATGATTTCAACAATTTCCACCCCACCATCAACCTCAGCCTGGACCAGTCCACACAAGAGATCCACTTCCTGGACACTATAGTGCTAATAAACACCACCCTATACCGGAAAGCCACTGACCGCTATACTTACCTACATGCCTCCAGCTTTCATCCAGACCACACCACACGATCCATTGTCTACAGCCATGCTCTACGATACAATCGCATTTGCTCCAACCCCTCAGACAGAGACAAACACCTACAAGATCTCTATCAAGCGTTCTTACAACTACAATACCTACCTGCTGAAGTGAAGAAACAGATTGACAGAGCCAGAAAAGTACCCAGAAGTCACCTACTACAGGACAGACCCAACAAAGAAAGTAACAGAACGCCACTAGCCATCACCTTCAGCCCCCAACTAAAAGCTCTCCAGCGCATCATCAAGGATCTACAACCTATCCTGAAGGATGATCCATCACTCTCACAGATCTTGGGAGACAGGCCAATCCTTGCTTACAGACAGTCCCCCAACCTGAAGCAAATACTCACCAGCAACCACAGACCACACAACAAAAACACTAACCCAGGAACATATCCTTTCAACAAAGCCCGCTGCCAATTCTATCCACATATCTATTCAGGGGATCTAATCACATCAGCCACACTATCAGAGGCTCGTTCACCTGCACTGTGATATATGCCATCATATGCCAGCAATGTCCCTCTGCCATGTAAATTGGCCAAACCGGACAGTCTCTACGTAAAAGAATAAATGGACACAAATCAGACATCAAGAATTATAACATTAAAAAAAAGTCAGAGAACACTTCAATCTTCCTGGTCACTCGATTACATGCCTAAAAGTTGCAATATTACAACAAAAAATCTTCAGAAACAGACTCCAACAAGAGACTGCTGAATTGGAATTAATTTGCAAAATGTACACCATTAAATTAGGCTTGAATAAAGACTGGGAGTGGATGGGTCATTACACAAAGTAAAACTATTTCCCCATGTTTATTCCCCCACCCCCACCCCTACTGTTCCTCACAACATCTTGTCAACTGCTGCAAATGGACCATTTTGATTACCACTACAAGACATTTTTTTTCTCTCCTGCTGGTAATAGCGCACCTTAACTGATCACTCTCATTAGAGTGTGTATGGTAACACCCATTGTTTCACGTTCTCAGTGTGTATATATATATATCTATATCTTCCTACTGTATTTTCCACTGCATGCATCTGAAGAAGTGAGCTGTAGCCCACGAAAGCTTATGTTCAAATAAATTTGTTAGTCTCTAAGGTGCCACAGGTACTTCTGTTCTTTTTATGGATACAGACTAACACGGCTGCTACTCTGAAACTAATTATGAAACATCTTTCATTTTAATTGTGTCAGTTTTTCAACAATCTGCCAATAGTAATTAGCACATATTTAAAGTGACAAACTATAGAAATTAGTTTGGAGACAATAAGCTCCATAGCTAAGATTTGTAATTTGGGCATTTTTTAAAAGTTGTACAAATTTTAGAACATTTAGATGTCAGCAGAGTCTGAATGAGCTCTCCCCGAACATCTAGTGATGATTTTGGAGAAAAGACTTCAGGAATACACTGTTTCCATACATGGACCTACTCTGCCTACGTGTGCAGCAGATGAAGCTGCTTTGCCCAAATGATCCATTTTGGCTGGTATGGGGTTACAAATCACTCTAGTTTTTGAATGCGGGGGTAATGAAATGTTTTTATCCTTATTGTAGGAGTAAAGGGCAGCAGAACTGTGCTTAGCATGCCCTGATGGAGGGGGTAAGCAGGGAGTAGGGATATCAGACCCCAGTGAAGAGGAGAGGGGGTGGGAACAGATGTTCTGAACTGGTGGTGGGACTCTCCTAAAGAGTCCTAGACACTATTTGACCGCTCAAACCACTGAGCTATCCCTCCCCCCGTGGGCCACTCCCTTACCACCTTCAAAAGTTATTTTTCCTCCCCTGGTATCCTGCTGTTGATTTATCTCATTAGAATGACCTCACACTTGGTAAAGCAAACCCCATCCTTTCATGTATTTATACCTGCTCCTGTATTTTTCACTTCATGCATCCGATGAAGTGGGTTCTAGCCCACGAAAGCTCATGCCCAAATACATTTGTTAGTCTCTAAGGTGCCACAAGGACTCCTCATTGTTTTTTCTCTTTTCAGTAGGTGATTCCTACAGCTGTTGTCACTGCTGAGCAAGTCTTGGGGCTCAGCCTTAGACCTTGTGTGGGAGCAGTGAAAGGCAATACAGAAACTGCACTGGCAGTGAGGTTCCCCACTACCTGCGGGAATCACTGAGAGCTGTAGGTGGTGGAACCTCAGAATGTGATGTCACAGCAGCTGTGGCAGCAGAGAGACAGGGGACAGCGGCAGCAGAGAAAGAGTGGTGGTGGCAGTGGTGAGCCAGTTGCAGAGGCTGCAGCAGCAGAGCCATTGCTCAGTTCCCCTCTCTAGGGGTCAAACATGAACCCTGTGAACGCACCTCTGAACTCTGGGTGTTGCAGCAGAGGGAGAGGGGAGTGATGTGTTAGAGGGGCATTTGTTTGTCAGACTTTCCCATTGCAGGTGGGAAACTGAGGCAAAGGACACTGCCCAATGTGTTGTGAAGTCAGGTTTGCTTACGGTCATATGATTTTGAAGGTGGCTGTGGTGTTTTCCCAAATAAGTGCTTGGTTCCTTTTCCCTTTTCATAAAAGTTCTCTATTGTTATACACAGACTCTGTGCTTGTGAGATGGGACGTTTTGCCTGTTAGAGGAGCACCAGGGTGCTGGTAAGTTATCCCAGAGTACTGGCTGGAGCTCAAGCTGGTTCTGTTTTGTATTGTTAAGAGGAACCCTGGGCATTGAACCTGGACCTTGCTGCTGCTGCCTCCACCCAGCAGACGGGCTATATAAAAACTATGACAATCTGAGACTATTTACAACTGTATTTTCCTTTTTTTTTAAGTATAAATGAGTTTCTTTTTGTTAAATAATAAAAGTTCTTCTGAATTGTAATAAATACAAAAACAAACCATCAAATGACATGTTAGTACAATATCTTGGAATATTTGAACATACACCGGCCTTATTTTCCTTCCAGGTTCCATATGGGTGCGAGGAGGATAGAGCACCAACTAATTACCCTAACACTGGCCTGGTGTCAGCAAGTTGCTTGAGCACCAGAATATAAACCCTGTGGGCCCAGTCTTGCACATCTTACTCAGGCTAAATTCCTTGCTGCTGCCAATTGGCAGTTTTGTCTGAATAAGAACTGGCAACACTAACAGGGTCTTTATGATGGTACAGCTTATCAGCCCTAAAAATCATTTGATAAAACCTAAAACTGGCTCTGAAAAGCCCTGCCACAGGACTGCATGGTCCCTTTAAGGCACACAGAGCAAGAGATGCAGGAGACACTGTACCTCTGGGAGCTCCCAAGCATGCAAGAGAAGTGCACACACTGCAACACACTTAGGAGCATATAGCACATGTTTCTGTTCCTGGGTAATTACCCCAGGGGAGAAAAAGGGGGTGGAGCCAAGTTCCTGACTAATCTACTCCCATTGCAGGGTAACTAGAATGCATGGGTACTCAGGGAGCATAAGGACTGCAGTTGTGTTCTTGTGCAAGGAATCTTGCGCAGGGAAAAGGGAAACTCACGTAACACAAGAATCATCCAATGAAATTAATAGGCAGCAGGTTTAAAACAAACAAAAGGAAGTACTTCTTCACACAATGCACAATCAACCTGTGGAACTGTTGCCAGAGGATGTTGTGAAGGCCAAAATTATAACTGGGTTCAAAAAAGAACTAGATAAGTTCATAGAGGATACGTCCATCAATGACTAGTAGCCAGGATGGGCAGGGATGCAAAACCATGCTCTGAAATGTCCCCAGGCTCTCTTTGCCAGAAGCTGATAATGGGTGACACGGGATGGATCACTTGATTATTACCTGTTCTGTTCATTCCCTCTAAAGCACCTGGCATTGGCCACTGTTGGAAGACAGTATACTGGGCTAGATGGACCATAGGTCTGACCCGGTAGAGCCATTCTTACATTCTTCATGTCCTTCCTATTGCTCACATGTGTAGAACCTGCCACAGCCTAGCCCTTAAGAATACAATTCTCCCACAGAAATGTAAAGAAAAAAGATCATAAATTCATCTGAATGATTTTTTTATTTACATGTATACCTGTCCTAGCTACTCTCCCAAAATAAAGTGTCCGATCCTCCACTGCTTTACATAGGGCAAAATTCCCATTGTTTTCAATAGTGATTGCTGAGCATTCCCTACATAGGCACCTTAAGGAGCAAATCCAGCTTCTCCATCAATGGCAGATGGACCCTTGTAGCTGAACTGATGCAGTTCCATTAGGCAAGAGGAAAAGGTCTGGGGTGGGGATATGGAATGCGCAAGGGTGCACAGCCCCTAGAGGGTTAGGAACTCTGTTCCGTGTAAAATCCCTGAGCAGAGGCATGCATAGGAAGTGGGAGGGAAAGAATCTGGAAGTGGCAATCTACTATTATGCAAATCCTGTTTCCCCATCCTTTCCTCCCATGTGCAGGGAATGGATTAGCCTTAATCTATCAGCTGTAGAGCTGCTCTGTGGCCTAGGAGCTGAGATTTCCCACCTGCATTTATCTGTCCAGTGTCCAAACCAGTTAGTAGAGCTGGGCAGTTAGCAGATGATCAGTCAGCATAGGTGCTGGAACTAGGGGTGCCGCCACACCCTGTGGCTTGAACTGGACTCCATTATACACAGGATTTACAGTCTGATTCAATGGCTGTCAGCACCCCCACTATACAAATTGTTCCAGCACCCATCAGTCAGAATGCCCCATTGATTTCAGTGGGCGTTTGCCTAGGTAAAGATTACATGGCTAGTCCATAAAAAAGGTAAATCAAATGGGAAAATCAGTATGGACACTTTGAATCACTTTGGCATTCTTTTTAGTACATTTATTTGAGATAATGACCTGCCCTGAGGGTTTCGCTAAAGATGATAATTTTTTATTGTAAATGCTAAATTCTGTCCACTCGGATTTGATCTTTCCCAGTCTCCATAGCAACGTGCCACAGAATAAAAGGTGGTATGAATATGTTAATTATTTACTTTTTCAGTCCATTGATGCCATTTTGCATATTCTTCCATTCAACCCATTAAAAATGTCCAGTTGTTGCTATGCAATCACTGGACTGTGTGGAAAGGTAAACACTGAAGTCTTTATCCTTCTGGTAGCTGACAGCTTCTCTCATTTGGGA
This sequence comes from Mauremys mutica, assembly GCF_020497125.1. Classification (NCBI taxonomy): domain Eukaryota; kingdom Metazoa; phylum Chordata; order Testudines; family Geoemydidae; genus Mauremys; species Mauremys mutica. Next base: position 35,609,670 of record NC_059073.1, on the reverse strand, counting down.
ATGAAAATGATTGTCTTCCCCCCACCCCTTTTCTCCTTGACAAATAACAAGGGAGGCTGCATTAGTCACAGGATGCATGGAACTCTGCCAGGAAAAGGAAGTAATGCTTCTGTAGAAAACCTAATAAAATGTCTACTAGGCTTTGAAACCGACCCTTACTACCAGCCAAACCAGAATGTAACTGGCAAAATGGAAAAAAAAAAGCCTACAAACTTTGTTAAAATGTAGCAGCAGTGGCAAGTCGAGTCTTTGCCAAAGCCCTCCAGCAACAAAGTCTGATGGAGAACAGGCTCGCATTGAAACAGCCTTGCTGGTAAGGTTAGCTTCTGTCAATATCTCCCTTAGTACAAACAGAAAAATTCTCTTTGATTTGTTTTCTTACTGAGATATCCTGTTGGATTTATTTCATCTGCAGTCCATAGGATCAGATCTTGCGGTCCTTTATTCAGACAAAATCCAGATGAAATCTATGGGGGTTTTGCCTAAGTGAGGAAAACAGGACTGGGACTTCCAGGACCCTGCTGTGTATTAGTTGTCACAAAAATGTTTTACTTATACCAACTATTATTCTGGTTGGTTTATTATAATATAATTAAGGGACAGATTCTATCCTCTGTTAAACCCAAGCAAAATCACTCAGGTTGATTCTTCACTGCCTTGCACCTTGTATAGTTATTTGTGCCTGTACAAAGTAAGTGAAAAATGTCACCATTATGATTTATGCCAATGTCTGGGTCTAATCCTTTTCCCAATGAAGCCAATGTCAAGGGATGTGGATTCTCCATCACATGAAGTGTTTAAATCAGGATGAGGACTGAGATGGTGGCTACACTGAAGTCAAGGGGCACCTGGATGTCTTTCTAAGAATATGTTCTCGCTCACTCATAAAATATGGGCTTGATGCAGGAATGATGATCACAATGCTCTCTTTGGGCCTTAAAAAAACAACAACAATGACTCTATGAGAAACTCAATGTTGCGAGATCAGGATTTAGGTGATCAAAAAAAAATATCCATCCCTGCTTTACAGAGCAATAGCGAATAATGCTATCTTGCAAAATTATGCTCCAACTGGAACAATTCTTTTTTATGGCTGAATGAGAAAAAAAATATTTTAACTATCTATCATGGTGACAGAGTAGCAAACAGATTTTGCTTGGGCTGGCAAATCTTCATGATAATATTGCAAGACTGACAATTATTTTTCATAGGCAAATACTGAGGTTCTGCCATGTGATTGAAGCCAGTGGAATACTTGGAGGGTATGGTCTCTAGAATTGGGCCCCTCATTTTGTAACAGAGCTATCTTATTTTCCCCTGGTTCTTTTTATTTGTGCTGGCCCTTATTCATCATTTGTCCTGCTCTCTTTGTGGACCATGACTGCAGAATTTTAATGAGCTCCACGCAGAGCTCCTTTCTGAACTTGTTTTGCAAAGAGACTTGTCACACAGAGAAATTCCTTGTGTGCCACTGCTTTATTGTTTTTACGCAAGTTTAAGTCAGTCTTGATTTCACTCCATACATTTCTCTATTTGATCCTACTGTACAGATACACCGTCCACACCAGCCACTAAAAGAGCTCAGCATGGTATTTATTCATGCTCACCTGCCTCTCTATCTCTTCGGGGCTCCATCATGCAGTGCTTAGTCAGTCAAAACTCCCATTGAAGCCAATGGAAACTTTTGCCTGCGTAAAGACTTCAGAACTGAGCTATTATTGTGTCTGTCTGTGGAACACTTCGCAATTCCCAGACATTGCTGGGCAACGCAGGGTAGTTGAGTTTTTCCCTGTTTATGATTCCATAATAGTTGCCTAATACATGGCAGATCACGAGTAGCTTTTGTGTGAGTGTTTAAGAGTAGGGAAGGGTGTGAGGAGTTTTCCCTGCCTCTGTGCCCCATACAATAGCTGCTTATCTCTGCAATCCCTATCACCGTTGGGGATACACATTGCCAGGTCAGCTGGTGCTCAGCAGAGGTTGGCATGACATGAGCACCTGATCTTTCACAGCAGGGAATTTGGAGAAGGATCATGTCTCCTAGAGGCGCTACCTATTAAGATGTTCCTCCTGGTTTAAATTACAATGAAGTGTAAAATTAAACTGAAAAATAGCAATCATATGCTGATGATGTCAGTCAAAATGATATTGTCGTCAGTGATCCCTCAAGGTTGAGGATGATCTTTCACCGGTTTTATTTTTCATGGGTCCTTTGATAACTGAAGAGTCCAATCCTTGAGCCACAGGCTCGTTGGCAGATATTGCAGGTGGTGTTGGAAGACAGGATTGGGCTGTGATTGCTGTGTAACAGTTGCCTTTCCTTTCTTTTCTGGCGTTTTTCTGCAACCAGGGCAAGGCGATTTTCCTCAAAAGTGGACGTTCCATCTCTGACAAGTCTTCACCAGTTATCCCTATCCTGGGCTGCAGTCTCCCAGTGTGTGGTGTTGATGCCACATCTTTTGATGTTTATCTTGATGGTGTCTTTAAAGCATTTATTTTGGCCTCATCGTTTCCTTTCTCCTTTGGTGAGTTGGGCATACAGCAGTTGTTTTGGTAAGCATACATAAGACATGTGCACACAGTGTCCGCTCCACCTCAGCTGGTCTGGATAATCAGAGCCTCAACACTGAAGATGTTGGCCTCTGTGAGGACACTGACATTAGTGCGATGATCCTCACACTTTATGTTCAGGATCTTCTGAAGAAAGTGCTGGTACTGGCATTCCAGGTTTTTGAGGTGTTTCCTATAGGTCTCCCAAGTCTCGCAGCCATCAGGGCCGGCTCCAGACCCCAGCGCGTCAAGCGCACGCTTGGGGCGGTGTGCCGCGGGAGGGCAGCAGGCGGCTCCGGCGGACCTCCCGCAGGCATGCCTGCGGAGGGTCCATTGGTCCCGCGGCTCCGGTGGACCTCCCGCAGGCGTGGCTGCGGAGGGTCCGCTGGTCCCGCGGCTTCGGTGGAGCATCTGCAGGCACGCCTACGGGAGCTCCACTGGAGCCGCGGGACCAGCGGACCCTCCGCAGCCACGTCTGTGGGAGGTGCACCAGAGCCGCGGGACCGGCGACCGCCAGAGCGCCCCCCCGCGGCGTGCCACCCTGCTTGGGGCGGCGCAATTACTAGAGCCGCCCCTGGCAGCCATAGAGGAGGGTTGAGATTACCAACACTTTATAAACAAAGTTTAGTATGTGTTCTGATGTTGTGATTGTTGAACACCCAGCGAGACAGTTTGCCAAAGGCAAGACAGGTACAGCTAATTCTGTACTGAATCTCGATGTCTATGTCTGCACTCTGTGAGAGATGGCTGCCAAGATAGGCAAAGTAGTCTACATTTTCCTGTTCTTCTTTGTCAATGTAGATCTTCCTTGCTGGGTCTGATGATTGACTGGGGACTGGCTGGTGGAGGACTTTTGTTTTGCTGATGTTCAGAGTTAGCCCTAGGCTTCTATAAGCATCAGAGAAACAATTAAGGGCTGTTTGCAGATCCTTCTTTGAGTGTGCAACTACAGCACAATCACACAGTATTCTTGCCAGCAAGTTAAAGAAGTCTGGGCTGGATGAATGGACGGTAAGGTGGATAGAAAACTGGCTAGATGGTCGGGCTCAACGGGTAGTGATCAATGGTTCCATGTCTAGTTGGCAGCCGGTATCAAGTGGAGTGCCCCAAGGGTCGGTGCTGGGGCCGGTTTTGTTCAATATTTCGTTACACTGGTTGATACGCTGGAGGGTAGGGATAGGATACAGAGGGACCTAGACAAATTAGAGGATTGGGCCAAAAGAAATATGATGAGGTTCAACAAGGACAAGTGCAGAGTCCTGCACTTAGGACGGAAGAATCCCATGCACTGCTATAGACTAGGGACCGAATGGCTGGGCAGCAGTTCTGCAGAAAGGGACCTAGGGGTTACGGTGGACGAAAAGCTGAATATGAGTCAACAGTGTGCCCTTGTTGCCAAGAAGGCTAATGGCATTTTGGGTTGTATAAGTAGGGGCATTTCCAGCAGATTGAGGGATGTGATCATTCTCCTCTATTCAGCACTGGTGAGGCCTCATTTGGAGTACTGTATCCAGTTTTGGGCCCCACACTACAAGAAGGATGTGGATAAATTGGAGAGAGTCCAGCGGAGGGCAACAAAAATGATTAGGGGGCTGGAGCGCATGACTTATGAGGAGAGGCTGAGGGAACTGGGATTGTTTAGCCTGCAGAAGAGAAGAATGAGGGGAGATTTGATAGCTGCTTTCAACTACCTGAAAGGGGGTTCCAAAGAGGATGGATCTAGACTGTTTTCAGTGGTAGAAGATGACAGAACAAGGAGTAATGATCTCAAGTTGCAGAGGGGGAGGTTTAGGTTGGACATTAGGAAAAACCTTTTCACTAGTAGGGTGGTGAAGCACTGGAATGGGTTACCTAGGGAGGTGGTGGAATCTCCTTCCTTAGAGGTTTTTAAGGTCAGGCTTGACAAAGCCCTGGCTGGGATGATTTAGTTGGGTTTGATCCTGCTTTGAGCAGGGGGTTGGACTAGATGACCTCCTGAGGTCCCTTCTAACCCTGAGATTCTATGATTCTATGATTCTATGATCTGCATACTGGAATTTGGTTATTGTTGCCGACATTACTTTAGTTCTGGCATGGAGACAAGAAAGGTTGAAGAGGTTGCCATCAATCCGATACTGCATGCCAATGCCCTGAGGTAGGTGGTCTTGGGTTAATGTTTTCATAGCTGCTAAGAAAATAGAGAAAAGTGTGGGTGCCAGTACACAGGCTTGTTTTACTCCAGTTCAGATGACAAAGGGGGCTCAGATGTAGAGCCACTGCACAGGATCTAGGCAGTCATCTGGTCATGGAGGAGTCTTACAATGGTGATAAATTTGCTTGGGCAGACAAACTTTGACATGATTTTCCACAGAGTCTCACAGTTGACAGAGTTGAAGGCTTTGGTCAAATCGATAAAGCCATATACAGCTGCTGGTGTATATGATATCAGAGAGCATAAAAGTACAGGAGATCAGGAATCATAAGAATCTCTTACTAAAAGGAACTGTAGGGGTGTCCAAATTATGAGGACAACATCCATAGATGAGCAAATCACTTGTCATCAAAGAAATAATTGACTTGAACCTTCACCCCCAGCTCAATTTGGGGACAATTTGTACCTTCAAGTTAGTGGTACTGCTGTGGGTACCCGCCTGGCCCCACAGTATGCCAACATTTTTATGGCTGACTTAGAACAACGCTTCTTCAGCTCTCGTCCCCTAATGCCCCTGCTCTACTTATGCTACATTGATGACATCTTCATCATCTGGACCCACGGAAAAGAAGCCCTTGAGGAATTCCACCATGATTTCAACAATTTCCACCCCACCATCAACCTCAGCCTGGACCAGTCCACACAAGAGATCCACTTCCTAGACACTACAATGCTCATAAGTGATGGTCACATAAACACCACCCTATACAGGAAACCTACTGACCATTATACTTACCTATATGCCTCCAGCTTTGATCCAGACCACATCACATGATCCATTGTCTACAGCCAAGCTCTAAGATACAATCGCATTTGCTCCAACCCCTCAGACAGAGACAAACACCTATAAGATCTCTATCAAGCATTCTTACAACTACAACACCCACCTGCTGAAGTGAAGAAACAGATTGACAGAGCCAGAAGAGTACTCAGAAGTCACCTACTACAGGACAGATCCAACAAAGAAAGTAGCAGAACGCCACTAGCCATCACCTTCAGCCTCCAACTAAAATCTCTCCAGCGCATCATCAAGGATCTACAACCTATCCTGAAGGATGATCCATCATTCTCACAGATCTTGGGAGACAGACCAGTCCTTGCTTACAGACAGCCCCCCAACCTGAAGCAAATGCATCCGACAAAGTGGGTATTCACCCACGAAAATTCATGTTCCAAAACGTGTTAGTCTATAAGGTGCCACAGGACTCTTTGCTGCTTTTACCACCCTATACAGGAAACCTACTGACCACTATACTTACCTATATGCCTCCAGCTTTCATCCAGACCACATCACATGATCCATTGTCTACAGCCAAGCTCTAATATACAATCGCATTTGCTCCAATCCCTCAGATAGAGACAAATACCTACAGGATCTCTATCAAGCATTCTTAAAACTACAATATCCACCTGGTGAAGTGAAGAGACAGATTGTCAGAGCCAGAAGGGTAACCAGAAGTCACCTACTAGAAGACAGGCCCAACAAAGAAAGTAACAGAACGTCACTAGCCATCACCTACAGCCCCTAACTAAAACCTTTCCAGTGTATCATCAAGGATCTACAACCTATCCTGAAGGATGATCCCTCACTCTCACAGACCTTGGGAGACAGGCCAGTCCTCGCTTACAAACAGCCCCCCAACCTGAAGCAAATACTCACCAGCAACTACACACCACACAACAAAAACATTAGCCCAGGAACCAAACCTTGCAACAAACCCCGGTGCCAACTCTGTCTGCATATCTATTCAAGGGACACCATCATAGGACCTAACCACATCAGCCATACCATCAGGGGCTCATTCACCTGCACATCTATCAATGTGATATATGCCATCATGTGCTAGCAATGCCCCTCTGCCATGTGAATTGGCCAAACCGGACAGTCTCTACGCAAAAGAATAAATGGACACAATCTGACATCAGGAATCATAACATTAAAACACCAGTAGGAGAACACTTCAATCTCCCCGGTCACTCATTAACAGACTTAAAAGTGGCAAGTCTTCAACAAAAAAACTTCAAAAACAGACTCCAATGAGAAACTGCAGAACTAGAAATAATTTGCAAACTTGACACCATCAAATTAGGCCTGAATAAAGACTGGGAGTGGATGGATCATTACAAAAACTAATTTCCCCCTACTGTTACTCACACCTTCTTGTCAACTGTTTGGAATGGGCCACCCTTATTACCACTACAAAAATGATTTTTCCTCCCTTGGTATTCTACTGTTAATTGATTTGTCTCGTTAGCACTGACCCCGCACTTGGTAAGGCAACTCCCATATTTTCATGTACTGTGTATTATATCTGCTACTGTATTTTCCACTCCATGCATCTGATGAAGTGGGTTTTAGCCCACAAAAGCTTATGCCCAAATAAATTTGTTAGTCTGTAAGGTGCCACAAGGACTCTTTGTTGTTTTAAATTCAGAAGGACCATTCTAATAATCTAATCTGACTTCCTGTACCACACAGGGCATAGAATCTCCCCAAAATAATTCCTAGAGCCAATCTTTTAGAAAAACATCCATTCTTGATTTAAAAGTTGTCCATGATGGAAAATCCCCCATGACTTTCGGTAAATTGTCCCAATGGTTAATTACTCTCACTGTTAAAAATGTATGCCTTATTTCCAGTTTGAATTTGTCTATTTCAACTTTCAGTCATTAGATCATGTTATCTCTTACCTTGCTAGATTGAAGAGTCCATTATTAACTATTTATTCCCCATGCAGATACTTATAAACTAATCAATTTACCCCAACAGCTAGACCATATGAACTATGACAAAAGGTAAAGAGCACATTTCAATCTATATAGAGAAATTTAAAAGTCAGGATGCATGTTCAGGATTTGAAAGAGGTATTTCCTAAATATAGGGTTGAGGATTGTCTTAATTTAAGGGAAAAACTTGAGACTCAGAATTTCTTGTTTTGTCCTTGGTACACTTCTTCAAACTCTGATCACTAGATGTGAGTAAGGGGGCAGAACATCAGTTGAGATACAGTATTATCCAGTATACAAATTGTTTTAGTTTTGCTTGTTTTACTCTTTTCCAAATGTCAGTTATATTGAATACATCTATAGCTTCATGTCTTCAACAAATACACTAAGACAAGTTATATAGCTAGATGACCAAAAGAAAAAAAATAGAAATTCAAAAATGCTTAGATAAATCTGAAGTTGTTCAGCTCAGCTAATTACAGTTATTTATTAAGTACACAGCTGAGTTATTCTTTAGTTCAGATATTCAGGAACCAGATGGCTCCTATCAACACAGTTAAAAATAAACGAAGACCTTCTTCTGAAGTATCTGGTACTGGCAACTGTCAGAAACAGTGCCAAGCTACAACATTCAAATCCAGATCTGGATTCTGAGTGCTTCTGTCCCAAAACTTTGGGAATCAAAAGTACCTTTTACTCTACTATAGAATTTGGATTTTGACTTGGGTTCAGATTCCAAACCTCAAGAAGTGTGTCGGTGTTGAGATCTAGAGTTTTGGTTTGGGTCCCTCACCACGTAAGGTTTTTTAAATGCCAAAGGGAAGCTAAAAAAAAATCAGTTATGTTAGACTTTAATTTGTTATTTGAATCAATTAGATTTTGGATTTTTTACTGTATCTCTGTACTCACAGCTCTCCATTAAAGGTATAAAGCGCATGTTTGATGATTTTATGAACCTGACATTGTTAATCCCTGCTGTCCTCTCTCTCCTCTTAGTTAGTTCCTGGTTCAGCTCTTGATATGGAATGGATGGACTCCCATTCATGTCACTGGGATTTGAATTAGTCTCTGGTTCCTTTTTTTGAGAAAATATCCTTCAAAGTGTTATGTTCAGTGTTTTGGTGCACAGTGTTAACCTTCTATTTTGACTCTCAGTGAGGCACTCAAGTTTGGCCTTGACACCTTAGTATTCAGAATATCATCAAGATTTAATACACTCCAATTAATTAGACAATCTCCAATTGGATGAGTAGTTGAACTTTTTTTAAAAAAGGATTATTGGTCATCAACGAGAGGTATGGGGAGATGATGGTAAAACTCAGTTTATAGAATGAAAGTCTGGAATTATTTCAATGTACTACATTGGTCTAACTGTAATGTTTGTTGTCATATTGAGACACCACTTAAGAGAGACGAGTTCTGGCAGGTGCTGAACATAAGGTAACCTGTGCACTGATGAGGAATTATAGAGGAGATACCACCTCTCTCATCACGGTTCTTCCCAAAGTCAATGGAGAGATCACTTAGCAGGCCTCTGCGCTAGGAGAGCCAAGAGAGAATTCTGGGGCATCCATGAGGTATCAGGTAAGGTGTGTATTTGCCTATTCTCTGAACAGATTATCCATGCTCCTGGTAGGAATTACACCTCTACCCCTCCATAATGCGACCTGATATAACACGGGTTCGCGTATAGCATGGTAGCAGCAGGGCTCCGGCAGCACTTTAAAGGATCCGGAGCTCCAGCTGCTGCAGAGAGCCCCGAGCCCTTTAAATCCTGCTGGAGCCCTGCCACCACTACCCCAGGGCTGCGGCAGCGGGGCTCGCCGGCGATTTAATATTTAGCAAAATTTACTACACTGTAGCATCTGAAATACCAAAATATTTCCCCATACTCAGAATAAGAAAATACTATGGTATCTGAGATGTACTGTACAGGAAATACAGAATTTAAATGGTACCCTCTGCAGTATCCGTCACCCCAATGGTTCAGAAATTGAGAGTCTATTCTCCAAAAATAATGAGATAAAAGCTGAAAATTGATTCCTGTGGCACCCTATAGACTAACAGAAGTATTGGAGCATAAGCTTTTGTGGGTGAATACCTGACGTATTATAGACCTGTTAGTCTATAAGGTGTCACAGGACTCTGTCGCTTTTTACAGATCCAGACTAACATGGCTACCCCTCTGATACTTGAAAATTGATTGTTATTTTTCAATTTGCCCTACTGTATTTTAGGGTTTAGTGTACCCAAGGGTCACTTTTTCAAGCTTTTCTCCTCAATCATGAGAGCCAGATAACTTACTCCTAAATTTGTATATGAAAGAATCAGCTTTCATTGTCATATGACACTAGGAGCTGAGGCTTTGAGAAAAATCATCAAAAAATGTGAGGCTCGCAATAAAATCTGTATGTATTCGAGTTCACTTTTTGACCATGAGTTTGTTCCATATGTAGTGAGGTTGTACTGTGGATACAATGATTTACCTATTAATTAGTTTAGGAAGTTCAGGAATGTGATGGAGAGAATATACTGGCTCCCAGTGTCATTGCAAATCTCCTGGGCACTGTACACAAGGATTGATCATTTTAGTAAGAAAAACAAAACAAAACAAAAACAAACCACCACTTTCTGCTGTATTAAACCACTGCAGCCGACCAAGAACTAATTAGCTGCTGTAGTATTATAAAAATACAACATTATGTTTCACAGATTATAAATCAGAACAAGAATTCAATAGCTGGTCAGCAAAAGAGGTTCAATTTGTACTAACCTTGTCCCAGAAAAAGAAACTGGAGAAACTGCTATAGTGTCTCATTTGTTCTCTGTTATTTTAAGGTACCTGGACAGGAGGTATCTTGCTGTAATATGCTATCCAGAACTAATTAATTAAAATAACTAGTAATTTAAAACATCTTAAACTTCTATCTAATTATGGCTACAGGTTGTGAACTGAATTTGAAACCAGAAGTTCTCCGGGAAGTTTTGGATTCAGGTGTTTTATAAGTAATAAATATTTGATTGTTCATAGTGACCCTAAACAGAGCATATTGTGTATCTCCTGTGTCACTCATCTTCACATTGCATGCCAGATGGTGAATCTCAAAAAGCTTCGGCTTTCATCAGGGCTGCAAGACTTCCAGGGCTTGCTTCTTTGCTTCCTTTCCCAGTGTACCCAGATACACTTGAGCAAAGTAGATGTAGAATGCTGCCATTCTGATTGATTCTGGGTCCAATAGGATTTTTGTTAATCACTGCAGTCGGTCAGAAACCAATCTGATATTTCACCTGAAAGCAGGCACATTCTGCAGCAGAGTCCATGAAAACCATGCTATGACCTTGTTTATACTCTGTGTCATGAGGAAGAGTGGCATCCATTGATTCCCTTACACCATTTTCTTAGAACCCTTGTTTTTTTCCTTTAAAGTCTCCTATCCAAGGGTCCCATTCAACCCTGCTTGGGAATAAACTGTGTATGGAAATTGGAAACCCTGCAAGTTTCAACTCGTGGGGTTTGCTTTGAATTCTTTCAGTCAGGAGGGTCTGATCAAGGCTGAAGCTTGATGGTCTTGTGGTTGAAAGCACTGAACTGAGAGTCAGGAGATTTAGCTTCCATTTCCTGCTTTACCACTGACTTCCTGTGTGACCTTGGGCAAGGAACTTAATCTCCCAGTGCCTTGGTTTCCCCACAGGAAAAATAATACTGCCGTACCTCACTGCGGTGACATGAGGACAATTTCACCCCTATTTACGAGGAACTCAAATACTACATGGCAGTGGGCCATGTAAGTAGGTAGAAAGGTGGGATTCTTTTGAACTCACAAAAATGACACACAGAACACACAGGCTGCACCCAGTGCTTACAGTGGTCTGAAAAAGAACTTTCAATACCCCTACATCTGCTTGTCCATCAACCCCAAAGTTATCCAGTCCCCCCCCAGTCCCCACATTCATTCTGCTTCCACATTTGTTCAGCCGCCCAAGCCTCCTATCACATCTCCCCCCTTCAATTCTGCTCCTACATCAGTCCTGCAGCTGCCTCCCACAGCCTTACTTCTGGTCCTCCTGCAGCTCCTAGGGTTCCCCACCCCATCTTCAAGGCCTGGAGATGGGGCTGCAGTGGGGTCGCCTTCTCATCCTTTCCAGGCTGGGTATTGCAGGGAAGGAAAGGGGAGGATCAGAGGAGCTGTCCCACTGCTTGCAAGATGGGAGGAGCAAGCGAAGCTGCTGGGGTTTTTTCTGCTCCTTCCTCTCCGAGGCCCCTCCTGTGAGAATGGTGTCATCTCCTGAGGGCAGCGGAGAGTGCTATCTGCTTCCTGCAGCAGCCCCCTTTGGCTGCTTTTCCCCAGAAGCTGGGCAAGCAGGGAAACAGGGCAGTCAGAAAAGTTTCCCCCCAGACGGTAAGAAAAATGTGCAACCCTCAGTGACCCAACTTGTTACTCAGAAATTGTATTTCCTGGGTCTGCGACCTGTTGTGACCCTGCACACTTAAAAGCACTGTCTGTACCATGTTAGCACATTCTCAAAGTAACTCAAAATAGGCCTTTCCTGTTAAGCAGAATGAGAAGATAGGGAACAGCACTGTGACCACTCATAAAGGAAGAGGGTTGATTACAATATTTGTATTAAGCAAGAAGTGGGCATTTTGGATTAATCTTATTGGCTGTACACTGTCATATGCTACACTGGCCAGCTAAACACATGCTGCTTATATTTAATAAGCCACTTGTTACTGGGGCACTTGTACAATAAAATTAAAATACATGAAAATTGTATTTGTGGCTGTCTGTTGATAGTTAAAATAATATTGGCATTTATTTAATGACTTTCACCCAAGGAAATCAAGTATTTTAAACATTATCGGGGGTGGGGGGAGGAGAAAGCAGATCTTTAGGGCAATTTTGCATCTTTCTACTTTAAAAAAGGCTGCTCTAACTTGCACTTGAGAACCAGTCTGACACAGAATCCGACTGCTGCTGCTTGGCTGGACACTGTGACAAGTTCTGGCCTGAGGTCTGATTCAACCTGCATTTCCTGAATGCCCCAAACTCCCACTGTAATGTAACAAGTTGATTTTGAAGGGAAATTTGGGCCCAGTCGAAATCTCTCCATCCTTGGTTTCGAGTTAGGGCTTTTGGCCTAACACAAAGAATTCAGGATTGAGTCCCAGACTTTGTTCCATCGAGGACTGCTGTATTTCAGATTTAGGGCTGAGTCCTGAAACTACCTGTATACTTTTCTCATTAACAATACCACTGAATTCCATGGGACTATTTACATGGAACAAAATTAATCATGTGTTTGCAGGCTCAGGCCTTTAGTAAGTATCTAGCTGCTTGTTACAACTGATTACATATAAGTATGAATCACTTTTAGTCACTTCTTTTAAAGTTCTAATTTGTATTTTAGGTAGCTAACACTATGCTTCATATGTTTGCATGCAAGGCAGGAAACAGCAAACAAAATATGTAATTCACAATCTGTAAACACTGTAACAAAGCTTTGCTCAGTTCAGGTAACTGGTATTGCCTTGTGCCTCACACTGATTTTAGCCAGCTATCTAGTGGCACCATTCATGATAGCAGATAGATGACTCCATTCCCCATGATTTTGTGCCCAAGCAATTGCCTCACTCATCTCTCCCTCCTTTGAGTTCAAAGATCAACATTTTTTCTCCAATGTTCCCCAAGAACTATTATTCCCAACGTGACAATTGTGTTTATTTCCATGTCCAATTCTGGTGCTCTTAGCTAAAAGCATATTTGGGTGTGACTTCCAGTAAGTTTCTAGGTGCCCGTTTGTTTCCAAATAGATGTAGGCCTACACACATGTGCACACACATTCCCCATTTGTGCACACACTTGACTGGATAAATATCTATCTAACCCCATCTTCAGACAAAGCAGTGATTTACTTGTGCACATCTGGTAGTGCTTATGCAAAGCAGGAGTGCATCTGCATGAATACAAAGGCAACTACTGCAAATACAGACTACCGTAAGAATTCCCACTGACCATGTCTAAAGCATGTTCGGGGAAGTCATTGCTCATTGTATGCTGGGTCTGCATTCCAAATAATAGGACAGTTATATTAGGCAGAGATAATTTAGGACACTAGCCATGAGACTGGTTTAAATATACAATAACTTCTGGGAAGTACAAAAACAAAGTGTCAGGAAAAAAAGCCTTCTATTTCATGTGCTTTTACCCATTTGGTTCATTGTATTACAAATACCTCTAACCAAGTGTTACCATTATATATTGTTAGCAGAAGGAAGCATTATGTTAGTTAAGGACAACTGAAAGCATTGCAATTGATTCTTTTCATTAAAAAAGCACTTACATGTTGTATGTTGCAATTTCACAGCTCTGCAATGAAACAATGCATCTGCTTTTTTAAAAAAAGCACAAAGAATAAAGAGTATGAGACTAGTAGTCACAGAATGAAAGAAATTGGTGACGTGCAGTGAAAGGAGGCTTTTGCAATCACAGTTGCATTGCTTAACAGGTCAGTTAACAAATTTCTACAAAAAGCAACTGAAAACTGCCTCTCTAATTATCCTGTTCCATGCAGCTTAAAGCTTCAAGGACCTTTATCAGGAGAACGAGTGTCACTAATCAATGAGGACTGTGAATGAGAAGCTCCTAAAGAAGGCTTTTCTATTTACGAAACATAAGCACAGCAGGAAGGGGCAGCTGAAGGGGTAGTGAAATGCTTTTTAATACAGAGTTAATTATTTCTCTTCTATTTGTAATTATCTTTTGGAAAGGAATTGGGAGCCTGAGCAAAGTAAGAATGTCTACCCCACAATCTGAAAACCTGCTCCCTGTGCTGGATCCCTAGTCAGTGTGTGATTTCCTTTGTCTTTGTGAATGCTAAGTCATGGAGTTGTCATGGCTTTTAAACCCCACAGCACCTGCTTATAGGGCAATATTATTTTTATTAAGTGGATTTTTGTGAATATTTGGAAATGTAGAATATTCTAACAATACACTGATTCACTGGGTAAAATTCAGAGGTGATGATAAATGGTGGTGTAAGGTACACATCAGTAACTCAACAAAGAATCCTGTGGCACCTTATAGACTAACAGACGTCTGTAGTCTATAAGGTGCCACAGGATTCTTTGTTGCTTTTACAGATCCAGACTAACACGGCTACCCCTCTGATACTTGATCAGTAACTCAGTGTAACTTGAACATGAAGGGACTAACAAGAGGGTGCAGCAGCAGCAACTACCAGGAGGACATTTAAAGGTGTGAGATACACTCTCTTGCTGTAAGACAAAGTAAAGACAATCCCACCCTGAGTTTTTTGCTTAATTTCTTCTGGGTTCTTTTTGTATGTGTGAGTCTCTGTGTGTGTGTGGGTAGTGACTAGTTTCAGGTCATGCTGCTGGTAGGACTGTTTAAGTTGGTGTAATTTACAAGCCAAGGAAGCGGGTAGAAGAGAAGCTGGTAAAGCAGGAGAAGCAGCTAACAGCAGGTTGAATGAAGGCAAAAGATAAAAGAAGAGGATATAAAGATGACTCATTCTATCTTAGGCTGTCTTAAATTAACTTGTCAATGGCTTTTGCTGCATTTGCAGCTCTCCCCACCTCTACTGCCTTGGACTGAAAATTACACCAGGTGTAACGGAGTTAAATTCATGAGTAAGAAACTGGACACTGCAAACAAAACCAGAAACAAAACCATAGAGTTGGTCAGCAGCAGTCAATTTCACATTTACATTTTTGTTTGCACAGACTTCTAGGACCAGAGTTGATGGATTATTTAGTGAACCTGGGCCTAGATTCTTGGTTTAAATGGTTAATAGGCCAGATGGGGATTTCCCCAGCCTAAGGAATCCATAGACACTAACTTCTCCTCCCTACTCCCCCATCATGGGAAAGGCATGACTGAAGAGAAGGGAGAGTGCTCTGGCAATATGGCCTCACGAAGGCTGTTACCAAGCAAACCAAGTTAGCGCAGTCCTGAGGCATCAATGCTTCTGAACATGGATTATGTGAAAGAAAGAAGTGTATAACTTGGTCACTTTAGCTAATGTCCTCCCGGTTTTTAATAATTCTCTCCATTCCTCTCCATACACTCCCTCTGTCATGTCTCCATATAACACGGCACACAAGTAGCCATTTGCAGTGCACACCAAGTAGTTTTACTGGTTCTACAAACCCCAGAAACTAGACTACATATGCTTGAATGCCATCCACTGGCACCTAATCTGTTAACTAACTACGTATGTATATGCAGACATTTTTAATTTGCAGAACATTCTCTAGATATTTATAGAGTGCCAATTTCTATATTTGTATTGTGTCCATTTCTATTGGCTCTCTATTTCCCTATATACCCTCTTCTGTAACTGCCAAGTTTATACAGATACTTGAGTGGGGCAGGAGGGAATATTAATACTATATGACATAAGTAACATAAACCATTTTTTATTTAATATTTATTGAACATATCCAGTATGCTCATCATTTTACAAGCCGACAGGTGGACACTGTAAGGAAAATAACAAACTATAGCAGAAACAGCAAGTACAATTGAGACAGATTAACTAAACTAAACTAACTAAAGGTTCAGTCTAGAAGCACTGCAGATCTCTCTTCCCAATGACCTCCTCTTATTTTCTCATGTGGACTACTTGTATCTCAACATTTTGTGGGATAATGCATATCTTAGCAGAGACAAAAGATAGGAAGAGTGGGACAGCTTTGGGAGGGGAAGATGAGAAATCCAGTCTCACATGACAGAAGAATACTGGGTCATCCATGTGGATATGCCAAAGTGGCATTTAGCTACAACTGCTAAATTTAGAAAAGGTCTAAATCTGCAGGCAAATTTCCACAAAATGTGGGAGGTGCTCAAGCCTGGATCTTGATCTGAGTCCATCTTTCCTGGATACATAGGACTCCATAGATGGGATGAAATTTGTCCACAGATCCTCAGTGTCAGAGATTCAACCACTATTCCAGAGACTAATTCAGACTCTCACTAGACAGAGTTACATGATTTTAATGTGGCCCATAGGCCAGCTCTACAAAATTAGCGCTATGTACTACCTTTGTTCCACAGCAGATTCCCCAATGATAAAAATAGGAGGTCTGTACAAAGTTAAAAGATAGGAAATAGTCCTTATAAATTACCTGACTTTAAGGGCCAGAGTAAAGTGGAGCATGTTTTTCAGAAAGTGCTGAGCATCTACCTTTCAGAAATCAGGTCTCTATAACATGTCTGTAGTTGGTCATTCCAAAAATCAAGGCATAAAATCACTAGTCACTTTTGGAAATCTTGGCCAAAAGTCTCTGTTACAGTCAACAACCACTGTAAAAGTGGCTCCTTGGTTTACATGCTATATACACACACCAATGCATCTATAGCTCAATATATCATTCTCTTTTGGATGTCATGTTATTACTTTTCAAGCTCATTTCTACTTTGCTTTTTCATATCACATTTAATGCTTTCTCGGCATTTCTGATTTTCAAGTATCTCCTTCTCACTGTATTTCAGTGCTTCCAATTATGCTCTTCCCTGCTCAGTTTATGATCTTACATTGTTCCAGGTTTAATCTCATTTACTGCATTATGCCGGTATCTCTAATTAACTAGGGGGGGGTCTCTTTTCACTTTTCTTTTGTTTACAGCTCCTTCTCATTGAGCATCTGCAAAGTTAATTGAAATGGGTTTTTTTACAGTTCACTGATGCGTTTACAAAACAAATAGGACCCAGCATTGTATCTTGTGGACTCATACTATTTAGCACAAATACCCAGACTTAGCATCATAATTAATGATGAAAAAATGTTGGAAGGAATTTTCAAACTCATGCTTTAGGGCTTCAGCCAGTCAAACTATTAAGGATCAGGATGAGATCCAATGTGCAGGGCAGATTATCCCACATCTGCCTACTGCGAGGTTCTTATACCTTCCTCTGAAGCATGTGGTACTGGCTAGGCTCAGGAACAGGAGACTAGACTAAATGAACCTTGGGGCTGACCCAATATGTCAGTACCTAAGTACCGTATGTAAGCCATGCCTAGGTCCCAGGGTCAACTCTGTTGTCGCAGACCCACCTGGGGGTGTTACAAGTAGTGGCCTGTAGGAGGAGTTGAACTGGGATGCCTCTGAAGCTTGGAATGTGCTTCCCCAGCCAGGTGGAGTACATCAGTCATGCCTGGTCCTGTGGCACTCTGTTTCCTTCTAGTGCTGGCTAGGCAAGTAGAGATTGAAGAGCCTGCTACAGGTATGGCTAACAAAGCTGGGTGTTTTAGCTCAGGTAGTAGAAGCTCCTGAATTAAGATAAAAAAATCCCAGGTTCAGTTCCTGTTGACAACAACCCACCCAGGAGGCTGGCATTAACATACTATACATTAACTAAACTAAGCTGCCATTCATAATATTGTTGCCTTAAAAGGTCCATCAGTGTGTTTTCAATGTATTTAATCGTCTTCTCATCCAAAGCCATTTGGTCTATTTTTTCAAGTGAAAGTTTGTGTGACACAGTATCAAATGCTTTACACTAACATCTAAATATATCAAATTATTACCCACAACCACTAGGTCTGTTAAATTCCCACCCAGTTCACATACTAACTACAGGCCTTTTTATTAAAGGGTCCGAACAACAACTTTTTTCTTTAACCTGCCAGATTTAAAAGCTGCTAATAATTATTTTCCTCCCCTCAAGTGACTGAATTCTTGAGATTGTTTCTTAATTACTATTTAAATCCCAGTAGATCAGAAGGTTATATATATATATATATACACACACACACACCAAGACTCCTCTGCATTGCCAGAATGCTGTAATGCAAATGAGACTTAGGCTAATATTTAGCTATGTTACTTCAAAAGGCATGAAATATTCTGCATAAGCAACTTTCTTCTTTGTGTATCCTCATATATCAAAGAAAATTAATCATGAAACTTCTCAATGAGATATTTTTAAATATCATGACCCAATTGTTGATATCACTGCAGGCTGTCTGACTCCTAACAGGTGGAAAGCCTCCAGAAAAGGACAATCTCGAAAGAGACCAATAGGTAAAATTATGCCTTGACTTCTTGGGGCTATATTTTCAACCGAGCCCTGTAGCCCTAAGAGTGATAGATACATGTGATCATTTCACTTTCTTACCTTGGAAATATATTTTCTGGGCTAACAAAAATTAATCTCATGGCACTCTGGTATTGTATCACCAATCATCCCAAGATATACTCTTTGAAACAAATTCTGGGATTATATAAACTAGAAGAACAAATATTCCAAAGATGTAAACATCCTACAGTATTTGAGACTGACTATGATTTCAAGACAGTTACAGTGAGTATACAAATCTGGTTTTGATGCTTAGGACATGCTTAGGACATGGGTAAAGTGCTAAATGTGCAAGTAATTATGAACTTGGCACAGTAGCAGTATTTATTTTAAGCTCTACTTTTGCTGCTTTCGTGGAGGATGTTTATTTAACCAGACTCTATTAAACATGCTGAAGAGTATCACTGAAGACTTTGTACTCTGAAACATTTTTAAATTGATGAAACACAGAAGCAATCAATCATCACAAATGGTAAAGAAAGGCAGATAGGCACTGGCAGACACAGAAGAAGACCTGTACTTGTCTTTACTTTTTTTTCCCCTTTAACAGATAAAAAACACACACAACCCTATTTGTGCTGCTGAATTAAGTGTTTGTGAAAAGAGAAGTCTTGATAGCAGTGGAGACTGAAATCTTCTATTGATTTAGAAGTGGGACACAGTGGTGGGAACTCCTGCATGGTCTCTTGCCTTTCCGATCCAACCTCTGACCTAATAGACCTGATGTGCTTATCCTCTCTTGTAACAGGAAAAATCCATGCTGCGGATACAACCTATGGGTCTCACTTAACCAAATAATGATGAATGACGATGCTCTTCATGCACCATTTGTACACATATGAAAACCATTGCTCTGGCTTGCATTCCTGCTTTGGGAAGCAAATTCAATATCTCCTCCAGCACCAATCAGATGATGGAAAGAACAGATATAGATGTTTCTTCAACCACCTTACTCTCAAATTGCCATTGTCCAAAGTTTCCAGATGTTCATTTCTAAATGATTTAGTCATAAATGTGGCTTTTAAATATAATTTTACAAACCAATAAATGGATAAGTTAAAATATTGGGATATTTACAGGACACAGGCCTCCTGCTTTGAAAATTACACTCCAGGAATTTTTGCATGTCTGCTTGACAGCATGCTTGATCCTGCAACCCTTGGTTAGGCAAAACTCCTGCTGATTTCAGTGAGAGTTTTGCCTGAGTGAGACCTGAAGGATTGTGTCCAAAGGCAAATAATGAGATGAAATTCTTAACTAGCTGAGTCACACTAGTGGCTGCAGTTGCCAAGGTTGCGTATGTGTTGTTGTGGGTTTTTTTAAACACTACTGTCATCTGTACTTCTTATAAGGAGTGAATTTGAAATGGAATCGATGTATTGCTTTGACTCTAATAAGTGTTTGGAACTTTTGTGTGTGTGTGGTTTTGTATAAACCTATTCACTGTAACTAAATGGGCAAAAAGCCTTTTTGGACAGATTATATAGATGCTTGTAGCCAAAAAGTCGTAAATATTAATGTTTTTCCTACTCAGCATTTTTTATTTTAAACACAACATACAGTAAGTTAAGTCTGTTTTTTCAAATGTGTGTGGATCTTGGCAGTGTTTCTATTATTTATACAGCATGATACATCTACTGATATTGGGTTTTGTTCATTTGCTGTAGATTTCACATATGCTTTTTTATTAATATTTCTTTGCAATTAAGATATGCTTTTATTGCATTCATGGAAAAACATGGTGCCCTCTGCTGTTTAACAAGTCTAAATTTGCAGTAAATTCACAAATGGCTGCGTAGCCTAAGTGAATCAAAATCCTGTCATGACTATATTTTTAATCAAAATCCCTTATTGGTTTGGTGGAGTGGAGTGGGGTGGGGTGGGGTAGGGTAGATGTTACTACCATGTGATATTGGATGACTTAAAACTCATTATTTAGGTCTCAATACTATATATACACACACATACACACTACCAATATATATGGAATCCTATATATGTGCATAATACTAATTTTTGCCTCCTTTTCTGTTTGTACAATGTCTAAGAACAGATTTGAATTCTTAGATATAACCATTATATAAAGACATTCAGTACATTTGTTTCAGGAAATTAGTTTACACTATGGGAATTTGTTTACATTGTGGGTTGCTGTTTGAAAATTATAATCTGAGAGGCTTTGCTTATTTGTGATTTGGCTAAGAAGTCACATGATATTATTTCTGTTTCCTGATTGGATGAGAACAGTTCACATAATCAGGTTTATAGGATGAATGTTCATGGAAACTCAGTTTAAAATTTCCTTTTCATGTGTATTCAAGCATAGTCATATTTCATGAGCATTCATGACAGAAAATCCCCCTTGCATAAATCAGGGGTGGCCAACCTGTGGCTCCGGAGCCGCATGTAGCTCTTCAGAGGTTAATATGCGGCTCCTTGCATAGACGCTGACTCGGGGGTGCAACTACAGATGCCAACTTTCCAATGTGCCGGGGGGTGCTCACTGCTCAACCCCCTGCTCTGCCCCAGGCCCTGCCCCCACTCCACCCCTTCCCCCAAGACCCCGGCTCCTTTCCCCGAGCCTGCCATGCCCTCGCTCCTCTCCCCTCTCCCCTCCATCCCAGAACCTCCTGCGCACCACAAAACAGCTGATCCTGGCGGCCAGGAGGCGCAGGGAGGGAAGGGGTGGTGTTGATCGGCAGGACTGCCTGCAAGCAGGAGGCGCTGTGGGTGTGAGAGCTGATGTGGGGCGGCTGACGTATTACCATGGCTCTTTTGCAATATACATTGGTAAATCCTGGCTCCGTCTCAGGTTCAGGTTGGCCACCCCTGGCATAAATGATCACATAAAGTAAATTAAAATGGGGGTACAAATACAACCAAAGCTAATTCATTGAAGTGTGAATGAATATTGGCAGTATGTTTTAAAAATTATTTTCCTACCCCTAATAGCATGAAGTCTTGTTGAAATCAATGGGACTATTCACAGGAACCTGGGCTGCAGGATTATCCTCATAAAAAAAAGAAACTGATGCACTAGATGAAAATAGTTTAACCCTTTTCTAAGGCAGTAAACATATAGTCAACTAAGTCTGAATTTAATAAAATTGCCCACCTACTTACAGAGGGACAGATTCTGATACCTTTGTTCATGCTGAGCAGCACCTTACTCCATGAGTGGTCCCACTGATTTCAGTGGATCTACTTAGCAAGTAAGATACTATTCAGCATAACTAAGGGTATCAGATTGACTCCAAAATTGTAATAATCTAGTGTGCATGCTGCTGGAACTATTTAACTCTTAAGACAAAATATTTCACCTCTTTACTATTTAAATCCGTTATGTACATATAACATCATATCTACATTTCATTACAATCATAGGTCCATAAAGATGTGCATAAAGTACATTTGGTAGCACTAAAACAGTTAATTAACTTCATTTTTGGCATTGTTAATAAATTGTTTTCAGTTTTATGAGGCCTACTGTGCAGTATGTGGGTGTTCTCTGAAGGTTAATTTATGTGAAAGCTTGTGGCTTCCCTTAACTGAAGAATGTAAGTAGCCCAGTGCATACTGTAGTTGACTTTGTTATAGAAGCTTGTGAGTTGAGCATATAAGCTCTTGGGGACAAGTTCCTTTTAACAGACCTAGTTTATGCATTTTACTTTGTCTAACGTGATGACTATGCACTCATCAAGAAGTGGGATCTGACCTAACATACTCAATACTCATGAATACAACCATGTGAAGAACAAGAATACTTTGCATTTCTTTGGCACCTTCCAGACTAAGGTCTCAAAGCACTTGGTAGGGAGCAATTAATTTAGTATCATAATAACCTCTCTAAGGGAGTAGGAGTCTACTGCAGATCCAGGCAAAGATCCAAGGTGTCTTGACCCTCAGTCCCATAGCCTAGTCACAGGAACATCCTGCATTTTTCCAGATAGTGCCAGAGGCCGGGCTGTGGGCAGTCATTCCTAGTGGTTAGAGCACAAGTTGATAGACAGGAATAGAAGCCCACGGTCGGAGTCAGAGCTGAAGTCAGACAGCAGAGCCAAGTGTCAGAGCCGGAGGTCAGGAATCAGAACCAAGTGCCAGAGCCAGGCTACCTAGAGTGAGGGAGGGCTGGGTCCAAGGCAGAAGCAGGGCTGGAACAGGACTGGAGCAAGGCTGGGTACAAGCAGGCTCAGGAGCAATCACAGCCATGGGCAAATGTTTTGAGCAGCCACCAAACAACTGGTGCTGCTGTGCTTTATTGCTGGTTTGCTGACTCTTCCCACCAATCAAGTGGTGCAGCCGATCAGGCAGCCTTCTACAGGCCAGCTGCACTCATTAGGTTGCCTTTGCTGGAGACTGGCTTTGCTGCAGGCCCTGCTTCCTGACAGATAGAAGCAGAACAAATGGATCCAGAAATCACTCTCTCTCCCCTAAATCTTTCAACATATTGGACTGTTATCATGCACACCAAGAAATACTTTTTTTTCTTATGTCTTGGAGCAGGGACTGGCAACCTTTGGCATGCTGCTCACCAGGGTAAGCCCCCTGGTATGCCGGGCCACTTTGTTTACCTGTCGCGTCCGCAGGTTCGGCCGATCGCTGCTCCCACTAGCTGCGGTTCGCCACTCCAGGACAATGTGGGATGCGGGAAGCGGCAGCAAGCACATCCCTTGGCCTGCGCCACTTCCCACAGCCCCCATTGGCCTGGGACGGCGAACTGCAGCCAGTGGGAGCTGGGATCAGCCGAACCTGCGGATGCGGCAGGTAAACAAACCGGCTTGGCCCGCCAGGAGGCTTACCTTGGCAAGCCGCGTGCCAAAGGTTGCCGATCCCTGTCTTAGAGTAACCAGTCACTGCAGTACATTTGTGATCACCTTTTATGTTCCACACCCACAACTGTGTTAAGGTTGCACATCATGACTCAAACATGAGAGTAAGCACCCAAAAATCAGGAAGGTCAATACTACAATTACACATGCCTCCGTGTGAATATACACTGTGATTACATGATCACATACAACATCACATATCCATTACTGATCACTATTTTGTCTAAAATAATAAAATATAATTTTTTTTCTAAAATGAACATGCATAAGTATCATGTATCCCTGCATAACACTCTGTGTAGGCCAGACAGTGAAGAGCAATTCAAAGCAAATGGTTGTAATGGAAAATATTATGAATCTTAAAGTCTTGCAGGTCAAGATTAGTAGCCCTTTATAATTAGTTTGAACTTGGAAGTTAAGTCAAAATGTTACACTCTCCCATTATATCATTTAAAATGTGTTTCCTATATTCAAATCCTGCAAGCCCAATAAAGAGTTAAAAAAAAGTTTTCTATTTAAAGATATGCTAATTAGTGTATGTAAATCAGCCAAATAAGAGAAGGGTTGACTTTCTAAATGGCTATGTCAAGAAAGATTCATCTAGGACTAACTTGGTCCCCTCCTTTAATGGTTTCATAACCACAGATGGGCAGTATGGGAGCATGTTAACGCTGTGTCTTATTTAAAGTGGACATTTATTATTGTTATTTAAGTGGCATCCCAAATACAGCTTCCCCCTCAATTTTTTCTAGTAATCACATCTCTTCATGGCTAGTGATTTCCTTATCTGACTCAGCTGTTTGTGTGCCATACGCATTAAATGATTTCAGTCCCAGTCAATGAGAGCATGGAATCTAAACCAAAGCATTTGTTCAATCCACTTTTTTAAAAAAATACAGCATAGACAAACTCAAATGTAATTGACCTAATATTAGTATACAAAGATTTTGGTCATAGTCTAGAAACTTTTAAAGGAATTGCCATTCATTAAGATTCTCATGTTAATGTTCTCTAACACAATACTGAAAATGAACTGGGGGGAGGATGTTTTCCTGCTGTTTATTTGAACTGACAGAAACCAGAGTGCAAATATTGTAAATAATGCAAGGAATTCTTAAGGTCCTCCTAAACAGTAATCTTTTTTTTCTAAAACTCAAAATAATAGCAAACAAAAATGACATATCCATTAATGTAGGCATCCAGCACAAAGCACACTTCAAAGAATATTTGGGATTGCTACTTTGTTTGTATAATGTTTGGTCAATTATGTACTTGGCAACAGTATGTTAAACAGGAGGAGACGCTACACAAAAGAAATAGTCTGATACATTTTGACAAGGTGCAACAAATCACAAGAGGTTTTTGCACAGACTTCTAAATATTACCAAATGCCATCATTGTCCCAATGCTAGGTCACTCTATGTCTTTGTCACTGCTTTTTCTTTTTTATATATTCCTGTCTGTAATTCCTAGACCCTTTCCTAACTCCATGCTCACCTGTGTGGATAAGAAGGTACACTGCTAATTTAGGCCCTAATGCTGCAAGGATCCCCACATAGATAAATCCCTTCATATGCACTAAGCCCCATTGACTTCAGGGATGTTTTAATGCTACAAGTACCCCACAATTTCTATTTATTTATCTACTCAAAGAGCACTGCCTTAGAGTTCACCATCTTGCTCCACTCATCAAGATCTGGAAATGTGCTCCTTGGGGATAGAGCCTCCTGCCAGAGTAATCTGTAGGGGTTAGAAAAACACTGCAGCATTTGGTTTGAAACCAATTCAGGGGAATCTAATCCTTTAAATATAAACAATTTCCCTTGAGTGTTTAGAAAATATCATGGTATTATTTCCAGCAATGCTGGGGAATGGCTGCAGATTGCTTTAATACATTAAAATGATGTGGGGCCAGTTTCTCCTCCCAAACTGGCTCCAGGAGCTGGAATCTGGCCATAGTTGGCCATCAGAATGCATCCAGAAGGGGAATCCCAGCAGGTTTCCTTGGCCCGTAGTGTAGGTCTTGTATCCAGAAACAGGAGGAGGCATGTTGGGAGGTGGGGATGGAGCACACCTAAACTCCACTATTTCTCATCTGGTGGCTGATCCTCCACCACTGCTTAACACCGGTTTTTAACCACACAAGGAGCTACATCAGTAAAAAAAAATGAGTAATGTGGTGATGGATCAAGACCTAAGAATCTGACACATCATTGTGATCTTTTGTCTTTATACACACACACATCTAAGAGTTTTGTGCTCATTTTCTGCTTGTGTATTCTACCTGCTATTTTGCCATTGTGTGGTTTAAGGGGCATAGGTGTGTGCTAAGTATTTGGAATGCTATATACTGCCTTTTCAGACTTGTTTCGCAATAGACAGATGTCTACATTTTTTCATATTGCAGCAGCAGGTCTTTCAGAATGTCCATCTGAATCCGGGACACTATTACCACTGACATCATTATGCAAGTTGAGCTCAATGCTAAAGTAGTGCCGTATGGATCTGCATGGAAAGGACAATTATGTTCTAAGTGCCTAAGGCACTGTCACTGGTTCTACGCTTTTATAGGTAGTATCATAACAGTAATTAATCAAATGTTACAGTCCTTTCTCAGGTAAAACTCTCATAAGCCAATGAGAGATTTGCTAAGTAATCGGTGTAGGAAATTAGGAAGTGCACATGCTGGCTCATTAATACAAATAATGGTAGTAATATCTGGCTTCCTGTATCATTCTTCCGGGGTTTTTTTGTTTTGTTTTGTTTTTGTTTTTTGTGGTCTTAAAAAACCCATCCCCTAAACCACAGTATTTTTGATGATTTACACCGAGTAAACTGGAAGAGATTACAATTGATTCCAAACTTAATTTTGCATTGAATTATTTTCATCCTTAATTAGAGGCATACAATGCTCCATTAAAGTCAGGATAATGGGAATTTGTTTAACAGGAAGAGGACATTAATACTTCATTAATATATTCTTAGGTTTTTACACCAACACCAGGATGAAATCCTGGCTCCACTGAAGTCACTCGGAGCATTACCACTGACTTCAATGATTTCACCCCACATATCAGTCTACATTTAAATCAGACCCTACAACTACTCCGGCAATTCTAAAATTTACAACTGATATTCATTTGAACCCCAGTTCATCAAATCTCTCAAGCACATGACATTGATTCGAATGGGACTTAAGCACGTGCTAAATGTTACACTTGTACTTAAAGACTTTACTGACATGGGGCCTTAGAAATAAAAACAAAATGAAGCAATTGGCACTGTACTTGTGGCTTATCCAAGACACTTTGTTTAGTTAATTCCATTTTCCTTGCTTTTGCACAAAATGTACATTTCCTGCACTTGGTTTTAATATCCATTCTGCCACAGGTGATTCTGGGGGTCTCTTTCAAGCTACAAATATCCCTCTGTTCCACAAGGCTCCATATATGGACCTACGCTTGCTTGGACAACCTGAACATTTGCTCTAGGCACTCAAGCTACATCACACTTTCCCAGGGCTGCCCAGAGGGGGGCGGCAAGTGGGGCAATTTGCCCCAGGACCCGGGCCTTACAGGGGCCCCCACGAGAGTTTTTCACGGCCCCTGGAGCGGGGTCCTTCACTCACTCCGGGGGCCCCGGAAAACTCTCGAGGGGCCCAGGCCCCCGGAGCTTCTTCCGCTCCCGGTCTTCGCCGGTGGGGGGTCCTTACCACCGAAGCGGGACCCGCTGCCGAAGTGCAGCCGGGTCTTCGGTGGTAATTTGGCGGCGGGGGGCCCTTCCGTTCCAGGACCCGCTGCCGAATTACTGCCGAAGACCCGGCTGCACTTTGGCGGCGGGTCCCGCTTCGGCGGTAATTCGGCGGCAGGGGGCCCCCGCCGCGGGTCTTTGGGGCACTTCGGCGGTGGGTCCTGAGCGGAAGGACCCCCCACCGCTGAATTACTGCCAAAGCGGGGGCCCCCCTGCCACTGAAGACCCCAGGCTCCCAGAATCCTCTGGGCGGCCCTGCACTTTCCCCCAAAAAAGAGTCCAATGAGGTCTCTGAACAGGTTTTCAGTGCCTCCCAAGGACTTTAGCTGGTTCCCCAGTTGCTGATTTTTAAACAAATGTCCAAGAAAACCTTTTTATTTGTATTAAAATTGCTTATAAAGATTGTTTGCCAGTGAACAGTCAGATCCCAAGTAGTACTGTTTTATTTGACGGTGATCTGTTTGCTAAATACAATTCTTAGCTGAGCTTAATTGAAATGCATGTGTTTGAGAGCACAAGTGACATTTGGTCACAAGAAGATGTTCCTGGAAGGGACACTATTCACACAGATCTAGCCTTGTCTAGCTCCTGCTGCTGTAAACTGGATGCACAGAGAGAGGTGGAGCAGGTGAGCACACATTGTATCTGCCTGGGAATGCACGGGTGGTATTAACTTTCCTATGGAGACCCCCTCCAGACTGAAGCTGGAGATAGCTGTAGGATGCCAGAGGCATGGTCTTGGAGCACATGGCCATGTGCTGGCAGATACCGCTATTCTTTTGATGCCCCTCAAAGAATTCTCAGATCAGAAAGGCACAAATTATCTTTATTGAAGCTGGGTTTGTTTGCCCCAATCCGATCATATCCCCTTGATTCTGGCAAAGACTGGTAAGAGCGTTGAAATACAGCAAGGAAGTCTGCTCTCATGAGGGTTTCTGGCTGCTGGGAAAAGGCTTTTCTCATGAGATTCACAGCCCAGTTTTCACAGACTCAAGAGGTTTAGATAGCTCAGATACAGTATGCATCCAAATGTTTGGATACTCATCCAAACTGAAGTTGAACTCTGATCCTATCCCGAAGAGTGACTGTGGCCCATGTGTAATTATAGCAATTCAATTTCATGAAAAGAAAACATACTCTCCCTTCTCTATTTAAAAAATAGTATGTATCCAAGTTATTGGTACATTAACAACCACACCACTTCCATTTTCGAGCTCCGTTGCCTATTATTTATATCTGTACATTTATACAAAACAGACTCAGTATTTAAAACCACACAATCACACACAATCAGTGTGAAAAGAAGTGCTTGTCACTTCAAAATAATGGTCTGTTTATTTCTGAATTAAAGTCCAACCCTGTTGCCATTGAAATCCGTTACTAAATTTCTGTTGACTTCAGTGGGAGCAGGATTGGCATCTTTATGTGGAATACTTATATAAATACTTATTACACACAAATAGACTATGTTAAAATAATATTATTAAGGTTGCAAAGTCAAGCACTCAAATGTTATGATATCCCAGAATTAAGGTTGCCTGTACAACCTTAATTCAGCCCCTTGTGTGTGAGCATTCTGATACGGCTAGTGCCAGTTGGAATTTCTTCAGCGGAACATTTTTCCATCAGAGAATGCTGATTCATTCAAATTGAAATGTTTCCTGGAGATGGTTCCATTTTGGCAAAGTTGTGATGATACCCAGGCCTGGTTCTGACAGAATCTCCTTTGTTTCCTGACATTTTGCCCACCCAGATGCTTGTCAGCCCACGTAGCAAGCTGCTAGAGAGCCCTGGCTTACAAGCACCCAGCTCTGGCAAATCAGACTCTGGAAGACCTGGGAGCTTCAGCTGTGAGCTCAGTTCAGCTGAGACTCCCAGTTCCTTCACAGCATGCTAGACAGGCTGCTGAGGAGCTGGGAGCCTAAATGTTCTGGGAGCAGTGGCTCCCATGCTCATGCAATTCAGCAGCATGGATTCCCAGGGTATGTCTACACTGCAGTTATGAGTGAGCTTCCCAGCCCAGATAGACTCACACTAACTGGGCTCAAGTTGCATGCTGAAAATAGCAACGTGAATGTTGTGGTTCAGGCTGCAGCTCACGTTCTTAAACCCACCAGGCCCTCGGCTGCTGGGAAAAGGCTTTTTTAATCATATTCACAGCCCAAGTTTCACAGACTCAAGAGATTTAGATAGCTCAGATACAGTATGCTAGCATGTTAGGTTGAGCCCAGATAGTACGAGTCTATCTACCTGGGCTGGGAGGCTCATTCCCAGCTGAAGTGTAGACATATCCCCAGGATCTAGGACTCCACCAGACAGACCACCTCTGAGTCTGAGACCCTAGGGGTTACTTGATCTGTGGATGTGTTCCTGTTCATGGAGAATTTTGAAATTTTTGTTTGCATTCCAAATCGGAACAAAGCCCAATTTCAAAATCCTCCATAACATGGAATGACCTTTCTCTACACAGCTCTTGATATGGTCTTTAACGACATGATCTCACACCATTTTTTTCCATAGGACCCCAGTCTCATTCAGTGCTCAGAATGGACAGTGCTAGATTAATGAGCAGCTACTCTGTATTTTGTTTTATGTTCATTGTTCAATGTGTAGCCTTAGGCTTTACTTACTGTACATTATTCCAATCTTTTTTCTGAATACCAAATTATTAATTTCCTCATGGGCTTTTCTGATGCACTCATCGCTGTAGTATCTGAGTGCTTCTCAAACATTAATTAATTTATCTCCACCACACATCTGTGAGGTGATAGGGTGGTATTATCCCTATTTTACAGATGTGGAACTGAGTCACAGAGAGATTGTGATCAAAAGCATCCACTAATTTTGGGTGATCAATTTGAGACACCTCAGACCTCATTTTTTCAAAGTACTTAGCACTTTGTAGCCTGTCATATGTTCAAAGCCCCACTGCCATTGACTTCAGATGAAGCTGTGAATGCCCAGCTCCTATGTAAATCTGACTCCAAAGTCTCTGGGGTCTCATTCCCAAGGAGGTCCATTCTATGCAGTGAATAAGAGAAAGGTCCTGTGAAAAAAAATGGTGAAATAGTATGGGATCATGTAATTAACAACTGCATCATAATGCATACACACAAAGGGATGGAATTATGATTGCCCAGGCAACTTTAATTCTGGAATTTCCTAACATTTGAGTGCTTGATTTTGCAACCTTAACAATATTCTTTGAACATAGTATTTTCATATGTAATTTCCTAAGGTTTTTTTAAAAAGGTAACTGAAAAAAACAGTATTATAGCTCTCAATTTTAAGTGTAACAAGTAAAAAAAATTATTCACTTCTAATGAACTAGTCAGAAAGCGGGGATTTGCATATACTTTCTGATTAACTCAGAGTTAAATACCAGTTTTCATTGAAATCAGCTGTTATTAAGAGATACGCCTTCACCTCTGTGACATGATTGGTTAACATTACTCCAGGCATCAATATTGATGGATTCTCTGGTGGTAAAGAGTAGACATGCTCAGACTCAACCCTGACAGTTTTCATGCAGTCATGACCCAGGTTTTCTTCTTGTAGGTAAATGCACGTGTTAATAGTTACATACTGAAAATTTGTCCTTAATCTAGAATTCTAGACATTTATCTTGAGTCTGAATAAATAGTCTCCTTACGCCATGCGCATACATTCCCAGGTTTTGTATATAATTTCTTGCCATGACCCTATAGAAAGCATGCACATCTAACATACTGTAACTTGGATATTTCTGATGCACTGGTGCAAAATGAAAAATGTTCGTTCCCTACATTTAAAATATCTCCTTAAAACTGGGAGCTCCTTGGGTATACCAGAGCTCTGCTTAGCACATCTTGGTAGGATGGGGAGAGAAAATTAATGTTATACCACCTTTACACAGACACACATACCCCGGTCCTGTGGGCAGCTGGGGATCAGTTTAGCCCCAGAGAAAGTTAGAGCAGCCCCCAAGCTGCTTTAATGTAGGCTAGTTTGTAATAGTGCTCTAGGGGCTATTACACTAGTGAGGATTGCCAAATCAAACATGCCTGGATAGAAAGCTGGCTAGATTGTCAGGCTCAATGGGTAGTGATCAACGGCTCGATGTCTAGTTGGCAGCTGGTATCAAGCAAAGTACCCCAGGGATTGGTCCTGGGGCTGGTTTTGTTCAACATTTTTATTCATGATCTGGATGATGCACCCTCAGCAAGTTTGCAGATGACACTAAGATGGGGAGAGAAGTAGATTGGCTGGAGGGTAGGGATAGGGTCCAGAGTGACCTAGACAAATTGGAGGTTTGGGCCAAAAAAAACCTGATGAAGTTCAACAAGGACAAGTGCAGAGTCCTGCACTTAGGAAGGAAGAATCCCATGCACTGCTACAGGCTGGGGATCAACTGGCAACCAACTGTCTATGCGGCAGTTCTGCAGAAAAGGACCAGGGGAGTACAGTGGAAGAGAAGCTGGGTATGAGTCAGCACTGTGCCCTTGTTGCCAAGAAGGCATATTAGGCTATATTAGTAGGAGCATTGCCAGCAGATTGAGAGAAGTGATTATTTTCCTCTATTTGGCACTGGTGTGGCCACATTTGGAGTATTGCGTCCAGTTTTGGGCCCCCCACTACAGAAGGGATGTGGAAAAATTGCAGAGAGTCCAGTGGAGGGCAACAAAAATGATTAGGGGGCTGGGGCATATGACTTACGAGGAGAAGATGAGGGAACTAGGCTTATTTAGTCTGCAGAAGAGAAGAGTGAGTGGGGATTTGATAGCAGCCTTCAACTACCTGAAGTGGGGGGGGGAGTCCAAAGAGGACGGAGCTAGGCTGTTCTCAGTGTTGGCAGATGACAGAACAAGGAACAATGGTCTCAAGTTTCAGTGAGGGAGATATAGCTTGGATATTAGGAAACACAATTTCACTAGGAGGGTGGTGAAGCACTAGAATGGGTTACCTAAGGGAGGTGGTGGAATCCCCATCCATAGAGATTTTTAAGGCCTGGCTTGACAAAGCCCTAGCTGGGATGATTTAGTTGGTGTTGGTCCTGCAGGGGATTGGACTAGATGACCTCCTGAGGTCTCTTCCAACCCTAATATGCTATGATTCTATGATCTCTCCATCACCTGCAGTATTGTGCTGTTTCTACACCAGCTGGGGGTGCCTCTATTCAATAGAATTCACCAGATGCCCCTTTATAGCCATTTTCAGTCCCCTGGGTGCTGCTGAATGCAGCCATAGGTATAAGTATTTGCTAGGTAGGATGCAGGCAGGGGTGAAAGTAAGGTGGTACGGTCTACGGTAAAAAGTGCCCACCAGTACCAGCCTGTACCCAGCTGACTTTAATGTCTCTGCCTCTTTTGCACTCTCCTGTTGGCGACCCTGCCAGTATGGACCTGGCAGGGCTGCCAACAGGGGTGGGGGGAAAAGGAACAGCTGCCCCAGGGCCAGCGATTTAAAAAGGCCCGGGTCTTTGGCTCAGGGCCGCCCGGGGGGGGGGGGGCAAGTGGGTCAATTTGCCCCAGGCCCCGGGCTCCGCAGGGGCCCCCACGAGCATGGCTGAGGCTCCCTCCCCGGCCCCACCCAGCCCCGTCTCCTCCCGGAGCCTCAGCCCATCCAGCAGCATCCCGGATAGCTGCAGCGTGTCTCCAGCGGGGCCCCTGAGCCCCGCCCCGCTCAGAGCCGCGTGGTGAGGGGGCGGGGCTGGGAGCTCCAGGCTCAGCAGAGGGAGCTGAGCTCAGCGTGGAGCTCCCAGCCCCGCCCCCTGACCACGCAGCTCTGAGCGGGGCGGGGCTCAGGCCCCGCTGGAGACACGCTGCCTCTGTCGAGCGAAGCTCCTGGATGCGCTGAGGCTCCGGGTGAGGGGGGAGCCTGGGGTAAGGGGCCAGGGCTGGGGGGGGGGGTTGGCTAAGGGGCAGCAACTCCCAGGGACAGGGAGGGGGCAGAGGTTGGGGGAGCGGTCAGGGGACAGGGAATGGGAGGGTTGGATCGTGGGTGTTCCGGGGGGTCTGTCAGGACTCAGCGAGGGGGTGATAGGGGTTGGGGCAGTCAGGGGACAGGGAGCAGCGGTGGGGTCCTGGAGGGTCTCTGGGGGATGGTGAAGGGACAAGGAGCAAGATGGGTCGGGGATTCTGAGGGGAACGGGCAGTCGGGGGGCAGGAAGTGGGTGGGGGGTCGGATAGGGGGCAGGGCTAGGCTGTTTGGGAGGCACAGCCTTCCCCACCCTAAAGCTCATTCAGCAGTTTGAGGCTTGCAGAAGAGCCAAGCTGTGAGCTTTTCCATTAGGGCTACCATCCCTTTCACTTCTCAAATGCCAAATTATAGTCTACATTTAATTTCAGTGCCATAGGGAGATTCATGTCAGGGGAGGGTAGCTTCATTTAAAATTAGCCACTTTAGATTAACCGTGATAGAGCCATGGGGGAGGGATCACAGGAGAAGAGCAATATCCTACACAACCTACCTCCTTCCCAACCCTACCAAGGGAGACCCTCCTCCCCCACATTTCCTGAGGCTCCAGAGGGGTTAATTCAGTGGTTCTCAAACTTTTGTCCTGGTGACCCCTTTCACATAGCAAACCTGTGAGTGTGACCCCCCCCTTATAAATTAAAAACACTTTTTTATATATTTAACACTATTATAAATGCTGGAGGCAAAGCAGGGTTTGAGGTGGAGGCTGACAGCTCACGTCCCCCAGTAATAACCTCATGACCCCCTGAGCGGTCCCGACCCCCAGTTTGAGAACCCCTGGGGTAATTTAATTTTAACACCCTATGTCCATTCACATGCATGTGCTATTTTGAGCATTTCAGTTTTCACAACATAGGCTCATCCCAGATTTGGAACAAGCTCAAATGCTCAGTTCATGGAGTATGTACATAAGCTATACTAAAGACAAACCCACAGTAACCGTCTCCAGTTTGTGAGGGACACCATGGAGCCAGTCTCTAGGAAACAGATAAATGCATGGAGGTTAAGTCCATTAATGGCTGTTAGCCAGGATGGGTAAGGAATGGTGTCCCTAGCATCTATTTGTCAGAGAGTGGATATGGATGGCAGGAGAGAGATCACTTGATCATTACCTGTTAGGTTTACTCCCTCTGGGGCACTCGGCATTGGCCATTGTCGGTAGATAGGATACTGGGCTGGATGGACCTTTGGTTTGACCCAGTATGGCTGTTCTTATATTCTAACCTAAATGAACCCAAAGTTATGGAGACAGATATGAGTCAAGGAAGCCAGCAGAGTATCAGAAACCTGGAAAAATCTCTGACTGGATGGGCTCAGGCGTTCGGTCACAAGCTGAGGTGGTTCAAAAAGTTTTGGATTTTTTTTTAAGCAGAATTTTTTTATTGTTTCTTTAAACAATCAAACACAGCAAGCAGCAGATATTTGGCCCCACACTTCTGAAACCCCAAACCATATTCAGGTTATGGCAGATTAATTTCAGCTTTTCAATTAAAAAAACCACAACAAATTTTGAAGGAAAGCAGACGTTGTCCGTGATTTTTTTCTGCTTTTTAAAAACCCCGAGTTTTCGATCCAGAAACAGTTTTGATGGCACATATTTGTCCAACCCTTTTAATGAGCTTTAGTGCCTTTTAGCACTAGCTGATGCTGAGAATCAGTGATACCTTGTAAAGAAGTTTTCTCAAAACTGGATTTGTGCCGAGATGCAGAAGGTTTATTTTTCCCAGGGCCACCCATGGGGCGGAGGGGGTGGAGCAAGTGGGGCAATTTGCACCGGGCCCCGCAGGGGCACCCACGAGAATATAGTATTGTAATTTTTTTTTATGGAAGGGCCCCCGAAATTGCTTTGCCCCAGGCCCCCTGAATCCTCTGGGCGGCCCTGCTTTGGCTGCTGCCACCGCTGGAGCCCAGGGTGGCGTGGGCCAGGCAGCGTGAAAGGGCTGGCTGGGAGATGCTGATCCTCAGCCCTGCCCTTTTCACCCGAGGCCCCACCCCTTCTGGGGGCCACAGCTGGACCCCGTACCAGTAAGTCTTTGGCTTTACTTTCACCCCTGGATGCAGATGTGAGTTAAGGCAGCCAGACAAAAGAATTTGTGCCCTCCTCAGATACCCTTACAAATGAAACAAAAATAGATTAACTTTCCACACTATTATTTCTTTCCTAGAACAAAGTTATTTTTTGTTTTTATTAAGCAGGCAATAGTGTTTAGTAGAATAATGTTGAGGAATTTGGGCCACAGCGTGCCTGGAGTTAAGTCCCATAACATATTTTTGTCTTTTTTAAACATTATGTACCAGATTCATCCCTGGCGTAACTCTGTGGACTTTATAAGAATTGCACCAGGATGCATTTGGTCCAAATAATCCATTTTGGTTATGTTTTATTTTTTGTTGAAAATCCCCATGAGCTCACCTCTCCCCTTCAGCAGGAGTAACTGAGGCAGAGAGCATGTAATGGAGGGCAGCTTCTCTGCAGCATGCCCCCTCCTTGACCCTGAGTCCATAGAGGTCTCTCCTTTGCAGGACTACAGGTTAAGATGGGCTATGCAGGGGAATGGCCAGGGGAGCAGCTACTCTCCAAGGCAACTCCCCTGGGGGCCACGTAAATATCAGATCATATATTCATGGGGAGTTACTGTAGCTTCAAGCCGTAGTAATGATCTCTGCATGCCTGTACCTTTTTTTGGGGGGGGGAACCTTTGGGCAAGGATGAGCAGGGATGGTAATGGCAAAATGGTTCCCATGCCATAAGAAGAGAATCATAGAAGTGCAGGACTGGACCTCAGTAGGTCATGTAGTCCAGTCCCCCGCAGTCAAGTAGGACTAAGTAATAAGTAGACCATTCCTGACAGGAGTTTGTCCAACCTATTCTTAAAAACCTCCTGTAATGGAGATTCCACACCCTCCCTTGGCAATTTGTTCCAGTACTTAACCACCCACAGCTAGGAATTGTTTCCTAATGTCCAACCTAAACCTTCCTTGCTGGAATTTAAGCCCGTTTCTTCTTGTTCTATCCTCAGAGGGTAAGGAGAAAAAATGTTCACCCTCCTCCTTGTAACAACATTTTATGTACTTGAAAACTGTTATGTCCCCTCTCAGTCTTCTCTTCTCCCAACTAAATAAAACCCAATTTTTTCAATCTTTCCTCACAGGTTATGTTTTCTAGACCCTTAAGCATTTTTGTTGCTTTTCTCTGGACTTTCTCCAATTTGAGAAGTGGAGGACCAGGGAATATCTCCTGATGCTGGACTCTATGACCAGAGAGATCTGTCAGTAGATCCGCAAACTGTGCAAAGTTTACAGTCCCTGCCCAATGCTTGCTTCAGTCCTCTCACCAAAGACGGGAAGCAGGCAAAAGACAATGTGTGAATTCAGTCTTGTGGAGGCTTTAGGGTAGCCACTATTGTGCTCTACAAAAACTTCCTGGCCCGGTCTCCACAATTAGGCTGTGTTTACTGCCCCACTTTGCACTGTGCAGTAGAGGGGGTATAGATCCTGACAATTATGTCCCATATTAATTTTTAAAACAGTTTTTCAGACACGTATACATTTTTTAAAAATTGAGAACCAAGCAATAAAACTAACAGTAAACCCACATAGTTGCAAGATTTGCATGATGTTCTAAGGTTTCAAAAGGGACTTATGATTTTGAGTGCCTTTATTTTTGGGTACCCAACCTGAGAGTCTTTTAAGGGCCTTATTTTCAGAAACTGCTTGCACCTACCTTCTGATGGCCAGCCTCCTTTAAGCCATTTAAGGTAGGACATACAAAAATCACTAGTAACATTTGAAAATTGAAGCCTATGCTCCTGATTTTCAGAAGTGCAGAACACCCAACATTTCAGTTGAAGTCACAGAAACGTCTCTGAAAATCATGCTCTATATTGTTTTTCACCGCACAGATTTCACGCTTTTTGACTTGATGGGATCTTCTTTAAATTGTCCCAAACCAAAACCAGTACAAATTAAAAAGAAAAATTAAAAGTTGCTTTAAAAATGCAGCTGAACTGTGTAATTTTCCCCAGAGCTGATTAAAAAAATAGAGCTACACTATACATCTTTTTGGTTAAATTACAGTGAGTCTCTTAATTTTATGAATCATTTGGAGAAGTTGTAAGTGTGATTTGTGTGAGGTTGCAAATACTTTATATTTTATCTGTCACCACATTTAACCACAGTTGAGAATAATTTCATTGCTTATAATAAATTATACAGCATATTGTAAAATATTGTCAACAAGTTCCAGGTTTTGCCTTCCATTTTAAAAGCTTAAAGATTAATCCTGATGGCGATGATTCTGAATGTACTACACAGTGATAGTAAGCAATGAGTTGTTACACAATAAGATAGTTTCAGGATAGGCAAAGATTTTAAATGCTAAAAGGGACAGAAAATGCACTTTACAGTTAAGATCCCAAAAATGGACTCCAATGATCTAAAGTTTATTCCTGGCTGCACTATGGATTGTGTGTGTGACTTGGACAAGACAGCTAACCTCTGAATGCCACAGTTTTTCTGGCTGGAAAATGGGGAGTAATAAAATACTTTACTTGACAGGGGGAATGTGAAACTTCATTCATTCATGTTTGTAAAATGTGTGGAGATCTTAGATGGCAAAATGCTCTATATAAGTGTAAAATATTGTGGCTATTATAAAAATCATAAACTGAATATAGGACAATAAGGATACAATTTCTTTGTGAGTTCAGAACTTCCATTAAAACTAACAAGAATTGCAGAATGCACATGCATTGAGAGTGGGGCATGAGCATTATTTCTTTTTAAAAACCTGGAATTAAATTGGCAAACCCTAAAATGAAATTCTGACCCCCATGGAAGTCATTGGGAGTTTTGCCATGACTTCATTGGGAGGAATATTTCACCTCTTGTATTTTAATTAAATTAGAAAATATCAGTAAATTGTTATTTTTAAATCTGAGACACAATCAATCTCATCTTTTCCCTATCATATTTAACGTCAAAATGTGGCTATAACTGTATATTCTTTGTACCAGGTTAAAATCTTTAAAATTATTATTGTGATTTCAAATCACCAGAATTAGCAGATGTGTTCATGCCTCCCACATGTTGTATTTAATGTACATTATTTAATTGTTCTGAATTGTCGTGTGTAAATGGTTTAACTTTGACCTCGCATGGTGTGAAAATCAAGTAAATAGGAAAATACTTAGTTACTTGCTTCGAGGAACCAGATTATTTTACGGGATTATTATCTCGATTGGGCAAACATTTTGCTAAAGGAAGATAAAAAGCTGAAAAACAAGAATAAGAATCTTTGTGAGTGCTAAAAGGGACAGTTAGTTGGGAGAATCATTCTGCACAAGTGATTCTTTTCATCTTTATCATAGTATCTGGCTTGAAAGCCTCACCCACATTAGGTTTTTTGTCAACATTTTTGCAGTGGGGAAACAGAGAGGCAAAACGTGCATGGCTTTGTGATTGGAATGAAGTATTAAAAGGGACATGTTCACAAGAAGAAGATTCCAGAAAGATGATATTCATTGCTTCTCATCCTGGAGTTTCCACACTGCATCTGTTCCAATCTGAATTATACTGGCGTAAACACAGAGAATCTCTACTCAAATTAATTATCAGAGGGGTAGCTGTGTTAGTCTGGTTCTGTAGAAGCAGCAAAGAATCCTGTGGCACCTTATAGACTAACAGACGTTTTGCAGCATGAGCTTTCGTGGGTGAATACCCATTTCTTCGGATGCATCCGAAGAAATGGGTATTCACCCACGAAAGCTCATGCTGCAAAACGTCTGTTAGTCTATAAGGTGCCACAGGATTCTTTGCTGCTTCTACTCAAATTAATAAATTTTCCAGATTTATACTGATGTAATTTCATTCAGAATATGGCCCTTCATTTTCAGATTTTCTCTAACAAGTCCAAGTATTCATTTTCAGAACAGCACTGAACAGAGCTGCGACATATTACCGCACACTCATCATTCATCTACTTGTTTATTTCTCCACACAGTTAGGAGAGGTTTTTCTTATGCAGTCTGGTGCATTTCTCCCTTTAACATGAGCTAAATAAATCAGCTAAAGAATATTTTTCTTAATTAAAACAAAAACCAGGGCAGTGGATGAAAAGTTACAAATAGTTCTCTCTGAACTGGATGCCTTTAGTTCAATAGGGATAGCTTGCATAATCTTTTCTATATCAACAACATTCCATATGCATATTTCTCTCTAAAAAGAGAGGCAAACTCTCTCGGCTAAAAGGCAGGAAAGTGAGCCCAAGTACACAGCAATACAGTGCATCCCTCTTTAAAATCTCAGTTATTGGCCTAGAACTATACATTGGTACTAGAGAGTCATAGTTCACTGAAGTCCAAGTCTGTTATTGTCAATTCATCCACGTGGGCATGAAATAGGGCTGGTCAATTTCTTTCTGTTGAAACATTTTTTTTGTTTATGGAAAACTGGGTTTTCAACAAAAAGAAAATTTCCATGAAGGATGTCTACTTTTGACTCTTTCTCAAAAAAACAAACACCTGACAACTGTAAAGTTTTAGTTGAAAACCCTAAAATTTCTTATTGGGAACTGCAATTTGAATGTCTGATGTCTTCATTCTCTATGTGTCAGGCTCCCTGGCAAGACTACATTTCCCATGCTGCTGAAAATTTGTGCTGAAGATATTCAGTCAGCATTTTCTGGGGAAAATGTCAATGATAACAAATGTTTTAGAATATTCTAGAAGGAAAAAAACAAACGTTTTTCTGACCAGCTTTAGCATGAGAGGTCAAAGAAGCCCAGGTACAATCAGAACCAACATAAATCTTCTCTAAAATCTCAAAGTAAATGGTATCCAAAAGGTTTTTCAGGTTGAAAAGGTTCTGGTTTATTTTGTTTATGTGCATATGTGATGATTTGGGGGATTTGTCTGTATCAATTATTAATTCTGAATGAGATTATGAACTCCCTGGTATGTACCTTTGCCAAGCTACAGCCACCATTTTGAATGTGCAGCCCTTTTGCCTTCGCTATTGGCTGGGCTCCATTCAGGTTCCAGAGGTCTGAAGTGTTTGGGGATCCATCAGAAAGAGAGCCTTCACTGCAATCTGGTGGAAGGCTAGCAGTATGGGTCACATCTGGCACAGGACTACAGTATGCACCTCAGCTCCTCCTGGGTTTTCTGGGTTAGGAAACAGAAATACTGAAAAAGATCACAAGCAAAGTTGCTTTTACGGTATTTCTGATGTGATTAAAAGGAGGAAATACTGAAAATCTCTAAAGAAAGATTGTTTTCATATGAAAATGCAGCCCATTTTCAAGACCAAGGAGGGTTAGGAGAAGCATGCATATTTTGGATGGTTATCTGAATTGAACCTCCAAATGGTCTGATGTTCACAGAACACACAAGCTATCACTGTATGCACAAGCCTTTGTTTCCTAAGGCGAGAAAAAGCTGCATTATTATCCGTGTACTTCTGCATTTAACAGATAGGGCTTGATTCTCCTTTCAGCTTCACCAGTTCGACACTGTGGTCACTCCACTGAACTCAGTGAAGTTACTTCTAATTTACTGTGGTGTAAATGTCAGATGCAATCTAGTTTTCAGTATATAGGTGTCCAGATTATAACAACGACTGTCATTAACTGGAAACCTTGTGGGCATGTTTGGGAGAGAACTGAACAGGGAAGGAGACTGAACTATCCTCTCTCCCTCTGAGATGGCCCCAGTAGGGTAATGTTAAAACACACCGGTGCAGCTGTAGAGAAGACTGTGGGAACACGTACGCTGGTGGTGTCCAGGCAGTACTGTTCTGTGGCTGGACTTCAGAATCCATAACTGTCGGACTAGCATTTTGTCATATTCAGTCTTGGTCCTTTAAAATTCCCCCTTACTACCAGGGGATTTCCTGTCCTGTAGATTAATTTGAATGGCACTGAGTTCCAATAACAAGACATTCCTTTACTGTAGGACACAGTGATATTAAAAGGGTCTGGGTTTAAAGGGACAGCACATGAAAAAAGTAGGATTGGAGCTACTTGCCATCCCCTGATACATTCCAGAAAGCAGTGCAGGTGGGATCATCTTTGTTAAAGGTCTGCAATTTTGGAATGCTTCCTTCTCTATGATCCAGACCCTGCTGAAGTCAACAGGAGTTTTCCCACAGATTCATTGTGAGCAGGATCAGGCCTTAAATACACCAGGGTTTGCCAGTGTCATCCTTCTTGGTGAGACTTAAGACATTTTTATTTTATTTTCAGTTTGTGAGTTTGTCAGAGGGGTTATTTAAGGATGACGAGTTAATGATTTTTAGATTGGCTCTAAGATTTGGTTTGGGGCCATATTGCTAAAGGAATTTTTTTTTTCCTAGTTGTACTTTTTTTTTATTAAGGTTCTCAGAAGCTTTCCTAGTAGGAACACCTTATAAAGTACCAAATCTATTAAAAGTTTTAGAAAAAATCCAAAAGCAACAACGTTTCTGTTATGCATGCATAAAAATGATTCTGATTTATGGTGGAAAGTGGTCTGTAAAATAGAAAGCTTGTACTGCAGTGCATATAATATTCTAAAAATAGTCTCACTGCAACTTTCTTGTACCCTTTCAGAATTACTTTATAGTGGGAGTGAAAACATGACAACATTCAAAACCACACTGCCATATCTAAGACTGAGGAAATCCAGTTTGGAGTTTAGCAAGAATTAAAATAAGATATTTGTTCTAAAACATATTTGTAATTTCTCGGCATGTTAACTTACTGGTCAGAGATAAAGAACAAAGAAAACCTTAGTGACTCAGGACAAGAGATTTTTGTTCATAAATTTAATATCTTCAGCATGATTTTTGGCAGCAATATAGTGAATGACAATGGTAAAGTGCCCTGTGAAAACTACAAAAAAATGTACCATACTTCACATAATTCCTAAAACATGCATGTCGTCGTTATATTTGTACCACAGTGACAAAGACATTTTCAGTCTTTCTCAATTCTGTTTTTGTGAAATACCCCAGAGGGTCAGAGGGCTAAGCTACTAAATGTTTCCAAGATGCGTGGGAGTGCAAAATGTTTATTTGCAATACTGAATCTAGGAACATGCTTTCTCATTCTAGATATCACAATACAGTTTTTTTTTTCAATTTAGGGGAGGGAGGGTTGCAGTGAAAGGGCAAAAATGCTTAAAGTCTCCAAAAAGTTTATAAAGGTAAGAGTTGCTGTTTTTTTGAGGTGTCTGGTTAATACTAAAATGAATGCAATAAAGCTAGCTGTAAAGGTTTGGATTTCACAGCAATTCCTTCATTTCTCTCAGTGTTAAATTTTACAGCCCTTTTTATCTTGGCACATGTGGATGTGTTTTAAAAAGTATCCACTGGATGTGTAGAAAACAAACTGCCTTGAAAACTGTTCTTAGAGACAAAGCAGTAAGAACAGTATGTACCAACATGGTTGGAACGCATTAGGAGTATAGATATTTAGGGTCAAGTTATCTCCAATGTGGATTATGTAAGAAACTGAAATTCCATGGATTTTGACTCATTGAAATACTTTGGCTTTATTCTGTTGGGAGTATGTCACCATGTACTGCAGAACTTGGGTTGGGTACGACCCTCTAAACACATTGATGTCACGGGATCTAAACACCAGATACTTGTGGAACCCTCCAGGAGTGTAAACTAGATGTGTGGTTCATTAGAGAATGAGAGCCATTTCCTCTCAGTTCAACCCTAATAAAAACTCTGCAACACTGAAATGTTTCTCATAGCTGATGATACTGAACAATTTGCAGTCTTGTTATAGTGAGGTACAATTGTTATCACATACAAGTACTGTGAGCAATCTGTTATACATAGACCAAGCATGCAAGCTGCCTCCTGCGAAGTGCTAAGCATCCTCCACCCAATAGGAGGCACCTGGCACCCTTGAGCATTGAACCTCTATATATTGGGGAAAAACAAACAGACAAACAAACAAAAACAACCGAAGGAGCCTTATTCAGCCCAAATGCACCTCCTACAGCAGCTGGCTGCCTTGGTCTCCACAAACTCTGGAAGGTCATTGCTAAATTATCTGCTTGTAATTTATCTGCTTTTTTAGAATTATCTGCTTGTAAAAAAAAATAGAATTGAATTTTGACTCTTCTAAATATCATTAGTTTAACAGGAAGTGGATAGGGAAGCAATATCACATGGGGCAGTGACATGCTTGGTTAGCAGAAATAAACATATTAACAATCCGCAAACTATGTGCTATCACAAATGGTGTTCTTTATCCTGAGAAGGGGAATACTAGAGCTGTACAAAAGCAGTGAACTTTTTTTATATTATTAAATGTGAATTTCATTTCATTCTGAGGGATTTTGCACCTCTGAATCTCTGGCTTTTCCAGAAATTTGGAAAAATGGCCATTGTTCTCCTTGAAAACATATAAATACATATCTGTATATTTTCATTGCAAATATTACTTTGCTCCCAATTATTTTCACCTGGAAACATGCTCTTTCTGCTGAAAAACTGGTCTATTTTTATTTTAAATGGTTCTATCTTTGAGAAAAAAATCCCCCAAATTTCCTGATTCTCTTTTTAAACGGATTATAGTCTTGCTCAGATTTGGAGATACTAGAGCATTTCTCTCTGCCACTAATGCCAGCCTAAGTTACCTGATTCTCCACATCTCTGACAAACATTTGTGCAATTTCTTCCATGCTGCCCTTTACAAGGGGGAAAAGCTCCTTGTCAAAATCCATAAAGCCACCACTTTATTCTCTTTCAAGTCATTCTTCAAGGTCACCTGTGCCATACTGAAGTAATGTACATTCTGATAAAGGCTAGGCAGGTGGGGAGCTACTTCTGACTAGCTCAGAATTCCATACATCCTATTATATCTACTTGTTGTCCATTGGAACAACTTACCAATAGTCATGTTGGATTCTCCATCACTGTCAATTTTTAAATCAAGACTGGATGTTGTTCTAAAAGATATGCAGCTCTAGGAATTACTTTGGGGAAGTTCTATGGCCTGTTTTATACAGGAGGTCAGACTAGATGAGTCCCTTCTGGCCTTGGCATCTATGAATTTCCACAAACCAGCTCCAGCCACCCTGTGTGCTTCATCCACCTATTACATTTTGTTCTTTAGACTGTAAGCTCTTTGGGGCAGAGACTATGATTTATTAAATGTTTGTACAGTGTCTAGCACACTGGGGCAATAGTTGGTTGAGGTCTTTAGGTGCTATCTCAATATGTTAAAAAATAATAACATCTAGAAGGATCCTAAAGAAGGCAGGTCATTCATCATGTGCTCCAGTGGTATGGATGGTTAGATATTGCTTGTCCTTGTGTTGCAAGCAAACACCACATCATTTGAGACAGTGGTGTTGATGTCAAGTACATCCTTCATTGTGTCTGAGTTTTGGAATATATTATCTTTCATAGCTGGTGGAATTAGG